>NW_027411644.1:136526716-137167423 GCF_047663935.1 Musca autumnalis
TAGATGACGATATCAAATTCCGTTTGAAAGATAGACGCCATATGGGAGCAAATATCTCATGACCCATTACATCTACAGTCTTCTTTCTTACGTTGTTTGTTAAGCTATCCTTGACACACAATCCATGCAATTTAGATGACGATATCGAATTCCGTTTGAAAGATAGACGCAGGAGCATCAAAGTCTCAAGAAATACAAGGGTAAGCTTTGTCAAACCCATTACATGTCCATATGGGAGCAAATATCTCATGACCCATTACATCTACAGTCTTCCTTCTTACGTTGTTTGTTAAGCTATCCTTGACACACAATCCATGCAATTTAGATGATGATATCGAATTCCGTTTGAAAGATGGACGCAGAAGCATCCAAGTCTCAAGAAACACAAGTGTAAGCTTTGTCAAACCCATTACATGTCCATATGAGAGCATATATCTCATGACCCATAGCATCTACAATCTTCTTTCTTACGTTGTTTGTTGAGCTATCCTTGACACACCATCCATGCAATTTAGATGACGATATCGAATTCCGTTTGAAAGATAGACGCAGAAGCATCAAGGTCTCAAGAAACACAAGTGTAAGCTTTGTCAAACCCATTACATGTCCATATGGGAGCAAATATCTCATTGACACACCATTCATGCAATTTAGATGACGATATCGAATTCCGTTTGAAAGATAGATGCAGAAGCATCCAAGTCTCAAGAAACACAAGTGTAAGCTTCGTCAAACCCATTACATGTCCATATGAGAGCATATATCTCATGACCCATAGCATCTACAACCTTCTTTCTTACGTTGTTTGTTGAGCTATCCTTGACACACCATCCATGCAATTTAGATGACGATATCGAATTCCGTTTGAAAGATAGACGCAGAAGCATCAAGGTCTCAAGAAACACAAGTGTAAGCTTTGTCAAACCCATTACATGTCCATATGAGAGCATATATCTCATGACCCATTACATCTACAGTCTTCCTTCTTACGTTGTTTGTTAAGCTATCCTTGACACACAATCCATGCAATTTAGATGATGATATCGAATTCCGTTTGAAAGATAGACGCAGAAGCATCCAAGTCTCCAGAAAAACAAGTGTAAGCTTTGTCAAACCCATTACATGTCCATATGGTAGCAAATATCTCATGACCCATTACATCTACAGTCTTCCTTCTTACGTTGTTTGTTAAGCTATCCTTGACACACCATCCATGCAATTTAGATGATGATATCGAATTCCGTTTGAAAGATAGACGCAGAAGCATCCAAGTCTCAAGAAACACAAGTGTAAGCCTTGTCAAACCCATTACATGTCCATATGAGAGCATATATCTCATGACCCATAGCATCTACAATCTTCCCTCTTAAGCTTTTTGTTAAGCTATCCTTGACACACCGTCCATGCAATTTAGATGACGATATCGAATTCCGTTTGAAAGATAGACCCAGAAGCATCAAAGTCTCAAGAAATACAAGGGTAAGCTTTGTCAAACCCACTACATGTCCATATGGGAGCAAATATCTCATGACCCATTACATCTACAGTCTTCCTTCTTACGTTGTTTGCTAAGCTATCCTTGACACACCATCCATGCAATTTAGATGATGATATCAAATTCCGTTTGAAAGATAGACGCAGAAGCATCCAAGTCTCAAGAAACACAAGTGTAAGCTTTGTCAAACCCATTACATGTCCATATGGGAGCAAATATCTCATGACCCATTACATCTACAGTCTTCCTTCTTACGTTGTTTTTTAAGCTATCCTTGACACACAATCCATGCAATTTAGATGATGATATCGAATTCCGTTTGAAAGATAGACGCAGAAGCATCCAAGTCTCAAGAAAAACAAGTGTAAGCTTTATCAAACCCATTACATGTCCATATGGTAGCAAATATCTCATGACCCATTACATCTACAGTCTTCCTTCTTACGTTGTTTGTTAAGCTATCCTTGACACACCATCCATGCAATTTAGATGACGATATCGAATTCCGTTTGAAAGATAGACGCAGAAGCATCCAAGTGTCAAGAAATACAAGGGTAAGCTTTGTCAAACCCATTACATGTCCATATGGGAGCAAATATCTCATGACTCATTACATCTACAATCATCCTTCTTACGTTGTTTGTTAAGCTATCCTTGACACACCATCCATGCAATTTAGATGACGATATCGAATTCCGTTTGAAAGATAGACGCAGAAGCATCCAAGTTTCAAGAAATACTAGGGTAAGCTTTGTCAAACCCATTACATGTCCATAAGAGAGCAAATATCTCATGACCCATTACATCTACAGTCTTCCTTCTTAGGTTGTTTGTTAAGCTATCCTTGACACACCATCCATGCAATTTAGATGATGATATCGAATTCCGTTTGAAAGATAGACGCAGAAGCATCAAAGTCTCAAGAAACACAAGTGTAAGCTTTGTCAAACCCATTACATGTCCATATGGGAGCAAATATCCCATGACCCATTATATCTACAGTCTTCCTTCTTACGTTGTTTGCTAAGCTATCCTTGACACACAATTCATGCAATTTAGATGACGATATCGAATTCCGTTTGAAAGATAGACGCAGAAGCAATAAAGTCTCAAGAAATACAAGGGTAAGCTTTGTCAAATCCATTACATGTCCATATGGGAGCAAATATCTCATGACCCATTACATCTACAGTCTTCCTTCTCACGTTGTTTGTTAAGCTATCCTTGACACACCATCCATGCAATTTAGATGACGATATCGAATTCCGTTTGAAAGATAGACGCAGAAGCATCAAAGTCTCAAGAAATACAAGGGTAAGTTTTGTCAAACCCATTACATGTCCATATGGGAGCAAATATCTCATGACCCCATACATCAACAGTCTTCTTTCTTACGTTGTTTGTTAAGCTATCCTTGACACACCATCCATGCAATTTAGATGACGATATCGAATTCCGTTTGAAAGATAGACGCAGAAGCATCAAAGTCTCAAGAAATACAAGGGTAAGCTTTGTCAAACCCATTACATGTCCATATGGGAGCAAATATCTCATGACCCATTACATCTACAGTCTTCCTTCTTACGTTGTTTGCTAAGCTATCCTTGACACACAATCCATGCAATTTAGATGATGATATCGAATTCCGTTTGAAAGATAGACGCAGAAGCATCAAAGTCTCAAGAAATACAAGGGTAAGCTTTGTCAAACCCATTACATGTCCAAATGGGAGCAAATATCTCATGACCCATTACATCTACAGTCTTCCTTCTTACGTTGTTTGTTAAGCTCTCCTTGACACACAATCCATGCAATTTAGATGATGATATCGAATTCCGTTTGAAAGATAGACGCAGAAGCATCCAAGTCTCAAGAAAAACAAGTGTAAGCTTTGTCAAACCCATTACATGTCCATATGGGAGCAAATATCTCATGACCCATTACATCTACAGTCTTCTTTCTTACGTTGTTTGTTAAGCTATCCTTGACACACAATCCATGCAATTTAGATGACGATATCGAATTCCGTTTGAAAGATAGACGCAGGAGCATCAAAGTCTCAAGAAATACAAGGGTAAGCTTTGTCAAATCCATTACATGTCCATATGGGAGCAAATATCTCATGACCCATTACATCTACAGTCTTCCTTCTTACGTTGTTTGTTAAGCTATCCTTGACACACAATCCATGCAATTTAGATGATGATATCGAATTCCGTTTGAAAGATGGACGCAGAAGCATCCAAGTCTCAAGAAACACAAGTGTAAGCTTTGTCAAACCCATTACATGTCCATATGAGAGCATATATCTCATGACCCATAGCATCTACAATCTTCTTTCTTACGTTGTTTGTTGAGCTATCCTTGACACACCATCCATGCAATTTAGATGACGATATCGAATTCCGTTTGAAAGATAGACGCAGAAGCATCAAGGTCTCAAGAAACACAAGTGTAAGCTTTGTCAAACCCATTACATGTCCATATGGGAGCAAATATCTCATTGACACACCATTCATGCAATTTAGATGACGATATCGAATTCCGTTTGAAAGATAGATGCAGAAGCATCCAAGTCTCAAGAAACACAAGTGTAAGCTTCGTCAAACCCATTACATGTCCATATGAGAGCATATATCTCATGACCCATAGCATCTACAACCTTCTTTCTTACGTTGTTTGTTGAGCTATCCTTGACACACCATCCATGCAATTTAGATGACGATATCGAATTCCGTTTGAAAGATAGACGCAGAAGCATCAAGGTCTCAAGAAACACAAGTGTAAGCTTTGTCAAACCCATTACATGTCCATATGAGAGCATATATCTCATGACCCATTACATCTACAGTCTTCCTTCTTACGTTGTTTGTTAAGCTATCCTTGACACACAATCCATGCAATTTAGATGATGATATCGAATTCCGTTTGAAAGATAGACGCAGAAGCATCCAAGTCTCAAGAAAAACAAGTGTAAGCTTTGTCAAACCCATTACATGTCCATATGGTAGCAAATATCTCATGACCCATTACATCTACAGTCTTCCTTCTTACGTTGTTTGTTAAGCTATCCTTGACACACCATCCATGCAATTTAGATGATGATATCGAATTCCGTTTGAAAGATAGACGCAGAAGCATCCAAGTCTCAAGAAACACAAGTGTAAGCCTTGTCAAACCCATTACATGTCCATATGAGAGCATATATCTCATGACCCATAGCATCTACAATCTTCCCTCTTAAGCTGTTTGTTAAGCTATCCTTGACACACCGTCCATGCAATTTAGATGACGATATCGAATTCCGTTTGAAAGATAGACCCAGAAGCATCAAAGTCTCAAGAAATACAAGGGTAAGCTTTGTCAAACCCACTACATGTCCATATGGGAGCAAATATCTCATGACCCATTACATCTACAGTCTTCCTTCTTACGTTGTTTGCTAAGCTATCCTTGACACACCATCCATGCAATTTAGATGATGATATCAAATTCCGTTTGAAAGATAGACGCAGAAGCATCCAAGTCTCAAGAAACACAAGTGTAAGCTTTGTCAAACCCATTACATGTCCATATGGGAGCAAATATCTCATGACCCATTACATCTACAGTCTTCCTTCTTACGTTGTTTTTTAAGCTATCCTTGACACACAATCCATGCAATTTAGATGATGATATCGAATTCCGTTTGAAAGATAGACGCAGAAGCATCCAAGTCTCAAGAAAAACAAGTGTAAGCTTTATCAAACCCATTACATGTCCATATGGTAGCAAATATCTCATGACCCATTACATCTACAGTCTTCCTTCTTACGTTGTTTGTTAAGCTATCCTTGACACACCATCCATGCAATTTAGATGACGATATCGAATTCCGTTTGAAAGATAGACGCAGAAGCATCCAAGTCTCAAGAAACACAAGTGTAAGCTTTGTCAAACCCATTACATGTCCATATGAGAGCATATATCTCATGAACCATAGCATCTACAACCTTCTTTCTTAAGGGCTGTTTACACCATATATCAATGTCATATGAGCTGTCATTTCTTTCACCCATTCGACATTCTCTATGTTTGTCAAAATTGACGTCATCTATACAACTTTCAATTTGTGCGTTCGTACCTACAAGTGTTATTTTCGTATGACATAACCTATAAATATAAAAACAGTAGTTATTGTCATTGTTTACATTTATTGTTGAGTTGCAAATTTGGGCAAATTTTAATTTTGGTTGAAGGAAAATGAATATCTAGCATGTTTGTTGTGGTAGAATAGGTTTTTGGGGTTATAGAGGCATTCATGTTTTTGCCACAAATCAATCATTTCCAAGACTGCTTCTTTCGACCAATCGATCTGAAAATAACATTATAAACACCTTTTACTTACTTTTCTAAATATTTAAATATGCATAACTTTCCTTTTTCTTTTTTAAAAGATTTTGTTTTTCATTTTTTTTGCGAATGCCAGAAAACAGCTGATAAATTTATGTTTACATACGAGAATGCCGTATCAAATAGAGCGCTCACTATCATTTTGATAGATGAAAATTTTCATAGTGGTCACACTATGTGTACAACATTCGCAGGTAGAAAATTTGACATCTCATACGACATTGATAGATGGTGTAAACAACCCTTTACGTTGTGTGTTGAGCTATGCTTGACACACCATCCATGCAATTAAGATGACGATATCGAATTCGGTTTGAAAGATAGACGCAGAAGCATCAAAGTCTCAAGAAACACAAGTGTAAGCTTTGTCAAACCCATTACATGTCCATTTGAGAGCATATATATCATGACCCATTACATCTACAGTCTTCCTTCTTACGTTGTTTGTTAAGCTATCCTTGACACACAATCCATGCAATTTAGATGATGATATCGAATTCCGTTTGAAAGATAGACGCAGAAGCATCCAAGTCTCAAGAGAAACAAGTGAAAGCTTTGTCAAACCCATTACATGTCCATATGGGAGCAAATATCTCATGACCCATTACATCTACAGTCTTCCTTCTTACGCTGTTTGTTAAGCTATCCTTGACACACCATCCAGGCAATTTAGATGATGATATCGAATTCCGTTTGAAAGATAGACGCAGAAGCATCAAAGTCTCAAGAAATACAAGGGTAAGCTTTGTCAAACCCATTACATGTCCATATGGGAGCAAATATCTCATGACACATAGCATCTACAATCTTCCCTCTTACGCTGTTTGTTAAGCTATCCTTGACACAGCATCCATGCAATTTAGATGACGATATCGAATTCCGTTTGAAAGATAGACGCAGAAGCATCAAAGTCTCAAGAAATACAAGGGTAAGCTTTGTCAAACCCATTACATGTCCATATGGGAGCAAATATCTCATGACCCATTACATCTACAGTCTTTCTTCTTACGTTGTTTGCTAAGCTATCCTTGACACACCATCTATGCAATTTAGATGATGATATCGAATTCCGTTTGAAAGATAGACGCAGAAGCATCCAAGTCTCAAGAAACACAAGTGTAAGCTTTGTCAAACCCATTACATGTCCATATGGGAGCAAATATCTCATGACCCATTACATCTACAGTCTTCCTTCTTACGTTGTTTGTTAAGCTATCCTTGACACACAAACCATGCAATTTAGATGATGATATCGAATTCCGTTTGAAAGATAGACGCAGAAGCATCCAAGTCTCAAGAAAAACAAGTGTAAGCTTTGTCAAACCCATTACATGTCCATATGGGAGCAAATATCTCATGACCCATTACATCTACAGTCTTCCTTCTTACGTTGTTTGTTAAGCTATCCTTGACACACCATCCATGCAATTTAGATGACGATATCGAATTCCGTTTGAAAGATAGACGCAGAAGCATCCAAGTCTCAAGAAACACAAGTGTAAGCTTTGTCAAACCCATTACATGTCCATATGGGAGCAAATATCTCATGACCAATTACATCTACAGTCTTCCTTCTTACGTTGTTTGTTAAGCTATCCTTGACACACAATCCATGCAATTTAGATGATGATATCGAATTCCGTTTGAAAGATAGACGCAGAAGCATCCAAGTCTCAAGAAAAACAAGTGTAAGCTTTGTCAAACCCATTACATGTCCATATGGGAGCATATATCTCATGACCCATTACATCTACAGTCTTCCTTCTTACGTTGTTTGTTAAGCTATCCTTGACACACCATCCATGCAATTTAGATGACGATATCGAATTCCGTTTGAAAGATAGACGCAGAAGCATCCAATTCTCAAGAAACACAAGTGTAAGCTTTGTCAAACCCATTACATGTCCATATGGGAGCAAATATCTCATGACCCATTACATCTACAGTCTTCCTTCTTACGTTGTTTGTTAAGCTATCCTCGACACACCATCCATGCAATTTAGATGACGATATCGAATTCCGTTTGAAAGATAGACGCAGAAGCATCCAAGTCTCAATAAATACAAGGGTAAGCTTTGTCAAATCCATTACATGTCCATATGGGAGCAAATATCTCATGACCCATTACATCTACAGTCTTCTTTCTTACGTTGTTTGTTAAGCTATCCTTGACACACAATCCATGCAATTTAGATGACGATATCGAATTCCGTTTGAAAGATAGACGCAGAAGCATCAAAGTCTCAAGAAATACAAGGGTAAGCTTTGTCAAATCCATTACATGTCCATATGGGAGCAAATATCTCATGACCCATTACATCTACAGTCTTCCTTCTTTCGTTGTTTGTTAAGCAATCCTTGACACACAATCCATGCAATTTAGACGACGATATCGAATTCCGTTTGAAAGATAGACGCAGAAGCATCAAAGTCTCAAGAAATACAAGGGTAAGCTTTGTCAAACCCATTACATGTCCATATGGGAGCAAATATCTCATGACCCTTTACATCTACAATCTTCCCTCTTACGTTGTTTGTTGAGCTATCCTTGACACACCATCCATGCAATTTAGATGACGATATCGAATTCCGTTTGAAAGATAGACGCAGAAGCATCAAGGTCTCAAGAAACACAAGTGTAAGCTTTGTCAAACCCATTACATGTCCATATGGGAGCAAATATCTCATTGACACACCATTCATGCAATTTAGATGACGATATCGAATTCCGTTTGAAAGATAGATGCAGAAGCATCCAAGTCTCAAGAAACACAAGTGTAAGCTTCGTCAAACCCATTACATGTCCATATGAGAGCATATATCTCATGACCCATAGCATCTACAACCTTCTTTCTTACGTTGTTTGTTGAGCTATCCTTGACACACCATCCATGCAATATAGATGACGATATCGAATTCCGTTTGAAAGATAGACGCAGAAGCATCAAGGTCTCAAGAAACACAAGTGTAAGCTTTGTCAAACCCATTACATGTCCATATGAGAGCATATATCTCATGACCCATTACATCTACAGTCTTCCTTCTTACGTTGTTTGTTAAGCTATCCTTGACACACAATCCATGCAATTTAGATGATGATATCGAATTCCGTTTGAAAGATAGACGCAGAAGCATCCAAGTCTCAAGAAAAACAAGGGTAAGCTTTGTCAAACCCATTACATGTCCATATGGTAGCAAATATCTCATGACCCATTACATCTACAGTCTTCCTTCTTACGTTGTTTGTTAAGCTATCCTTGACACACCATCCATGCAATTTAGATGATGATATCGAATTCCGTTTGAAAGATAGACGCAGAAGCATCCAAGTCTCAAGAAACACAAGTGTAAGCCTTGTCAAACCCATTACATGTCCATATGAGAGCATATATCTCATGACCCATAGCATCTACAATCTTCCCTCTTAAGCTGTTTGTTAAGCTATCCTTGACACACCGTCCATGCAATTTAGATGACGATATCGAATTCCGTTTGAAAGATAGACCCAGAAGCATCAAAGTCTCAAGAAATACAAGGGTAAGCTTTGTCAAACCCACTACATGTCCATATGGGAGCAAATATCTCATGACCTATTACATCTACAGTCTTCCTTCTTACGTTGTTTGCTAAGCTATCCTTGACACACCATCCATGCAATTTAGATGATGATATCAAATTCCGTTTGAAAGATAGACGCAGAAGCATCCAAGTCTCAAGAAACACAAGTGTAAGCTTTGTCAAACCCATTACATGTCCATATGGGAGCAAATATCTCATGACCCATTACATCTACAGTCTTCCTTCTTACGTTGTTTTTTAAGCTATCCTTGACACACAATCCATGCAATTTAGATGATGATATCGAATTCCGTTTGAAAGATAGACGCAGAAGCATCCAAGTCTCAAGAAAAACAAGTGTAAGCTTTATCAAACCCATTACATGTCCATATGGTAGCAAATATCTCATGACCCATTACATCTACAGTCTTCCTTCTTACGTTGTTTGTTAAGCTATCCTTGACACACCATCCATGCAATTTAGATGACGATATCGAATTCCGTTTGAAAGATAGACGCAGAAGCATCCAAGTCTCAAGAAACACAAGTGTAAGCTTTGTCAAACCCATTACATGTCCATATGAGAGCATATATCTCATGAACCATAGCATCTACAACCTTCTTTCTTAAGGGCTGTTTACACCATATATCAATGTCATATGAGCTGTCATTTCTTTCACCCATTCGACATTCTCTATGTTTGTCAAAATTGACGTCATCTATACAACTTTCAATTTGTGCGTTCGTACCTACAAGTGTTATTTTCGTATGACATAACCTATAAATATAAAAACAGTAGTTATTGTCATTGTTTACATTTATTGTTGAGTTGCAAATTTGGGCAAATTTTAATTTTGGTTGAAGGAAAATGAATATCTAGCATGTTTGTTGTGGTAGAATAGGTTTTTGGGGTTATAGAGGCATTCATGTTTTTGCCACAAATCAATCATTTCCAAGACTGCTTCTTTCGACCAATCGATCTGAAAATAACATTATAAACACCTTTTACTTACTTTTCTAAATATTTAAATATGCATAACTTTCCTTTTTCTTTTTTAAAAGATTTTGTTTTTCATTTTTTTTTGCGAATGCCAGAAAACAGCTGATAAATTTATGTTTACATACGAGAATGCCGTATCAAATAGAGCGCTCACTATCATTTTGATAGATGAAAATTTTCATAGTGGTCACACTATGTGTACAACATTCGCAGGTAGAAAATTTGACATCTCATACGACATTGATAGATGGTGTAAACAACCCTTTACGTTGTGTGTTGAGCTATGCTTGACACACCATCCATGCAATTAAGATGACGATATCGAATTCGGTTTGAAAGATAGACGCAGAAGCATCAAAGTCTCAAGAAACACAAGTGTAAGCTTTGTCAAACCCATTACATGTCCATTTGAGAGCATATATATCATGACCCATTACATCTACAGTCTTCCTTCTTACGTTGTTTGTTAAGCTATCCTTGACACACAATCCATGCAATTTAGACGATGATATCGAATTCCGTTTGAAAGATAGACGCAGAAGCATCCAAGTCTCAAGAGAAACAAGTGTAAGCTTTGTCAAACCCATTACATGTCCATATGGGAGCAAATATCTCATGACCCATTACATCTACAGTCTTCCTTCTTACGCTGTTTGTTAAGCTATCCTTGACACACCATCCAGGCAATTTAGATGATGATATCGAATTCCGTTTGAAAGATAGACGCAGAAGCATCAAAGTCTCAAGAAATACAAGGGTAAGCTTTGTCAAACCCATTACATGTCCATATGGGAGCAAATATCTCATGACACATAGCATCTACAATCTTCCCTCTTACGCTGTTTGTTAAGCTATCCTTGACACAGCATCCATGCAATTTAGATGACGATATCGAATTCCGTTTGAAAGATAGACGCAGAAGCATCAAAGTCTCAAGAAATACAAGGGTAAGCTTTGTCAAACCCATTACATGTCCATATGGGAGCAAATATCTCATGACCCATTACATCTACAGTCTTTCTTCTTACGTTGTTTGCTAAGCTATCCTTGACACACCATCTATGCAATTTAGATGATGATATCGAATTCCGTTTGAAAGATAGACGCAGAAGCATCCAAGTCTCAAGAAACACAAGTGTAAGCTTTGTCAAACCCATTACATGTCCATATGGGAGCAAATATCTCATGACCCATTACATCTACAGTCTTCCTTCTTACGTTGTTTGTTAAGCTATCCTTGACACACAAACCATGCAATTTAGATGATGATATCGAATTCCGTTTGAAAGATAGACGCAGAAGCATCCAAGTCTCAAGAAAAACAAGTGTAAGCTTTGTCAAACCCATTACATGTCCATATGGGAGCAAATATCTCATGACCCATTACATCTACAGTCTTCCTTCTTACGCTGTTTGTTAAGCTATCCTTGACACACCATCCATGCAATTTAGATGACGATATCGAATTCCGTTTGAAAGATAGACGCAGAAGCATCCAAGTCTCAAGAAACACAAGTGTAAGCTTTGTCAAACCCATTACATGTCCATATGGGAGCAAATATCTCATGACCCATTACATCTACAGTCTTCCTTCTTACGTTGTTTGTTAAGCTATCCTTGACACACAATCCATGCAATTTAGATGATGATATCGAATTCCGTTTGAAAGATAGACGCAGAAGCATCCAAGTCTCAAGAAAAACAAGTGTAAGCTTTGTCAAACCCATTACATGTCCATATGGGAGCATATATCTCATGACCCATTACATCTACAGTCTTCCTTCTTACGTTGTTTGTTAAGCTATCCTTGACACACCATCCATGCAATTTAGATGACGATATCGAATTCCGTTTGAAAGATAGACGCAGAAGCATCCAAGTCTCAAGAAACACAAGTGTAAGCTTTGTCAAACCCATTACATGTCCATATGGGAGCAAATATCTCATGACCCATTACATCTACAGTCTTCCTTCTTACGTTGTTTGTTAAGCTATCCTCGACACACCATCCATGCAATTTAGATGACGATATCGAATTCCGTTTGAAAGATAGACGCAGAAGCATCCAAGTCTCAATAAATACAAGGGTAAGCTTTGTCAAATCCATTACATGTCCATATGGGAGCAAATATCTCATGACCCATTACATCTACAGTCTTCTTTCTTACGTTGTTTGTTAAGCTATCCTTGACACACAATCCATGCAATTTAGATGACGATATCGAATTCCGTTTGAAAGATAGACGCAGAAGCATCAAAGTCTCAAGAAATACAAGGGTAAGCTTTGTCAAATCCATTACATGTCCATATGGGAGCAAATATCTCATGACCCATTACATCTACAGTCTTCCTTCTTTCGTTGTTTGTTAAGCAATCCTTGACACACAATCCATGCAATTTAGACGACGATATCGAATTCCGTTTGAAAGATAGACGCAGAAGCATCAAAGTCTCAAGAAATACAAGGGTAAGCTTTGTCAAACCCATTACATGTCCATATGGGAGCAAATATCTCATGACCCTTTACATCTACAATCTTCCCTCTTACGTTGTTTGTTAAGCTATCCTTGACACACCAGCCATGCAATTTAGATGACGATATCGAATTCCGTTTGAAAGATAGACGCAGAAGCATCAAAGTCTCAAGAAATACAAGGGTAAGCTTTGTCAAACCCATTACATGTCCATATGGGAGCAAATATCTCATGACCCTTTACATCTACAATCTTCCCTCTTACGTTGTTTGTTAAGCTATCCTTGACACACCAGCCATGCAATTTAGATGACGATATCGAATTCCGTTTGAAAGATAGACGCAGAAGCATCAAAGTCTCAAGAAATACAAGGGTAAGCTTCGTCAAACCCATCACATGTCCATATGGGAGCAAACATCTCATGACCCATTACATCTACAGTGTTCCTTCTTGCGTTGTTTGTTGAGATATCATTGACACACCATCCATGCAATTTTGATGACGATATCGAGTTCCGTTTGAAAGATAGACGCAGAAGCATCAAAGTAAGTAAGGTAAGCTTTGTCAAACCCATTACATGTCCATATGGGAGCAAATATCTCATGACCCATTACATCTACAGTCTTCCTTCTTACGTTGTTTGCTAAGCTATCCTTGACACACCATCCATGCAATTTAGATGATGATATCGAATTCCGTTTGAAAGATAGACGCAGAAGCATCCAAGTCTCAAGAAACACAAGTGTAAGCTTTGTCAAACCCATTACATGTCCATATGGGAGCAAATATCTCATGACCCATTACATCTACAATCTTCCCTCTTACGTTGTTTGTTAAGCTATCCTTGACACACCAGCCATGCAATTTAGATGACGATATCGAATTCCGTTTGAAAGATAGACGCAGAAGCATCAAAGTCTCAAGAAAAACAAGTGTAGGCTTTGTCACACCCATTACATGTCCATATGGTAGCAAATATCTCATGACCCATTACATCTACAGTCTTCCTTCTTACGTTGTTTGCTAAGCTATCCTTGACACACCATCCATGCAATTTAGATGATGATATCGAATTCCGTTTGAAAGATAGACGCAGAAGCATCCAAGTCTCAAGAAACACAAGGGTAAGCTTTGTCAAACCCATTACATGTCCATATGGGAGCAAATATCTCATGACCCATTACATCTACAGTCTTCCTTCTTACGTTGTTTGCTAAGCTATCCTTGACACACCATCCATGCAATTTAGATGACGATATCGAATTCCGTTTGCAAGATAGACGCAGAAGCATCAAAGTAAGTAAGGTAAGCTTTGTCAAACCCATTACATGTCCATATGGGAGCAAATATCTCATGACCCATTACATCTACAGTCTTCCTTCCTACGTTGTTTGCTAAGCTATCCTTGACACACCATCCATGCAATTTAGATGATGATATCGAATTCCGTTTGAAAGATAGACGCGAAGCATCCAAGTCTCAAGAAACACAAGTGTAAGCTTTGTCAAACCCATGTCCATATGGGAGCAAATATCTCATGACCCATTACATCTACAGTCTTCCTTCTTACGTTGTTTGTTAAGCTATCCTTGACACACAATCCATGCAATTTAGATGATGATATCGAATTCCGTTTGAAAGATAGACGCAGAAGCATCCAAGTCTCAAGAAAAACAAGTGTAAGCTTTGTCACACCCATTACATGTCCATATGGTAGCAAATATCTCATGACCCATTACATCTACAGTTTTCCTTCTTACGTTGTTTGTTAAGCTATCCTTGACACACCATCCATGCAATTTAGATGACGATATCGAATTCCGTTTGAAAGATAGACGCAGAAGCATCAAAGTCTCAAGAAACACAAGTGTAAGCTTTGTCAAGCCCATTACATGTCCATATGGGAGCATATATCTCATGACCCATTACATCTACAGTCTTCCTTCTTACGTTGTTTGTTAAGCTATCTTTGACACACAATCCATGCAATTTAGATGATGATATCGAATTCCGTTTGAAAGATAGACGCAGAAGCATCCAAGTCTCAAGAAAAACAAGTGTAAGCTTTGTCAAACCCATTACATGTCCATATGGGAGCAAATATCTCATGACCCATTACATCTACAGTCTTCCTTCTTACGTTGTTTGTTAAGCTATCCTTGACACACCATCCAGGCAATTTAGATGATGATATCGAATTCCGTTTGAAAGATAGACGCAGAAGCATCAAAGTCTCAAGAAATACAAGGGTAAGCTTTGTCAAACCCATTACATGTCCATATGGGAGCAAATATCTCATGACCCATAGCATCTACAATCTTCCCTCTTACGCTGTTTGTTAAGCTATCCTTGACACACCATCCGTACAATTTAGATGACGATATCGAATTCCGTTTGAAAGATAGACGCAGAAGCATCAAAGTCTCAAGAAAGACAAGTGTAAGCTTTGTCAAACCCATTACATCTCCATATGGGAGCAAATATCTCATGACCCTTTACATCTACAATCTTCCCTCTTACGTTGTTTGTTAAGCTATCCTTGACACACCAGCCATGCAATTTAGATGACGATATCGAATTCCGTTTGAATGATAGACGCAGAAGCATCAGAGTCTCAAGAAATACAAGGGTAAGCTTTGTAAAACCCATTACATGTCCATATGGGAGCAAATATCTCATGACCCATAGCATCTACAATCTTCCCTCTTACGCTGTTTGTTAAGCTATCCTTGACACACCATCCATGCAATTTAGATGATGATATCGAATTCCGTTTGAAAGATAGACGCAGAAGCATCCAAGTCTCAAGAAAAACAAGTGTAAGCTTTGTCATACCCATTACATGTCCATATGGGAGCAAATATCTCATGACCCATTACATCTACAGTCTTCCTTCTTACGTTGTTTGTTAAGCTATCCTTGACACACCATCCAGGCAATTTAGATGATGATATCGAATTCCGTTTGAAAGATAGACGCAGAAGCATCAAAGTCTCAAGAAATACAAGGGTAAGCTTTGTCAAACCCATTACATGTCCATATGGGAGCAAATATCTCATGACCCATAGCATCTACAATCTTCCCTCTTACGCTGTTTGTTAAGCTATCCTTGACACACCATCCATGCAATTTAGATGACGATATCGAATTCCGTTTGAAAGATAGACGCAGAAGCATCAAAGTCTCAAGAAATACAAGGGTAAGCTTTGTCAAACCCATTACATGTCCATATGGGAGCAAATATCTCATGACCCATTACATCTACAGTCTTCCTTCTTACGATGTTTGCTAAGCTATCCTTGACACACCATCCATGCAATTTAGATGATGATATCGAATTCCGTTTGAAAGATAGACGCAGAAGCATCCAAGTCTCAAGAAACACAAGTGTAAGCTTAGTCAAACCCATTACATGTCCATATGGGAGCAAATATCTCATGACCCATTACATCTACAGTCTTCCTTCTTACGTTGTTTGTTAAGCTATCCTTGACACACAATCCATGCAATTTAGATGATGATATCGAATTCCGTTTGAAAGATAGACGCAGAAGCTTCCAAGTCTCAAGAAAAACAAGTGTAAGCTTTGTCAAACCCATTACATGTCCATATGGGAGCAAATATCTCATGACCCATAGCATCTACAATCTTCCCTCTTACGCTGTTTGTTAAGCTATCCTTGACACACCATCCATGCAATTTAGATGACGATATCGAATTCCGTTTGAAAGATAGACGCAGAAGCATCCAAGTCTCAAGAAATACAAGGGTAAGCTTTGTCAAATCCATTACATGTCCATATGGGAGCAAATATCTCATGACCCATTACATCTACAGTCTTCTTTCTTACGTTGTTTGTTAAGCTATCCTTGACACACAATCCATGCAATTTAGATGACGATATCGAATTCCGTTTGAAAGATAGACGCAGAAGCATCAAAGTCTCAAGAAATACAAGGGTAAGCTTTGTCAAATCCATTACATGTCCATATGGGAGCAAATATCTCATGACCCATTACATCTACAGTCTTCCTTCTTACGTTGTTTGTTAAGCAATCCTTGACACACAATCCGTGCAATTTAGATGACGATATCGAATTCCGTTTTAAAGATAGACGCAGAAGCATCAAAGTCTCAAGAAATACAAGGGTAAGCTTTGTCAAACCCATTACATGTCCATATTTGAGCAAATATCTCATGACCCTTTACATCTACAATCTTCCCTCTTACGTTGTTTGTTAAGCTATCCTTGACACACCAGTCATGCAATTTAGATGACGATATCGAATTCCGTTTGAAAGATAGACGCAGAAGCATCAAAGTCTCAAGAAATACAAGGGTAAGCTTTGTCAAACCCATTACATGTCCATATGGGAGCAAATATCTCATGACCCATTACATCTACAGTCTTCCTTCTTACGTTGTTTGTTGAGCTATCCTTGACACACCATCCATGCAATTTAGATGACGATATCGAATTCCGTTTGAAAGATAGACGCAGAAGCATCAAAGTAAGTAAGGTAAGCTTTGTCAAACCCATTACATGTCCATATGGGAGCAAATATCTCATGACCCATTACATCTACAGTCTTCCTTCTTACGTTGTTTGCTAAGCTATCCTTGACACACCATCAATGCAATTTAGATGATGATATCGAATTCCGTTTGAAAGATAGACTCAGAAGCATCCAAGTCTCAAGAAACACAAGTGTAAGCTTTGTCAAACCCATTACATGTCCATATGGGAGCAAATATCTCATGACCCATTACATCTACAGTCTTCCTTCTTACGTTGTTTGTTAAGCTATCCTTGACACACAATCCATGCAATTTAGATGACGATATCGAATTCCGTTTGAAAGATAGACGCAGAAGCATCAAAGTCTCAAGAAACACAAGTGTAAGCTTTGTCAAGCCCATTACATGTCCATATGAGAGCATATATCTCATGACCCATTACATCTACAGTCTTCCTTCTTACGTTGTTTGTTAAGCTATCCTTGACACACCATCCATGCAATTTAGATGACGATATCGAATTCCGTTTGAAAGATAGACGCAGAAGCATCAAAGTCTCAAGAAACACAAGTGTAAGCTTTGTCAAACCCATTACATGTCCATATGGGAGCAAATATCTCATGACCCTTTACATCTACAATCTTCCCTCTTACGTTGTTTGTTAAGCTATCCTTGACACACCAGCCATGCAATTTAGATGACGATATCGAATTCCGTTTGAAAGATAGACGCAGAAGCATCAAAGTCTCAAGAAATACAAGGGTAAGCTTTGTCAAACCCATTACATGTCCATATGGGAGCAAATATCTCATGACCCATTACATCTACAGTCTTCCTTCTTACGTTGTTTGTTGAGCTATCCTTGACACACCATCCATGCAATTTAGATGACGATATCGAATTCCGTTTGAAAGATAGACGCAGAAGCATCAAAGTAAGTAAGGTAAGCTTTGTCAAACCCATTACATGTCCATATGGGAGCAAATATCTCATGACCCATTACATCTACAGTCTTCCTTCTTACGTTGTTTGCTAAGCTATCCTTGACACACCATCCATGCAATTTAGATGATGATAACGAATTCCGTTTGAAAGATAGACGCAGAAGAATCCAAGTCTCAAGAAACACAAGTGTAAGCTTTGTCAAACCCATTACATGTCCATATGGGAGCAAATATCTCATGACCCATTACATCTACAGTCTTCCTTCTTACGTTGTTTGATAAGCTATCCTTGACACACAATCCGTGCAATGTAGATGATGATATCGAATTCCGTTTGAAAGATAGACGCAGAAGCATCCAAGTCTCAAGAAAAACAAGTGTAAGCTTTGTCACACCCATTACATGTCCATATGGTAGCAAATATCTCATGACCCATTACATCTACAGTCTTCCTTCTTACGTTGTTTGTTAAGCTATCCTTGACACACCATCCATGCAATTTAGATGACGATATCGAATTCCGTTTGAAAGATAGACACAGAAGCATCAAAGTCTCAAGAAACACAAGTGTAAGCTTTGTCAAGCCCATTACATGTCCATATGAGAGCATATATCTCATGACCCATTACATCTACAGTCTTCCTTCTTACGTTGTTTGTTAAGCTATCCATGCAATTTAGATGATGATATCGAATTCCGTTTGAAAGATAGACGCAGAAGCATCCAAGTCTCAAGAAAAACAAGTGTAAGCTTTGTCAAACCCATTACATGTCCATATGGGAGCAAATATCTCATGACCCATTACATCTACAGTCTTCCTTCTTACGTTGTTTGTTAAGCTATCCTTGACACACCATCCAGGCAATTTAGATGATGATATCGAATTCCGTTTGAAAGATAGACGCAGAAGCATCAAAGTCTCAAGAAATACAAGGGTAAGCTTTGTCAAACCCATTACATGTCCATATGGGAGCAAATATCTCATGACCCATAGCATCTACAGTCTTCCCTCTTACGCTGTTTGTTAAGCTATCCTTGACACACCATCCATGCAATTTAGATGACGATATCGAATTCCGTTTGAAAGATAGACGCAGAAGCATCAAAGTCTCAAGAAAGACAAGTGTAAGCTTTGTCAAACCCATTACATGTCCATATGGAAGCAAATATCTCATGACCCATTACATCTACAGTCTTCCTTCTTACGTTGTTTGTTAAGCTATCCTTGACACACCATCCATGCAATTTAGATGACGATATCGAATTCCGTTTGAAAGATAGAGGCAGAAGCATCCAAGTCTCAAGAAACACAAGTGTAAGCTTTGTCAAACCCATTACATGTCCATATGGGAGCAAATATCTCATGACACATTACATCTACAGTCTTCCTTCTTACGTTGTTTGTTAAGCTATCCTTGACACACCATCCATACAATTTAGATGACGATATCGAATTCCGTTTGAAAGATAGACGCAGAAGCATCAAAGTCTCAAGAAAGACAAGTGTAAGCTTTGTCAAACCCATTACATGTCCATATGGGAGCAAATATTTCATGACCCATTACATCTACAGTCTTCCTTCTTACGTTGTTTGTTAAGCTATCCTTGACACACCATCCATGCAATTTAGATGACGATATCGAATTCCGTTTGAAAGATAGACGCAGAAGCATCCAAGTCTCAAGAAACACAAGTGTAAGCTTTGTCAAACCCATTACATGTCCATATGGGAGCAAATATCTCATGACCCATTACATCTACAGTCTTCCTTCTTACGTTGTTTGTTAAGCTATCCTTGACACACCATCCATGCAATTTAGATGACGATATCGAATTCCGTTTGAAAGATAGACGCAGAAGCATCCAAGTCACAAGAAATACAAGTGTAAGCTTTGTCAAACCCATTACATCTCCATATGGGAGCAAATATCTCATGACCCTTTACATCTACAATCTTCCCTCTTACGTTGTTTGTTAAGCTATCCTTGACACACCAGCCATGCAATTTAGATGACGATATCGAATTCCGTTTGAATGATAGACGCAGAAGCATCAGAGTCTCAAGAAATACAAGGGTAAGCTTTGTCAAACCCATTACATGTCCATATGGGAGCAAATATCTCATGACCCATAGCATCTACAATCTTCCCTCTTACGCTGTTTGTTAAGCTATCCTTGACACACCATCCATGCAATTTAGATGATGATATCGAATTCCGTTTGAAAGATAGACGCAGAAGCAACCAAGTCTCAAGAAAAACAAGTGTAAGCTTTGTCAAACCCATTACATGTCCATATGGGAGCAAATATCTCATGACCCATTACATCTACAGTCTTCCTTCTTACGTTGTTTGTTAAGCTATCCTTGACACACCATCCAGGCAATTTAGATGATGATATCGAATTCCGTTTGAAAGATAGACGCAGAAGCATCAAAGTCTCAAGAAATACAAGGGTAAGCTTTGTCAAACCCATTACATGTCCATATGGGAGCAAATATCTCATGACCCATAGCATCTACAATCTTCCCTCTTACGCTGTTTGTTAAGCTATCCTTGACACACCATCCATGCAATTTAGATGACGATATCGAATTCCGTTTGAAAGATAGACGCAGAAGCATCAAAGTCTCAAGAAATACTAGGGTAAGCTTTGTCAAACCCATTACATGTCCATATGGGAGCAAATATCTCATGACCCATTACATCTACAGTCTTCCTTCTTACGTTGTTTGCTAAGCTATCCTTGACACACCATCCATGCAATTTAGATGATGATATCGAATTCCGTTTGAAAGATAGACGCAGAAGCATCCAAGTCTCAAGAAACACAAGTGTAAGCTTTGTCAAACCCATTACATGTCCATATGGGAGCAAATATCTCATGACCCATTACATCTACAGTCTTCCTTCTTACGTTGTTTGTTAAGCTATCCTTGACACACAATCCATGCAATTTAGATGATGATATCGAATTCCGTTTGAAAGATAGACGCAGAAGCATCCAAGTCTCAAGAAAAACAAGTGTAAGCTTTGTCAAACCCATTACATGTCCATATGGGAGCAAATATCTCATGACCCATAGCATCTACAATCTTCCCTCTTACGCTGTTTGTTAAGCTATCCTTGACACACCATCCATGCAATTTAGATGACGATATCGAATTCCGTTTGAAAGATAGACGCAGAAGCATCCAAGTCTCAAGAAATACAAGGGTAAGCTTTGTCAAATCCATTACATGTCCATATGGGAGCAAATATCTCATGACCCATTACATCTACAGTCTTCTTTCTTACGTTGTTTGTTAAGCTATCCTTGACACACAATCCATGCAATTTAGATGAGGATATCGAATTCCGTTTGAAAGATAGACGCAGAAGCATCAAAGTCTCAAGAAATACAAGGGTAAGCTTTGTCAAATCCATTACATGTCCATATGGGAGCAAATATCTCATGACCCATTACATCTACAGTCTTCCTTCTTACGTTGTTTGTTAAGCAATCCTTGACACACAATCCGTGCAATTTAGATGACGATATCGAATTCCGTTTTAAAGATAGACGCAGAAGCATCAAAGTCTCAAGAAATACAAGGGTAAGCTTTGTCAAACCCATTACATGTCCATATGGGAGCAAATATCTCATGACCCTTTACATCTACAATCTTCCCTCTTACGTTGTTTGTTAAGCTATCCTTGACACACCAGTCATGCAATTTAGATGACGATATCGAATTCCGTTTGGAAGATAGACGCAGAAGCATCAAAGTCTCAAGAAATACAAGGGTAAGCTTTGTAAAACCCATTACATGACCATATGGGAGCAAATATCTCATGACCCATTACATCTACAGTCTTCCTTCTTACGTTGTTTGTTGAGCTATTCTTGACACACCATCCATGCAATTTAGACGACGATATCGAATTCCGTTTGAAAGATAGACGCAGAAGCATCAAAGTAAGTAAGGTAAGCTTTGTCAAACCCATTACATGTCCATATGGGAGCAAATATCTCATGACCCATTACATCTACAGTCTTCCTTCTTACGTTGTTTGCTAAGCTATCCTTGACACACCATCCATGCAATTTAGATGATGATATCGAATTCCGTTTGAAAGATAGACTCAGAAGCATCCAAGTCTAAAGAAACACAAGTGTAAGCTTTGTCAAACCCATTACATGTCCATATGGGAGCAAATATCTCATGACCCATTACATCTACAGTCTTCCTTCTTACGTTGTTTGTTAAGCTATCCTTGATACACAATCCATGCAATTTAGATGACGATATCGAATTCCGTTTGAAAGATAGACGCAGAAGCATCAAAGTCTCAAGAAACACAAGTGTAAGCTTTGTCAAGCCCATTACATGTCCATATGGGAGCAAATATCTCATGACCCTTTACATCTACAATCTTCCCTCTTACGTTGTTTGTTAAGCTATCCTTGACACACCAGCCATGCAATTTAGATGACGATATTGAATTCCGTTTGAAAGATAGACGCAGAAGCATCAAAGTCTCAAGAAATACAAGGGTAAGCTTTGTCAAACCCATTACATGTCCATATGGGAGCAAATATCTCATGACACATTACATCTACAGTCTTCCTTCTTACGTTGTTTGTTGAGCTATCCTTGACACACCATCCATGCAATTTAGATGACGATATCGAATTCCGTTTGAAAGATAGACGCAGGTAAGCTTTGTCAAACCCATTACATGTCCATATGGGAGCAAATATCTCATGACCCATTACATCTACAGTCTTCCTTCTTACGTTGTTTGCTAAGCTATCCTTGACACACCATCCATGCAATTTAGATGATGATATCGAATTCCGTTTGAAAGATAGACGCAGAAGAATCCAAGTCTCAAGAAACACAAGTGTAAGCTTTGTCAAACCCATTACATGTCCATATGGGAGCAAATATCTCATGACCCATTACATCTACAGTCTTCCTTCTTACGTTGTTTGATAAGCTATCCTTGACACACAATCCGTGCAATGTAGATGATGATATCGAATTCCGTTTGAAAGATAGACGCAGAAGCATCCAAGTCTCAAGAAAAACAAGTGTAAGCTTTGTCACACCCATTACATGTCCATATGGTAGCAAATATCTCATGACCCATTACATCTACAGTCTTCCTTCTTACGTTGTTTGTTAAGCTATCCTTGACACACCATCCATGCAATTTAGATGACGATATCGAATTCCGTTTGAAAGATAGACACAGAAGCATCAAAGTCTCAAGAAACACAAGTGTAAGCTTTGTCAAGCCCATTACATGTCCATATGAGAGCATATATCTCATGACCCATTACATCTACAGTCTTCCTTCTTACGTTGTTTGTTAAGCTATCCTTGACACACCATCCAGGCAATTTAGATGATGATATCGAATTCCGTTTGAAAGATAGACGCAGAAGCATCAAAGTCTCAAGAAATACAAGGGTAAGCTTTGTCAAACCCATTACATGTCCATATGGGAGCAAATATCTCATGACCCATAGCATCTACAATCTTCCCTCTTACGCTGTTTGTTAAGCTATCCTTGACACACCATCCATGCAATTTAGATGGCGATATCGAATTCCGTTTGAAAGATAGACGCAGAAGCATCAAAGTCTCAAGAAATACAAGGGTAAGCTTTGTCAAACCCATTACATGTCCATATGGGAGCAAATATCTCATGACCCATAGCATCTACAATCTTCCCTCTTACGCTGTTTGTTAAGCTATCCTTGACACACCATCCATGCAATTTAGATGATGATATCGAATTCCGTTTGAAAGATAGACGCAGAAGCATCCAAGTCTCAAGAAAAACAAGTGTAAGCTTTGTCAAACCCATTACATGTCCATATGGGAGCAAATATCTCATGACCCATTACATCTACAGTCTTCCTTCTTACGTAGTTTGTTAAGCTATCCTTGACACACCATCCAGGCAATTTAGATGATGATATCGAATTCCGTTTGAAAGATAGACGCAGAAGCATCAAAGTCTCAAGAAATACAAGGGTAAGCTTTGTCAAACCCATTACATGTCCATATGGGAGCAAATATCTCATGACCCATAGCATCTACAATCTTCCCTCTTACGCTGTTTGTTAAGCTATCCTTGACACACCATCCATGCAATTTAGATGACGATATCGAATTCCGTTTGAAAGATAGACGCAGAAGCATCAAAGTCTCAAGAAATACTAGGATAAGCTTTGTCAAACCCATTACATGTCCATATGGGAGCAAATATCTCATGACCCATTACATCTACAGTCTTCCTTCTTACGTTATTTGTTAAGCTATCCTTGACACACAATCCATGCAATTTAGATGATGATATCGAATTCCGTTTGAAAGATAGACGCAGAAGCATCCAAGTCTCAAGAAAAACAAGTGTAAGCTTTGTCAAACCCATTACATGTCCATATGGGAGCAAATATCTCATGACCCATAGCATCTACAATCTTCCCTCTTACGCTGTTTGTTAAGCTATCCTTGACACACCATCCATGCAATTTAGATGACGATATCGAATTCCGTTTGAAAGATAGACGCAGAAGCATCCAAGTCTCAAGAAATACAAGGGTAAGCTTTGTCAAATCCATTACATGTCCATATGGGAGCAAATATCTCATGACCCATTACATCTACAGTCTTCTTTCTTACGTAGTTTGTTAAGCTATCCTTGACACACAATCCATGCAATTTAGATGACGATATCGAATTCCGTTTGAAAGATAGACGCAGAAGCATCAAAGTCTCAAGAAATACAAGGGTAAGCTTTGTCAAATCCATTACATGTCCATATGGGAGCAAATATCTCATGACCCATTACATCTACAGTCTTCCTTCTTACGTTGTTTGTTAAGCAATCCTTGACACACAATCCGTGCAATTTAGATGACGATATGGAATTCCGTTTTAAAGATAGACGCAGAAGCATCAAAGTCTCAAGAAATACAAGGGTAAGCTTTGTCAAACCCATTACATGTCCATATGGGAGCAAATATCTCATGACCCTTTACATCTACAATCTTCCCTCTTACGTTGTTTGTTAAGCTATCCTTGACACACCAGTCATGCAATTTAGATGACGATATCGAATTCCGTTTGAAAGATAGACGCAGAAGCATCAAAGTCTCAAGAAATACAAGGGTAAGCTTTGTAAAACCCATTACATGACCATATGGGAGCAAATATCTCATGACCCATTACATCTACAGTCTCCCTTCTTACGTTGTTTGTTGAGCTATTCTTGACACAACATCCATGCAATTTAGATGACGATATCGAATTCCGTTTGAAAGATAGACGCAGAAGCATCAAAGTAAGTAAGGTAAGCTTTGTCAAACCCATTACATGTCCATATGGGAGCAAATATCTCATGACCCATTACATATACAGTCTTCCTTCTTACGTTGTTTGCTAAGCTATCCTTGACACACCATCCATGCAATTTAGATGATGATATCGAATTCCGTTTGAAAGATAGACTCAGAAGCATCCAAGTCTCAAGAAACACAAGTGTAAGCTTTGTCAAACCCATTACATGTCCATATGGGAGCAAATATCTCATGACCCATTACATCTACTGTCTTCCTTCTTACGTTGTTTGTTAAGCTATCCTTGACACACAATCCATGCAATTTAGATGACGATATCGAATTCCGTTTGAAAGATAGACGCAGAAGCATCAAAGTCTCAAGAAACACAAGTGTAAGCTTTGTCAAGCCCATTACATGTCCATATGGGAGCAAATATCTCATGACCCTTTACATCTACAATCTTCCCTCTTACGTTGTTTGTTAAGCTATCCTTGACACACCAGCCATGCAATTTAGATGACGATATCGAATTCCGTTTGAAAGATAGACGCAGAAGCATCAAAGTCTCAAGAAATACAAGGGTAAGCTTTGTCAAACCCATTACATGTCCATATGGAAGCAAATATCTCATGACCCATTACATCTACAGTCTTCCTTCTTACGTTGTTTGTTGAGCTATCCTTGACACACCATCCATGCAATTTAGATGACGATATCGAATTCCGTTTGAAAGATAGACGCAGGTAAGCTTTGTCAAACCCATTACATGTCCATATGGGAGCAAATATCTCATGACCCATTACATCTACAGTCTTCCTTCTTACGTTGTTTGCTAAGCTATCCTTGACACACCATCCATGCAATTTAGATGATGATATAGAATTCCGTTTGAAAGATAGACGCAGAAGAATCCAAGTCTCAAGAAACACAAGTGTAAGCTTTGTCAAACCCATTACATGTCCATATGGGAGCAAATATCTCATGACCCATTACATCTACAGTCTTCCTTCTTACGTTGTTTGATAAGCTATCCTTGACACACAATCCGTGCAATGTAGATGATGATATCGAATTCCGTTTGAAAGATAGACGCAGAAGCATCCAAGTCTCAAGAAAAACAAGTGTAAGCTTCGTCACACCCATTACATGTCCATATGGTAGCAAATATCTCATGACCCATTACATCTACAGTCTTCCTTATTACGTTGTTTGTTAAGCTATCCTTGACACACCATCCATGCAATTTAGATGACGATATCGAATTCCGTTTGAAAGATAGACACAGAAGCATCAAAGTCTCAAGAAACACAAGTGTAAGCTTTGTCAAGCCCATTACATGTCCATATGAGAGCATATATCTCATGACCCATTACATCTACAGTCTTCCTTCTTACGTTGTTTGTTAAGCAATCCTTGACACACAATCCGTGCAATTTAGATGACGATATCGAATTCCGTTTTAAAGATAGACGCAGAAGCATCAAAGTCTCAAGAAATACAAGGGTAAGCTTTGTCAAACCCATTACATGTCCATATGGGAGCAAATATCTCATAACCCTTTACATCTACAATCTTCCCTCTTACGTTGTTTGTTAAGCTATCCTTGACACACCAGTCATGCAATTTAGATGACGATATCGAATTCCGTTTGAAAGATAGACGCAGAAGCATCAAAGTCTCAAGAAATACAAGGGTAAGCTTTGTCAAACCCATTACATGTCCATATGGGAGCAAATATCTCATGACCCATTACATCTACAGTCTTCCTTCTTACGTTGTTTGTTGAGCTATCCTTGACACACCATCCATGCAATTTAGATGACGATATCGAATTCCGTTTGAAAGATAGACGCAGAAGCATCAAAGTAAGTAAGGTAAGCTTTGTCAAACCCATTACATGTCCATATGGGAGCAAATATCTCATGACCCATTACATCTACAGTCTTCCTTCTTACGTTGTTTGCTAAGCTATCCTTGACACACCATCCATGCAATTTAGATGATGATATCGAATTCCGTTTGAAAGATAGACTCAGAAGCATCCAAGTCTCAAGAAACACAAGTGTAAGCTTTGTCAAACCCATTACATGTCCATATGGGAGCAAATATCTCATGACCCATTACATCTACAGTCTTCCTTCTTACGTTGTTTGTTAAGCTATCCTTGACACACAATCCATGCAATTTAGATGACGATATCGAATTCCGTTTGAAAGATAGACGCAGAAGCATCAAAGTCTCAAGAAACACAAGTGTAAGCTTTGTCAAGCCCATTACATGTCCATATGAGAGCATATATCTCATGACCCATTACATCTACAGTCTTCCTTCTTACGTTGTTTGTTAAGCTATCCTTGACACACCATCCATGCAATTTAGATGACGATATCGAATTCCGTTTGAAAGATAGACGCAGAAGCATCAAAGTCTCAAGAAACACAAGTGTAAGCTTTGTCAAACCCATTACATGTCCATATGGGAGCAAATATCTCATGACCCTTTACATCTACAATCTTCCCTCTTACGTTGTTTGTTAAGCTATCCTTGACACACCAGCCATGCAATTTAGATGACGATATCGAATTCCGTTTGAAAGATAGACGCAGAAGCATCAAAGTCTCCAGAAATACAAGGGTAAGCTTTGTCAAACCCATTACATGTCCATATGGGAGCAAATATCTCATGACCCATTACATCTACAGTCTTCCTTCTTACGTTGTTTGTTGAGCTATCCTTGACACACCATCAATGCAATTTAGATGACGATATCGAATTCCGTTTGAAAGATAGACGCAGGTAAGCTTTGTCAAACCCATTACATGTCCATATGGGAGCAAATATCTCATGACCCATTACATCTACAGTCTTCCTTCTTACGTTGTTTGCTAAGCTATCCTTGACACACCATCCATGCAATTTAGATGATGATATCGAATTCCGTTTGAAAGATAGACGCAGAAGAATCCAAGTCTCAAGAAACACAAGTGTAAGCTTTGTCAAACCCATTACATGTCCATATGGGAGCAAATATCTCATGACCCATTACATCTACAGTCTTCCTTCTTACGCTGTTTGATAAGCTATCCTTGACACACAATCCGTGCAATGTAGATGATGATATCGAATTCCGTTTGATAGATAGACGCAGAAGCATCCAAGTCTCAAGAAAAACAAGTGTAAGCTTTGTCACACCCATTACATGTCCATATGGTAGCAAATATCTCATGACCCATTACATCTACAGTCTTCCTTCTTACGTTGTTTGTTAAGCTATCCTTGACACACCATCCATGCAATTTATATGACGATATCGAATTCCGTTTGAAAGATAGACACAGAAGCATCAAAGTCTCAAGAAACACAAGTGTAAGCTTTGTCAAGCCCATTACATGTCCATATGAGAGCATATATCTCATGACCCATTACATCTACAGTCTTCCTTCTTACGTTGTTTGTTAAGCTATCCTTGACACACAATCCATGCAATTTAGATGATGATATCGAATTCCGTTTGAAAGATAGACGCAGAAGCATCCAAGTCTCAAGAAAAACAAGTGTAAGCTTTGTCAAACCCATTACATGTCCATATGGGAGCAAATATCTCATGACCCATTACATCTACATTCTTCCTTCTTACGTTGTTTGTTAAGCTATCTTTGACACACCATCCAGGCAATTTAGATGATGATATCGAATTCCGTTTTAAAGATAGACGCAGAAGCATCAAAGTCTCAAGAAATACAAGGGTAAGCTTTGTCAAACCCATTACATGTCCATATGGGAGCAAATATCTCATGACCCATAGCATCTACAGTCTTCCCTCTTACGTTGTTTGTTAAGCTATCCTTGACACACCATCCATGCAATTTAGATGACGATGTCGAATTCCGTTTGAAAGATAGACGCAGAAGCATCCAAGTCTCAAGAAATACAAGGGTAAGCTTTGTCAAATCCATTACATGTCCATATGGGAGCAAATATCTCATGACCCATTACATCTACAGTCTTCTTTCTCACGTTGTTTGTTAAGCTATCCTTGACACACAATCCATGCAATTTAGATGACGATATCGAATTCCGTTTGAAAGATAGACGCAGAAGCATCAAAGTCTCAAGAAATACAAGGGTAAGCTTTGTCAAATCCATTACATGTCCATATGGGAGCAAATATCTCATGACCCATTACATCTACAGTCTTCCTTCTTACGTTGTTTGTTAAGCTATCCTTGACACACAATCCATGCAATTTAGATGACGATATCGAATTCCGTTTGAAAGATAGACGCAGAAGCATCAAAGTCTCAAGAAATACAAGGGTAAGCTTTGTCAAACCCATTACATGTCCATATGGGAGCAAATATCTCATGACCGTTTACATCTACAATCTTCCATCTTACGTTGTTTGTTAAGGTATCCTTGACACACCAGCCATGCAATTTAGATGACGATATCGAATTCCGTTTGAAAGATAGACGCAGAAGCATCAAAGTCTCAAGAAATACAAGGGTAAGCTTTGTCAAACCCATTACATGTCCATATGGGAGCAAATATCTTATGACCCAAATATCTCATGACCCATAGCGTCTACAACCTTCTTTCTTACGCATTATGGGAGCAAATATCTCATGACCCTTTACATCTACAATCTTCCCTCTTACGTTGTTTGTTAAGCTATCCTTGACACACCAGCCATGTAATTTAGATGACGATATCGAATTCCGTTTGAAAGATAGACGCAGAAGCATCAAAGTCTCAAGAAATACAAGGGTATGCTTTGTCAAACCCATTACATGTCCATATGGGAGCAAATATCTCATGACCCATTACATCTACAGTCTTCCTTCTTACATTGTTTGTTGAGCTATCCTTGACACACCATCCATGCAATTTAGATGACGATATCGAATTCCGTTTGAAGCATCAAAGTAAGTAAGGTAAGCTTTGTCAAACCCATTACATGTCCATATGTGGAGCAAATATCTCATGACCCATTACGTCTACAGTCTTCCTTCTTACGTTGTTTGCTATGCTATCCTTGACACACCATCCATGCAATTTAGATGATGATATCGAATTCCGTTTGAAAGATAGACGCAGAAGCATCCAAGTCTCAAGAAACACAAGTGTAAGCTTTGTCAAACCCATTACATGTCCATATGGGAGCAAATATCTCATGACCCATTACATCTACAGTCTTCCTTCTTACGTTGTTTGTTAAGCTATCCTTGACACACAATCCATGCAATTTAGATGAGGATATCGAATTCCGTTTGAAAGATAGACGCAGAAGCATCCAAGTCTCAAGAAAAACAAGTGTAAGCTTTGTCACACCCATTACATGTCCATATGGTAGCAAATATCTCATGACCCATTACATCTACAGTCTTCCTTCTTACGTTGTTTGTTAAGCTATCCTTGACACACCATCCATGCAATTTAGATGACGATATCGAATTCCGTTTGAAAGATAGACGCAGAAGCATCAAAGTCTCAAGAAACACAAGTGTAAGCTTTGTCAAGCCCATTACATGTCCATATGAGAGCATATATCTCATGACCCATTACATCTACAGTCTTCCTTCTTACGTTGTTTGTTAAGCTATCCTTGACACACAATCCATGCAATTTAGATGATGATATCGAATTCCGTTTGAAAGATAGACGCAGAAACATCCAAGTCTCAAGAAAAACAAGTGTAAGCTTTGTCAAACCCATTACATGTCCATATGGGAGCAAATATCTCATGACCCATTACATCTACAGTCTTCCTTCTTACGTTGTTTGTTAAGCTATCCTTGACACACCATCCAGGCAATTTAGATGATGATATCGAATTCCGTTTGAAAGATAGACGCAGAAGCATCCAAGTCTCAAGAAAAACAAGTGTAAGTTTTGTCAAACCCATTACATGTCCATATGGGAGCAAATATCTCATGACCCATTACATCTACATTCTTCCTTCTTACGTTGTTTGTTAAGCTATCTTTGACACACCATCCAGGCAATTTAGATGATGATATCGAATTCCGTTTTAAAGATAGACGCAGAAGCATCAAAGTCTCAAGAAATACAAGGGTAAGCTTTGTCAAACCCATTACATGTCCATATGGGAGCAAATATCTCATGACCCATAGCATCTACAGTCTTCCCTCTTACGCTGTTTGTTAAGCTATCCTTGACACACCATCCATTCAATTTAGATGACGATATCGAATTCCGTTTGAAAGATAGACGCAGAAGCATCCAAGTCTCAAGAAACACAAGTGTAAGCTTTGTCAAACCCATTACATGTCCATATGGGAGCAAATATCTCATGACCCATTACATCTACAGTCTTCCTTCTTACGTTGTTTGTTAAGCTATCCTTGACACACCATCCATGCAATTTAGATGACGATGTCGAATTCCGTTTGAAAGATAGACGCAGAAGCATCCAAGTCTCAAGAAATACAAGGGTAAGCTTTGTCAAATCCATTACATGTCCATATGGGAGCAAATATCTCATGACCCATTACATCTACAGTCTTCTTTCTCACGTTGTTTGTTAAGCTATCCTTGACACACAATCCATGCAATTTAGATGACGATATCGAATTCCGTTTGAAAGATAGACGCAGAAGCATCAAAGTCTCAAGAAATACAAGGGTAAGCTTTGTCAAATCCATTACATGTCCATATGGGAGCAAATATCTCATGACCCATTACATCTACAGTCTTCCTTCTTACGTTGTTTGTTAAGCTATCCTTGACACACAATCCATGCAATTTAGATGACGATATCGAATTCCGTTTGAAAGATAGACGCAGAAGCATCAAAGTCTCAAGAAATACAAGGGTAAGCTTTGTCAAACCCATTACATGTCCATATGGGAGCAAATATCTCATGACCGTTTACATCTACAATCTTCCATCTTACGTTGTTTGTTAAGGTATCCTTGACACACCAGCCATGCAATTTAGATGACGATATCGAATTCCGTTTGAAAGATAGACGCAGAAGCATCAAAGTCTCAAGAAATACAAGGGTAAGCTTTGTCAAACCCATTACATGTCCATATGGGAGCAAATATCTTATGACCCAAATATCTCATGACCCATAGCGTCTACAACCTTCTTTCTTACGCATTATGGGAGCAAATATCTCATGACCCTTTACATCTACAATCTTCCCTCTTACGTTGTTTGTTAAGCTATCCTTGACACACCAGCCATGTAATTTAGATGACGATATCGAATTCCGTTTGAAAGATAGACGCAGAAGCATCCAAGTCTCAAGAAAAACAAGTGTAAGCTTTGTCAAACCCATTACATGTCCATATGGGAGCAAATATCTCATGACCCATTACATCTACAGTCTTCCTTCTTACATTGTTTGTTGAGCTATCCTTGACACACCATCCATGCAATTTAGATGACGATATCGAATTCCGTTTGAAGCATCAAAGTAAGTAAGGTAAGCTTTGTCAAACCCATTACATGTCCATATGTGGAGCAAATATCTCATGACCCATTACGTCTACAGTCTTCCTTCTTACGTTGTTTGCTATGCTATCCTTGACACACCATCCATGCAATTTAGATGATGATATCGAATTCCGTTTGAAAGATAGACGCAGAAGCATCCAAGTCTCAAGAAACACAAGTGTAAGCTTTGTCAAACCCATTACATGTCCATATGGGAGCAAATATCTCATGACCCATTACATCTACAGTCTTCCTTCTTACGTTGTTTGTTAAGCTATCCTTGACACACAATCCATGCAATTTAGATGAGGATATCGAATTCCGTTTGAAAGATAGACGCAGAAGCATCCAAGTCTCAAGAAAAACAAGTGTAAGCTTTGTCACACCCATTACATGTCCATATGGTAGCAAATATCTCATGACCCATTACATCTACAGTCTTCCTTCTTACGTTGTTTGTTAAGCTATCCTTGACACACCATCCATGCAATTTAGATGACGATATCGAATTCCGTTTGAAAGATAGACGCAGAAGCATCAAAGTCTCAAGAAACACAAGTGTAAGCTTTGTCAAGCCCATTACATGTCCATATGAGAGCATATATCTCATGACCCATTACATCTACAGTCTTCCTTCTTACGTTGTTTGTTAAGCTATCCTTGACACACAATCCATGCAATTTAGATGATGATATCGAATTCCGTTTGAAAGATAGACGCAGAAGCATCCAAGTCTCAAGAAAAACAAGTGTAAGCTTTGTCAAACCCATTACATGTCCATATGGGAGCAAATATCTCATGACCCATTACATCTACAGTCTTCCTTCTTACGTTGTTTGTTAAGCTATCCTTGACACACCATCCAGTCAATTTAGATGATGATATCGAATTCCGTTTGAAAGATAGACGCAGAAGCATCCAAGTCTCAAGAAAAACAAGTGTAAGTTTTGTCAAACCCATTACATGTCCATATGGGAGGAAATATCTCATGACCCATTACATCTACATTCTTCCTTCTTACGTTGTTTGTTAAGCTATCTTTGACACACCATCCAGGCAATTTAGATGATGATATCGAATTCCGTTTTAAAGATAGACGCAGAAGCATCAAAGTCTCAAGAAATACAAGGGTAAGCTTTGTCAAACCCATTACATGTCCATATGGGAGCAAATATCTCATGACCCATAGCATCTACAGTCTTCCCTCTTACGCTGTTTGTTAAGCTATCCTTGACACACCATCCATGCAATTTAGATGACGATATCGAATTCCGTTTGAAAGATAGACGCAGAAGCATCCAAGTCTCAAGAAACACAAGTGTAAGCTTTGTCAAACCCATTACATGTCCATATGGGAGCAAATATCGCATGACCCATTACATCTACAGTCTTCCTTCTTACGTTGTTTGTTAAGCTATCCTTGACACACCATCCATGCAATTTAGATGACGATGTCGAATTCCGTTTGAAAGATAGACGCAGAAGCATCCAAGTCTCAAGAAATACAAGGGTAAGCTTTGTCAAATCCATTACATGTCCATATGGGAGCAAATATCTCATGACCCATTACATCTACAGTCTTCTTTCTCACGTTGTTTGTTAAGCTATCCTTGACACACAATCCATGCAATTTAGATGACGATATCGAATTCCGTTTGAAAGATAGACGCAGAAGCATCAAAGTCTCAAGAAATACAAGGGTAAGCTTTGTCAAATCCATTACATGTCCATATGGGAGCAAATATCTCATGACCCATTACATCTACAGTCTTCCTTCTTACGTTGTTTGTTAAGCTATCCTTGACACACAATCCATGCAATTTAGATGACGATATCGAATTCCGTTTGAAAGATAGACGCAGAAGCATCAAAGTCTCAAGAAATACAAGGGTAAGCTTTGTCAAACCCATTACATGTCCATATGGGAGCAAATATCTCATGACCGTTTACATCTACAATCTTCCATCTTACGTTGTTTGTTAAGGTATCCTTGACACACCAGCCATGCAATTTAGATGACGATATCGAATTCCGTTTGAAAGATAGACGCAGAAGCATCAAAGTCTCAAGAAATACAAGGGTAAGCTTTGTCAAACCCATTACATGTCCATATGGGAGCAAATATCTTATGACCCAAATATCTCATGACCCATAGCGTCTACAACCTTCTTTCTTACGCATTATGGGAGCAAATATCTCATGACCCTTTACATCTACAATCTTCCCTCTTACGTTGTTTGTTAAGCTATCCTTGACACACCAGCCATGTAATTTAGATGACGATATCGAATTCCGTTTGAAAGATAGACGCAGAAGCATCAAAGTCTCAAGAAATACAAGGGTATGCTTTGTCAAACCCATTACATGTCCATATGGGAGCAAATATCTCATGACCCATTACATCTACAGTCTTCCTTCTTACATTGTTTGTTGAGCTATCCTTGACACACCATCCATGCAATTTAGATGACGATATCGAATTCCGTTTGAAGCATCAAAGTAAGTAAGGTAAGCTTTGTCAAACCCATTACATGTCCATATGTGGAGCAAATATCTCATGACCCATTACGTCTACAGTCTTCCTTCTTACGTTGTTTGCTATGCTATCCTTGACACACCATCCATGCAATTTAGATGATGATATCGAATTCCGTTTGAAAGATAGACGCAGAAGCATCCAAGTCTCAAGAAACACAAGTGTAAGCTTTGTCAAACCCATTACATGTCCATATGGGAGCAAATATCTCATGACCCATTACATCTACAGTCTTCCTTCTTACGTTGTTTGTTAAGCTATCCTTGACACACAATCCATGCAATTTAGATGAGGATATCGAATTCCGTTTGAAAGATAGACGCAGAAGCATCCAAGTCTCAAGAAAAACAAGTGTAAGCTTTGTCACACCCATTACATGTCCATATGGTAGCAAATATCTCATGACCCATTACATCTACAGTCTTCCTTCTTACGTTGTTTGTTAAGCTATCCTTGACACACCATCCATGCAATTTAGATGACGATATCGAATTCCGTTTGAAAGATAGACGCAGAAGCATCAAAGTCTCAAGAAACACAAGTGTAAGCTTTGTCCAGCCCATTACATGTCCATATGAGAGCATATATCTCATGACCCATTACATCTACAGTCTTCCTTCTTACGTTGTTTGTTAAGCTATCCTTGACACACAATCCATGCAATTTAGATGATGATATCGAATTCCGTTTGAAAGATAGACGCAGAAGCATCCAAGTCTCAAGAAAAACAAGTGTAAGCTTTGTCAAACCCATTACATGTCCATATGGGAGCAAATATCCCATAACCCATTACATCTACAGTCTTCCTTCTTACGTTGTTTGTTAAGCTATCCTTGACACACCATCCAGGCAATTTAGATGATGATATCGAATTCCGTTTGAAAGATAGACGCAGAAGCATCAAAGTCTCAAGAAATACAAGGGTAAGCTTTGTCAAACCCATTACATGTCCATATGGGAGCAAATATCTCATGACCCATAGCATCTACAATCTTCCCTCTTACGCTGTTTGTTAAGCTATCCTTGACACACCATCCATGCAATTTAGATGACGATATCGAATTCCGTTTGAAAGATAGACGCAGAAGCATCAAAGTCTCAAGAAAGACAAGTGTAAGCTTTGTCAAACCCATTACATGTCCATATGGGAGCAAATATCTCATGACCCATTACATCTACAGTCTTCCTTCTTACGTTGTTTGTTAAGCTATCCTTGACACACCATCCATGCAATTTAGATGACGATATCGAATTCCGTTTGAAAGATAGACGCAGAAGCATCCAAGTCTCAAGAAACACAAGTGTAAGCTTTGTCAAACCCATTACATGTCCATATGGGAGCAAATATCTCATGACCCATTACATCTACAGTCTTCCTTCTTACGTTGTTTGTTAAGCTATCCTTGACACACCATCCATGCAATTTAGATGATGATATCGAATTCCGTTTGAAAGATAGACGCAGAAGCATCCAAGTCTCAAGAAATACAAGGGTAAGCTTTGTCAAATCCATTACATGTCCATATGGGAGCAAATATCTCATGACCCATTACATCTACAGTCTTCTTTCTTACGTTGTTTGTTAAGCTATCCTTGACACACAATCCATGCAATTTAGATGACGATATCGAATTCCGTTTGAAAGATAGACGCAGAAGCATCAAAGTCTCAAGAAATACAAGGGTAAGCTTTGTCAAATCCATTACATGTCCATATGGGAGCAAATATCTCGTGACCCATTACATCTACAGTCTTCCTTCTTACGATGTTTGTTATGCTATCCTTGACACACAATCCATGCAATTTAGATGACGATATTGAATTCCGTTTGAAAGATAGACGCAGAAGCATCAAAGTCTCAAGAAATACAAGGGTAAGCTTTGTCAAACCCATTACATGTCCATATGGGAGCAAATATCTCATGACCGTTTACATCTACAATCTTCCCTCTTACGTTGTTTTTTAAGCTATCCTTGACACACCAGCCATGCAATTTAGATGACGATATCGAATTCCGATTGAAAGATAGACGCATCAAAGTCTCAAGAAATACAAGGGTAAGCTTTGTCAAACCCATTATATGTCCATATGGGAGCAAATATCTTATGACCCATTACATCTACAGTCTTCCTTCTTACGTTGTTTGTTGAGCTATCCTTGACACACCATACATGCAATTTAGATGACGATATCGAATTCCGTTTGAAAGATAGACGCAGAAGCATCAAAGTCTCAAGAAATACAAGGGTAAGCTTTGTCAAACCCATTACCTGTCCATATGGGAGCAAATATCTCATGACCCATTACATCTACAATCTTCCCTCTTACGTTGTTTTTTAAGCTATCCTTGACACACCATCCATGCAATTTAGATGATGATATCGAATTCCGTTTGAAAGATAGACGCAGAAGCATCCAAGTCTCAAGAAACACTAGTGTAAGCTTTGTCAAACCCATTACATGTCCATATGAGAGCATATATCTCATGACCCATAGCATCTACAACCTTCTTTCTTACGCTGTTTGTTAAGCTATCCTTGACACACCATCCATGCAATTTAGATGACGATATCGAATTCCGTTTGAAAGATAGACGCAGAAGCATCAAAGTCTCAAGAAATACAAGGGTAACCTATGAGAGCATATATCTCATGACCCATAGCATCTACAATCTTAAGCAATTTTTAATTCCTTCTCAACATGGTTTTATTAGAAACAGATCAACAGTAACGAATTTGACGCTTTTTACTAATTATTGCATATCTTGTTTTGAAAAAGGTAATCAAGTGGATGCTATTTATTTTGATCTCTGCAAAGCCTTCGACAGAGTTGCGCACAATGTTCTTTTAGCTAAACTGCACAAAATTGGTATTCATTCTTCCTTCTTAAACTGGGTCAAGTCCTACTTTTCTGACAGAAAATGTTTTGTTAGTATCGAGAATTATAAATCGGATTTTTATATTGCCACTTCAGTATTGGAATTCTGTAACTTTTATCGCTTGAAAAGTTGTTAAAATGTCTTTTGTTTTTGTAACAAATACAAAACAAACAAATGAAATTGTTGGAAAATAAACAATGAGTAAAGTTGTTAAAAGTTAGAGAATAGGCCTACTGGTATCCCTCAGGGTAGTATATTGGGGCCCTTATTCTTCATACTATTTTTAAATGATATTGTTTCATGTTTTCATTTTGGAAAATGCCTTCTCTTTGCTGACGACATCAAATTATTTTCAAAAATATCTTGCATTCGCGATACTGTTCTATTACAGGCTGACATAAATAGCTTGATTTGTTGGTGTCACTTGAATAAAATTAAATTTTAATGCTTCCAAATGTGTTCATCTTCCATTTGGAAGACGGACTAAAATGATTAATAGTCACTATTTCTTTGATAATATAATGCTTTCTAAAGTAAATACTAAAATTGATTTAGGTGTTGTTTTTGATGCTGAACTTTCTTTTAGGTATCATATTGACTACATTTTGCCGAGTGCTTATTCAGTATTAGCCTTTATACGCCGAAATTGTAAAGAATTTCCAGACCCGTATACTCGTAAAATTATTATATACTACGTTTGTTAGATCAAAACTCGATTATGCTTCAATTGTTTGGAATCCGTATTACTCATCTCATAGTGATCGTATCGAAAAACTGCAAAAAAAATTTATCAATTTCGCGTTGTTTCTCTACAGTTCTCTTATCCTTTGCCGTCCTATGAAGCACGTTGTAAATTAATTCACTTAGATTTGTTATGTGACCGAAGGTCCAAAATGTCAATGGTTTTTCTCTATAAATTAGTTTGTGGATATATAGACTGCCCGGATTTATTGCATTTAATTGGATTCAAAGTACCGACAAGAAACTTAAGATTTGTTGAATACTTCAATGTTACAACCCATAGAAGCAATTATGGCCAAAATGAACCCATTACGAGGGCTTTAATGAATTTAATTTAATGAATTTGAAAGTAAATTTAGATTTTACATACTCTCTTAATAAATTTAAACAATTGTTAGATTTATATTTTTCTAGAAAGTAAGCTAGTCTGTAAGGATTGTAATTCCATAGACTGAAATAAATAAATAAATAAAACAATCTTCCCTCTTACGCTGTTTGTTAAGCTATCCTTGACACACCATCCATGCAATTTTGATGACGATATCGAATTCCGTTTGAAAGATAGACGCAGAAGCATCAAAGTCTCAAGAAATACAAGGGTAAGCTTTGTCAAACCCATTACATGTCCATATGGGAGCAAATATCTCATGACCCATTACATCTACAGTCTTCCTTCTTACGTTGTTTGTTAAGCTATCCTTGACACACAATCCATGCAATTTAGATGATGATATCGACTTCCGTTTGAAAGATAGACGCAGAAGCATCCAAGTCTCAAGAAAAACAAGTGTAAGCTTTGTCAAACCCATTACATGTCCATATGGGAGCAAATATCTCATGACCCATTACATCTACAGTCTTCCTTCTTACGTTGTTTGTTAAGCTATCCTTGACACACCATCCATGCAATTTAGATGACGATATCGAATTCCGTTTGAAAGATAGACGCAGAAGCATCCAAGTCTCAAGAAACAAAAGTGTAAGCTTTGTCAAACCCATTACATGTCCATATGGGAGCAAATATCTCATGACCCATTACATCTACAGTCTTCCTTCTTACGTTGTTTGTTAAGCTATCCTTGACACACCATCCATGCAATTTAGATGACGATATCGAATTCCGTTTGAAAGATAGACGCAGAAGCATCCAAGTCTCAAGAAACACAAGTGTAAGCTTTGTCAAACCCATTACATGTCCATATGGGAGCAAATATCTCATGACCCATTACATCTACAGTCTTCCTTCTTACGTTGTTTGTTAAGCTATCCTTGACACACCATCCATGCAATTTAGATGATGATATCGAATTCCGTTTGAAAGATAGACGCAGAAGCATCCAAGTCTCAAGAAATACAAGGGTAAGCTTTGTCAAATCCATTACATGTCCATATGGGAGCAAATATCTCATGACCCATTACATCTACAGTCTTCTTTCTTACGTTGTTTGTTAAGCTATCCTTGACACACAATCCATGCAATTTAGATGACGATATCGAATTCCGTTTGAAAGATAGACGCAGAAGCATCAAAGTCTCAAGAAATACAAGGGTAAGCTTTGTCAAATCCATTACATGTCCATATGGGAGCAAATATCTCGTGACCCATTACATCTACAGTCTTCCTTCTTACGTTGTTTGTTAAGCTATCCTTGACACACAATCCATGCAATTTAGATGACGATATTGAATTCCGTTTGAAAGATAGACGCAGAAGCATCAAAGTCTCAAGAAATACAAGGGTAAGCTTTGTCAAACCCATTACATGTCCATATGGGAGCAAATATCTCATGACCGTTTACATCTACAATCTTCCCTCTTACGTTGTTTTTTAAGCTATCCTTGACACACCAGCCATGCAATTTAGATGACGATATCGAATTCCGTTTGAAAGATAGACGCATCAAAGTCTCAAGAAATACAAGGGTAAGCTTTGTCAAACCCATTATATGTCCATATGGGAGCAAATATCTTATGACCCATTACATCTACAGTCTTCCTTCTTACGTTGTTTGTTGAGCTATCCTTGACACACCATACATGCAATTTAGATGACGATATCGAATTCCGTTTGAAAGATAGACGCAGAAGCATCAAAGTCTCAAGAAATACAAGGGTAAGCTTTGTCAAACCCATTACCTGTCCATATGGGAGCAAATATCTCATGACCCATTACATCTACAATCTTCCCTCTTACGTTGTTTTTTAAGCTATCCTTGACACACCATCCATGCAATTTAGATGATGATATCGAATTCCGTTTGAAAGATAGACGCAGAAGCATCCAAGTCTCAAGAAACACAAGTGTAAGCTTTGTCAAACCCATTACATGTCCATATGAGAGCATATATCTCATGACCCATAGCATCTACAACCTTCTTTCTTACGCTGTTTGTTAAGCTATCCTTGACACACCATCCATGCAATTTTGATGACGATATCGAATTCCGTTTGAAAGATAGACGCAGAAGCATCAAAGTCTCAAGAAATACAAGGGTAAGCTTTGTCAAACCCATTACATGTCCATATGGGAGCAAATATCTCATGACCCATTACATCTACAGTCTTCCTTCTTACGTTGTTTGTTAAGCTATCCTTGACACACAATCCATGCAATTTAGATGATGATATCGACTTCCGTTTGAAAGATAGACGCAGAAGCATCCAAGTCTCAAGAAAAACAAGTGTAAGCTTTGTCAAACCCATTACATGTCCATATGGGAGCAAATATCTCATGACCCATTACATCTACAGTCTTCCTTCTTACGTTGTTTGTTAAGCTATCCTTGACACACCATCCATGCAATTTAGATGACGATATCGAATTCCGTTTGAAAGATAGACGCAGAAGCATCCAAGTCTCAAGAAACAAAAGTGTAAGCTTTGTCAAACCCATTACATGTCCATATGGGAGCAAATATCTCATGACCCATTACATCTACAGTCTTCCTTCTTACGTTGTTTGTTAAGCTATCCTTGACACACCATCCATGCAATTTAGATGACGATATCGAATTTCGTTTGAAAGATAGACGCAGAAGCATCCAAGTCTCAAGAAATACAAGGGTAAGCTTTGTCAAATCCATTACATGTCCATATGGGAGCAAATATCTCATGACCCATTACATCTACAGTCTTCTTTCTTACGTTGTTTGTTAAGCTATCCTTGACACACAATCCATGCAATTTAGATGGCGATATCGAATTCCGTTTGAAAGATAGACGCAGAAGCATCAAAGTCTCAAGACATACAAGGGTAAGCTTTGTCAAATCCATTACATGTCCATATGGGAGCAAATATCTCATGACCCATTACATCTACAGTCTTCCTTCTTACGTTGTTTGTTAAGCTATCCTTGACACACAATCCATGCAATTTAGATGACGATATCGAATTCCGTTTGAAAGATAGACGCAGAAGCATCAAAGTCTCAAGAAATACAAGGGTAAGCTTTGTCAAACCCATTACATGTCCATATGGGAGCAAATATCTCATGACCCATTACATCTACAATCTTCCCTCTTACGTTGTTTGTTAAGCTATCCTTGACACACCATCCATGCAATTTAGTTGATGATATCGAATTCCGTTTGAAAGATAGACGCAGAAGCATCAAAGTCTCAAGAAATACAAGGGTAAGCTTTGTCAAACCCATTACATGTCCATATGGGAGCAAATATCTCATGACCCATTACATCTACAGTCTTCTTTCTTACGTTGTTTGTTAAGCTATCCTTGAAACACAATCCATGCAATTTAGATGACGATATCGAATTCCGTTTGAAAGATAGACGCAGAAGCATCAAAGTCTCAAGAAATACAAGGGTAAGCTTTGTCAAACCCATTACATGTCCATATGGGAGCAAATATCTCATGACCCATTACATCTACAGTCTTCCTTCTTACATTGTTTGTTAAGCTATCCTTGACACACCATTCATGCAATTTAGATGACGATATCGAATTCCGTTTGAAAGATAGACGCAGAAGCATCAAAGTCTCAAGAAATACAAGGGTAAGCTTTGTCAAACCAATTACATGTCCATATGGGAGCAAATATCTCATCACCCATTACATCTACAGTCTTCCTTCTTACGTTGTTTGCTAAGCTATCCTTGACACACAATCCATGCAGTTTAGATGACGATATCGAATTCCGTTTGAAAGATAGACGCAGAAGCATCAAAGTCTCAAGAAATACAAGGGTAAGCTTTGTCAAACCCATTACATGTCCATATGGGAGCAAATATCTCATGACCCATTACATCTACAGTCTTCTTTCTTAGGTTGTTTGTTAAGCTATCCTTGACACACAATCCATGCAATTTAGATGACGATATCGAATTCCGTTTGAAAGATAGACGCAGAAGCATCAAAGTCTCAAGAAATACAAGGGTAAGCTTTGTCAAATCCATTACATGTCCATATGGGAGCAAATATCTCATGACCCATTACATCTACAGTCTTCCTTCTTACGTTGTTTGTCGAGCTATACTTGACACACCATCCATGCAATTTAGATGACGTTATCGAATTCCGTTTGAAAGATAGACGCAGAAGCATCAAAGTCTCAAGAAATGCAAGGGTAAGCTTTGTCAAACCCATTACATGTCCATATGGGAGCAAATATCTCATGACCCATTACATCTACAATCTTCCCTCTTACGTTGTTTGTTAAGCTATCCTTGACACACCATCCATGCAATTTAGATGACGATATCGAATTCCGTTTGAAAGATAGACGCAGAAGCATCAAAGTCTCAAGAAATACAAGGGTAAGCTTTGTCAAACCCATTACATGTCCATATGGGAGCAAATATCTCATGATCCATTACATCTACAGTCTTCCTTCTTACGTTGTTTGTTGAGCTATCCTTGACACACTATCCATGCAATTTAGATGATGATATCGAATTCCGTTTGAAAGATAGACGCAGAAGCATTCAAGTCTCTAGAAATACAAGGGTGAGCTTTGTCAAACCCATTACATGTCCATATGAGAGCATATATCTCATGACCCATAGCATCTACAACCTTCTTTCTTAATCTGTTTGTTAAGCTATCCTTGACACACCATCCATGCAATTTAGATGATGATATCGAATTCCGTTTGAAAGATAGACGCAGAAGCATCAAAGTCTCAAGAAATACAAGGGTAAGCTTTGTCAAACCCATTACATGTCCATATGGGAGCAAATATCTCATGACCCATTACATCTACAGTCCTCCTTCGTACGTTGTTTGTTAAGCTATCCTTGGCACACCATCCATGCAATTTAGATGATGATATCGAATTCCGTTTGAACGATAGACGCAGAAGCATCCAAGTCTCAAGAAATACAAGGGTAAGCTTTGTCAAACCCATTACATGTCCATATGGGAGCAAATATCTCATGACCCATTACATCTACAGTCTTCCTTCTTACGTTGTTTGCTAAGCTATCCTTGACACACAGTCCATGCAATTTAGATGATGATATCGAATTCCGTTTGAAAGATAGACGCAGAAGCATCAAAGTCTCAAGAAATACAAGGGTAAGCTATGACAAACCCATTACATGTCCATATGGGAGCAAATATCTCATGACCCATTACATCTACAGTCTTCCTTCTCACATTGTTTGTTAAGCTATCCTTGACACACCATCCATGCAATTTAGATGACGATATCGAATTCCGTTTGAAAGATAGACGCAGAAGCATCAAAGTCTCAAGAAATACAAGGGTAAGCTTTGTCAAACCCATTACATGTCCATATGGGAGCAAATATCTCATGACCCATTACATCTACAGTCTTCCTTCTTACGTTGTTTGTTAAACTAGCCTTGACACACCATCCATGCAATTTAGATGATGATATCGAATTCCGTTTGAAAGATAGACGCAGAAGCATCCAAGTCTCAAGAAACACAAGTGTAAGCTTTGTCAAACCCATTACATGTCCATATGAGAGCATATATCTCATGAGCCATAGCATCTACAACCTTCTTTCTTACGCTGTTTGTTAAGCTATCCTTGTTACACCATCCATGCAATTTAGATGACGATATCGAATTCCGTTTGAAAGATAGACGCAGAAGCATCAAAGTCTCAAGAAACACAAGTATAAGCTTTGTCAAACCCATTACATGTCCATATGAGAGCATATATCTCATGAGCCATAGCATCTACAACCTTCTTTCTTACGCTGTTTGTTAAGCTATCCTTGTTACACCATCCATGCAATTTAGATGACGATATCGAATTCCGTTTGAAAGATAGACGCAGAAGCATCAAAGTCTCAAGAAATACAAGAGTAAGATTTGTCAAATCCATTACATGTCCATATGGGAGCAAATATCTCATGACCCATTACATCTACAGTCTTCCCTCCTAAGTTTTTTTCTTAAGCTATCCTTGACACACCATCCATGCAATTTAGATGACGATATCGAATTCCGTTTGAAAGATATACGCAGAAGCATAAAAGTCTCAAGAAATACAAGGGTAAGCTTTGTCAAACCCATTACATGTCCATATGGGAGCAAATTACATCTACAGTCTTCCTTCTTACGTTGTTTGTTAAGCTATCCTTGACACACCATCCATGCAATTTAGATGATGATATAGAATTTTGTTTGAAAGATAGACGCAGAAGCATCCAAATCTCAAGAAACACAAGTGTAAGCTTTGTCAAACCCATTACATGTCCATATGGGAGCAAATATCTCATGACCCATTACATCTACAGTCTTCCTTCTTACGTTGTTTGTTAAGCTATCCTACCCATTACATCTACAGTCTTCCATCTTACGTTGTTTGTTAAACTAGCCTTGACACACCATCCATGCAATTTAGATGATGATATCGAATCCCGTTTGAAAGATAGACGCAGAAGCATCCAAGTCTCAAGAAACACAAGTGTAAGCTTTGTCAAACCCATTACATGTCCATATGGGAGCAAATATCTCATGACCCATTACATCTACAGTCTTCCTTCTTACGTTGTTTGTTAAGCTATCCTTGACACACCATCCATGCAATTTAGATGATGATATCGAATTCCGTTTGAAAGATAGACGCAGAAGCATCAAAGTCTCAAGAAACACAAGTATAAGCTTTGTCAAACCCATTACATGTCCATATGAGAGCATATATCTCATGAGCCATAGCATCTACAACCTTCTTTCTTACGCTGTTTGTTAAGCTATCCTTGTTACACCATCCATGCAATTTAGATGACGATATCGAATTCCGTTTGAAAGATAGACGCAGAAGCATCAAAGTCTCAAGAAATACAAGGGTAAGATTTGTCAAATCCATTACATGTCCATATGGGAGCAAATATCTCATGACCCATTACATCTACAGTCTTCCCTCTTACGTTGTTTGTTAAGCTATCCTTGACACACCATCCATGCAATTTAGATGACGATATCGAATTCCGTTTGAAAGATATACGCAGAAGCATAAAAGTCTCAAGAAATACAAGGCTAAGCTTTGTCAAACCCATTACATGTCCATATGGGAGCAAATATCTCATGACCCATTACATCTACAGTCTTCCTTCTTACGTTGTTTGTTAAGCTATCCTTGACACACCATCCATGCAATTTAGATGATGATATCGAATTCCGTTTGAAAGATAGACGCAGAAGCATCCAATTCTCAAGAAACACAAGTGTAAGCTTTGTCAAACCCATTACATGTCCATATGAGAGCATATATCTCATGTCCCATAGCATCTACAACCTTCTTTCTTACGCTGTTTGTTAAGCTATCCTTGACACACCATCCATGCAATTTAGATGACGATATCGAATTCCGTTTGAAAGATAGACGCAGAAGCATCAAAGTCTCAAGAAATACAAGGTTAAGCTTTGTCAAACCCATTACATGTCCATATGGGAGCAAATATCTCATGACCCATTACATCTACAGTCTTCCTTCTTACGTTGTTTGTTAAGCTACCCTTGACACACAATCCATGCAATTTAGATGATGATATCGAATTCCGTTTGAAAGATATACGCAGAAGCATCAAAGTCTCAAGAAATACAAGGGTAAGCTTTGTCAAATCCATTACATGTCCATATGGGAGCAAATATCTCATGATCCATTACATCTACAGTCTTCCTTCTTACGTTGTTTGTTGAGCTATCCTTGACACACTATCCATGCAATTTAGATGATGATATCGAATTCCGTTTGAAAGATAGACGCAGAAGCATTCAAGTCTCTAGAAATACAAGGGTGAGCTTTGTCAAACCCATTACATGTCCATATGAGAGCATATATCTCATGACCCATAGCATCTACAACCTTCTTTCTTAATCTGTTTGTTAAGCTATCCTTGACACACCATCCATGCAATTTAGATGATGATATCGAATTCCGTTTGAAAGATAGACGCAGAAGCATCAAAGTCTCAAGAAATACAAGGGTAAGCTTTGTCAAACCCATTACATGTCCATATGGGAGCAAATATCTCATGACCCATTACATCTACAGTCCTCCTTCGTACGTTGTTTGTTAAGCTATCCTTGGCACACCATCCATGCAATTTAGATGATGATATCGAATTCCGTTTGAACGATAGACGCAGAAGCATCCAAGTCTCAAGAAATACAAGGGTAAGCTTTGTCAAACCCATTACATGTCCATATGGGAGCAAATATCTCATGACCCATTACATCTACAGTCTTCCTTCTTACGTTGTTTGCTAAGCTATCCTTGACACACAGTCCATGCAATTTAGATGATGATATCGAATTCCGTTTGAAAGATAGACGCAGAAGCATCAAAGTCTCAAGAAATACAAGGGTAAGCTATGACAAACCCATTACATGTCCATATGGGAGCAAATATCTCATGACCCATTACATCTACAGTCTTCCTTCTCACATTGTTTGTTAAGCTATCCTTGACACACCATCCATGCAATTTAGATGACGATATCGAATTCCGTTTGAAAGATAGACGCAGAAGCATCAAAGTCTCAAGAAATACAAGGGTAAGCTTTGTCAAGCCCATTACATGTCCATATGGGAGCAAATATCTCATGACCCATTACATCTACAGTCTTCCTTCTTACGTTGTTTGTTAAACTAGCCTTGACACACCATCCATGCAATTTAGATGATGATATCGAATTCCGTTTGAAAGATAGACGCAGAAGCATCCAAGTCTCAAGAAACACAAGTGTAAGCTTTGTCAAACCCATTACATGTCCATATGGGAGCAAATATCTCATGACCCATTACATCTACAGTCTTCCTTCTTACGTTGTTTGTTAAGCTATCCTTGACACACCAGCCATGCAATTTAGATGATGATATCGAATTCCGTTTGAAAGATAGACGCAGAAGCATCAAAGTCTCAAGAAACACAAGTATAAGCTTTGTCAAACCCATTACATGTCCATATGAGAGCATATATCTCATGAGCCATAGCATCTACAACCTTCTTTCTTACGCTGTTTGTTAAGCTATCCTTGTTACACCATCCATGCAATTTAGATGACGATATCGAATTCCGTTTGAAAGATAGACGCAGAAGCATCAAAGTCTCAAGAAATACAAGAGTAAGATTTGTCAAATCCATTACATGTCCATATGGGAGCAAATATCTCATGACCCATTACATCTACAGTCTTCCCTCCTAAGTTTTTTTCTTAAGCTATCCTTGACACACCATCCATGCAATTTAGATGACGATATCGAATTCCGTTTGAAAGATATACGCAGAAGCATAAAAGTCTCAAGAAATACAAGGGTAAGCTTTGTCAAACCCATTACATGTCCATATGGGAGCAAATTACATCTACAGTCTTCCTTCTTACGTTGTTTGTTAAGCTATCCTTGACACACCATCCATGCAATTTAGATGATGATATAGAATTTTGTTTGAAAGATAGACGCAGAAGCATCCAAATCTCAAGAAACACAAGTGTAAGCTTTGTCAAACCCATTACATGTCCATATGGGAGCAAATATCTCATGACCCATTACATCTACAGTCTTCCTTCTTACGTTGTTTGTTAAGCTATCCTACCCATTACATCTACAGTCTTCCATCTTACGTTGTTTGTTAAACTAGCCTTGACACACCATCCATGCAATTTAGATGATGATATCGAATCCCGTTTGAAAGATAGACGCAGAAGCATCCAAGTCTCAAGAAACACAAGTGTAAGCTTTGTCAAACCCATTACATGTCCATATGGGAGCAAATATCTCATGACCCATTACATCTACAGTCTTCCTTCTTACGTTGTTTGTTAAGCTATCCTTGACACACCATCCATGCAATTTAGATGATGATATCGAATTCCGTTTGAAAGATAGACGCAGAAGCATCAAAGTCTCAAGAAACACAAGTATAAGCTTTGTCAAACCCATTACATGTCCATATGAGAGCATATATCTCATGAGCCATAGCATCTACAACCTTCTTTCTTACGCTGTTTGTTAAGCTATCCTTGTTACACCATCCATGCAATTTAGATGACGATATCGAATTCCGTTTGAAAGATAGACGCAGAAGCATCAAAGTCTCAAGAAATACAAGGGTAAGATTTGTCAAATCCATTACATGTCCATATGGGAGCAAATATCTCATGACCCATTACATCTACAGTCTTCCCTCTTACGTTGTTTGTTAAGCTATCCTTGACACACCATCCATGCAATTTAGATGACGATATCGAATTCCGTTTGAAAGATATACGCAGAAGCATAAAAGTCTCAAGAAATACAAGGCTAAGCTTTGTCAAACCCATTACATGTCCATATGGGAGCAAATATCTCATGACCCATTACATCTACAGTCTTCCTTCTTACGTTGTTTGTTAAGCTATCCTTGACACACCATCCATGCAATTTAGATGATGATATCGAATTCCGTTTGAAAGATAGACGCAGAAGCATCCAAATCTCAAGAAACACAAGTGTAAGCTTTGTCAAACCCATTACATGTCCATATGAGAGCATATATCTCATGTCCCATAGCATCTACAACCTTCTTTCTTACGCTGTTTGTTAAGCTATCCTTGACACACCATCCATGCAATTTAGATGACGATATCGAATTCCGTTTGAAAGATAGACGCAGAAGCATCAAAGTCTCAAGAAATACAAGGTTAAGCTTTGTCAAACCCATTACATGTCCATATGGGAGCAAATATCTCATGACCCATTACATCTACAGTCTTCCTTCTTACGTTGTTTGTTAAGCTACCCTTGACACACAATCCATGCAATTTAGATGATGATATCGAATTCCGTTTGAAAGATATACGCAGAAGCATCAAAGTCTCAAGAAATACAAGGGTAAGCTTTGTCAAATCCATTACATGTCCATATGGGAGCAAATATCTCATGACCCATTACATCTACAGTCTTCCTTCTTACGTTGTTTGTTAAGCTATCCTTGACACACCATCCATGCAATTTAGATGACGATATCGAATTCCGTTTGAAAGATAGACGCAGAAGGATCAGAGTCTCAAGAAATACAAGGGTAAGCTTTGTCAAATCCATTACATGTCCATATGGGAGCAAATATCTCATGAACCATTATACTACAGTCTTCCTTCTCACGTTGTTTGTTAAGCTATCCTTGACACACCATCCATGCAATTTAGATGACGATATCGAATTCCGTTTGAAAGATAGACGCAGAAGCATCAAAGTCTCAAGAATACAAGGGTAAGCTTTGTCAAATCCATTACATGTCCATATGGGAGCAAATATCTCATGACCCATTACATCTACAGTCTTCCTTCTCACGTTGTTTGTTAAGCTATCCTTGACACACAATCCATGCAATTTAGATGACGATATCGAATTCCGTTTGGAAGATAGACGCAGAAGCATCAAAGTCTCAAGAAATACAAGGGTAAGCTTTGTCAAACCCATTACATGTCCATATGGGAGCAAATATCTCATGACCCATTACATCTACAGTCTTCCTTCTTACGTTGTTTGTTAAGCTATCCTTGACACACCATCCATGCAATTTAGATGACGATATCGAATTCCGTTTGAAAGATAGACGCAGAAGCATCAAAGTCTCAAGAAATACAAGGGTAAGCTTTGTCAAACCCATTACATGTCCATATGGGAGCAAATATCTCATGACCCATTACATCTACAGTCTTCCTTCTTACGTTGTTTGTTAAGCTATCCTTGACACACAATCCATGCAATTTAGATGATGATATCGAATTCCGTTTGAAAGATAGACGCAGAAGCATCCAAGTCTCAAGAAAAACAAGTGTAAGCTTTGTCAAACCCATTACATGTCCATATGAGAGCATATATCTCATGACCCATAGCATCTACAATCTTCCCTCTTACGTTGTTTGTTAAGCTATCCGTGACACACCATCCATGCAATTTAGATGACGATATCGAATTCCGTTTGAAAGATAGACGCAGAAGCAGCAAAGTCTCAAGAAATACAAGGGTAAGTTTTGTCAAATCCATTACATGTCCATATGGGAGCAAATATCTCATGACCCATTACATCTACAGTCTTCCTTCTCACGTAATTTGTTAAGCTATCCTTGACACACCATCCATGCAATTTAGATGACGATATCGAACTCCGTTTGAAAGATAGACGCAGAAGCATCTTAGTCTCAAGAAACACAAGTGTAAGCTTTGTCAAACCCATTACATGTCCATATGAGAGCATATATCTCATGACCCATAGCATCTACAACCTTCTTTCTTACGCTGTTTCTTAAGCTATCCGTGACACACCATCCATGCAATTTAGATGACGATATCGAATTCCGTTTGAAAGATAGACGCAGAAGCATCAAAGTCTCAAGAAAAACAAGTGTAAGCTTTGTCAAACCCATTACATGTCCATATGAGAGCATATATCTCATGACCCATAAGCTATCCTTGACACACAATCCATGCAATTTAGATGATGATATCGAATTCCGTTTGAAAGATAGACGCAGAAGCATCAAAGTCTCAAGAAATACAAGGGTAAGCTTTGTCAAACCCATTACATGTCCATATGGGAGCAAATATCTCATGACCCATTACATCTAAGCTATCCTTGACACACCATCCATGCAATTTAGATGATGATATCGAATTCCGTTTGAAAGATAGACGCAGAAGCATCAAAGTCTCAAGAAATACAAGGGTAAGCTTTGTCAAACCCATTACATGTCCATATGGGAGCAAATATCTCATGACCCATTACATCTACAGTCTTTCTTCTTACGTTGTTTGTTAAGCTATCCTTGACACACCATCCATGCAATTTAGATGACGATATCGAATTCCGTTTGAAAGATAGACGCAGAAGCATCAAAGTCTCAAGAAATACAAGGGTAAGCTTTGTCAAACCCATTACATGTCCATATGGGAGCAAATATCTCATGACCCATTACATCTACAGTCTTCCTTCTTACGTTGTTTGTTAAGCTATCCTTGACACACAATCCATGCAATTTAGATGATGATATCGAATTCCGTTTGAAAGATAGACGCGGAAGCATCCAAGTCTCAAGAAAAACAAGTGTAAGCTTTGTCAAACCCATTACATGTCCATATGAGAGCATATATCTCATGACCCGTAGCATCTACAATCTTCCCTCTTACGTTGTTTGTTAAGCTATCCGTGACACACCATCCATGCAATTTAGATGACGATATCGAATTCCGTTTGAAAGATAGACGCAGAAGCAGCAAAGTCTCAAGAAATACAAGGGTAAGTTTTGTCAAATCCATTACATGTCCATATGGGAGCAAATATCTCATGACCCATTACATCTACAGTCTTCCTTCTCACGTAATTTGTTAAGCTATCCTTGACACACCATCCATGCAATTTAGATGACGATATCGAATTCCGTTTGAAAGATAGACGCAGAAGCATCTTAGTCTCAAGAAACACAAGTGTAAGCTTTGTCAAACCCATTACATGTCCATATGAGAGCATATATCTCATGACCCATAGCATCTACAACCTTCTTTCTTACGCTGTTTCTTAAGCTATCCGTGACACACCATCCATGCAATTTAGATGACGATATCGAATTCCGTTTGAAAGATAGACGCAGAAGCATCAAAGTCTCAAGAAAAACAAGTGTAAGCTTTGTCAAACCCATTACATGTCCATATGAGAGCATATATCTCATGACCCATAGCATCTACAACCTTCTTTCTTACGTTGTTTGTTAAGCTATCCTTGACACACCATCCATGCAATTTAGATGACGATATCGAATTCCGTTTGAAAGATAGACGCAGAAGCACCAAAGTCTCCAGAAATACAAGGGAAGCTATGTCAAACACATTACATGTACATAAGGGAGCAAATATCTCATGACCCATTACATCTACAGTCTTCCTTCTTATGTTGTTTGTTAAGCTATCCTTGACACACCATCCATGCAATTTAGATGATGATATCGAATTCCGTTTGAAAGATAGACGCAGAAGCATCAAAGTCTCAAGAAATACAAGGGTAAGCTTTGTCAAACCCATTACATGTCCATATGGGAGCAAATATCTCATGACCCATTACATCTACTGTCTTCCTTCTTACGCTGTTTGTTAAGCTATCCTTGACACACCATCCATGCAATTTAGATGATGATATCGAATTCCGTTTGAAGGATAGACGCAGAACCACCCAAGTCTCAAGAAATACAAGGGTAAGCTATGACAAACCCATTACATGTCCATATGGGAGCAAATATCTCATGACCCATTACATCTACAGTCTTCCTTCTCACGCTGTTTATTAAGCTATCCTTGACACACAATCCATGCAATTTAGATGATGATATCGAATTCCGTTTGAAAGATAGACGCAGAAGAATCCAAGTCTCAAGAAAAACAAGAGTAAGCTTTGTCAAACCCATTACATGTCCATATGAGAGCATATATTTCGGACCCATAGCATCTACAATCTTCCTTCTTACGTTGTTTGTTAAGCTATCCTTGACACACCATCCATGCAATTTGGATGATGATATCGAATTCCGTTTGAAAGATAGACGCAGAACCACCAAAGTCTCCAGAAATACAAGGGAAGCTATGTCAAACACATTACATGTACATATGGGAGCAAATATCTCATGACCCATTACATCTACAGTCTTCCTTCTTATGTTGTTTGTTAAGCTATCCTTGACACACCATCCATGCAATTTAGATGATGATATCGAATTCCGTTTGAAAGATAGACGCATAAGCATCAAAGTCTCAAGAAATACAAGGGTAAGCTTTGTCAAACCCATTACATGTCCATATGGGAGCAAATATCGCATGACCCATTACATCTACAGTCTTCCTTCTTAAGTTGTTTGTGAAGCTATCCTTGCCACACAATCCATGCAATTTAGATGATGATATCGAATTCCGTTTGAAAGATAGACGCAGAAGCATCCAAGTCTCAAGAAAAACAAGTGTAAGCTTTGTCAAACCCATTACATCTCCATATGAGAGCATATATCTCATGACCCATAGCATCTACAACCTTCTTTCTTCCGTTGTTTGTTAAACTATCCTTGACACACCATCCATGCAATTTAGATGACGATATCGAATTCCGTTTGAAATATAGACGCAGAAGCATCAAAGTCTCAAGAAATACAATTGTAAGCTTAGTCAAATCCATTACATGTCCATATGGGGAGCAAATATCTCATGACCCATTACATCTACAGTCTTCCTTCTTACGTTGTTTGTTAAGCTATCCTTGACACACCATCCATGCAATTTAGATGATGATATCGAATTCCGAAGGTAGACGCAGAACTACCCAAGTCTCCAGAAAAACAAATGTAAGCTTTGTCAAACCCATTACATGTCCATATGAGAGCAAATATCTCACGACCCATAACATCAACAGTCTTGTTTTGTGACGACGTGTTTTCACTTTGAAGCTGGGGTAGATTAGTGGGGGCCAGGGTCGTCACAAGAATTTATTTTTGTTTAGAGACCATAAAGAGAGAGAAACACATTCGTTAATTTTTTTCATAAAACGTTATAAACACACTTTATTTCTTCTAACACGGAAACACTACACATAGTTAACACAATATGGTTATCTTGACATTCAATATTCTGGTACATATGTTGTCGGGTGAATGCATTGGAGGAGGCGTTACCACGAGATGATGGGCGTAGCGGTTTTGATGTACACAAGGCGGTGGGCAACAACTTTGTCACAGCAGCGGCTCAATAAATGTTGATGACAGTGCATTTGACAGCGACGTTAGCACAGCCACGGTCCAATAAATAAGGTTGACGACAGCGAGATTGGTAGAAGATAGGGTGCTTGGCAGCGATGTTAGCGTATCAGCGGTCTAATGGGAACAAACGTTGATGACAGCGAGACTGGCAGCGACGTGAGCACAGAAGTGCCCGAGTATATCGGAGACAGTCCGGTATACACTGATGTGTTGTCGAAAAGCCAAGGTTTTGTTTTTCAACACCACTTGACTCAGACGACCCCACAACAATTATACTAATGGCGACTCGATGCCCTGTCGAATAGCCAAGGTTTTGTTTTGCAACACCACTTGACTCTGACGACAGCTCAACCCAGAGACCACTAACTCCGAGAGTATACTGCAACTACTTCCACTGATAGTCGAGGTTTTGTTTTCACACCACTCGACTACGTAGAACTAATATCTACCTTATTTTCCACAGCGTCAAGGTTTTGTTTTGCAACACCACTTGACTACATAGAAAATACTATCTACTCCAGTTTCCACAGAGTCAAGGTTTTGTTTTGCAACACCACTTGACTACATAGAAAATACTATCTACTCTATTTTCCACAGAGTCAAGGTTTTGTTTTGCAACACCACTTGACTACGCAGAAACTACCATCTACTCTACTCCCACAAAAGCCAAGGTTTTGTTTTCACACCACTTGACTCAACAACCGCCAACAGACGACTGTCCCGATTGTCTCCACAGCATCTCCTTTTATACCTTCTGGTGGATGGCCGTCGATCGATTACATTTTCATCGGCGTACTAGTTTGGTTGTTTGGCGCCAGGCATTGCCATCACTGAATATCAGTTTCATGACTGGCCACTAGGGGACATTCTGACCGTTACGTTGAAACATATAAATGTAATCAAAAACGAGTAATCACGACTTTTGAGCGTTACATAGCCCCTCTTCTTCTCCCTCTGATTTTTTTCTTATTTCCCGGGATAGCTTGCTCTAGACTGTTTTGGTTAAACGGTAGGAAGCCTAGTGGAAACTTATACTTTTAGATTTGACTCTATCATTCCTGTTATCCTTCGCCTTTGGCGAACTCGATTGAAGATTTGAGGCCTCAGCAGAGGATCAAAAAGAGGCTCTCACAGCGCCATCCATGGATATCTGAAGTTGCTATACGTCTGCGATATATTTGAACTTTTCTTTTTGTTTTATTCGATATATGGTTTCAGCCCACTCAAATGTGCTACTCGTATCTCATTGTTATTGCCCCTGACTTCCACGATTACCGGTGACTTGTATCCTTGTACTACATATGGGCCTCCATACTTGGGAGCCAGCTTTGCAGCAAAGCTAGCTATGGCTTTGGATTGCGGGTGTAGTCTTAGTAACACTTTCTCCCCAACTTTTGGTTTCCACATTCGTCGTCGTAAATTGTAATGCCTCTTTTGATTTTGGGCCGCTTTAAATAGGTTACGCCTGACAATAGCGAATATCTCCTTCAATTCCGCCGCTCGGTCCTCCGGAAGGATCACCCGTGCGCCTGTTCCGGTCGTGACCTGATCATACAGGGCCTGGGGCAATCTGGGTTCACGACCCTGAGTCAGGTATGCCGGTGAATATCCAGTAGATTCGGATACGCTTGTGTTTATGGCCAACATTATTTCTGGGAGAGCATCATCCCATTTATTATGTTTCTGCCTCGAAACTTGAGCAATCATCGTTTTGACAGTCCTGTTTGCCCTTTCCGTTGGATTCTCCTGAGGCGTATAAGGGGCCGTGAGTTGATGCCGGATTCCCATATCTCGGAGAAATTTCTCAAACTGTTTCCTCGTGAATTGTGCCCCATTGTCGGTAATCAGCATCTTCGGCACTCCATATCGCCCGATTATCCTTTCTCTGCAACCCTTTATTAATCCTTCTGTTGTGGCTTTGCGCAGGGGGATTAATTCCGTCCATTTTGAGAACCGATCTACTATGACGAGGAGCATCGTGTTTCCATGCGTAGATCGAGGCAGCGGTCCGACAAAATCGGCACAGATTGTCGCCCACGGTTCTTCTGGAGTTCTGGTTAACATTTCTCCTGCTGGTTGCTGTTGGTTAGTTTTAAACTTTTGGCATGAGTCACATTTCCTCACATATCTCTTAATATCCTGGAACATACCTGGCCAGAAGTATCGGTTGGCAATTTTGTGACTTGTCTTTCGGATTCCTAAGTGGCCGCCTGCTAGGCTGTCATGGTTTTCTATTAAGACCTGCTGTCTATATGATGTGGGCACGCAAAGTTTCCAGGGTGTACAATCATCCTCGTTTATCTGTTTAGACAAATGCCGATACACCTGGTCTTCAATAACAGCATAATCCGGGTACTTCTTGGGATTCTTCTGGATAGCTTTCCGTAATTTTCGAATCCAAGGACAAGTACAATTATGTTCCTGGATAGTGGCCAACTCCAGTCTCTCAACGGGTTGTCGCGACAATGCATCTGCTACTACGTTTTGTTTTCCTCTTCGATATTTTATGTCGAAAGTATATTGCTGCAATTCCAGGGCCCACCGGGCGAGTCTGCCTGAAGGATTTTCGATTTTCGGGTGTTTCTGTTAGCTTCGTTTTTAGTGTAACAAATGCCTCTTGCTGCTCTGCTCCCCACTTCCAATGCTTTCCTTTCTTCAAGAGATGGGTTAATGGCTGCGAGACGGTTGCGAATTGGGGAACAAATCTACGGTACCATGATGCTACTCCTAGGAATCTGCGTACTTCCTTGACTGACGTTGGGGCTTTCATTTCGGCGATAGCTGCTACTTTTTCTGGATCTGTTTTAATGCCATCACTACTCACCACATGTCCTAGGTACTTGGTTTCGTTTCGGAAAAACTCGCATTTGTCTGCATTGATTTTCAAGTTAGCCGCCCGTAACCGCCTAAATACTTCCCGTAAATTGGCCAGATGCTCCTGGAAGGTTCTCCCGGTGACGATAATGTCATCCAAATATGCGAAAGCGTGCGGTTCCATTTCCGGACCTATCACACTATCGAGTGCTCGCTGGAAAGTTGCCGGTGCTGAATGTAAACCGAATGGCATCACTTTCCATTGGTAAAGTCCTTTTCCAGCTACTGCAAATGCCGTATATTTTCTGCTCTCACTTGCCATAGGGATCTGCCAGTACCCATCCTTCAAGTCTAAACTGCTCACAAACTGTGCGTTTCTTAGCCGATTTAAAATAGTATCCACCCTTGGCAATGGATACGCATCCGGTTCCGATCGTTTGTTCAATTGTCGGAAATCCATGCAGGTGCGCCAGTCCCCATTTTTCTTTCGGACCAGTGTTATGGGGAAACTATATGGGCTTTTCGACGGCTCAACACACCCGCGTTCGATCAGTTTGTTAACTTCCGCATCGATTATGGCCTGCATAGCAGGATTCCTTGGTGCATATCTCACTTTTATTGGCCGATCATCTGTCATGACAATTTTATGTTCCGCAATGTTGGAGAGTCCTTGAATTTTCTGGAAATTCGGAAGTTCTTTTTCTAGAAACTCGTTAACCAGCTTTCGTTCGTTGTTCGTTAGCTTATCATTCACCACGTTGATATGCGGTGGCAGTCTTACTCTACATCCATTTATTTTGCTTACCTCATCTAGAAAACCGCTTTCTTTCATGGCAATAGTGCAATGTTCATTTTGTTGTGGTGACTTAAATAATTTTACGGTGAGTCCTGCACACTGAATGACTGTTGGAAATCGTTTCATAAATTCGAGACCCAGTAGTATGTCCTCTTTGAATTGGGGCATAATTAGGAATGGTACTGTGGCGCTTTGGTTTCCAAACGTTAGGCGCAGCTCGGTGGATTTTGTGATGTTTACCGTGGTGCCATCTGCCAGAACAACATTAGCTGTTCGTCTGTTGTAAATTGGTTTCTTCTTCAGGCCATCGACAAATTCCTTTTTGATGAAACAACTGGTGGCCCCAGTATCCACAGTGGCGGTGACCAGTCGTCCTTCTAGTAACACTTTTGCCGTGAGTCGGTGTTCTTCACATTCAAAAGAAGTGCCATTTCCGCTCTGACTCTTGGGTGGGGAAGCCTGTCCTTGTAAGTCCTCGGCACTGTCGTTATCGTGAGTATTACCCTTTTGCCCTTCCGTCCGATAAAGGTGCTGTTTGGGATGATCGGTATTTCGTGCATGATTAGGCTGGTATCTCGATGCTTCGTACCGCCCAGGATTTGGGATACTTTCCAGATCATCTGCGAGTTTAACCAATTCTGCTAGCGACATGAAATCTTTTCGCCTGATATACCACTGGTACTCGGATTGTGAATTTCTGAAGATTCTTTCCAATTTTTCTTCTTCTGTCATTTCGGAGTGCTGCATGAGATTTTGGATGGCCAGGACATACTCTTTAAATGGCTCCCTAGGCCTTTGAACTCTTTTCCGAATTTCATCACCCAATTTCTCAAAATACCGTGGGGGAAGGAAGAAATTGAGAAAGTCTCTTTTAAAGTTACTCCAAGTTGTCCAATGGCTATTATTATTTCTGAGCCATATCAGGGCTTTGTCACGCAGTAATTCCGGCATGACAGTTATTAATTGATGTAAGTTAATGTTGTACATTACGGCAAGTTCTTCCACCCGTTCTACGAACTCTAGGGGATCCTTGCCCTTGTCGAATTTCACGCTCCATTTATGGATTTGGTCTAAAATTTGTTGTGGCGGTTGTACTCTGGTGGGGTCTGCCTTGGATTTACTGGTGACATGACGTTCGAATTCTGTTTTTAACGACTGATTTTGATTCAAGCTTTGTTCACCGGATCCATTAATGGGGGGTTTCACTACGTTGGAGACTGGATCGTTGGAGGTTTCACTTTTTACCGGCGATATAAGTATTGCGCATTCTTCTTTCTGTGGAACTGTCAATTTTGCTGGAGATCGGGCATTCGAGGATGATGGTGCATTCAAACTGTCATGCTTAGTTTGTAACTCTAATAATCGGGATAATTCTTTTTCGTCGTGGTCTAGACCTAAGAACTTCGCCCACCTCTTGCGGAGGTCGTCCACTTTTCCCGTGGCATCGATTTCGAATTCCGTCAAATAAGAGATTAGTTCCTCTTGTCTTAACGAATATGCCCACGACATTCGCAACATAGTTGTTGATGTTTTTTTTTTTTACGTGGTAATAATATATTTTTTTTTTCGCTCTTCACTATTATGGTTTGTATGTAATTTAGTTATATGTATTATCCTTTGTTTGTATTTTCAATGCACTGTACCATGAACACACTGTTTTTAGTATCACTGTTTTCGTTTCTTCAACAATTTTTTTTTTTTTTTTTTTAAGGTCTCGTAAGCTTATAAACAGTTTTGCCGATTTTTTTTTCTTGGTTGTTTATTAATCACTTATTCTGATAGTCATTTTTTTTTTCAATAGTTTTTCGTTTATTTTATGTGCTCTCTCCTTTTTTTAAGGTCCCTGCTCGGGCGCCATTGTGACGACGTGTTTTCACTTTGAAGCTGGGGTAGATTCAGTGGGGGCCAGGGTCGTCACAAGAATTTATTTTTGTTTAGAGACCATAAAGAGAGAGAAACACATTCGTTAATTTTTTTCATAAAACGTTATAAACACACTTTATTTCTTCTAACACGGAAACACTACACATAGTTAACACAATATGGTTATCTTGACATTCAATATTCTGGTACATATGTTGTCGGGTGAATGCATTGGAGGAGGCGTTACCACGAGATGATAGGCGTAGCGGTTTTGATGTACACAAGGCGGTGGGCAACAACTTTGTCACAGCAGCGGCTCAATAAATGTTGATGACAGTGCATTTGACAGCGACGTTAGCACAGCCACGGTCCAATAAATAAGGTTGACGACAGCGAGATTGGTAGAAGATAGGGTGCTTGGCAGCGATGTTAGCGTATCAGCGGTCTAATGGGAACAAACGTTGATGACAGCGAGACTGGCAGCGACGTGAGCACAGAAGTGCCCGAGTATATCGGAGACAGTCCGGTATACACTGATGTGTTGTCGAAAAGTCAAGGTTTTGTTTTTCAACACCACTTGACTCAGACGACCCCACAACAATTATACTAATGGCGACTCGATGCCCTGTCGAATAGCCAAGGTTTTGTTTTGCAACACCACTTGACTCTGACGACAGCTCAACCCAGAGACCACTAACTCCGAGAGTATACTGCAACTACTTCCACTGATAGTCGAGGTTTTGTTTTCACACCACTCGACTACGTAGAACTAATATCTACCTTATTTTCCACAGAGTCAAGGTTTTGTTTTGCAACACCACTTGACTACATAGAAAATACTATCTACTCCAGTTTCCACAGAGTCAAGGTTTTGTTTTGCAACACCACTTGACTACATAGAAAATACTATCTACTCTATTTTCCACAGAGTCAAGGTTTTGTTTTGCAACACCACTTGACTACGCAGAAACTACCATCTACTCTACTCCCACAAAAGCCAAGGTTTTGTTTTCACACCACTTGACTCAACAACCGCCAACAGACGACTGTCCCGATTGTCTCCACAGCATCTCCTTTTATACCTTCTGGTGGATGGCCGTCGATCGATTACATTTTCATCGGCGTACTAGTTTGGTTGTTTGGCGCCAGGCATTGCCATCACTGAATATCAGTTTCATGACTGGCCACTAGGGGACATTCTGACCGTTACGTTGAAACAAATAAATGTAATCAAAAACGAGTAATCACGACTTTTGAGCGTTACAGTTTCTTACGTTGTTTGTTAAGCTATCCTTGACACACCATCCATGCAATTTAGATGACGATATCGAATTCCGTTTGAAAGATAGACGCAGAAGCATCAAAGTCTCAAGCAATACAAGGGTAAGCTTTGTCAAACCCATTACATGTCCATATGGGAGCAAATATCTCATGACCCATTACATCTACAGTCTGGTTTCTTACGTTGTTTGTTAAGCTATCCTTGACACACCATCCATGCAATTCAGATGACGATATCGAATTCCGTTTGAAAGCTAGACGCAGAAGCATCAAAGTCTCAAGAAATACAAGGGTAAGCTTTGTCAAACCCATTACATGTCCATATGGGAGCAAATATCTCATGACCCATTACATATACTGTCTTCCTTCTTACGTTGTTTGTTAAGCTATCCTTGACACACCATCCATGCCATTTAGATGATGATATCGAATTCCGTTTGAAAGATAGACGCAGAACCACCCAAGTCTCAAGAAATACAAGGGTAAGCTATGACAAACCCATTACATGTCCATATGGGAGCAAGTATCTTATGATCCATTACATCTACAGTCTTCCTTCTTACGTAGTTTGTTAAGCTATCCTTGACACACAATCCATGCAATTTAGATGATGATATCGAATTCCGTTTGAAAGATAGACGCAGCAGCATCCAAGTCTCAAGAAAAACACATGTAAGCTTTGTCAAACCCATTACATGTCCCTATGAGAGCATATATCTCATGACCCATAGCATCTACAATCTTCCTTCTTACGTTGTTTGTTAAGCTATCCTTGACACACCATCCATGCAATTTAGATGGTGATATCGAATTCCGTTTAAAAGATAGACGCAGAACCACCAAAGTCTCAAGAAATACAAGGGTAAGCTATGACAAACCCATTACATGCCCATATGGGAGCAAATATTTTATGACCCATTACATCTACAGTCTTGTTTCTTACGTTGATTGTTAAGCTATCCTTGACACACCATCCATGCCATTTAGATGACGATATCGAATTCCGTTTGAAAGATAGACGCAGAAGCATCAAAGTCTCAAGAAATACAAGGGTAAGCTATGACAAACCCATTACATGCCCATATGGGAGCAAATATTTGATGACCCATTGCATCTACAGTCTTGTTTCTTACGTTGATTTTTAAGCTATCCTTGAAACACAATCCATGCAATTTAGATGATGATATCGAATTCCGTTTGAAAGATAGACGCAGAACCATCCAAGTCTCAAGAAATACAAGGGTAAGCTATGTCAAACCCATTACATGTCCATATGGGAGCAAATTCTTACGTTGTTTGTTAAGCTATCCTTGACACACCATCCATGCAATTTAGATGACGATATCGAATTCCGTTTGAAAGATAGACGCAGAAGCATCAAAGTCTCAAGAAATACAAGGGTAAGCTTTGTCAAACCCATTACATGTCCATATGGGAGCAAATATCTCATGACCCATTACATCTACAGTCTTCCTTCTTAAGTTGTTTGTTAAGCTATCCTTGACACACAATCCATGCAATTTATATGATGATATCGAATTCCGTTTGAAAGATAGACGCAGAAGCATCCAAGTCTCAAGAAAAACAAGTGTAAGCTTTGTCAAACCCATTACATCTCCATATGAGAGCATATATCTCATGACCCATAGCATCTACAACCTTCTTTCTTACGTTGTTTGTTAAACTATCCTTGACACACCATCCATGCAATTTAGATGATGATATGGAATTCCGCTTGAAAGATAGACGCAGAAGCATCAAAGTCTCAAGAAATACAAGGGTAAGCTTAGTCAAATCCATTACATGTCCATATGGGAGCAAATATCTCATGACCCATTACATCTACAGTCTTCCTTCTTACGTTGTTTGTTAAGCTATCCTTGACACACCATCCATGCAATTTAGATGATGATATCGAATTCCGTTTGAAGGTAGACGCAGAACTACCCAAGTCTCCAGAAAAACAAATGTAAGCTTTGTCAAACCCATTACATGTCCATATGAGAGCAAATATCTCACGACCCATAACATCAACAGTCTTGTTTCTTACGTTGTTTGTTAAGCTATCCTTGACACACCATCCATGCAATTTAGATGACGATATCGAATTCCGTTTGAAAGATAGACGCAGAAGCATCATAGTCTCAAGCAATACAAGGGTAAGCTTTGTCAAACCCATTACATGTCCATATGGGAGCAAATATCTCATGACCCATTACATCTACAGTCTGGTTTCTAACGTTGTTTGTTAAGCTATCCTTGACACACCATCCATGCAATTTAGATGACGATATCGAATTCCGTTTGAAAGATAGACGCAGAAGCATCAAAGTCTCAAGAAATACAAGGGTAAGCTTTGTCAAACCCATTACATGTCCATATGGGAGCAAATATCTCATGACCCATTACATCTACTGTCTTCCTTCTTACGTTGTTTGTTAAGCTATCCTTGACACACCATCCATGCAATTTAGATGATGATATCGAATTCCGTTTGAAAGATAGACGCAGAACCACCCAAGTCTCAAGAAATACAAGGGTAAGCTATGACAAACCCATTACATGTGTATATGGGAGCAAATATCTCATGATCCATTACATCTACAGTCTTCCTTCTTACGTTGTTTGTTAAGCTATCCTTGACACACAATCCATGCAATTTAGATGATGATATCGAATTCCGTTTGAAAGATAGACGCAGAAGCATTCAAGTCTCAAGAAAAACACATGTAAGCTTTGTCAAACCCATTACATGTCCCTATGAGAGCATATATCTCATGACCCATAGCATCTACAATCTTTCTTCTTACGTTGTTTGTTAAGCTATCCTTGACACACTATCCATGCAATTTAGATGGTGGTATCGAATTCCGTTTGAAAGATAGACGTAGAACCACCAAAGTCTCAAGAAATACAAGGGTAAGCTATGACAAACCCATTACATGCCCATATGGGAGCAAATATTTTATGACCCATTACATCTACAGTCTTGTTTCTTACGTTGATTGTTAAGCTATCCTTGACACACCATCCATGCCATTTAGATGACGATATCGAATTCCGTTTGAAAGATAGACGCAGAAGCATCAAAGTCTCAAGAAATACAAGGGTAAGCTATGACAAACCCATTACATGCCCATATGGGAGCAAATATTTGATGACCCATTGCATCTACAGTCTTGTTTCTTACGTTGATTTTTAAGCTATCCTTGAAACACAATCCATGCAATTTAGATGATGATATCGAATTCCGTTTGAAAGATAGACGCAGAACCATCCAAGTCTCAAGAAATACAAGGGTAAGCTATGTCAAACCCATTACATGTCCATATGGGAGCAAATTCTTACGTTGTTTGTTAAGCTATCCTTGACACACCATCCATGCAATTTAGATGACGATATCGAATTCCGTTTGAAAGATAGACGCAGAAGCATCAAAGTCTCAAGAAATACAAGGGTAAGCTTTGTCAAACCCATTACATGTCCATATGGGAGCAAATATCTCATGACCCATTACATCTACAGTCTTCCTTCTTACGTTGTTTGTTAAGCTATCCTTGACACACCATCCATGCAATTTAGATGATGATATCGAATTCCGTTTGAAAGATAGACGCAGAACCACACAAGTCTCAAGAAATACAAGGGAAGCTATGTCAAACACATTACATGTCCATATGGGAGCAAATATCTCATGACCCATTACATCTACAGTCTTCCTTCTTAAGTTGTTTGTTAAGCTATCCTTGACACACAATCCATGCAATTTATATGATGATATCGAATTCCGTTTGAAAGATAGACGCAGAAGCATCCAAGTCTCAAGAAAAACAAGTGTAAGCTTTGTCAAACCCATTACATCTCCATATGAGAGCATATATCTCATGACCCATAGCATCTACAACCTTCTTTCTTACGTTGTTTGTTAAACTATCCTTGACACACCATCCATGCAATTTAGATGATGATATGGAATTCCGTTTGAAAGATAGACGCAGAAGCATCAAAGTCTCAAGAAATACAAGGGTAAGCTTAGTCAAATCCATTACATGTCCATATGGGAGCAAATATCTCATGACCCATTACATCTACAGTCTTCCTTCTTACGTTGTTTGTTAAGCTATCCTTGACACACCATCCATGCAATTTAGATGATGATATCGAATTCCGTTTGAAGGTAGACGCAGAACTACCCAAGTCTCCAGAAAAACAAATGTAAGCTTTGTCAAACCCATTACATGTCCATATGAGAGCAAATATCTCACGACCCATAACATCAACAGTCTTGTTTCTTACGTTGTTTGTTAAGCTATCCTTGACACACCATCCATGCAATTTAGATGACAATATCGAATTCCGTTTGAAAGATAGACGCAGAAGCATCATAGTCTCAAGCAATACAAGGGTAAGCTTTGTCAAACCCATTACATGTCCATATGGGAGCAAATATCTCATGACCCATTAAATCTACAGTCTGGTTTCTTACGTTGTTTGTTAAGCTATCCTTGACACACCATCCATGCAATTTAGATGACGATATCGAATTCCGTTTGAAAGATAGACGCAGAAGCATCAAAGTCTCAAGAAATACAAGGGTAAGCTTTGTCAAACCCATTACATGTCCATATGGGAGCAAATATCTCATGACCCATTACATCTACTGTCTTCCTTCTGACGTTGTTTGTTAAGCTATCCTTGACACACCATCCATGCAATTTAGATGATGATATCGAATTCCGTTTGAAAGATAGACGCAGAACCACCCAAGTCTCAAGAAATACAAGGGTAAGCTATGACAAACCCATTACATGTGTATATGGGAGCAAATATCTCATGATCCATTACATCTACAGTCTTCCTTCTTACGTTGTTTGTTAAGCTATCCTTGACACACAATCCATGCAATTTAGATGATGATATCGAATTCCGTTTGAAAGATAGACGCAGAAGCATTCAAGTCTCAAGAAAAACACATGTAAGCTTTGTCAAACCCATTACATGTCCCTATGAGAGCATATATCTCATGACCCATAGCATCTACAATCTTTCTTCTTACGTTGTTTGTTAAGCTATCCTTGACACACTATCCATGCAATTTAGATGGTGGTATCGAATTCCGTTTGAAAGATAGACGTAGAACCACCAAAGTCTCAAGAAATACAAGGGTAAGCTATGATAAACCCATTACATGCCCATATGGGAGCAAATATTTTATGACCCATTACATCTACAGTCTTGTTTCTTACGTTGATTGTTAAGCTATCCTTTGATACACTACCCATGCAATTTAGATGACGATATCGAATTCCGTTTGAAAGATAGACGCAGAACCACCCAAGTCTCAAGAAATACAAGGGTAAGCTATGTCAAACCCATTACATGTCCATGTGGGAGCAAATATCTCATGACTCATTACATCTAGAGTCTTCCTTCTTACGTTGTTTGTTAAGCTATCCTTGACCACCATCCATGCAATTTAGATGTTGATATCGAATTCCGTTTGAAAGATAGACGCAGAAGCATCAAAGTCTCAAGAAATACAAGTGTAAGCTTTGTCAAACCCATTACATGTCCATATGGGAGCAAATATCTCATGACTCATTACATCTACAGTCTTCCTTCTTACGTTGTTTGTTAACATAACATAACACAACCATAACATCTACAATCTTCTTTCTTACGTTGTTTGTTAAGCTATCCTTTGACACACCACCCATGCAATTTAGATGACGATATCGAATTCCGTTTGAAAGATAGACGCAGAAGCATCAGAGTCTCAAGAAATACAAGGGTAAGCTATGTCAAACCCATTACATGTCCATATGGGATCAAATTCTTACGTTGTTTGTTAAGCTATCCTTGACACACCATCCATGCAATTTAGATGACGATATCGAATTCCGTTTGAAAGATAGACGCAGAAGCATCAAAGTCTCAAGAAATACAAGGGTAAGCTTTGTCAAACCCATTACATGTCCGTATGGGAGCAAATATCTCATGACCCATTACATCTACAGTCTTCCTTCTTACGTTGTTTGTTAAGCTATACTTGACACACCATCCATGCAATTTAGATGATGATATGGAATTCCGTTTGAAAGATAGACGCAGAAGCATCCAAGTCTCAAGAAAAACAGGAGTAAGCTTTGCCAAACCCATTACATGTCCATATGAGAGCATATATCTCAGGACCCATAGCATCTAAAATCTTCCTTCTTACGTTGTTTGTTAAGCTGTCCTTGACACACCATCCATGCAATTTAGATGACGATATCGAATTCCGTTTGAAAGATAGACGCAGAAGCATCAAAGTCTCAAGAATACAAGGGTAAGCTTTGTCAAATCCATTACATGTCCATATGGGAGCAAATATCTCATGACCCATTACATCTACAGTCTTCCTTCTCACGTTGTTTGTTAAGCTATCCTTGACACACAATCCGTGCAATTTAGATGACGATATCGAATTCCGTTTGGAAGATAGACGCAGAAGCATCAAAGTCTCAAGAAATACAAGGGTAAGCTTTGTCAAACCCATTACATGTCCATATGGGAGCAAATATCTCATGACCCATTACATCTACAGTCTTCCTTCTTACGTTGTTTGTTAAGCTATCCTTGACACACAATCCATGCAATTTAGATGATGATATCGAATTCCGTTTGAAAGATAGACGCAGAAGCATCAAAGTCTCAAGAAATACAAGGGTAAGCTTTGTCAAACCCATTACATGTCCATATGGGAGCAAATATCTCATGACCCATTACATCTAAGCTATCCTTGACACACCATCCATGCAATTTAGATGATGATATCGAATTCCGTTTGAAAGATAGACGCAGAAGCATCAAAGTCTCAAGAAATACAAGGGTAAGCTTTGTCAAACCCATTACATGTCCATATGGGAGCAAATATCTCATGACCCATTACATCTACAGTCTTTCTTCTTACGTTGTTTGTTAAGCTATCCTTGACACACCATCCATGCAATTTAGATGACGATATCGAATTCCGTTTGAAAGATAGACGCAGAAGCATCAAAGTCTCAAGAAATACAAGGGTAAGCTTTGTCAAACCCATTACATGTCCATATAGGAGCAAATATCTCATGACCCATTACATCTACAGTCTTCCTTCTTACGTTGTTTGTTAAGCTATCCTTGACACACAATCCATGCAATTTAGATGATGATATCGAATTCCGTTTGAAAGATAGACGCAGAAGCATCCAAGTCTCAAGAAAAACAAGTGTAAGCTTTGTCAAACCCATTACATGTCCATATGAGAGCATATATCTCATGACCCATAGCATCTACAATCTTCCCTCTTACGTTGTTTGTTAAGCTATCCGTGACACACCATCCATGCAATTTAGATGACGATATCGAATTCCGTTTGAAAGATAGACGCAGAAGCAGCAAAGTCTCAAGAAATACAAGGGTAAGTTTTGTCAAATCCATTACATGTCCATATGGGAGCAAATATCTCATGACCCATTACATCTACAGTCTTCCTTCTCACGTAATTTGTTAAGCTATCCTTGACACACCATCCATGCAATTTAGATGACGATATCGAATTCCGTTTGAAAGATAGACGCAGAAGCATCTTAGTCTCAAGAAACACAAGTGTAAGCTTTGTCAAACCCATTACATGTCCATATGAGAGCATATATCTCATGACCCATAGCATCTACAACCTTCTTTCTTACGCTGTTTCTTAAGCTATCCGTGACACACCATCCATGCAATTTAGATGACGATATCGAATTCCGTTTGAAAGATAGACGCAGAAGCATCAAAGTCTCAAGAAAAACAAGTGTAAGCTTTGTCAAACCCATTACATGTCCATATGAGAGCATATATCTCATGACCCATAGCATCTAAAACCTTCTTTCTTACGTTGTTTGTTAAGCTATCCTTGACACACCATCCATGCAATTTAGATGACGATATCGAATTCCGTTTGAAAGATAGACGCAGAAGCATCAAAGTCTTAAGAAGTACAAGAGTAAGCTTTGTCAAACCCATTACATGTCCATATGAGAGCAAATATTTCATGACCCATTACATCTACTGTCTTCCTTCTTACGCTGTTTGTTAAGCTATCCTTGACACACCATCCATGCAATTTAGATGATGATATCGAATTCCGTTTGAAGGATAGACGCAGAACCACCCAAGTCTCAAGAAATACAAGGGTAAGCTATGACAAACCCATTACATGTCCATATGGGAGCAAATATCTCATGACCCATTACATCTACAGTCTTCCTTCTTACGCTGTTTATTAAGCTATCCTTGACACACAATCCATGCAATTTAGATGATGATATCGAATTCCGTTTGAAAGATAGACGCAGAAGAATCCAAGTCTCAAGAAAAACAAGAGTAAGCTTTGTCAAACCCATTACATGTCCATATGAGAGCATATATTTCAGGACCCATAGCATCTACAATCTTCCTTCTTACGTTGTTTGTTAAGCTATCCTTGACACACCATCCATGCAATTTGGATGATGATATCGAATTCCGTTTGAAAGATAGACGCAGAACCACCCAAGTCTCCAGAAATACAAGGGTAAGCTATGACAAACCCATTACATGCCCATATGGGAGCAAATATTTGATGACCCATTGCATCTACAGTCTTGTTTCTTACGTTGATTTTTAAGCTATCCTTGGAACACAATCCATGCAATTTAGATGATGATATCGAATTCCGTTTGAAAGATAGACGCAGAACCATCCAAGTCTCAAGAAATACAAGGGTAAGCTATGTCAAACCCATTACATGTCCATATGGGAGCAAATTCTTACGTTGTTTGTTAAGCTATCCTTGACACACCATCCATGCAGTTTAGATGACGATATCGAATTCCGTTTGAAAGATAGACGCAGAAGCATCAAAGTCTCAAGAAATACAAGGGTAAGCTGTGTCAAACCCATTACATGTCCATATGGGAGCAAATATCTCATGACCCATTACATCTACAGTCTTCCTTCTTACGTTGTTTGTTAAGCTATCCTTGACACACCATCCATGCAATTTAGATGATGATATCGAATTCCGTTTGAAAGATAGACGCAGAACCACCCAAGTCTCAAGAAATACAAGGGAAGCTATGTCAAACACATTACATGTCCATATGGGAGCAAATATCTCATGACCCATTACATCTACAGTCTTCCTTCTTATGTTGTTTGTTAAGCTATCCTCGATACACCATCCATGCAATTTAGATGATGATATCGAATTCCGTTTGAAAGATAGACGCAGAAGCATCAAAGTCTCAAGAAATACAAGGGTAAGCTTTGTCAAACCCATTACATGTCCATATGGGAGCAAATATCGCATGACCCATTACATCTACAGTCTTCCTTCTTAAGTTGTTTGTGAAGCTATCCTTGCCACACAATCCATGTAATTTAGATGATGATATCGAATTCCGTTTGAAAGATAGACGCAGAAGCATCCAAGTCTCAAGAGAAACAAGTGTAAGCTTTGTCAAACCCATTACATCTCCATATGAGAGCATATATCTCATGACCCATAGCATCTACAACCTTCTTTCTTCCGTTGTTTGTTAAACTATCCTTGACACACCATCCATGCAATTTAGATGACGATATCGAATTCCGTTTGAAATATAGACGCAGAAGCATCAAAGTCTCAAGAAATACAATTGTAAGCTTAGTCAAATCCATTACATGTCCATATGGGAGCAAATATCTCATGACCCATTACATCTACAGTCTTCCTTCTTACGTTGTTTGTTAAGCTATCCTTGACACACCATCCATGCAATTTAGATGATGATATCGAATTCCGTTTGAAGGTAAACGCAGAACTACCCAAGTCTCCAGAAAAACAAATGTAAGCTTTGTCAAACCCATTACATGTCCATATGAGAGCAAATATCTCACGACCCATAACATCAACAGTCTTGTTTCTTACGTTGTTTGTTAAGCTATCCTTGACACACCATCCATGCAATTTAGATGACGATATCGAATTCCGTTTGAAAGATAGACGCAGAAGCATCAAACTCTCAAGCAATACAAGGGTAAGCTTTGTCAAACCCATTACATGTCCATATGGGAGCAAATATCTCATGACCCATTACATCTACAGTCTGGTTTCTTACGTTGTTTGTTAAGCTATCCTTGACACACCATCCATGCAATTCAGATGACGATATCGAATTCCGTTTGAAAGCTAGACGCAGAAGCATCAAAGTCTCAAGAAATACAAGGGTAAGCTTTGTCAAACCCATTACATGTCCATATGGGAGCAAATATCTCATGACCCATTACATCTACTGTCTTCCTTCTTACGTTGTTTGTTAAGCTATCCTTGACACACCATCCATGCAATTTAGATGATGATATCGAATTCCGTTTGAAAGATAGACGCAGAACCACCCAAGTCTCAAGAAATACAAGGGTAAGCTATGACAAACCCATTACATGTCCATATGGGAGCAAGTATCTTATGATCCATTACATCTACAGTCTTCCTTCTTACGTAGTTTGTTAAGCTATCCTTGACACACAATCCATGCAATTTAGATGATGATATCGAATTCCGTTTGAAAGATAGACGCAGAAGCATCCAAGTCTCAAGAAAAACACATGTAAGCTTTGTCAAACCCATTACATGTCCCTATGAGAGCATATATCTCATGACCCATAGCATCTACAATCTTCCTTCTTACGTTGTTTGTTAAGCTATCCTTGACACACCATCCATGAAATTTAGATGGTGATATCGAATTCCGTTTAAAAGATAGACGCAGAACCACCAAAGTCTCAAGAAATACAAGGGTAAGCTATGACAAACCCATTACATGCCCATATGGGAGCAAATATTTTATGACCCATTACATCTACAGTCTTGTTTCTTACGTTGATTGTTAAGCTATCCTTGACACACCATCCATGCCATTTAGATGACGATATCGATTTCCGTTTGAAAGATAGACGCAGAAGCATCAAAGTCTCAAGAAATACAAGGGTAAGCTATGACAAACCCATTACATGCCCATATGGGAGCAAATATTTGATGACCCATTGCATCTACAGTCTTGTTTCTTACGTTGATTTTTAAGCTATCCTTGAAACACAATCCATGCAATTTAGATGATGATATCGAATTCCGTTTGAAAGATAGACGCAGAACCATCCGAGTCTCAAGAAATACAAGGGTAAGCTATGTCAAACCCATTACATGTCCATATGGGAGCAAATTCTTACGTTGTTTGTTAAGCTATCCTTGACACACCATCCATGCAATTTAGATGACGATATCGAATTCCGTTTGAAAGATAGACGCAGAAGCATCAAAGTCTCAAGAAATACAAGGGTAAGCTATGACAAACCCATTACATGCCCATATGGGAGCAAATATTTGATGACCCATTACATCTACAGTCTTCCTTCTTACGTTGTTTGTTAAGCTATCCTTGACACACCATCCATGCAATTTAGATGACGATATCGAATTCCGTTTGAAAGATAGACGCAGAAGCATCAAAGTCTCAAGAAATACAAGGGTAAGCTTTGTCAAACCCATTACATGTCCATATGGGAGCAAATATCTCATGACCCATTACATCTACAGTCTTCCTTCTTACGTTGTTTGTTAAGCTATCCTTGACACACCATCCATGCAATTTAGATGATGAAATCGAATTCCGTTTGAAAGATAGACGCAGAACCACACAAGTCTCAAGAAATACAAGGGAAGCTATGTCAAACACATTACATGTCCATACGGGAGCAAATATCTCATGACCCATTACATCTACAGTCTTCCTTCTTAAGTTGTTTGTTAAGCTATCCTTGACACACAATCCATGCAATTTATATGATGATATCGAATTCCGTTTGAAAGATAGACGCAGAAGCATCCAAGTCTCAAGAAAAACAAGTGTAAGCTTTGTCAAACCCATTACATCTCCATATGAGAGCATATATCTCATGACCCATAGCATCTACAACCTTCTTTCTTACGTTGTTTGTTAAACTATCCTTGACACACCATCCATGCAATTTAGATGATGATATGGAATTCCGTTTGAAAGATAGACGCAGAAGCATCAAAGTCTCAAGAAATACAAGGGTAAGCTTAGTCAAATCCATTACATGTCCATATGGGAGCAAATATCTCATGACCCATTACATCTACAGTCTTCCTTCTTACGTTGTTTGTTAAGCTATCCTTGACACACCATCCATGCAATTTAGATGATGATATCGAATTCCGTTTGAAAGTAGACGCAGAACTACCCAAGTCTCCAGAAAAACAAATGTAAGCTTTGTCAAACCCATTACATGTCCATATGAGAGCAAATATCTCACGACCCATAACATCTACAACCTTCTTTCTTACGTTGTTTGTTAAACTATCCTTGACACACCATCCATGCAATTTAGATGACGATATCGAATTCCGTTTGAAAGATAGACGCAGAAGCATCAAAGTCTCAAGAAATACAAGGGTAAGCTTTGTCAAACCCATTACATGTCCATATGGGAGCAAATATCTCATGACCCATTACATCTACTGTCTTCCTTCTTACGTTGTTTGTTAAGCTATCCTTGACACACCATCCATGCAATTTAGATGATGATATCGAATTCCGTTTGAAAGATAGACGCAGAACCACCCAAGTCTCAAGAAATACAAGGGTAAGCTATGACAAACCCATTACATGTCCATATGGGAGCAAATATCTCATGATCCATTACATCTACAGTCTTCCTTCTTACGTCGTTTGTTAAGCTATCCTTGACACACAATCCAAGCAATTTAGATGATGATATCGAATTCCGTTTGAAAGATAGACGCAGAAGCATTCAAGTCTCAAGAAAAACACATGTAAGCTTTGTCAAACCAATTACATGTCCCTATGAGAGCATATATCTCATGACCCATAGCATCTACAATCTTTCTTCTTACGTTGTTTGTTAAGCTATCCTTGACACACTATCCATGCAATTTAGATGGTGGTATCGAATTCCGTTTGAAAGATAGACGTAGAACCACCAAAGTCTCAAGAAATACAAGGGTAAGCTATGACAAACCCATTACATGCCCATATGGGAGCAAATATTTTATGACCCATTACATCTACAGTCTTGTTTCTTACGTTGATTGTTAAGCTATCCTTTGATACACTACCCATGCAATTTAGATGACGATATCGAATTCCGTTTGAAAGATAGACGCAGAACCACCCAAGTCTCAAGAAATACAAGGGTAAGCTATGTCAAACCCATTACATGTCCATGTGGGAGCAAATATCTCATGAGTCATTACATCTAGAGTCTTCCTTCTTACGTTGTTTGTTAAGCTATCCTTGACCACCATCCATGCAATTTAGATGTTGATATCGAATTCCGTTTGAAAGATAGACGCAGAAGCATCAAAGTCTCAAGAAATACAAGGGTAAGCTTTGTCAAACCCATTACATGTCCATATGGGAGCAAATATCTCATGACTCATTACATCTACAGTCTTCCTTCTTACGTTGTTTGTTAACATAACATAACACAACCATAACATCTACAATCTTCTTTCTTACGTTGTTTGTTAAGCTATCCTTTGACACACCACCAATGCAATTTAGATGACGATATCGAATTCCGTTTGAAAGATAGACGCAGAAGCATCAGAGTCTCAAGAAATACAAGGGTAAGCTATGTCAAACCCATTACATGTTCATATGGGATCAAATTCTTACGTTGTTTGTTAAGCTATCCTTGACACACCATCCATGCAATTTAAATGACGATATCGAATTCCGTTTGAAAGATAGACGCAGAAGCATCAAAGTCTCAAGAAATACAAGGGTAAGCTTTGTCAAACCCATTACATGTCCATATGGGAGCAAATATCTCATGACCCATTACATCTACAGTCTTCCTTCTTACGTTGTTTGTTAAGCTATACTTGACACACCATCCATGCAATTTAGATGATGATATGGAATTCCGTTTGAAAGATAGACGCAGAAGCATCCAAGTCTCAAGAAAAACAGGAGTAAGCTTTGTCAAACCCATTACATGTCCATATGAGAGCATATATCTCAGGACCCATAGCATCTAAAATCTTCCTTCTTACGTTGTTTGTTAAGCTGTCCTTGACACACCATCCATGCAATTTGGATGACGATATCGAATTCCGTTTGAAAGATGGACGCAGAAGCATCAAAGTCTCAAGAAATTAAAGGGTAAGCTTTGTCAACCCCATTACATGTCCATATGGGAGCAAATATCTCATGACCCATTACATCTACAGTCTGGTTTCTTACGTTGTTTGTTAAGCTATCCTTGACACACCATCCATGCAATTTAGATGACGATATCGAATTCCGTTTGAAAGATAGACGCAGAAGCATCAAAGTCTCAAGAAATACAAGGGTAAGCTTTGTCAAAGCCATTACATGTCCATATGGGAGCAAATATCTCATGACCCATTACATCTACTGTCTTCCTTCTTACGTTGTTTCTTAAGCTATCCTTGACACACCATCCATGCAATTTAGATGATGATATCGAATTCCGTTTGAAGGATAGACGCAGAACCACCCAAGTCTCAAGAAATACAAGGGTAAGCTATGACAAACCCATTACATGTCCATATGGGAGCAAATATCTCATGACCCATTACATCTACAGTCTTCCTTCTTACGCTGTTTGTTAAGCTATCCTTGACACACAATCCATGCAATTTAGATGATGATATCGAATTCCGTTTGAAAGATAGACGCAGAAGCATCCAAGTCTCAAGAAAAACAAGAGTAAGCTTTGTCAAACCCATTACATGTCCATATGAGAGCATATATCTCAGGACCCATAGCATCTACAATCTTCCTTCTTACGTTGTTTGTTAAGCTATCCTTGACACACCATCCATGCAATTTAGATGACGATATCGAATTTCGTTTGAAAGATAGACGCAGAAGCATCAAAGTCTCAAGAAATACAAGGGTGAGCTTTGTCAAACCCATTACATGTCCATATGGGAGCAAATATCTCATGACTCATTACATCTACAGTCTTCCTTCTTACGTTGTTTGTTAACATAACACAACCATAACATGCCCATATGGGAGCAAATATTTTATGACCCATTACATCTACAGTCTTGTTTCTTACGTTGTTTGTTAAACTATCCTTGACACACCATCTATGCAATTTAGATGATGATATCGAATTCCGTTTGAAAGATAGACGCAGAAGCATCAAAGTCGCAAGAAATACAAGGGTAAGCTTTGTCAAACCCTTTACATGTCCATATGAGAGCATATATCTCATGACCCATAACGTCTACAATCTTGTTTCTTACGTTGTTTGTTAAGCTATCTTTGACACACAATCCATGCAATTTGGATGATGATATCGAATTCCGTTTGAAAGATAGACGCAGAACCTCCCAAGTCTCAAGAAATAAATTGTAAGCTAAGTCAAACCCATTACATGTCCATATGGGAGCAAATATCTCATGACCCATTACATCTACAGTCTCCCTTCTTACGTTGTTTGTTAAACTATCCTTGACACACCATCTATGCAATTTAGATGATGATATCGAATTCCGTTTGAAAGATAGACGCAGAAGCATCAAAGTCGCAAGAAATACAAGGGTAAGCTATGTCAAACCCATTACATGTCCATATGGGAGCAAATATCTCATGACTCATTACATCTACAGTCTTCCTTCTTACGTTGTTTGTTAACATAACATAACACAACCATAACATCTACAATCTTCTTTCTTACGTTGTTTGTTAAGCTATCCTTTGACACACCACCCATGCAATTTAGATGGCGATATCGAATTCCGTTTGAAAGATAGACGCAGAATCATTCAAGTCTCAAGAAATACAAGGGTAAGCTTTGTCAAATCCATTACATGTCCATATGAGAGCATATATCTCATGACCCATAACATCTACAATCTTGTTTTATACGTTGTTTGTTAAGCTATCTTTGACACACAATCCATGCAATTTAAATGATGATGTCGAATTCCGTTTGAAAGATAGACGGAGAAACACCCAAGTCTCAAGAAATACAAGGGTAAGCTATGTCAAACCCATTACATGTCCATATGGGAGCAAATATCTCATGACCCATTACATCAACAGTCTTCCTTCTTACGTTGTTTGTTAAGCTATCCTTGACACACCATCCATGCAATTTAGATGATGATATCGAATTCCGTTTGAAGGATAGACGCAGAACCACCCAAGTCTCAAGAAATACAAGGGTAAGCTATGACAAACCCATTACATGTCCATATGGGAGCAAATATCTCATGACCCATTACATCTACAGTCTTCCTTCCTACGCTGTTTGTTAAGCTATCCTTGACACACAATCCATGCAATTTAGATGATGATATGGAATTCCGTTTGAAAGATAGACGCAGAAGCATCCAAGTCTCAAGAAAAACAGGAGTAAGCTTTGTCAAACCCATTACATGTCCATATGAGAGCATATATCTCAGGACCCATAGCATCTACAATCTTCCTTCTTACGTTGTTTGTTAAGCTGTCCTTGACACACCACCCATGCAATTTAGATGGCGATATCGAATTCCGTTTGAAAGATAGACGCAGAAGCATTCAAGTCTCAAGAAATACAAGGGTAAGCTTTGTCAAATCCATTACATGTCCATATGGGAGCAAATATCTCATGACCCTTCTTACGTTGTTTGTTAAGCTATCCTTGACACACCATCCATGCAATTTAGATGATGATATCGAATTCCGTTTGAAAGATAGACGCAGAAGCATCAAAGTCTTAAGAAATACAAGTGTAAGCTTTGTCAAACCCATTACATGTTCATATGGGAGCAAATACCTCATGACCCATTACATCTACTGTCTTCCTTCTTATGTTGTGTGTTAAGCTATCCTCGACACACAATCCATGCAAGTTAGATGATGATATCGAATTCCGTTTGAAAGATAGACGCAGAAGCATCCAAGTCTCAAGAAAAACAAATGTAAGCTTTGTCAAACCCATTACATGTCCATATGAGAGCATATATCTCATATATCCATGCAATTTAGATGACGATATCGAATTCCGTTTTAAAGATAGACGCAGAAGCATCAAAGTCTCAAGAAATACAAGGGTAAGCTTTGTCAAACCCATTACATGTCCATATGGGAGCAAATATCTCATGACCCATTACATCTACAGTCTTCCTTCTTACGTTGTTTGTTAAGCTATCCTTGACACAACATCCATGCAATTTAGATGACGATATCGAATTCCGTTTGAAAGATAGACGCAGAAGCATCAAAGTCTCAAGAAATACAAGGGTAAGCTATGACAAACCCATTACATGCCCATATGGGAGCAAATATTTCATGACCCATTACATCTACAGTCTTGTTTCTTACGTTGATTGTTAAGTTATCCTTGAAACACAATCCATGCAATTTAGATGATGATATCGAATTCCGTTTGAAAGATAGACGCAGAAGCATCCAAGTCTCAAGAAAAACAAGCGTAAGCTTTGTCAAATTACATGTCCATATGAGAGCATATATCTCATGACCCATAGCATCTACAATCTTCCTTCTTACGTTGTTTGTTAAGCTAACCTTGACACACCATCCATGCAATTTAGATGGTGATATCGAATTCCGTTTGAAAGATAGACGCAGAACCACCCAAGTCTCAAGAAATACAAGGTTAGCTATGACAAACCCATTACATGCCCATATGGGAGCAAATATTTCATGATCTATTACATCTACAGTCTTGTTTCTTACGTTGATTGTTAAGCTATCCTTGAAACACAATCCATGCAATTTAGATGATGATATCAAATTCCGTTTGAAAGATAGACGCAGAAGCATCCAAGTCTCAAGAAATACAAGGGTAAGCTTTGTCAAACCCATTACATGTCCATATGGGAGCAAATATTTCATGACCCATTACATCTACAGTCTTCCTTCTTACCTTGCTTGTTAAGCTATCCTTGACACACCATCCATGCAATTAAGATGACGATATCGAATTCCGTTTGAAAGATAGACGCAGAAACATCCAAGTCTCAAGAAAAACAAGTGTAAGCTTTGTCAAACCCATTACATGTCCATATGAGAGTATATATCTCATGACCCATAGCATCTACAATCTTCCTTCTTACGTTGTTTGTTAAGCTAACCTTGACACACCATCCATGCATTTTAGATGATGATATCGAATTCCTTTTGAAAGATAGACGCAGAACCACCCAAGTCTCAAGAAATACAAGGGTAAGCTATGACAAACCCATTACATGTCCATATGGGAGCAAATATCTCATGACCCATTACATCTACAGTCTTCCTTCGTACTTTGTTTGTTAAGCTATCCTTGACACATAATCCATGCAATTTAGATGATGATATCGAATTCGGTTTGAAAGATAGACGCAGAAGAATCAAAGTCTCAAGAAATACCAGGGTAAGCTTTGTCAAACCCATTACATGTCCATATGAGAGCATATATCTCAGGACCCATAGCATCTACAATCTTCCTTCTTACGTTGTTTGTAAAGCTAACCTTGACACACCATCCATGCAATTTAGATGATATCGAATTACGTTTGAAAGATAGTCGCAGAATGCAATTTAGATTATGATATCGAATTCCGTTTGAAGGATAGATGCAGAAGCATCCAAGTCTCAAGAAATACAAGGGTAAGCTTTGTCAAACCCATTACATGTCCATATGGGAGCAAATATTTCATGACCCATTACATATACAGTCTTCCTTCTTACGTTGCTTGTTAAGCTATCCTTGACACACCATCCATGCAATTAAGATGACGATATCGAATTCCGTTTGAAAGATAGACGCAGAACCACCCAAGTCTCAGGAAATACAAGGGTAAGCTATGACAAACCCATTACATGTCCATTTGGGAGCAAATATCTCATGACCCATTACATCTACAGTCTTCCTTCTTACGTTGTTTGTTAAGCTATCCTTGACACACCATCCATGCAATTTAGATGATGATATCGAATTCCGTTTGAAAGATAGACGCAGAACCACCCAAGTCTCAAGAAATACAAGGTTAGCTATGACAAACCCATTACATGCCCATATGGGAGCAAATATTTCATGATCTATTACATCTACAGTCTTGTTTCTTACGTTGATTGTTAAGCTATCCTTGAAACACAATCCATGCAATTTAGATGATGATATCAAATTCCGTTTGAAAGATAGACGCAGAAGCATCCAAGTCTCAAGAAATACAAGGGTAAGCTTTGTCAAACCCATTACATGTCCATATGGGAGCAAATATTTCATGACCCATTACATCTACAGTCTTCCTTCTTACCTTGCTTGTTAAGCTATCCTTGACACACCATCCATGCAATTAAGATGACGATATCGAATTCCGTTTGAAAGATAGACGCAGAAACATCCAAGTCTCAAGAAAAACAAGTGTAAGCTTTGTCAAACCCATTACATGTCCATATGAGAGCATATATCTCATGACCCATAGCATCTACAATCTTCCTTCTTACGTTGTTTGTTAAGCTAACCTTGACACACCATCCATGCATTTTAGATGATGATATCGAATTCCTTTTGAAAGATAGACGCAGAACCACCCAAGTCTCAAGAAATACAAGGGTAAGCTATGACAAACCCATTACATGTCCATATGGGAGCAAATATCTCATGACCCATTACATCTACAGTCTTCCTTCGTACTTTGTTTGTTAAGCTATCCTTGACACATAATCCATGCAATTTAGATGATGATATCGAATTCGGTTTGAAAGATAGACGCAGAAGCATCAAAGTCTCAAGAAATACCAGGGTAAGCTTTGTCAAACCCATTACATGTCCATATGAGAGCATATATCTCAGGACCCATAGCATCTACAATCTTCCTTCTTACGTTGTTTGTAAAGCTAACCTTGACACACCATCCATGCAATTTAGATGATGATATCGAATTACGTTTGAAAGATAGTCGCAGAATGCAATTTAGATTATGATATCGAATTCCGTTTGAAGGATAGATGCAGAAGCATCCAAGTCTCAAGAAATACAAGGGTAAGCTTTGTCAAACCCATTACATGTCCATATGGGAGCAAATATTTCATGACCCATTACATATACAGTCTTCCTTCTTACGTTGCTTGTTAAGCTATCCTTGACACACCATCCATGCAATTAAGATGACGATATCGAATTCCGTTTGAAAGATAGACGCAGAACCACCCAAGTCTCAGGAAATACAAGGGTAAGCTATGACAAACCCATTACATGTCCATTTGGGAGCAAATATCTCATGACCCATTACATCTACAGTCTTCCTTCTTACGTTGTTTGTTAAGCTATCCTTGACACACCATCCATGCAATTTAGATGACGATATCGAATTCCGTTTGAAAGATAGACGCAGAAGCATCAAAGTCTCAAGAAATACAAGGGTGAGCTTTGTCAAACCCATTACATGTCCATATGGGAGCAAATATCTCATGACTCATTACATCTACAGTCTTCCTTCTTACGTTGTTTGTTAACATAACACAACCATAACATCTTCAATCTTCTTTCTTACGTTGTTTGTTAAGCTATCCTTGACACACCATCCATGCAGTTTAGATGGTGATATCGAATTCCGTTTGAAAGATAGACGCAGAACCACCCAAGTCTCAAGAAATACAAGGGTAAGCTATGACAAACCCATTACATGCCCATATGGGAGCAAATATTTTATGACCCATTACATCTACAGTCTTGTTTCTTACGTTGTTTGTTAAACTATCCTTGACACACCATCTATGCAATTTAGATGATGATATCGAATTCCGTTTGAAAGATAGACGCAGAAGCATCAAAGTCGCAAGAAATACAAGGGTAAGCTTTGTCAAACCCTTTACATGTCCATATGAGAGCATATATCTCATGACCCATAACGTCTACAATCTTGTTTCTTACGTTGTTTGTTAAGCTATCTTTGACACACAATCCATGCAATTTGGATGATGATATCGAATTCCGTTTGAAAGATAGACGCAGAACCTCCCAAGTCTCAAGAAATAAATTGTAAGCTAAGTCAAACCCATTACATGTCCATATGGGAGCAAATATCTCATGACCCATTACATCTACAGTCTCCCTTCTTACGTTGTTTGTTAAACTATCCTTGACACACCATCTATGCAATTTAGATGATGATATCGAATTCCGTTTGAAAGATAGACGCAGAAGCATCAAAGTCGCAAGAAATACAAGGGTAAGCTATGTCAAACCCATTAGATGTCCATATGGGAGCAAATATCTCATGACTCATTACATCTACAGTCTTCCTTCTTACGTTGTTTGTTAACATAACATAACACAACCATAACATCTACAATCTTCTTTCTTACGTTGTTTGTTAAGCTATCCTTTGACACACCACCCATGCAATTTAGATGGCGATATCGAATTCCGTTTGAAAGATAGACGCAGAATCATTCAAGTCTCAAGAAATACAAGGGTAAGCTTTGTCAAATCCATTACATGTCCATATGAGAGCATATATCTCATGACCCATAACATCTACAATCTTGTTTTATACGTTGTTTGTTAAGCTATCTTTGACACACAATCCATGCAATTTAAATGATGATGTCGAATTCCGTTTGAAAGATAGACGGAGAAACACCCAAGTCTCAAGAAATACAAGGGTAAGCTATGTCAAACCCATTACATGTCCATATGGGAGCAAATATCTCATGACCCATTACATCAACAGTCTTCCTTCTTACGTTGTTTGTTAAGCTATCCTTGACACACCATCCATGCAATTTAGATGATGATATCGAATTCCGTTTGAAGGATAGACGCAGAACCACCCAAGTCTCAAGAAATACAAGGGTAAGCTATGACAAACCCATTACATGTCCATATGGGAGCAAATATTTTATGACCCATTACATCTACAGTCTTCCTTCTTACCTTGCTTGTTAAGCTATCCTTGACACACCATCCATGCAATTAAGATGACGATATCGAATTCCGTTTGAAAGATAGACGCAGAAACATCCAAGTCTCAAGAAAAACAAGTGTAAGCTTTGTCAAACCCATTACATGTCCATATGAGAGTATATATCTCATGACCCATAGCATCTACAATCTTCCTTCTTACGTTGTTTGTTAAGCTAACCTTGACACACCATCCATGCATTTTAGATGATGATATCGAATTCCTTTTGAAAGATAGACGCAGAACCACCCAAGTCTCAAGAAATACAAGGGTAAGCTATGACAAACCCATTACATGTCCATATGGGAGCAAATATCTCATGACCCATTACATCTACAGTCTTCCTTCGTACTTTGTTTGTTAAGCTATCCTTGACACATAATCCATGCAATTTAGATGATGATATCGAATTCGGTTTGAAAGATAGACGCAGAAGAATCAAAGTCTCAAGAAATACCAGGGTAAGCTTTGTCAAACCCATTACATGTCCATATGAGAGCATATATCTCAGGACCCATAGCATCTACAATCTTCCTTCTTACGTTGTTTGTAAAGCTAACCTTGACACACCATCCATGCAATTTAGATGATGATATCGAATTACGTTTGAAAGATAGTCGCAGAATGCAATTTAGATTATGATATCGAATTCCGTTTGAAGGATAGATGCAGAAGCATCCAAGTCTCAAGAAATACAAGGGTAAGCTTTGTCAAACCCATTACATGTCCATATGGGAGCAAATATTTCATGACCCATTACATATACAGTCTTCCTTCTTACGTTGCTTGTTAAGCTATCCTTGACACACCATCCATGCAATTAAGATGACGATATCGAATTCCGTTTGAAAGATAGACGCAGAACCACCCAAGTCTCAGGAAATACAAGGGTAAGCTATGACAAACCCATTACATGTCCATTTGGGAGCAAATATCTCATGACCCATTACATCTACAGTCTTCCTTCTTACGTTGTTTGTTAAGCTATCCTTGACACACCATCCATGCAATTTAGATGATGATATCGAATTCCGTTTGAAAGATAGACGCAGAACCACCCAAGTCTCAAGAAATACAAGGTTAGCTATGACAAACCCATTACATGCCCATATGGGAGCAAATATTTCATGATCTATTACATCTACAGTCTTGTTTCTTACGTTGATTGTTAAGCTATCCTTGAAACACAATCCATGCAATTTAGATGATGATATCAAATTCCGTTTGAAAGATAGACGCAGAAGCATCCAAGTCTCAAGAAATACAAGGGTAAGCTTTGTCAAACCCATTACATGTCCATATGGGAGCAAATATTTCATGACCCATTACATCTACAGTCTTCCTTCTTACCTTGCTTGTTAAGCTATCCTTGACACACCATCCATGCAATTAAGATGACGATATCGAATTCCGTTTGAAAGATAGACGCAGAAACATCCAAGTCTCAAGAAAAACAAGTGTAAGCTTTGTCAAACCCATTACATGTCCATATGAGAGCATATATCTCATGACCCATAGCATCTACAATCTTCCTTCTTACGTTGTTTGTTAAGCTAACCTTGACACACCATCCATGCATTTTAGATGATGATATCGAATTCCTTTTGAAAGATAGACGCAGAACCACCCAAGTCTCAAGAAATACAAGGGTAAGCTATGACAAACCCATTACATGTCCATATGGGAGCAAATATCTCATGACCCATTACATCTACAGTCTTCCTTCGTACTTTGTTTGTTAAGCTATCCTTGACACATAATCCATGCAATTTAGATGATGATATCGAATTCGGTTTGAAAGATAGACGCAGAAGCATCAAAGTCTCAAGAAATACCAGGGTAAGCTTTGTCAAACCCATTACATGTCCATATGAGAGCATATATCTCAGGACCCATAGCATCTACAATCTTCCTTCTTACGTTGTTTGTAAAGCTAACCTTGACACACCATCCATGCAATTTAGATGATGATATCGAATTACGTTTGAAAGATAGTCGCAGAATGCAATTTAGATTATGATATCGAATTCCGTTTGAAGGATAGATGCAGAAGCATCCAAGTCTCAAGAAATACAAGGGTAAGCTTTGTCAAACCCATTACATGTCCATATGGGAGCAAATATTTCATGACCCATTACATATACAGTCTTCCTTCTTACGTTGCTTGTTAAGCTATCCTTGACACACCATCCATGCAATTAAGATGACGATATCGAATTCCGTTTGAAAGATAGACGCAGAACCACCCAAGTCTCAGGAAATACAAGGGTAAGCTATGACAAACCCATTACATGTCCATTTGGGAGCAAATATCTCATGACCCATTACATCTACAGTCTTCCTTCTTACGTTGTTTGTTAAGCTATCCTTGACACACCATCCATGCAATTTAGATGACGATATCGAATTCCGTTTGAAAGATAGACGCAGAAGCATCAAAGTCTCAAGAAATACAAGGGTGAGCTTTGTCAAACCCATTACATGTCCATATGGGAGCAAATATCTCATGACTCATTACATCTACAGTCTTCCTTCTTACGTTGTTTGTTAACATAACACAACCATAACATCTTCAATCTTCTTTCTTACGTTGTTTGTTAAGCTATCCTTGACACACCATCCATGCAGTTTAGATGGTGATATCGAATTCCGTTTGAAAGATAGACGCAGAACCACCCAAGTCTCAAGAAATACAAGGGTAAGCTATGACAAACCCATTACATGCCCATATGGGAGCAAATATTTTATGACCCATTACATCTACAGTCTTGTTTCTTACGTTGTTTGTTAAACTATCCTTGACACACCATCTATGCAATTTAGATGATGATATCGAATTCCGTTTGAAAGATAGACGCAGAAGCATCAAAGTCGCAAGAAATACAAGGGTAAGCTTTGTCAAACCCTTTACATGTCCATATGAGAGCATATATCTCATGACCCATAACGTCTACAATCTTGTTTCTTACGTTGTTTGTTAAGCTATCTTTGACACACAATCCATGCAATTTGGATGATGATATCGAATTCCGTTTGAAAGATAGACGCAGAACCTCCCAAGTCTCAAGAAATAAATTGTAAGCTAAGTCAAACCCATTACATGTCCATATGGGAGCAAATATCTCATGACCCATTACATCTACAGTCTCCCTTCTTACGTTGTTTGTTAAACTATCCTTGACACACCATCTATGCAATTTAGATGATGATATCGAATTCCGTTTGAAAGATAGACGCAGAAGCATCAAAGTCGCAAGAAATACAAGGGTAAGCTATGTCAAACCCATTAGATGTCCATATGGGAGCAAATATCTCATGACTCATTACATCTACAGTCTTCCTTCTTACGTTGTTTGTTAACATAACATAACACAACCATAACATCTACAATCTTCTTTCTTACGTTGTTTGTTAAGCTATCCTTTGACACACCACCCATGCAATTTAGATGGCGATATCGAATTCCGTTTGAAAGATAGACGCAGAATCATTCAAGTCTCAAGAAATACAAGGGTAAGCTTTGTCAAATCCATTACATGTCCATATGAGAGCATATATCTCATGACCCATAACATCTACAATCTTGTTTTATACGTTGTTTGTTAAGCTATCTTTGACACACAATCCATGCAATTTAAATGATGATGTCGAATTCCGTTTGAAAGATAGACGGAGAAACACCCAAGTCTCAAGAAATACAAGGGTAAGCTATGTCAAACCCATTACATGTCCATATGGGAGCAAATATCTCATGACCCATTACATCAACAGTCTTCCTTCTTACGTTGTTTGTTAAGCTATCCTTGACACACCATCCATGCAATTTAGATGATGATATCGAATTCCGTTTGAAGGATAGACGCAGAACCACCCAAGTCTCAAGAAATACAAGGGTAAGCTATGACAAACCCATTACATGTCCATATGGGAGCAAATATCTCATGACCCATTACATCTACAGTCTTCCTTCCTACGCTGTTTGTTAAGCTATCCTTGACACACAATCCATGCAATTTAGATGATGATATGGAATTCCGTTTGAAAGATAGACGCAGAAGCATCCAAGTCTCAAGAAAAACAGGAGTAAGCTTTGTCAAACCCATTACATGTCCATATGAGAGCATATATCTCAGGACCCATAGCATCTACAATCTTCCTTCTTACGTTGTTTGTTAAGCTGTCCTTGACACACCACCCATGCAATTTAGATGGCGATATCGAATTCCGTTTGAAAGATAGACGCAGAAGCATTCAAGTCTCAAGAAATACAAGGGTAAGCTTTGTCAAATCCATTACATGTCCATATGGGAGCAAATATCTCATGACCCTTCTTACGTTGTTTGTTAAGCTATCCTTGACACACCATCCATGCAATTTAGATGATGATATCGAATTCCGTTTGAAAGATAGACGCAGAAGCATCAAAGTCTTAAGAAATACAAGTGTAAGCTTTGTCAAACCCATTACATGTTCATATGGGAGCAAATACCTCATGACCCATTACATCTACTGTCTTCCTTCTTATGTTGTGTGTTAAGCTATTCTCGACACACAATCCATGCAAGTTAGATGATGATATCGAATTCCGTTTGAAAGATAGACGCAGAAGCATCCAAGTCTCAAGAAAAACAAATGTAAGCTTTGTCAAACCCATTACATGTCCATATGAGAGCATATATCTCATATATCCATGCAATTTAGATGACGATATCGAATTCCGTTTTAAAGATAGACGCAGAAGCATCAAAGTCTCAAGAAATACAAGGGTAAGCTTTGTCAAACCCATTACATGTCCATATGGGAGCAAATATCTCATGACCCATTACATCTACAGTCTTCCTTCTTACGTTGTTTGTTAAGCTATCCTTGACACAACATCCATGCAATTTAGATGACGATATCGAATTCCGTTTGAAAGATAGACGCAGAAGCATCAAAGTCTCAAGAAATACAAGGGTAAGCTATGACAAACCCATTACATGCCCATATGGGAGCAAATATTTCATGACCCATTACATCTACAGTCTTGTTTCTTACGTTGATTGTTAAGCTATCCTTGAAACACAATCCATGCAATTTAGATGATGATATCGAATTCCGTTTGAAAGATAGACGCAGAAGCATCCAAGTCTCAAGAAAAACAAGCGTAAGCTTTGTCAAATTACATGTCCATATGAGAGCATATATCTCATGACCCATAGCATCTACAATCTTCCTTCTTACGTTGTTTGTTAAGCTAACCTTGACATACCATCCATGCAATTTAGATGATGATATCGAATTCCGTTTGAAAGATAGACGCAGAACCACCCAAGTCTCAAGAAATACAAGGTTAGCTATGACAAACCCATTACATGCCCATATGGGAGCAAATATTTCATGATCTATTACATCTACAGTCTTGTTTCTTACGTTGATTGTTAAGCTATCCTTGAAACACAATCCATGCAATTTAGATGATGATATCGAATTCCGTTTGAAAGATAGACGCAGAAGCATCCAAGTCTCAAGAAATACAAGGGTAAGCTTTGTCAAACCCATTACATGTCCATATGGGAGCAAATATTTCATGACCCATTACATCTACAGTCTTCCTTCTTACCTTGCTTGTTAAGCTATCCTTGACACACCATCCATGCAATTAAGATGACGATATCGAATTCCGTTTGAAAGATAGACGCAGAAACATCCAAGTCTCAAGAAAAACAAGTGTAAGCTTTGTCAAACCCATTACATGTCCATATGAGAGCATATATCTCATGACCCATAGCATCTACAATCTTCCTTCTTACGTTGTTTGTTAAGCTAACCTTGACACACCATCCATGCAATTTAGATGATGATATCGAATTCCTTTTGAAAGATAGACGCAGAACCACCCAAGTCTCAAGAAATACAAGGGTAAGCTATGACAAACCCATTACATGTCCATATGGGAGCAAATATCTCATGACCCATTACATCTACAGTCTTCCTTCGTACTTTGTTTGTTAAGCTATCCTTGACACATAATCCATGCAATTTAGATGATGATATCGAATTCGGTTTGAAAGATAGACGCAGAAGCATCAAAGTCTCAAGAAATACCAGGGTAAGCTTTGTCAAACCCATTACATGTCCATATGAGAGCATATATCTCAGGACCTATAGCATCTACAATCTTCCTTCTTACGTTGTTTGTAAAGCTAACCTTGACACACCATCCATGCAATTTAGATGATGATATCGAATTACGTTTGAAAGATAGTCGCAGAATGCAATTTAGATTATGATATCGAATTCCGTTTGAAGGATAGATGCAGAAGCATCCAAGTCTCAAGAAATACAAGGGTAAGCTTTGTCAAACCCATTACATGTCCATATGGGAGCAAATATTTCATGACCCATTACATATACAGTCTTCCTTCTTACGTTGCTTGTTAAGCTATCCTTGACACACCATCCATGCAATTAAGATGACGATATCGAATTCCGTTTGAAAGATAGACGCAGAACCACCCAAGTCTCAAGATATACAAGGGTAAGCTATGACAAACCCATTACATGTCCATATGGCAGCAAATATCTCATTACTCATTACATCTACAGTCTTCCTTCTTACGCTGTTTGTTAAGCTATCCTTGACACACAATCTATGCAATTTAGATGATGATATCGAATTCCGTTTGAAAGATAGACGCAGGAGCATCAAAGTCTCAAGAAATACAAGGGTAAGCTTTGTCAAACCCATTACATGTCCATATGGGAGCAAATATCTCATGACCCATTACATCTACAGTCTTCCTTCTTACGTTGTTTGTTAAGCTATACTTGACACACCATCCATGCAATTTAGATGACGATATCGAATTCCGTTTGAAAGATAGACGCAGAAGCATCAAAGTCTCAAGAAATACAAGGGTAAGCTTTGTCAAACCCATTACTTGTCCATATGGGAGCAAATATCTCATGACCCATTACATCTACAGTCTTCCTTCTTACGTTGTTTGTTAAGCTATCCTTGACACACAATCCATGCAATTTAGATGATGATATCGAATTCCGTTTGAAAGATAGACGCAGAAGCATCCAAGTCTCAAGAAAAACAAGTGTAAGCTTTGTCAAACCCATTACATGTCCATATGAGAGCATATATCTCATAACCCATAGCATCTACAACCTTCTTTCTTACGTTGTTTGTTAAGCTATCCTTGACACACCATCCATGCAATTTAGACGACGATATCGAATTCCGTTTGAAAGATAGACGCAGAAGCATCAAAGTCTCAAGAAATACAAGGGTAAGCTTTGTCAAACCCATTACATGTCCATATGGGAGCAAATATCTCATGACCCATTACATCTACAGTCTGGTTTCTTACGTTGTTTTTTAAGCTATCCCTGACATACCATCCATGCAATTTAGATGATGATATCGAATTCCGTTTGAAAGATAGACGCAGAACCACCCAAGTCTCAAGAAATACAAGGGTAAGCTATGACAAACCCATTACATGCCCATATGGGAGCAAATATTTCATGACCCATTACATCTACAGTCTTGTTTCTTACGTTGATTGTTAAGCTATCCTTGAAACACAATCCATGCAGTTTAGATGATGATATCGAATTCCGTTTGAAACATAGACGCAGAAGCATCCAAGTCTCAAGAAAAACAAGTGTAAGTTTTGTCAAACCCATTACATGTCCATATGAGAGCATATATCTCATGACCCATAGCATATACAATCTTCCTTCTTACGTTGTTTGTTAAGCTAACCTTGACACACCATCCATGCAATTTAGATGATGATATCGACCATCCATGCAATTTAGATGACGATATCGAATTCCGTTTGTAAGATAGACGCAGAACCACCCAAGTCTCAAGAAATAAAAGGGTAAGCTATGACAAACCCATTACATGTCCATATGGGAGCAAATATCTCATGACCCATTACATCTACAGTCTGGTTTCTTACGTTGTTTGTTAAGCTATTCTTGACACACCATCCATGCAATTTAGATGATGATACGAATTCCGTTTGAAAGATAGACGCAGAAGCATCCAAGTCTCAAGAAAAACAAGTGTAAGCTTTGTCATACCCATTACATGTCCATATGAGAGCATATATCTCATAACCCATAGCATCTACAACCTTCTTTCTTACGTTGTTTGTTAAGCTATCCTTGACACACCATCCATGCAATTTAGACGACGATATCGAATTCGGTTTGAAAGATAGACGCAGAAGCATCAAAGTCTCAAGAAATACAAGGGTAAGCTTTGTCAAACCCAATACATGTCCATATGGGAGCAAATATCTCATGACCCATTACATCTACAGTCTGGTTTCTTACGTTGCTTGTTAAGCTATCCCTGACATACCATCCATGCAATTTAGATGATGATATCGAATTCCGTTTGAAAGATAGACGCAGAACCACCCAAGTCTCAAGAAATACAAGGGTAAGCTATGACAAACCCATTACATGCCCATATGGGAGCAAATATTTCATGACCCATTACATCTACAGTCTTGTTTCTTACGTTGATTGTTAAGCTATCCTTGAAACACAATCCATGCAATTTAGATGATGATATCGAATTCCGTTTGAAAGATAGACGCAGAAGCATCCAAGTCTCAAGAAAAACAAGTGTAAGCTTTGTCAAACCCATTACATGTCCATATGAGAGCATATATCTCATGACCCATAGCATCTACAATCTTCCTTCTTACGTTGTTTGTTAAGCTAACCTTGACACACCATCCATGCAATTTAGATGATGATATCGAATTCCGTTTAAAAGATAGACGCAGAACCACCCAAGTCTCAAGAAATACAAGGGTAAGCTATGACAAACCCATTACATGCCCATATGGGAGCAAATATTTCATGATCCATTACATCTACAGTCTTGTTTCTTACGTTGGTTGTTAAGCTATCCTTGAAACACAATACATGCAATTTAGATGATGATATCGAATTCCGTTTGAAAGTTAGACGCAGAAGCATCCAAGTCTCAAGAAATACAAGGGTAAGCTTTGTCAAACCCATTACATGATAGACGCAGGAGCATCAAAGTCTCAAGAAATACAAGGGTAAGCTTTGTCAAACCCATTACATGACCATATGGGAGCAAATATCTCATGACCCATTACATCTACAGTCTGGTTTCTTACGTTGTTTGTTAAGTTATCCTTGGCATACCATCCATGCAATTTAGATGATGATATCGAATTCCGTTTGAAAGATAGACGCAGAACCACCCAAGTCTCAAGAAATACAAGGGTAAGCTATGACAAACCCATTACATGTCCATTTGGGAGCAAATATCTCATGACCCATTACATCTACAGTCTTTCTTCTTACGTTGTTTGTAAGCTATCCTTGACACACCATCCATGCAATTTAGATGATGATATCTAACACCGTTTGAAAGATAGACGCAGAACCACCCAAGTCTCAAGAAATACAAGGGTGGGCTATGACAAACCCATTACATGTCCATATGGGAGCAAATATCTCATGACCCACTACATCTACAGTCTTCCTTCATACGTTGTTTGTTAAGCTATCCATGACACACAATCCATGCAATTTAGATGATGATATCGAATTCCGTTTGAAAGATAGACGCAGAACCACCCAAGTCTCAAGAAATACAAGGGTAAGCTTTGTCAAACTCATTACATGTCCATATGGGAGCAAATATCTCATGACCCATTACATCTACAGTCTTCCTTCTTACGTTGTTTGTTAAGCTATCCTTGACACACCATCCATGCAATTTAGATGATGATATCGAATTCCGTTTGAAAGATAGACGCAGAACCATCCAAGTCTTAAGAAATATTACATTACATGTCCATATGAGAGCACATATCTCATGACCCATAGCATCTACAATCTTCCTTCTTACGTTGTTTGTTAAGCTATCCTTGGCACACCATCCATGCAATTTAGATGATGATATCGAATTCCGTTTGAAAGATAGACGCAGAACCACCCAAGTCTCAAAAAATACAATGGAAAGCTATGACAAACCCATTACAAGCCCATATGGGAGCAAATATTTCATGATCCATTACATCTAAAGTCTGGTTTCTTACGTTAATTGTTAAGCTATCCTTGAAGCACAATCCATGCAATTTAGATGATGATATCGAATTCCGTTTGAAAGATAGACGCAGAAGCATCCAAGTCTCAAGAAATACAAGGGTAAGCTTTGTCAAACCCATTACATGTCCATATGGGAGCAAATATTTCATGACCCATTACATCTACAGTCTTCCTTCTTACGTTGTTTGTTAAGCTATCCTTGACACACCATCCATGCAATTTAGATGACGATATCGAATTCCGTTTGAAAGATAGACGCAGAACCACCCAAGTCTCAAGAAATACAAAGGTAAGCTATGACAAACCCATTACATGTCCATATGGGAGCAAATATCTCATGACCCGTTACATCTACAGCCTGGTTTCTTACGTTGTTTGTTAAGCTATCCTTGACACACCGTCCATGCAATTTAGATGATGATATCGAATACCGTTTGAAAGATAGACGCAGAAGCATCCAAGTCTCAATAAAAACAAGTGTAAGCGTTGTCAAACCCATTACATGTCCATATGAGAGCATATATCTCATGACCCATAGCATCTACAACCTTCTTTCTTACGTTGTTTGTTAAGCTATTCTTGGCACACCATCCATGCACTTTAGATGACAATATCGAATTCCGTTTGAAAGATAGACGCAGAAGCATCCAAGTCTCAAGAAATACAAGGGTAAGGTTTGTCAAACCCATTACATGTCCATATGGGAGCAAATATCTCATGACCCATTACATCTACAGTCTTCCTTATTACGTTGTTTGTTAAGCTATCCTTGACACACCGTCCATGCAATTTAGATGATGATATCGAATACCGTTTGAAAGATAGACGCAGAAGCATCCAAGTCTCAAGAAATACAAGTGTAAGCGTTGTCAAACCCATAACATGTCCATATGAGAGCATATATCTCATGACCCATAGCATCTACAACCTTCTTTCTTACGTTGTTTGTTAAGCTATCCTTGATACACCATCCATGCACTTTAGATGACGATATCGAATTCCGTTTGAAAGATAGACGCCGAAGCATCAATGTCTCAAGAAATACAAGGGTAAGCTTTGTCAAACCATTACATGTCCATATGGGAGCAAATATCTCATGACCCATTACAGTCTTCCTTATTACGTTGTTTGTTAAGCTATCCTTGACACACCATCCATGCAATTTAGATGATGATATCGAATTCCGTTTGAAAGATAGACGCAGAACCACCGAAGTCCCAAGAAATGCAAGGGTAAGCTTTGTCAAACCCATTACGTGTCCATATGGGAGCAAATATCTCATGACCCATTACATCTACAGCCTTCCTTCTTACGTTGTTTGTTAAGCAATCCTTGACACATCATCCATGCAATTTAGATGACGATATCGAATTGCGTTTGAAAGATAGACGCAGAAGCATCAAAGTCTCAAGAAATACAAGGGTAAGCTTTGTCAAACCCATTACATGTCCATATGGGGAGCAAATATCTCATGACCCATTACATGTAGAGTCTTCCTTCTTACGTTGTTTGTTAAGCTATCCTTGACACACCATCCATGCAATTTAGATGACGATATCGAATTCCGTTTTGAAAGATAGACGCAGAAGCATCAAAGTCTCAAGAAATACATGGGTAAGCTTTGTCAACCGATTACATGTCCATATGGGAGCAAATATCTCATGACCCATTACATCCACAGTCTGGTTTCTTACGTTGTTTGTTAAGCTATCCTTGACACACCATCCATGCAATTTAGATGATGATATCGAATTCCGTTTAAAGATAGACGCAGAACCACCCAAGTCTCAAGAAATACAAGGGTAAGCTATGACAAACCCATTACATGTCCATATGGGAGCAAATATCTCATGACCCATTACATCTACAGTCTTCCTTCTTACGTTGTTTGTTAAGCTATTCTTGACAAGCTATGACAAACCTATTACATGTCTATATGGGAGCAAATATCTCATGACCCATTACATCTACAGTCTTCCTTCTTACGTTGTTTGTTAAGCTATCCTTGACACACAATCCATGCAATTTAGATAATTGATATCGAACTCCGTTTGAAAGATAGACGCAGAACCACCGAAGTCTCAAGAAATACAAGGGTAAGTATGACAAACCCATTACATGTCCATATGGGAGCAAATATCTCATGACCCATTACATCTACAGTCTTCCTTCTTACGTTGTTTGTTAAGCTATCCTTGACACACCATCCATGCAATTTAGATGGCGATATCGAATTCCGTTTGAAAGATAGACGCAGAACCACCCAAGTCTCAAGAAATACAAGGTTAAGCTATGACAAACCCATTACATGTCCATATGGGAGCAAATTTCTCATGACCCATTGCATCTACCGTCTTCCTTCTTACGTTGTTTTTTTAAGCTATCCTTGACACACCATCCATGCAATTTAGATGACGATATCGAATTGCGTTTGAAAGATAGACGTAGAAGCATCAAAGTCTCAAGAAATACAAGGGTAAGCTTTGTCAAACCCATTACATGTCCATATGGGGAGCAAATATCTCATGACCCATTACATGTAGAGTCTTCCTTCTTACGTTGTTTGTTAAGCTATCCTAGACACACCATCCATGCAATTTAGATGACGATATCGAATTCCGTTTGAAAGATAGACGCAGAAGCATCAAAGTCTCAAGAAATACAAGGCCAAGCTTTGTCAAACCGATTACATGTCCATATGGGAGCAAATATCTCCATGACCCATTACATCCACAGTCTGGTTTCTTACGTTGTTTGTTAAGCTATCCTTGACACACCATCCATGCAATTTAGATGATGATATCGAATTCCGTTTAAAGATAGACGCAGAACCACCCAAGTCTCAAGAAATACAAGGGTAAGCTATGAAAAAACCCATTACATATCCATATGGGAGCAAATATCTCATGACACATTACATCTACAGTCTTCCTTCTTACGTTGTTTGTTAAGCTATTCTTGACAAGCTATGACAAACCTATTACATGTCTATATGGGAGCAAATATCTCATGACCCATTACATCTACAGTCTTCCTTCTTACGTTGTTTGTTAAGCTATCCTTGACACACAATCCATGCAATTTAGATAATGATATCGAATTCCGTTTGAAAGTTAGACGCAGAACCACCGAAGTCTCAAGAAATACAAGGGTAAGCTATGACAAACCCATTACATGTCCATATGGGAGCAAATATCTCATGACCCATTACATCTACAGTCTTCCTTCTTACGTTGTTTGTTAAGCTATCCTTGACACACCATCCATGCAATTTAGATGACGATATCGAATTCCGTTTGAAAGATAGACGCAGAACCACCCAAGTCTCAAGAAATACAAGGGTAAGCTATGACAAACCCATTACATGTCCATATGGGAGCAAATATCTCATGACCCATTACATCTACAGTCTGGTTTCTTACGTTGTTTGTTAAGCTATTCTTGACACACCATCCATGCAATTTAGATGATGATGTCGAATTCCGTTTGAAAGATAGACGCAGAACCACCCAAGTCTCAAGAAATACAAGGGCAAGCTATGACAAACCCATTACATGTCCATATGGGAGCAAATATCTCATGACCCATTACATCTACAGTCCTCCTTCTTACGTTGTTTCTTAAGCTATCCTTGACACACCGTCCATGCAATTTAGATGATGATATCGAATACCGTTTGAAAGATAGACGCAGAAGCATCCAAGTCTCAATAAAAACAAGTGTAAGCGTTGTCAAACCCATTACATGTCCATATCAGAGCATATATCTCATGACCCATAGCATCTACAACCTTCTTTCTTACGTTGTTTGTTAATCTATCCTTGACACACCATCCGTGCACTTTAGATGACGATATCGAATTCCGTTTGAAAGATAGACGCAGAAGCATCAATGTCTCAAGAAATACAAGGGTAAGCTTTGTCAAACCCATTACATGTCCATATGGGAGCAAATATCTCATGACCCATTACATCTACAGTCTTCCTTATTACGTTGTTTGTTAAGCTATCCTTGACACACCATCCATGCAATTTAGATGATGATATCGAATTCCGTTTGAAAGATAGACGCAGAACCGCCGAAGTCTCAAGAAATACAAGCGTAAGCTATGACAAACCCATTATATGTCCATATGGGAGCAAATATCTCATGACCCATTACATCTACAGTCTTCCTTCTTACGTTGTTTGTTAAGCTATCCTTGACACACCATCCATGCAATTTATATGACGATATCGAATTCCGTTTGAAAGATAGACGCAGAACCACCCAAGTCTCAAGAAATACAAGGGTAAGCTATGACAAACCCATTACATGTCCATATGGGAGCAAATATCTCATGACCCATTACATCTACAGTCTGGTTTCTTACGTTGTTTGTTAAGCTATTCTTGACACACCATCCATGCAATTTAGATGATGATATCGAATTCCGTTTGAAAGATAGACGCAGAACCACCCAAGTCTCAAGAAATACAAGGGCAAGCTATGACAAACCCATTACATGTCCATATGGGAGCAAATATCTCATGACCCATTACATCTACTGTCTTCCTTCTTACGTTGTTTGTTAAGCTATCCTTGACACACCGTCAATGCAATTTAGATGATGATATCGAATACCGTTTGAAAGATAGACGCAGAAGCATCCAAGTCTCAAGAAAAACAAGTATAAGCGTTGTCAAACCCATTACATGTCCATATGGGAGCATATATCTCATGACCCATAGCATCTACAACCTTCTTTCTTACGTTGTTTGTTAAGCTATCCTTGACACACCATCCATGCACTTTAGATGACGATATCGAATTCCGTTTGAAAGATAGACGCAGAAGCATCAATGTCTCAAGAAATACAAGGGTAAGCTTTGTCGAACCCATTACATGTCCATATGGGAGTAAATATCTCATGACCCATTACATCTACACTCTTCCTTCTTACGTTGTTTGTTAAGCTATCCTTGACACACCATCCATGCAATTTAGATGACGATATCGAATTCCGTTTGAAAGATAGACACAGAAGCATCAAAGTCTCAAGAAATGCAAGGGTAAGCTTTGTCAAACCCATTACGTGTCCATATGGGAGCAAATTTCTCATGACCCATTGCATCTAAAGTCTTCCTTCTTACGTTGTTTTTTAAGCTATCCTTGACACACCATCCATGCAATTTAGATGACGATATCGAATTGCGTTTGAAAGATAGACGCAGAAGCATCAAAGTCTCAAGAAATACAAGGGTAAGCTTTGTCAAACCCATTACATGTCCATATGGGGAGCAAATATCTCATGACCCATTACATCTAGAGTCTTCCTTCTTACGTTGTTTGTTAAGCTATCCTTGACACACCACCCATGCAATTTAGATGACGATATCAAATTCCGTTTGAAAGATAGACGCAGAAGCATCAAAGTCTCAAGAAATACAAGGGTAAGCTTTGTCAAACCGATTACATGTCCATATGGGAGCAAATATCTCATGACCCATTACATCTACAGTCTGGTTTCTTACGTTGTTTGTTAAGCTATCCTTGACACACCATCCATGCAATTTAGATGATGATATCGAATTCCGTTTAAAGATAGACGCAGAACCACCCAAGTCTCAAGAAATACAAGGGTAAGCTATGACAAACCCATTACATGTCCATATGGGAGCAAATATCTCATGACCCATTACATCTACAGTCTGGTTTCTTACGTTGTTTGTTAAGCTATTCTTGACACACCATCCATGCAATTTAGATGATGATATCGAATACCGTTTGAAAGATAGACGCAGAACCACCCAAGTCTCAAGAAATGCAAGGGTAAGCTATGACAAACCCATTACATGTCTATATGGGAGCAAATATCTCATGACCCATTACATCTACAGTCTTCCTTCATACGTTGTTTGTTAAGCTATCCTTGACACACAATCCATGCAATTTAGATAATGATATCGAATTCCGTTTGAAAGATAGACGCAGAACCACCCAAGTCTCAAGAAATACAAGGGTAAGCTATGACAAACCCATTACATGCCCATATGGGAGCAAATATTTCATGACCCATTACATCTACAGTCTTGTTTCATACGTTGATTGTTAAGCTATCCTTGAAACACAATCCATGCAATTTAGATGATGATGTCGAATTCCGTTTGAAAGATAGACGCAGAAGCATCCAAGTCTCAAGAAAAACAAGTGTAAGCTTTGTCAAACCCATTACATGTCCATATGAGAGCATATATCTCATGACCCATAGCATCTACAATCTTCCTTCTGACGTTGTTTGTTAAGCTATCCTTGACACACCATCCATGCAATTTAGATGATGATATCGAATTCCGTTTGAAAGATAGACGCGGAACCACCCAAGTCTCAAGAAATACAAGGGTAAGCTTTGACAAACCCATTACATGCCAATATGGGAGCAAATGTTTCATGATCCATTACATCTACAGTCTTGTTTATTTCGTTGATTGTTAAGCTATCCTTGAAACACAATCCATGCAATTTAGATGATGATATCGAAATCCGTTTGAAAGATAGACGCAGAAGCATCCAAGTCTCAAGAAATACAAGGGTAAGCTTTGTCAAACCCATTACATGTCCATATGGGAGCAAATATTTCATGACCCATTACATCTACAGTCTTTCTTCTTACGTTGTTTGTTAAGCTATCCTTGACACACCATCCATGCAATTTAGATGACGATACCGTTTGACAGATAGACACAGAACCACCCAAGTCTCAAGAAATACAAGGGTTAGCTATGACAAACCCATTACATGTCCATATGGGAGCAAATATCTCATGACCCATTACATCTACAGTCTTCCTTCTTACGTTGTTTGTTAAGCTATCCTCAAGAAATACAAGGGTAAGCTTTGTCAAACCCATTACATGTCCATATGGGAGCAAATATCTCATGATCCATTACATCTACAGTCCTCCTTCTTACGTTGTTTGTTAAGCTATCCTTGACACACCATCCATGCAATTTAGATGACGATATCGAATTCCGTTTGAAAGATAGACACAGAACCACCCAAATCTCAAGAAATACAAGTGTAAGCTATGACAAACCCATTACATGTCCATATGGGAGCAAATATCTCATGACCCACTACATCTACAGTCTTCCTTCTTACGATGTTTGTTAAGCTATCCTTGACACACAATCCATGCAATTTAGATGATGATATCGAATTCCGTTTGAAAGATAGACGCAGGAGCATCAAAGTCTCAAGAAATACAAGGGTAAGCTTTGTCAAACCCATTACATGTCCATATGGGAGGAAATATCTCATAACCCATTACATCTACAGTCCTCCTTCTTACGTTGTTTGTTAAGCTATCCTTGACACACCATCCATGCAATTTAGATGACGATATCGAATTCCGTTTGAAAGATAGACGCAGAAGCATCCAAGTCTCAAGAAAAACAAGTGTAAGCTTTGTCAAACCCATTACATGTCCATATGAGAGCATATATCTCATGACCCATAGCATCTACAGTCTTCCTTCTTACGTTGTTTGTTAAGCTATCCTTGACACACCATCCATGCAATTTAGATGACGATATCGAATTCCGTTTGAAAGATAGACGCAGAAGCATCAAAGTCTCAAGAAATACAAGGGTAAGCTTTGTCAAACCCATTACATGTTCATATGGGAGCAAATATCTCATGACCCATTACATCTACAGTCTTCCTTCTTACGTTGTTTGTTAAGCTATCCTTGACACACCATCCATGCAATTTAGATGACGATATCGAATTCCGTTTGAAAGATAGACGCAGAAGCATCCAAGTCTCAAGAAAAACAAGTGTAAGCTTTGTCAAACCCATTACATGTCCATATGAGAGCATATATCTCATAACCCATAGCATCTACAGTCTTCCTTCTTACGTTGTTTGTTAAGCTATCCTTGACACACCATCCATGCAATTTAGATGACGATATCGAATTCCGTTTGAAAGATAGAAGCAGAAGCATCAAAGTCTCAAGAAATACAAGGGTAAGCTTTGTCAAACCCATTACATGTCCATATGGGAGCAAATATCTCATGACCCATTACATCTACAGTCTTCCTTCTTACGTTGTTTGTTAAGCTATCCTTGACACACCATCCATGCGATTTAGATGATGATATCTAACACCGTTTGAAAGATAGACGCTGAACCACCCAAGTCTCAAGAAATACAAGGGTAAGCTATGACAAACCCATTACATGTCCATATGGGAGCAAATATCTCATGACCCATTACATCTACAGTCTTCCTTCTTACGTTGTTTGTTAAGCTATCCTCGACACACCATCCATGCAATTTAGATGATGATATCGAATTCCGTTTGAAAGATAGACGCAGAACCACCCAAGTCTCAAGAAATGCAAGGGTAAGCTATGACAAACCCATTGCATGCCCATATGGGAACAAATATTTCATGATCCATTACATCTACAGTCTTGTTTCTTACGTTGATTGTTAAGCTATCCTTGAAACACAATCCATGCAATCTAGATGATGATATCGAATTCCGTTTGAAAGATAGACGCAGAACCACCCAAGTCTCAAGAAATACAAGGGTAAGCTATGACAAACCCATTACATGTCTATATGGGAGCAAATATCTCATGACCCATTACATCTACAGTCTTCCTTCATACGTTGTTTGTTAAGCTATCCTTGACACACAATCCATGCAATTTAGATAATGATATCGAATTCCGTTTGAAAGATAGACGCAGAACCACCCAAGTCTCAAGAAATACAAGGGTAAGCTATGACAAACCCATTACATGCCCATATGGGAGCAAATATTTCATGACCCATTACATCTACAGTCTTGTTTCATACGTTGATTGTTAAGCTATCCTTGAAACACAATCCATGCAATTTAGATGATGATGTCGAATTCCGTTTGAAAGATAGACGCAGAAGCATCCAAGTCTCAAGAAAAACAAGTGTAAGCTTTGTCAAACCCATTACATGTCCATATGAGAGCATACATCTCATGACCCATAGCATCTACAATCTTCCTTCTGACGTTGTTTGTTAAGCTATCCTTGACACACCATCCATGCAATTTAGATGATGATATCGAATTCCGTTTGAAAGATAGACGCGGAACCACCCAAGTCTCAAGAAATACAAGGGTAAGCTTTGACAAACCCATTACATGCCAATATGGGAGCAAATATTTCATGATCCATTACATCTACAGTCTTGTTTCTTTCGTTGATTGTTAAGCTATCCTTGAAACACAATCCATGCAATTTAGATGATGATATCGAAATCCGTTTGAAAGATAGACGCAGAAGCATCCAAGTCTCAAGAAATACAAGGGTAAGCTTTGTCAAACCCATTACATGTCCATATGGGAGCAAATATTTAATGACCCATTACATCTACAGTCTTTCTTCTTACGTTGTTTGTTAAGCTATCCTTGACACACCATCCATGCAATTTAGATGACGATATCGTTTGACAGATAGACACAGAACCACCCAAGTCTCAAGAAATACAAGGGTTAGCTATGACAAACCCATTACATGTCCATATGGGAGCAAATATCTCATGACCCATTACATCTACAGTCTTCCTTCTTACGTTGTTTGTTAAGCTATCCTCAAGAAATACAAGGGTAAGCTTTGTCAAACCCATTACATGTCCATATGGGAGCAAATATCTCATGATCCGTTACATCTACAGTCCTCCTTCTTACGTTGTTTGTTAAGCTATCCTTGACACACCATCCATGCAATTTTGATGACGATATCGAATTCCGTTTGAAAGATAGACACAGAACCACCCAAATCTCAAGAAATACAAGTGTAAGCTATGACAAACCCATTACATGTCCATATGGGAGCAAATATCTCATGACCCACTACATCTACAGTCTTCCTTCTTACGATGTTTGTTAAGCTATCCTTGGCACACAATCCATGCAATTTAGATGATGATATCGAATTCCGTTTGAAAGATAGACGCAGAAGCATCAAAGTCTCAAGAAATACAAGGGTAAGCTTTGTCAAACCCATTACATGTTCATATGGGAGCAAATATCTCATGACCCATTACATCTACAGTCTTCCTTCTTACGTTGTTTGTTAAGCTATCCTTGACACACCATCCATGCAATTTAGATGACGATATCGAATTCCGTTTGAAAGATAGACGCAGAAGCATCCAAGTCTCAAGAAAAACAAGTGTAAGCTTTGTCAAACCCATTACATGTCCATATGAGAGCATATATCTCATAACCCATAGCATCTACAGTCTTCCTTCTTACGTTGTTTGTTAAGCTATCCTTGACACACCATCCATGCAATTTAGATGACGATATCGAATTCCGTTTGAAAGATAGAAGCAGAAGCATCAAAGTCTCAAGAAATACAAGGGTAAGCTTTGTCAAACCCATTACATGTCCATATGGGAGCAAATATCTCATGACCCATTACATCTACAGTCTTCCTTCTTACGTTGTTTGTTAAGCTATCCTTGACACACCATCCATGCGATTTAGATGATGATATCTAACACCGTTTGAAAGATAGACGCTGAACCACCCAAGTCTCAAGAAATACAAGGGTAAGCTATGACAAACCCATTACATGTCCATATGGGAGCAAATATCTCATGACCCATTACATCTACAGTCTTCCTTCTTACGTTGTTTGTTAAGCTATCCTCGACACACCATCCATGCAATTTAGATGATGATATCGAATTCCGTTTGAAAGATAGACGCAGAACCACCCAAGTCTCAAGAAATGCAAGGGTAAGCTATGACAAACCCATTGCATGCCCATATGGGAACAAATATTTCATGATCCATTACATCTACAGTCTTGTTTCTTACGTTGATTGTTAAGCTATCCTTGAAACACAATCCATGCAATCTAGATGATGATATCGAATTCCGTTTGAAAGATAGACGCAGAAGCATCCAAGTCTCAAGAAATACAAGGGTAAGCTTTGTCAAACCCATTACATGTCCATATGGGAGCAAATATTTCATGACCCATTACATCTACAGTCTTCCTTCTTACGTTGTTTGTTAAGCTATCCTTGACACACCATCCATGCTATTTAGATGACGATATCGAATTCCGTTTGAAAGATAGACACAGAACCACCCAAGTCTCAAGAAATACAAGGGTAAGCTATGACAAACCCATTACATGTCCATATGGGAGCAAATATCTCATGACCCATTACATCTATAGTCTTCCTTCTTACGTTGTTTGTTAAGCTATCCTTGACACACAATCCATGCAATTTAGATGATGATATCGAATTCCGTTTGAAAGATAGACGCAGGAGCATCAAAGTCTCAAGAAATACAAGGGTAAGCTTTGTCAAACCCATTACATGTCCATATGGGAGCAAATATCTCATGACCCATTACATCTACAGTCTTCCTTCTTACGTTGTTTGTTAAGCTATCCTTGACACACCATTCATGCAATTTAGATGACGATATCGAATTCCGTTTGAAAGATAGACGCAGAAGCATCCAAGTCTCAAGAAAAACAAGTGTAAGCTTTGTCAAACCCATTACATGTCCATATGAGAGCATATATCTCATGACCCATAGCATCTACAGTCTTCCTTCTTACGTTGTTTGTTAAGCTATCCTTGACACACCATCCATGCAATTTAGATGACGATATCGAATTCCGTTTGAAAGATAGACGCAGAAGCATCAAAGTCTCAAGAAATACAAGGGTAAGCTTTGTCAAACCCATTACATGTCCATATGGGAGCAAATATCTCATGACCCATTACATATACAGTCTGGTTTCTTACGTTGTTTGTTAAGCTATCCTTGACACACCATCAATGCAATTAGATGATGATATCTAACACCGTTTGAAAGATAGACGCAGAACCACCCAAGTCTCAAGAAATACAAGGGTAAGCTATGACAAACCCATTACATGTCCATATGGGAGCAAATATCTCATGACCCATTACATCTACAGTCTTCCTTCTTACGTTGTTTGTTAAGCTATCCTTGACACACCATCCATGCAATTTAGATGATGATATCGAATTCCGTTTGAAAGATAGACGCAGAACCACCCAAGTCTCAAGAAATACAAGGGTAAGATATGACAAACCCATTACATGCCCATATGGGAGCAAATATTTCATGATCTATTACATCTACAGTCTTGTTTCTTACGTTGATTGTTAAGCTATCCTTGAAACACAATCCATGCAATTTAGATGATGATATCGAATTCCGCTTGAAAGATAGACGCAGAAGCATCAAAGTCTCAAGAAATACAAGGGTAAGCTTTGTCAAACCCATTACATGTACATATGGGAGCAAATATTTCATGACCCATTACATGTACAGTCTGGTTTCTTACGTTGTTTGCTAAGCTATCCTTGACACACAATCCATGCAATTTAGATGATGATATCGAATTCCGTTTGAAAGGTAGACGCAGAACTATCCAAGTCTCAAGAAATACAAGGGTAAGCTATGTCAAACCCATTACATGTCCATATGGGAGCAAATATTTTATGACCCATAGCATCTACAACCTTCTTTCTGACGTTGTTTGTTAAGCTATCCTTGACACACCATTCATGCAATTTAGATGACGATATCGAATTCCGTTTGAAAGATAGACGCAGGAGCATCAAAGTCTCAAGAAATACAAGGGTAAGCTTTGTCAAACACATTACATGTCCATATGGGAGCAAATATCTCATGACCAATTACATCTACAGTCTTCCTTCTTACGTTGTTTGTTAAGCTATCCTTGACACACCATTCATGCAATTTAGATGACGATATCGAATTCCGTTTGAAAGATAGACGCAGAAGCATCCAAGTCTCAAGAAAAACAAGTGTAAGCTCTGTCAAACCCATTACATGTCCATATGAGAGCATATATCTCATGACCCATAGCATCTACAGTCTTCCTTCTTACGTTGTTTGTTAAGCTATCCTTGACACACCATCCATGCAATTTAGATGACGATATCGAATTCCGTTTGAAAGATAGACGCAGAAGCATCAAAGTCTCAAGAAATACAAGGGTAAGCTTTGTCAAACCCATTACATGTCCATATGGGAGCAAATATCTCATGACCCATTACATATACAGTCTGGTTTCTTACGTTGTTTGTTAAGCTATCCTTGACACACCATCAATGCAATTTAGATGATGATATCTAACACCGTTTGAAAGATAGACGCAGAACCACCCAAGTCTCAAGAAATACAAGGGTAAGCTATGACAAACCCATTACATGTCCATATGGGAGCAAATATCTCATGACCAATTACATCTACAGTCTTCCTTCTTACGTTGTTTGTTAAGCTATCCTTGACACACCATCCATGCAATTTAGATGATGATATCGAATTCCGTTTGAAAGATAGACGCAGAACCACCCAAGTCTCAAGAAATACAAGGGTAAGATATGACAAACCCATTACATGCCCATATGGGAGCAAATATTTCATGATCCATTACATCTACAGTCTTGTTTCTTACGTTGATTGTTAAGCTATCCTTGAAACACAATCCATGCAATTTAGATGATGATATCGAATTCCGCTTGAAAGATAGACGCAGAAGCATCAAAGTCTCAAGAAATACAAGGGTAAGCTTTGTCAAACCCATTACATGTACATATGGGAGCAAATATTTCATGACCCATTACATGTACAGTCTGGTTTCTTACGTTGTTTGCTAAGCTATCCTTGACACACAATCCATGCAATTTAGATGATGATATCGAATTCCGTTTGAAAGGTAGACGCAGAATTATCCAAGTCTCAAGAAATACAAGGGTAAGCTATGTCAAACCCATTACATGTCCATATGGGAGCAAATATTTTATGACCCATAGCATCTACAACCTTCTTTCTGACGTTGTTTGTTAAGCTATCCTTGACACACCATTCATGCAATTTAGATGACGATATCGAATTCCGTTTGAAAGATAGACGCAGAAACATCAAAGTCTCAAGAAATACAAGGGTAAGCTTTGTCAAACCCATTACATGTCCATATGGGAGCAAATATCTCATGACCCATTACATCTACAGTCTTCCTTCTTACGTTGTTTGTTAAGCTATCCTTGACACACCATTCATGCAATTTAGATGACGATATCGAATTCCGTTTGAAAGATAGACGCAGAAGCATCAAAGTCTCAAGAAATACAAGGGTAAGCTTTGTCAAACCCATTACATGTCCATATGGGAGCAAATATCTCATGACCCATTACATCTACAGTCTTCCTTCTTACGTTGTTTGTTAAGCTATCCTTGACACACAATCCATGCAATTTAGATGATGATATCGAATTCCGTGTGAAAGATAGACGCAGAAGCATCCAAGTCTCAAGAAAAGCAAGTGTAAGCTTTGTCAAACCCATTACATGTCCATATGAGAGCATATATCTCATGACCCATAGCATCTACAACCTTCTTTCTTACGTTGTTTGTTAAGCTATCCTTGACACACCATTCATGCAATTTAGATGACGATATCGAATTCCGTTTGATAGATAGACGCAGAAGCAGCAAAGTCTCAAGAAATACAAGGGTAAGCTTTGTCAAACCCATTACATGTTCATATGGGAGCAAATATCTCATGACCCATTACATCTACAGTCTACCTTCTTACGTTGTTTGTTAAGCTATTCTTGACACACCATCCATGCAGTTTAGAAGATATCGAATTCCGTTTGAAAGATAGACGCAGAACCACCCAAGTCTCAAGAAATACAAGGGTAAGCTATGACAAACCCATTACATGTCCATATGGGAGCAAATATCTCATGACACATTACATCTACAGTCTTGCTTCTTCCGTTGTTTGTTAAGGCATCCTTGTAAAACAATCCATGCAATTTAGATGATGATATCGAATTCCGTTTGAAAGATAGACGCAGAAGCATCAAAGTCTCAAGAAATACAAGGGTAAGCTATGACAAACCCATTACATGCCCATATGGGAGCAAATATCTCATGACCCATTACATCTACAGTCTTGTTTCTTACGTTGATTGTTAAGCTATCCTTGAAACACAATCCATGCAATTTAGATGATGATATCGAATTCCGTTTGAAAGATAGACGCAGAAGCATCAAAGTCTCAAGAAATACAAGGGTAAGCTTTGTCAAACCCATTATATGTCCATATGGGAGCAAATATTTCATGACCCATTACATCTACAGTCTGGTTTCTTACGTTGTTTGCTAAGCTATCCTTGACACACAATCCATGCAATTTAGATGATGATATCGAATTCCGTTTGAAAGATAGACGCAAAACCATCCAAGTCTCAAGAAATACAAGGGTAAGCTATGTCAAACCCATTACATGTCCATATGGGAGCAAATATTTTATGACCCATAGCATCTACAACCTTCTTTCTGACGTTGTTTGTTAAGATATCCTTGACACACCATTCATGCAATTTAGATGACGATATCGAATTCCGTTTGAAAGATAGACGCAGAAGCATCAAAGTCTCAAGAAATACAAGGGTAAGCTTTGTCAAACCCATTACATGTCCATATGAGAGCAAATATCTCATGACCCATTATATCTACAGTCTTCCTTCTTACGTTGTTTGTTAAGCTATCCTTGACACACCATCCATGCAATTTAGATGACGATATCGAATTCCGTTTGAAAGATAGACGCAGAAGCATCAAAGTCTCAAGAAATACAAGGGTAAGCTTTGTCAAACCCATTACATGTCCATATGGGAGCAAATATCTCATGACCCATTACATCTACAGTCTTCCTTCTTACGTTGTTTGTTAAGCTATCCTTGACACACAATCCATGCAATTTAGATGACGATGTCGAATTCCGTGTGAAAGATAGACGCAGAAGCATCCAAGTCTCAAGAAAAACAAGTGTAAGCTTTGTCAAAACCATTACATGTCCATATGAGAGCATATATCTCATGACCCATAGCATCTACAACCTTCTTTCTTACGTTGTTTGTTAAGATATCCTTGACACACCATTCATGCAATTTAGATGACGATATCGAATTCCGTTTGAAAGATAGACGCAGAAGCATCAAAGTCTCAAGAAATACAAGGGTAAGCTTTGTCAAACCCATTACATGTCCATATGGGAGCAAATATCTCATGACCCATTACATCTACAGTCTACCTTCTTACGTTGTTTGTTAAGCTATTCTTGACACACCATCCATGCAGTTTAGATGATGATATCGAATTCCGTTAGAAAGATAGACGCAGAACCACCCAAGTCTCAAGAAATACAAGGGTAAGCTATGTCAAACCCATTACATGTCCATATGGGAGCAAATATCTCATGACCCATTACATCTACAGTCTTCCTTCTTACGTTGTTTGTTAAGCTATCCTTGACACACCATCCATGCAATTTAGATGACGATATCGAATTCCATTTGAAAGATAGACGCAAAAGCATCAAAGTCTCAAGAAATACAAGGGTAAGCTTTGTCAAACCCATTACATGTTCATATGGGAGCAAATATCTCATGACCCTTTACATCTACAGTCTTCCTTCTTACGTTGTTTGTTAAGCTATCCTTGACACACCATCCATGCAATTTAGATGACGATATCGAATTCCGTTTGAAAGATAGACGCAGAAGCATCAAAGTCTCAAGAAATACAAGGGTAAGCTTTGTCAAACCCATTACATGTCCATATGGGAGCAAATATCTCATGACCCATTACATCTACAGTCTTCCTTCTTACGTTGTTTGTTAAGCTATCCTTGACACTCCATCCATGCAATTTAGATGATGATATCGAAATCCGTTTGAAAGATAGACGCAGAACCACCCAAGTCTCAAGAAATACAAGGGTAAGCTATGACAAACCCATTACATGTCCATATGGGAGCAAATATCTCATGACCCATTACATCTACAGTCTTCCTTCTCACTTTGTTTGTTAAGCTATCCCTGAAACACAATCCATGCAATTTAGATGATGATATCGAATTCCGTTTGAAAGATAGACACAGAAGCCTCAAAGTCTCAAGAAATACAAGGGTAATCTTTGTCAAACCCATTACATGTCCATATGGGAGCAAATATCTCATGACCCATTACATGTACAGTCTTCCTTCTTACGTTGTTTGTTAAGCTATCCTTGACACACCATCCATGCAATTTAGATGACGATATCGAATTCCGTTTGAAAGGTATACGCAGAAGCATCAAAGTCTCAAGAAATACAAGGGTAAGCTTTGTCAAACCCATTACATGTCCATATGGGAGCAAAATATCTCATGACCCATTACATCTACAGTCTGGTTTCTTGCGTTGTTTGTTAAGCTATCCTTGACACACCATCCATGCAATTTAGATGATGCTATTGAATTCCGTTTGAAAGATAGACGCAGAACCACCCAAGTCTCAGGAAATACAAGGGTAAGTTATGACAAACCCATTACATGTCCATTTGGGAGCAAATATCTCATGACCCATTACATCTACAGACTTCCTTCTTACGTTGTTTGTTAAGCTATTCTTGACACACCATCCATGCAATTTAGATGATGATATCGAATTCCGTTTGAAAGATAGACGCAGAAGCATCCAAGTCTCAAGAAAAATAAGTGTAAGCTTTGTCAAACCCATTACATGTCCATATGAGAGCATATATCTCATGACTCATAGCATCTACAGTCTTCCTTCTTACGTTGTTTGTTAAACTATCCTTGACACACCATCCGTGCAATTTAGATGATGATATCGAATTACGTTTGAAAGATAGACGCAGAACCACCCAAGCCTCAAGAAATACAAGGGTAAGCTATGACAAACCCATTACATGTCCATATGGGAGCAAATATCTCATGACCCATTACATCTACAGTCTTGCTTCTTACGTTGTTTGTTAAGCCATCCTTGAAACACAATCCATGCAATTTAGATGATGATATCGAATTCCGTTTGAAAGATAGACGCAGAAGCATCAAAGTCTCAAGAAATACAAGGGTAAGCTTTGTCAAACCCATTACATATCCACATGGGAGCAAATATCTCATGACCCATTACATCTACAGTCTTCCTTCTTACGTTGTTTGTTAAGCTATCCTTGACACACCATCCGTGCAATTTAGATGACGATATCGAATTCCGTTTGAAAGATAGACGCAGAAGCATCAAAGTCTCAAGAAATACAAGGGTAAGCTTTGTCAAACCCATTACATGTCCATATGGGAGCAAATATCTCATGAACCTTTACATCTACAGTCATCCTTCTTACGTTGTTTGTTAAGCTATCCTTGACACACCATCCATGCAATTTAGATGACGATATCGAATTCCGTTTGAAAGATAGACGCAGAAGCATCAAAGTCTCAAGAAATACAAGGGTAAGCTTTGTCAAACCCATTACATGTCCATATGGGAGCAAATATCTCATGACCCATTACATCTACAGTCTTCCTTCTTACGTTGTTTGTTAAGCTATCCTTGACACACCATCCATGCAATTTAGATGATGATATCGAATTCCGTTTGAAAGATAGAAGCAGAACCACCCAAGTCTCAAGAAATACAAGGGTAAGCTATGACAAACCCATTACATGTCCATATGGGAGCAAATATCTCATGACCCATTACATCTACAGTCTTCCTTCTTACGTTGTTTGTTAAGCTATCCTTGACACACAATCCATGCAATTTAGATGATGATATCGAATTCCGTGTGAAAGATAGACGCAGAAGCATCCAAGTCTCAAGAAAAACAAGTGTAAGCTTTGTCAAACCCATTACATGTCCATATGAGAGCATATATCTCATGACCCATAGCATCTACAACCTTCTTTCTTACGTTGTTTGTTAAGCTTTCCTTGACACACCATTCATGCAATTTAGATGACGATATCGAATTCCGTTTGATAGATAGACGCAGAAGCAGCAAAGTCTCAAGAAATACAAGGGTAAGCTTTGTCAAACCCATTACATGTTCATATGGGAGCAAATATCTCATGACCCATTACATCTACAGTCTACCTTCTTACGTTGTTTGTTAAGCTATTCTTGACACACCATCCATGCAGTTTAGAAGATATCGAATTCCGTTTGAAAGATAGACGCAGAACCACCCAAGTCTCAAGAAATACAAGGGTAAGCTATGACAAACCCATTACATGTCCATATGGGAGCAAATATCTCATGACACATTACATCTACAGTCTTGCTTCTTCCGTTGTTTGTTAAGCCATCCTTGAAACACAATCCATGCAATTTAGATGATGATATCGAATTCGTTTGAAAGATAGACGCAGAAGCATCAAAGTCTCAAGAAATACAAGGTTAAGCTATGACAAACCCATTACATGCCCATATGGGAGCAAATATCTCATGACCCATTACATCTACAGTCTTGTTTCTTACGTTGATTGTTAAGCTATCCTTGAAACACAATCCATGCAATTTAGATGATGATATCGAATTCCGTTTGAAAGATAGACGCAGAAGCATCAAAGTCTCAAGAAATACAAGGGTAAGCTTTGTCAAACCCATTATATGTCCATATGGGAGCAAATATTTCATGACCCATTACATCTACAGTCTGGTTTCTTACGTTGTTTGCTAAGCTATCCTGGACACACAATCCATGCAATTTAGATGATGATATCGAATTCCGTTTGAAAGATAGACGCAAAACCATCCAAGTCTCAAGAAATACAAGAGTAAGCTATGTCAAACCCATTACAAGTCCATATGGGAGCAAATATTTTATGACCCATAGCATCTACAACCTTCTTTCTGACGTTGTTTGTTAAGATATCCTTGACACACCATTCATGCAATTTAGATGACGATATCGAATTCCGTTTGAAAGATAGACGCAGAAGCATCAAAGTCTCAAGAAATACAAGGGTAAGCTTTGTCAAACCCATTACATGTCCATATGGGAGCAAATATCTCATGACCCATTATATCTACAGTCTTCCTTCTTACGTTGTTTGTTAAGCTATCCTTGACACACCATCCATGCAATTTAGATGACGATATCGAATTCCGTTTGAAAGATAGACGCAGAAGCATCAAAGTCTCAAGAAATACAAGGGTAAGCTTTGTCAAACCCATTACATGTCCATATGGGAGCAAATATCTCATGACCCATTACATCTACAGTCTTCCTTCTTACGTTGTTTGTTAAGCTATCCTTGACACACAATCCATGCAATTTAGATGACGATGTCGAATTCCGTGTGAAAGATAGACGCAGAAGCATCCTAGTCTCAAGAAAAACAAGTGTAAGCTTTGTCAAAACCATTACATGTCCATATGAGAGCATATATCTCATGACCCATAGCATCTACAACCTTCTTTCTTACGTTGTTTGTTAAGATATCCTTGACACACCATTCATGCAATTTAGATGACGATATCGAATTCCGTTTGAAAGATAGACGCAGAAGCATCAAAGTCTCAAGAAATACAAGGGTAAGCTTTGTCAAACCCATTACATGTCCATATGGGAGCAAATATCTCATGACCCATTACATCTACAGTCTACCTTCTTACGTTGTTTGTTAAGCTATTCTTGACACACCATCCATGCAGTTTAGATGATGATATCGAATTCCGTTAGAAAGATAGACGCAGAACCATCCAAGTCTCAAGAAATACAAGGGTAAGCTATGTCAAACCCATTACATGTCCATATGGGAGCAAATATCTCATGACCCATTATATCTACAGTCTTGCTTCTTACGTTGTTTGTTAAGCCATCCTTGAAACACAATCCATGCAATTTAGATGATGATATCGAATTCCGTTTGAAAGATAGACGCAGAAGCATCAAAGTCTCAAGAAATACAAGGGTAAGCTTTGTCAAACCCATTACATGTCCATATGGGAGCAAATATCTCATGACCCATTACATCTACAGTCTTCCTTCTTACGTTGTTTGTTAAGCTATCCTTGACACACCATCCATGCAATTTAGATGATGATATCGAATACCGTTTGAAAGATAGACGCAGAAGCATCAAAGTCTCAAGAAATACAAAGGTAAGCTTTGTCAAACCCATCACATGTCCATATGGGAGCAAATATCTCATGACCCATTACATCTACAGTCTTCCTTCTTACGTTGTTTGTTAAGCTATCCTTGACACACAATCCATGTAATTTAGATGATGATATCGAATTCCGTTTGGAATATAGACGCAGAAGCAGCAAAGTCTCAAGAAATACAAGGGTAAGCTTTGTCAAACCCATTACATGTCCATATGGGAGCAAATATCTCATGACCCATTACATCTACAGTCTTCCTTCTTACGTTGTTTGTTAAGCTATCCTCGACACACCATCCAAGCAATTTAGATGACGATATCGAATTCCGTTTGAAAGATAGACGCAGAAGCATCAAAGTCTCAAGAAATACAAGGGTAAGCTTTGTCAAACCCATTACATGTCCATATTGGGGCAAATATCTCATGACCCATTACATCTACAGTCTTCCTTCTTACGTTGTTTGTTAAGCTATCCTTGACACACCATCCATGCAATTTAGATGACGATATCGAATTCCATTTGAAAGATAGACGCAGAAGCATCAAAGTCTCAAGAAATACAAGGGTAAGCTTTGTCAAACCCATTACATGTTCATATGGGAGCAAATATCTCATGACCCTTTACATCTACAGTCTTCCTTCTTACATTTTTTGTTAAGCTATCCTTGACACACCATCCATGCAATTTAGATGACGATATCGAATTCCGTTTGAAAGATAGACGCAGAAGCATCAAAGTCTCAAGAAATACAAGGGTAAGCTTTGTCAAACCCATTACATGTCCATATGGGAGCAAATATCTCATGACCCATTACATCTACAGTCTTCCTTCTTACGTTGTTTGTTAAGCTATCCTTGACACACCATCCATGCAATTTAGATGATGATATCGAATTCCGTTTGAAAGATAGACGCAGAACCACCCAAGTCTCAAGAAATACAAGGGTAAGCTATGACAAACCCATTACATGTCCATATGGGAGCAAATATCTCATGACCCATTACATCTACAGTCTTCCTTCTCACTTTGTTTGTTAAGCTATCCTTGAAACACAATCCATGCAATTTAGATGATGATATCGAATTCCGTTTGAAAGATAGACACAGAAGCATCAAAGTCTCAAGAAATACAAGGGTAATCTTTGTCAAACCCATTACATGTCCATATGGGATCAAATATCTCATGACCCATTACATGTACAGTCTTCCTTCTTACGTTGTTTGTTAAGCTATCCTTGACACACCATCCATGCAATTTAGATGACGATATCGAATTCCGTTTGAAAGGTATACGCAGAAGCATCAAAGTCTCAAGAAATACAAGGGTAAGCTTTGTCAAACCCATTACATGTCCATATGGAGCAAATATCTCATGACCCATTACATCTACAGTCTGGTTTCTTGCGTTGTTTGTTAAGCTATCCTTGACACACCATCCATGCAATTTAGATGATGCTATTGAATTCCGTTTGAAAGATAGACGCAGAACCACCCAAGTCTCAGGAAAATACAACGGTAAGCTATGACAAACCCATTACATGTCCATTTGGGAGCAAATATCTCATGACCCATTACATCTACAGACTTCCTTCTTACGTTGTTTGTTAAGCTATTCTTGACACACCATCCATGCAATTTAGATGATGATATCGAATTCCGTTTGAAAGATAGACGCAGAAGCATCCAAGTCTCAAGAAAAATAAGTGTAAGCTTTGTCAAACCCATTACATGTCCATATGAGAGCATATATCTCATGACTCATAGCATCTACAGTCTTCCTTCTTACGTTGTTTGTTAAGCTATCCTTGACACACCATCCGTGCAATTTAGATGATGATATCGAATTCCGTTTGAAAGATAGACGCAGAACCACCCAAGCCTCAAGAAATACAAGGGTAAGCTATGACAAACCCATTACATGTCCATATGGGAGCAAATATCTCATGACCCATTACATCTACAGTCTTGCTTCTTACGTTGTTTGTTAAGCCATCCTTGAAACACAATCCACGCAATTTAGATGATGATATCGAATTCCGTTTGAAAGATAGACGCAGAAGCATCAAAGTCTCAAGAAATACAAGGGTAAGCTTTGTCAAACCCATTACATATCCACATGGGAGCAAATATCTCATGACCCATTACATCTACAGTCTTCCTTCTTACGTTGTTTGTTAAGCTATCCTTGACACACCATCCGTGCAATTTAGATGACGATATCGAATTCCGTTTGAAAGATAGACGCAGAAGCATCAAAGTCTCAAGAAATACAAGGGTAAGCTTTGTCAAACCCATTACATGTCCATATGGGAGCAAATATCTCATGACCCTTTACATCTACAGTCTTCCTTCTTACGTTGTTTGTTAAGCTATCCTTGACACACCATCCATGCAATTTAGATGACGATATCCAATTCCGTTTGAAAGATAGACGCAGAAGCATCAAAGTCTCAAGAAATACAAGGGTAAGCTTTGTCAAACCCATTACATGTCCATATGGGAGCAAATGTCTCATGACCCATTACATCTACAGTCTTCCTTCTTACGTTGTTTGTTAAGCTATCCTTGACACACCATCCATGCAATTTAGATGATGATATCGAATTCCGTTTGAAAGATAGAAGCAGAACCACCCAAGTCTCAAGAAATACAAGGGTAAGCTATGACAAACCCATTACATGTCCATATGGGAGCAAATATCTCATGACCCATTACATCTACAGTCTTCTTTCTCACTTTGTTTGTTAAGCTATCCTTGAAACACAATCCATGCAATTTAGATGATGATATCGAATTCCGTTTGAAAGATAGACACAGAAGCATCAAAGTCTCAAGAAATACAAGGGTAATCTTTGTCAAACCCATTACATGTCCATATGGGAGCAAATATCTCATGACCCATTACATCTACAGTCTTCCTTCTTACGTTGTTTGTTAAGCTATCCTTGACACAACCATCCATGCAATTTAGATGACGATATCGAATTCCGTTTGAAAGGTATACGCAGAAGCATCAAAGTCTCAAGAAATACAAGGGTAAGCTTTGTCAAACCCATTACATGTCCATATGGGAGCAAATATCTCATGACCCATTACATCTACAGTCTGGTTTCTTACGTTGTTTGTTAAGCTATCCTTGACACACCATCCATGCAATTTAGATGATGCTATCGAATTCCGTTTGAAAGATAGACGCAGAACCACCCAAGTCTCAGGAAATACAAGGGTAAGCTATGACAAACCCATTACATGTCCATTTGGGAGCAAATATCTCATGACCCATTACATCTACAGTCTTGCTTCTTACGTTGTTTGTTAAGCCATCCTTGAAACACAATCCATGCAATTTAGATGATGATATCGAATTCCGTTTGAAAGATAGACGCAGAAGCATCAAAGTCTCAAGAAATACAAGGGTAAGCTTTGTCAAACCCATTACATATCCACATGGGAGCAAATATCTCATGACCCATTACATATACAGTCTTCCTTCTTACGTTGTTTGTTAAGCTATCCTTGGCACACCATCCGTGCAATTTAGATGACGATATCGAATTCCGTTTGAAAGATAGACGCAGAAGCATCAAAGTCTCAAGAAATACAAGGGTAAGCTTTGTCAAACCCATTACATGTCCATATGGGAGCAAATATCTCATGACCCTTTACATCTACAGTCTTCCTTCTTACGTTGTTTGTTAAGCTATCCTTGACACACCATCCATGCAATTTAGATGACGATATCCAATTCCGTTTGAAAGATAGACGCAGAAGCATCAAAGTCTCAAGAAATACAAGGGTAAGCTTTGTCAAACCCATTACATGTCCATATGGGAGCAAATATCTCATGACCCATTACATCTACAGTCTTCCTTCTTACGTTGTTTGTTAAGCTATCCTTGACACACCATCCATGCAATTTAGATGATATCGAATTCCGTTTGAAAGATAGAAGCAGAACCACCCAAGTCTCAAGAAATACAAGGGTAAGCTTTGTCAAACCCATTACATATCCACATGGGAGCAAATATCTCATGACCCATTACATCTACAGTCTTCCTTCTTACGTTGTTTGTTAAGCTATCCTTGACACACCATCCGTGCAATTTAGATGACGATATCGAATTCCGTTTGAAAGATAGACGCAGAAGCATCAAAGTCTCAAGAAATACAAGGGTAAGCTTTGTCAAACCCATTACATGTCCATATGGGAGCAAATATCTCATGACCCATTACATCTACAGTCTGGTTTCTTACGTTGTTTGTTAAGCTATCCTTGACACACCATCCATGCAATTTAGATGACGATATCCAATTCCGTTTGAAAGATAGACGCAGAAGCATCAAAGTCTCAAGAAATACAAGGGTAAGCTTTGTCAAACCCATTACATGTCCATATGGGAGCAAATATCTCATGACCCATTACATCTACAGTCTTCCTTCTTACGTTGTTTGTTAAGCTATCCTTGACACACCATCCATGCAATTTAGATGATGCTATCGAATTCCGTTTGAAAGATAGACGCAGAACCACCCAAGTCTCAGGAAATACAAGGGTAAGCTATGACAAACCCATTACATGTCCATTTGGGGAGCAAATATCTCATGACCCATTACATCTACAGTCTTCCTTCTTACGTTGTTTGTTAAGCTATCCTTGACACACCATCCGTGCAATTTAGATGACGATATCGAATTCCGTTTGAAAGATAGACGCAGAAGCATCAAAGTCTCAAGAAATACAAGGGTAAGCTTTGTCAAACCCATTACATGTCCATATGGGAGCAAATATCTCATGACCCTTTACATCTACAGTCTTCCTTCTTACGTTGTTTGTTAAGCTATCCTTGACACACCATCCATGCAATTTAGATGACGATATCCAATTCCGTTTGAAAGATAGACGCAGAAGCATCAAAGTCTCAAGAAATACAAGGGTAAGCTTTGTCAAACCCATTACATGTCCATATGGGAGCAAATATCTCATGACCCATTACATCTACAGTCTTCCTTCTTACGTTGTTTGTTAAGCTATCCTTGACACACCATCTATGCAATTTAGATGATGATATCGAATTCCGTTTGAAAGATAGAAGCAGAACCACCCAAGTCTCAAGAAATACAAGGGTAAGCTATGACAAACCCATTACATGTCCATATGGGAGCAAATATCTCATGACCCATTACATCTACAGTCTTCCTTCTCACTTTGTTTGTTAAGCTATCCTTGAAACACAATCCATGCAATTTAGATGATGATATCGAATTCCGTTTGAAAGATAGACACAGAAGCATCAAAGTCTCAAGAAATACAAGGGTAATCTTTGTCAACCCATTACATGTCCATATGGGAGCAAATATCTCATGACCCATTACATCTACAGTCTTCCTTCTTACGTTGTTTGTTAAGCTATCCTTGACACACCATCCATGCAATTTAGATGACGATATCGAATTCCGTTTGAAAGGTATACGCAGAAGCATCAAAGTCTCAAGAAATACAAGGGTAAGCTTTGTCAAACCCATTACATGTCCATATGGGAGCAAATATCTCATGACCCATTACATCTACAGTCTGGTTTCTTACGTTGTTTGTTAAGCTATCCTTGACACACCATCCATGCAATTAAGATGATGCTATCGAATTCCGTTTGAAAGATAGACGCAGAACCACCCAAGTCTCAGGAAATACAAGGGTAAGCTATGACAAACCCATTACATGTCCATTTGGGAGCAAATATCTCATGACCCATTACATCTACAGTCTTCCTTCTTACGTTGTTTGTTAAGCTATCCTTGACACACCATCCATGCAATTTAGATGATGGTATCGAATTCCGTTTGAAAGATAGACGCAGAAGCATCAAAGTCTCAAGAAATACAAGGGTAAGCTTTGTCAAACCCATTACATGTGCATATGGGAGCAAATATCTCACGACCCATTACATCTACAGTCTTCCTTCTTACGTTGTTTGTTAAGCTATCCTTGACACACAATCCATGCAATTAAGATGATGATATCGAATTCCGTTTGGAAGATAGACGCAGAAGCATCAAAGTCTAAAGAAATACAAGGGTAAGCTTTGTCAAACCCATTACATGTCCATATGGGAGCAAATATCTCATGACCCATTACATCTACAGTCTTCCTTCTTACGTTGTTTGTTAAGCTATCCTTGACACACCATCCATGCAATTTAGATGATGATATCGAATTCCGTTTGAAAGATAGACGCAGAACCACCCAAGTCTCAAGAAATACAAGGGTAAGCTATGACAAACCCATTACATGTCCATATGGGAGCAAATATCTCATGACCCATTACATCTACAGTCTTCCTTCTTACGTTGTTTGTTAAGCTATCCTTGACACACCATCCATGCAATTTAGATGATGATATCGAATTCCGTTTGAAAGATAGACGCAGAACCACCCAAGTCTCAAGAAATACAAGGGTAAGCTATGACAAACCCATTACATGTCCATATGGGAGCAAATATCTCATGACCCATTACATCTACAGTCTTCCTTCTTACGTTGTTTGTTAAGCTATCCTTGACACACCATCCATGCAATTTAGATGACGATATCGAATTCCGTTCGAAAGATAGACGCAGAAGCATCAAAGTCTCAAGAAATACAAGGCTAAGCTTTGTCAAACCCATTACATGTCCATATGGGAGCAAATATCTCATGACCCATTACATCTACAGTCTTCCTTCTTACGTTGTTTGTTAAGCTATCCTTGACACACCATCCATGCAATTTAGATGATGATATCGAATTCCGTTTGAAAGATAGACGCAGAAGCATCAAAGTCTCAAGAAATACAAGGGTAAGCTTTGTCAAACCCATTACATGTCCATATGTGAGCAAATATCTCATGACCCATTACATCTACAGTCTTCCTTCTTACGTTGTTTGTTAAGCTATCCTTGACACACAATCCATGCAATTTAGATGATGATATCGAATTCCGTTTGAAAGATAGACGCAGAAGCATCAAAGTCTCAAGAAATACAATGGGAAGCTTTGTCAAACCCATTACATGTCCATATGGGAGCAAATATCTCATGACCCATTACATCTACAGTCTTCCTTCTTACGTTGTTTGTTAAGCTATCCTTGACACACCATCCATGCAATTTAGATGATGATATCGAATTCCGTTTGAAAGATAGACGCAGAAGCACCCAAGTCTCATGAAATACAAGGGTAAGTTTTGTCAAACCCATTACATGTCCATATGGAAGCAAATATCTCATGACCCATTACATCTACAGTCTTCCTTCTTACGTTGTTTGTTAAGCTATTCTTGACACACCATCCATGCAATTTAGATGATGATATCGATTTCCGTTTGAAAGATAGACGCAGAACCACCCAAGTCTCAAGAAATACAAGGGTAAGCTATGACAAACCCATTACATGTCCATATGGGAGCAAATATCTCATGACCCATTACATCTACAGTCTTCCTTCTCACGTTGTTTGTTAAGATATCCTTGACACACAATCCATGCAATTTAGATGATGATATCGAATTCCGTTTGAAAGATAGACGCAGAAGCATCCAAGTCTCAAGAAAAACAAGTGTAAGCTTTGTCAAACCCATTACATGTCCATATGAGAGCATATATCTCATGACCCATAGCATCTACAACCTTCTTTCTTACGTTGTTTGTTAAGCTATCCTTGACACATCATCCATGCAATTTAGATGACGATATCGAATTCCGTTTGAAAGATAGACGCAGAAGCATCAAAGTCTCAAGAAATACAAGGGTAAGCTTTGTCAAACCAATTACATGTCCATATGGGAGCAAATATCCCATGACCCATTACATCTACAGTCTTCCTTCTTACTTTGTTTGTCAAGCTATCCTTGACACACCATCCATGCACTTTAGATGACAATATCGAATTCTGTTTGAAAGATAGACGCAGAAGCATCCAAGTCTCAAGAAATACAAGTGTAAGCTTTGTCAAACCCATTACGTGTCCATATGAGAGCATATATCTCATGACCCATAGCATCTACAATCTTCTTTCTTACGTTGTTTGTTAAGCTATCCTTGACACACCATCCATGCAATTTAGATGACGATATCGAATTCCGTTTGAAAGATAGACGCAGAAGCATCAAAGTCTCAAGAAATACAAGGGTAAGCTTTGTCAAACCCATTACATGTCCATATGGGAGCAAATATCCCATGACCCATTACATCTACAGTCTTCCTTCTTACGTTGTTTGTTAAAATATCCTTGACACACCATCCATGCAATTTAGATGACGATATCGAATTCCGTTTGAAAGATAGACGCAGAAGCATCAAAGTCTCAAGAAATACAAGGGTAAGCTTTGTCAAGCCCATTACATGTCCATATGGCAGCAAATATCTCATGACCCATTACATCTACAGTCTTCCTTCTTACGTTGTTTGTTAAGATATCCTTGACACACAATCCATGCAATTTAGATGATGATATCGAATTCCGTTTGAAAGATAGACGCAGAAGCATCCAAGTCTCAAGAAATACAAGTGTAAGCTTTGTCAAACCCATTACGTGTCCATATGAGAGCATATATCTCATGACCCATAGCATCTACAATCTTCTTTCTTACGTTGTTTGTTAAGCTATCCTTGACACACCATCCATGCAATTTAGATGACGATACCGAATTCCGTTTGAAAGATAGACGCAGAAGCATCAAAGTCTCAAGAAATACAAGGGTAAGCTTTGTCAAACCCATTACATGTCCATATGGGAGCAAATATCTCATGACCCATTACATCTACAGTCTTCCTTCTTACTTTGTTTGTTAAGCTATCCTTGACACACCATCCATGCACTTTAGATGATGATATCGAATTCCGTTTGAAAGATAGACGCAGAAGCATCAAAGTCTCAAGAAATACAAGGGTAAGCTTTGTCAAACCCATTACATGTCCATATGTGAGCAAATATCTCATGACCCATTACATCTACATTCTTCCTTCTTACGTTTTTTGTTAAGCTATCCTTGACACACAATCCATGCAATTTAGATGATGATATCGAATTCCGTTTGAAAGATAGACGCAGAAGCATCAAAGTCTCAAGAAATACAAGGGTAAGCTTTGTCAAACCAATTACATGTTCATATGGGAGCAAATATCTCATGACCCATTACATCTACAGTCTTCCTTCTTACTTTGTTTGTCAAGCTATCCTTGACACACCATCCATGCACTTTAGATGACGATATCGAATTCCGTTTGAAAGATAGACGCAGAAGCATCAAAGTCTCAAGAAATACAAGGGTAAGCTATGACAAACCCATTATATGTCCATATGGGAGCAAATATCTCATGACCCATTACATCTACAGTCTTCCTTCTCACGTTGTTTGTTAAGATATCCTTGACACACAATCCATGCAATTTAGATGATGATATCGAATTCCGTTTGAAAGATAGACGCAGAAGCATCCAAGTCTCAAGAAAAACAAGTGTAAGCTTTGTCAAACCCATTACATGTCCATATGAGAGCATATATCTCATGACCCATAGCATCTACAACCTTCTTTCTTACGTTGTTTGTTAAGCTATCCTTGACACACCATCCATGCAATTTAGATGACGATATCGAATTCCGTTTGAAAGATAGACGCAGAAGCATCAAAGTCTCAAGAAATACAAGGGTAAGCTTTGTCAAACCAATTACATGTCCATACGGGAGCAAATATCTCATGACCCATTACATCTACAGTCTTCCTTCTTACTTTGTTTGTCAAGCTATCCTTGACACACCATCCATGCACTTTAGATGACGATATCGAATTCTGTTTGAAAGATAGACGCAGAAGCATCAAAGTCTCAAGAAATACAAGGGTAATCTTTGTCAAACCCATTACATGTCCATATGGGAGCAAATATCTCATGACCCATTACATCTACAGTCTTCCTTCTTACGTTGTTTGTTAAAATATCCTTGACACACCATCCATGCAATTTAGATGACGATATCGAATTCCGTTTGAAAGATAGACGCAGAAGCATCAAAGTCTCAAGAAATACAAGGGTAAGCTTTGTCAAACCCATTACATGTCCATATGGCAGCAAATATCTCATGACCCATTACATCTACAGTCTTCCTTCTTACGTTGTTTGTTAAGATATCCTTGACACACAATCCATGCAATTTAGATGATGATATCGAATTCCGTTTGAAAGATAGACGCAGAAGCATCCAAGTCTCAAGAAATACAAGTGTAAGCTTTGTCAAACCCATTACGTGTCCATATGAGAGCATATATCTCATGACCCATAGCATCTACAATCTTCTTTCTTACGTTGTTTGTTAAGCTATCCTTGAAACACCATCCATGCAATTTAGATGACGATATCGAATTCCGTTTGAAAGATAGACGCAGAAGCATCAAAGTCTCAAGAAATACAAGGGTAAGCTTTGTCAAACCCATTACATGTCCATATGGGAGCAAATATCTCATGACCCATTACATCTACAGTCTTCCTTCTTACTTTGTTTGTTAAGCTATCATTGACACACCATCCATGCACTTTAGATGATGATATCGAATTCCGTTTGAAAGATAGACGCAGAAGCATCAAAGTCTCAAGAAATACAAGGGTAAGCTTTGTCAAACCCATTACATGTCCATATGTGAGCAAATATCTCATGACCCATTACATCTACAGTCTTCCTTCTTACGTTTTTTGTTAAGCTATCCTTGACACACAATCCATGCAATTTAGATGATGATATCGAATTCCGTTTGAAAGATAGACGCAGAAGCATCAAAGTCTCAAGAAATACAAAGGGAAGCTTTGTCAAACCCATTACATGTCCATATGGGAGCAAATATCTCATGACCCATTACATCTACAGTCTTCCTTCTTACGTTGTTTGTTAAGCTATCCTTGACACACCATCCATGCAATTTAGATGACGATATCGAATTCCGTTTGAAAGATAGACGCAGAAGCATCAAAGTCTCAAGAAATGCAAGGGTAAGCTTTGTCAAACCCATTACATGTCCATATGGGAGCAAATATCTCATGAGCCATTACATCTACAGTCTTCCTTCTTACGTTGTTTGTTAAGCTATCCTTGACACACCATCCATGCAATTTAGATGATGATATCGAATTCCGTTTGAAAGATAGACGCAGAACCACCCAAGTCTCAAGAAATACAAGGGTAAGCTATGACAAACCCATTACATGTCCATATGGGAGCAAATATCTCATGACCCATTACATCTACAGTCTTCCTTCTCACGTTGTTTGTTAAGCTATCCTTGAAACACAATCCATGCAATTTAGATGATGATATCGAATTCGGTTTGAAAGATAGACCCAGAAGCATCAAAGTCTCAAGAAATACAAGGGTAATCTTTGTCAAACCCATTACATGTCCATATGGGAGCAAATATCTCATGACCCATTACATCTACAGTCTTCCTTCTTACGTTGTTTGTTAAGCTATCCTTGACACACCATCCATGCAATTTAGATGACGATATCGAATTCCGTTTGAAAGATAGACGCAGAAGCATCAAAGTCTCAAGAAATACAAGGGTAAGCTTTGTCAAACCCATTACATGTTCATATGGGAGCAAATATCTCATGACCCATTACAACTACAGTCTTCCTTCTTACGTTGTTTGTTAAGCTATCCTTGACACACCATCCATGCAATTTAGATGACGATATCGAATTCCGTTTGAAAGATAGACGCAGAAGCATCCAAGTCTCAAGAAAAACAAGTGTAAGCTTTGTCAAACCCATTACATGTCCATATGAGAGCATATATCTCATAACCCATAGCATCTACAGTCTTCCTTCTTACGTTGTTTGTTAAGCTATCCTTGACACACCATCCATGCAATTTAGATGACGATATCGAATTCCGTTTGAAAGATAGAAGCAGAAGCATCAAAGTCTCAAGAAATACAAGGGTAAGCTTTGTCAAACCCATTACATGTCCATATGGGAGCAAATATCTCATGACCCATTACATCTACAGTCTTCCTTCTTACTTTGTTTGTCAAGCTATCCTTGACACACCATCCATGCACTTTAGATGACGATATCGAATTCTGTTTGAAAGATAGACGCAGAAGCATCAAAGTCTCAAGAAATACAAGGGTAATCTTTGTCAAACCCATTACATGTCCATATGGGAGCAAATATCTCATGACCCATTACATCTACAGTCTTCCTTCTTACGTTGTTTGTTAAAATATCCTTGACACACCATCCATGCAATTTAGATGACGATATCGAATTCCGTTTGAAAGATAGACGCAGAAGCATCAAAGTCTCAAGAAATACAAGGGTAAGCTTTGTCAAACCCATTACATGTCCATATGGCAGCAAATATCTCATGACCCATTACATCTACAGTCTTCCTTCTTACGTTGTTTGTTAAGATATCCTTGACACACAATCCATGCAATTTAGATGATGATATCGAATTCCGTTTGAAAGATAGACGCAGAAGCATCCAAGTCTCAAGAAATACAAGTGTAAGCTTTGTCAAACCCATTACGTGTCCATATGAGAGCATATATCTCATGACCCATAGCATCTACAATCTTCTTTCTTACGTTGTTTGTTAAGCTATCCTTGAAACACCATCCATGCAATTTAGATGACGATATCGAATTCCGTTTGAAAGATAGACGCAGAAGCATCAAAGTCCCAAGAAATACAAGGGTAAGCTTTGTCAAACCCATTACATGTCCATATGGGAGCAAATATCTCATGACCCATTACATCTACAGCCTTCCTTCTTACTTTGTTTGTTAAGCTATCCTTGACACACCATCCATGCACTTTAGATGATGATATCGAATTCCGTTTGAAAGATAGACGCAGAAGCATCAAAGTCTCAAGAAATACAAGGGTAAGCTTTGTCAAACCCATTACATGTCCATATGTGAGCAAATATCTCATGACCCATTACATCTACAGTCTTCCTTCTTACGTTTTTTGTTAAGCTATCCTTGACACACAATCCATGCAATTTAGATGATGATATCGAATTCCGTTTGAAAGATAGACGCAGAAGCATCAAAGTCTCAAGAAATACAAAGGGAAGCTTTGTCAAACCCATTACATGTCCATATGGGAGCAAATATCTCATGACCCATTACATCTACAGTCTTCCTTCTTACGTTGTTTGTTAAGCTATCCTTGACACACCATCCATGCAATTTAGATGACGATATCGAATTCCGTTTGAAAGATAGACGCAGAAGCATCAAAGTCTCAAGAAATGCAAGGGTAAGCTTTGTCAAACCCATTACATGTCCATATGGGAGCAAATATCTCATGAGCCATTACATCTACAGTCTTCCTTCTTACGTTGTTTGTTAAGCTATCCTTGACACACCATCCATGCAATTTAGATGATGATATCGAATTCCGTTTGAAAGATAGACGCAGAACCACCCAAGTCTCAAGAAATACAAGGGTAAGCTATGACAAACCCATTACATGTCCATATGGGAGCAAATATCTCATGACCCATTACATCTACAGTCTTCCTTCTCACGTTGTTTGTTAAGCTGTCCTTGAAACACAATCCATGCAATTTAGATGATGATATCGAATTCGGTTTGAAAGATAGACCCAGAAGCATCAAAGTCTCAAGAAATACAAGGGTAATCTTTGTCAAACCCATTACATGTCCATATGGGAGCAAATATCTCATGACCCATTACATCTACAGTCTTCCTTCTTACGTTGTTTGTTAAGCTATCCTTGACACACCATCCATGCAATTTAGATGACGATATCGAATTCCGTTTGAAAGATAGACGCAGAAGCATCAAAGTCTCAAGAAATACAAGGGTAAGCTTTGTCAAACCCATTACATGTTCATATGGGAGCAAATATCTCATGACCCATTACAACTACAGTCTTCCTTCTTACGTTGTTTGTTAAGCTATCCTTGACACACCATCCATGCAATTTAGATGACGATATCGAATTCCGTTTGAAAGATAGACGCAGAAGCATCCAAGTCTCAAGAAAAACAAGTGTAAGCTTTGTCAAACCCATTACATGTCCATATGAGAGCATATATCTCATAACCCATAGCATCTACAGTCTTCCTTCTTACGTTGTTTGTTAAGCTATCCTTGACACACCATCCATGCAATTTAGATGACGATATCGAATTCCGTTTGAAAGATAGAAGCAGAAGCATCAAAGTCTCAAGAAATACAAGGGTAAGCTTTGTCAAACCCATTACATGTCCATATGGGAGCAAATATCTCATGACCCATTACATCTACAGTCTTCCTTCTTACGTTGTTTGTTAAGCAATCCTTGACACACCATCCATGCATTTTAGATGATGATATCGAATTCCGTTTGAAAGATAGACGCAGAAGCATCCAAGTCTCAAGAAAAATAAGTGTATGCTTTGTCAAACCCATTACATGTCCATATGTGAGCAAATATCTCATGACCCATTACATCTACAGTCTTCCTTCTTACGTTGTTTGTAAGGCTATCCTTGACACACAATCCATGCAATTTAGATGATGATATTGAATTCCGTTTGAAAGATAGACGCAGAAGCATCAAAGTCTCAAGAAATACAAGGGGAAGCTTTGTCAAACCCATTACATGTCCATATGGGAGCAAATATCTCATGGCCCATTACATCTACAGTCTTCCTTCTTACGTTGTTTGTTAAGCTATCCTTGACACACCATCCATGCAATTTAGATGACGATATCGAATTCCGTTTGAAAGATAGACGCAGAAGCATCAAAGTCTCAAGAAATACAAGGCTAAGCTTTGTCAAACCCATTACATGTCCATATGGGAGCAAATATCTCATGACCCATTACATCTACAGTCTTCCTTCTTACGTAGTTTGTTAAGCTATCCTTGACACACCATCCATGCAATTTAGATGATGATATCGAATTCCGTTTGAATGATAGACGCAGAAGCATCAAAGTCTCAAGAAATACAAGGGTAAGCTTTGTCAAACCCATTACATGTCCATATGTGAGCAAATATCTCATGACCCATTACATCTACAGTCTTCCTTCTTACGTTGTTTGTAAGGCTATCCTTGACACACAATCCATGCAATTTAGATGATGATATTGAATTCCGTTTGAAAGATAGACGCAGAAGCATCAAAGTCTCAAGAAATACAAGGGGAAGCTTTGTCAAACCCATTACATGTCCATGTGGGAGCAAATATCTCATGACCCATTACATCTACAGTCTTCCTTCTTACGTTGTTTGTTAAGCTATCCTTGACACACCATCCATGCAATTTAGATGATGATATCGAATTCCGTTTGAAAGATAGACGCAGAAGCATCAAAGTCTCAAGAAATACAAGGGTAAGCTTTGTCAAACCCACTACATGTCCATATGGGAGCAAATATCTCATGACCCATTACATCTACAGTCTTCCTTCTTACGTTGTTTGTTAAGCTATCCTTGATACACCATCCATGCCATTTAGATGACGATATCGAATTCCGTTTGAAAGATAGACGCAGAAGCATCAAAGTCTCAAGAAATGCAAGGGTAAGCTTTGTCAAACCCCTAAATTGTCCATATGGGAGCAAATATCTCATGACCCATTACATCTACAGTCTTCCTTCTTACTTTGTTTGTCAAGCTATCCTTGACACACCATCCATGCACTTTAGATGACGATATCGAATTCTGTTTGAAAGATAGACGCAGAAGCATCAAAGTCTCAAGAAATGCAAGGGTAAGCTTTGTCAAACCCCTAAATTGTCCATATGGGAGCAAATATCTCATGACCCATTACATCTACAGTCTTCCTTCTTACGTTGTTTGTTAAGCTATCCTTGACACACCATCCATGCAATTTAGATGATGATATCGAATTCCGTTTGAAAGATAGACGCAGAAGCATCAAAGTCTCAAGAAATACAAGGGTAAGCTTTGTCAAACCCACTACATGTCCATATGGGAGCAAATATCTCATGACCCATTACATCTACAGTCTTCCTTCTTACGTTGTTTGTTAAGCTATCCTTGACACACCATCCATGCCATTTAGATGACGATATCGAATTCCGTTTGAAAGATGGACGCAGAAGCATCAAAGTCTCAAGAAATGCAAGGGTAAGCTTTGTCAAACCCCTAAATTGTCCATATGGGAGCAAATATCTCATGACCCATTACATCTACAGTCTTCCTTCTTACTTTGTTTGTCAAGCTATCCTTGACACACCATCCATGCACTTTAGATGACGATATCGAATTCTGTTTGAAAGATAGACGCAGAAGCATCAAAGTCTCAAGAAATACAAGGGTAATCTTTGTCAAACCCATTACATGTCCATATGGGAGCAAATATCTCATGACCCATTACATCTACAGTCTTCCTTCTTACGTTGTTTGTTAAAATATCCTTGACACACCATCCATGCAATTTAGATGACGATATCGAATTCCGTTTGAAAGATAGACGCAGAAGCATCAAAGTCTCAAGAAATACAAGGGTAAGCTTTGTCAAACCCATTACATGTCCATATGGCAGCAAATATCTCATGACCCATTACATCTACAGTCTTCCTTCTTACGTTGTTTGTTAAGATATCCTTGACACACAATCCATGCAATTTAGATGATGATATCGAATTCCGTTTGAAAGATAGACGCAGAAGCATCCAAGTCTCAAGAAATACAAGTGTAAGCTTTGTCAAACCCATTACGTGTCCATATGAGAGCATATATCTCATGACCCATAGCATCTACAATCTTCTTTCTTACGTTGTTTGTTAAGCTATTCTTGACACACCATCCATGCAATTTAGATGACGATATCGAATTCCGTTTGAAAGATAGACGCAGAAGCATCAAAGTCTCAAGAAATACAAGGGTAAGCTTTGTCAAACCCATTACATGTCCATATGGGAGCAAATATCTCATGACCCATTACATCTACAGTCTTCCTTCTTACTTTGTTTGTTAAGCTATCCTTGACACACCATCCATGCACTTTAGATGATGATATCGAATTCCGTTTGAAAGATAGACGCAGAAGCATCAAAGTCTCAAGAAATACAAGGGTAAGCTTTGTCAAACCCATTACATGTCAATATGTGAGCAAATATCTCATGACCCATTACATCTACAGTCTTCCTTCTTACGTTTTTTGTTAAGCTATCCTTGAAATACAATCCATGCAATTTAGATGATGATATCGAATTCCGTTTGAAAGATAGACGCAGAAGCATCAAAGTCTCAAGAAATACAAAGGGAAGCTTTGTCAAACCCATTACATGTCCATATGGGAGCAAATATCTCATGACCCATTACATCTACAGTCTTCCTTCTTACGTTGTTTGTAAAGCTATCCTTGACACACCAGCCATGCAATTTAGATGACGATATCGAATTCCGTTTGAAAGATAGACGCAGAAGCATCAAAGTCTCAAGAAATGCAAGGGTAAGCTTTGTCAAACCCATTACATGTCCATATGGGAGCAAATATCTCATGACCCATTACATCTACAGTCTTCCTTCTTACGTTGTTTGTTAAGCTATCCTTGACACACCATCCATGCAATTTAGATGATGATATCGAATTCCGTTTGAAAGATAGACGCAGAACCACCCAAGTCTCAAGAAATACAAGGGTAAGCTATGACAAACCCATTACATGTCCATATGGGAGCAAATATCTCATGACCCATTACATCTACAGTCTTCCTTCTCACGTTTTTTGTTAAGCTATCCTTGAAACACAATCCATGCAATTTAGATGATGATATCGAATTCGGTTTGAAAGATAGACCCAGAAGCATCAAAGTCTCAAGAAATACAAGGGTAATCTTTGTCAAACCCATTACATGTCCATATGGGAGCAAATATCTCATGACCCATTACATCTACAGTCTTCCTTCTTACGTTGTTTGTTAAGCTATCCTTGACACACCATCCATGCAATTTAGATGACGATATCGAATTCCGTTTGAAAGATAGACGCAGAAGCATCAAAGTCTCAAGAAATACAAGGGTAAGCTTTGTCAAACCCATTACATGTCCATATGGGAGCAAATATCTCATGACCCATTACATCTACAGTCTTCGTTCTTACGATGTTTGTTAAGCTATCCTTGACACACAATCCATGCAATTTAGATGATTATACCGAATTCCGTTTGAAAGATAGACGCAGAAGCATCCAAGTCTCAAGAAAAACAAGTGTAAGCTTTGTCAAACCCATTACATGTCCATATGAGAGCATATATCCCATGACCCGTAGCATCTACAACCTTCTTTCTTACGTTGTTTGTTAAGCTATCCTTTACACACCATCCATGCAACTTAGATGACGATATCGAATTCCGTTTGAAAGATAGACGCAGAAGCATCAAAGTCTCAAGAAATACAAGGGTAAGCTTTGTCAAACCCATTACATGTCCATATGGGAGCAAATATCTCATGACCCATTACATCTACAGTCTTCCTTCTTACTTTGTTTGTTAAGCAATCCTTGACACACCATCCATGCATTTTAGATGATGATATCGAATTCCGTTTGAAAGATAGACGCAGAAGCATCCAAGTCTCAAGAAAAATAAGTGTATGCTTTGTCAAACCCATTACATGTCCATATGAGAGCATATATCTCATGACCCATTACATCCACAGTCTTGCTTCTTACGTTGTTTGTTAAGCCATCCTTGAAACACAATCCATGCAATTTAGATGATGATATCGAATTCCGTTTGAAAGATAGACGCAGAAGAATGAAAGTCTCAAGAAATACAAGGGTAAGCTTTGTCAAACCCATTACATGTCCATATGGGAGCAAATATCTCATGACCCATTACATCTACAGTCTTCCTTCTTACGTTGTTTGTTAAGCTATCCTTGACACACCATCCATGCAATTTAGATGACGATATCGAATTTCGTTTGAAAGATAGACGCAGAAGCATCAAAGTCTCAAGAAATACAAGGCTAAGCTTTGTCAAACCCATTACATGTCCATATGGGAGCAAATATCTCATGACCCATTACATCTGCAGTCTTCCTTCTTACGTTGTTTGTTAAGCTAACCTTGACACACCATCCATGCAATTTAGATGATGATATCGAATTCCGTTTGAAAGATAGACGCAGAAGCATCAAAGTCTCAAGAAATACAAGGGTAAGCTTTGTCAAACCCATTACATGTCCATATGTGAGCAAATATCTCATGACCCATTACATCTACAGTCTTCCTTCTTACGTTGTTTGTAAGGCTATCCTTGACACACAATCCATGCAATTTAGATGATGATATTGAATTCCGTTTGAAAGATAGACGCAGAAGCATCAAAGTCTCAAGAAATACAAGGGGAAGCTTTGTCAAACCCATTACATGTCCATGTGGGAGCAAATATCTCATGACCCATTACATCTACAGTCTTCCTTCTTACGTTGTTTGTTAAGCTATCCTTGACACACCATCCATGCCATTTAGATGACGATATCGAATTCCGTTTGAAAGATAGACGCAGAAGCATCAAAGTCTCAAGAAATGCAAGGGTAAGCTTTGTCAAACCCCTAAATTGTCCATATGGGAGCAAATATCTCATGACCCATTACATCTACAGTCTTCCTTCTTACGTTGTTTGTTAAGCTATCCTTGACACACCATCCATGAAATTTAGATGATGATATCGAATTCCGTTTGAGAGATAGACGCAGAACCACCCAAGTCTCAAGAAATACAAGGGTAAGCTATGACAAACCCATTACATGTCGATATGGGAGCAAATATCTCATGACCCATTACATCTAAAGTCTTCCTTCTCACGTTGTTTGTTAAGCTATCCTTGAAACACAATCCATGCAATTTAGATGATGATATCGAATTCCGTTTGAAAGATAGACGCAGAAGCATCAAAGTCTCAAGAAATACAAGGGTAAGCTTTGTCAAACCCATTACATGTCCATATGGGAGCAAATATCTCATGACCCATTACATCTACAGTCTTCCTTCTTACGTTGTTTGTTAAGCTATCCTTGACACAACATCCATGCAATTTAGAATGACGATATCGAATTCTGTTTGAAAGATAGACGCAGAAGCATCAAAGTCTCAAGATATACAAGGCTAAGCTTTGTCAAACCCATTATATGTCCATATGGGAGCAAATATCTCATGACCCATTACATCTACAGTCTTCCTTCTTACGTTGTTTGTTAAGCTATCCTTGACACACCATCCATACAATTTAGATGATGATATCGAATTCCGTTTGAAAGATAGACGCAGAAGCATCAAAGTCTCAAGAAATACAAGGGTAAGCTTTGTCAAACCCATTACATGTCCATATGGGAGCAAATATCTCATGACCCATTACATCTACAGTCTTCCTTCTTACGTTGTTTGTTAAGCTATCCTTGACACAACATCCATGCAATTTAGATGACGATATCGAATTCCGTTTGAAAGATAGACGCAGAAGCATCAAAGTCTCAAGAAATACAAGGCTAAGCTTTGTCAAACCCATTACATGTCCATATGGGAGCAAATATCTCATGACCCATTACATCTACAGTCTTCCTTCTTACGTTGTTTGTTAAGCTATCCTTGACACACCATCCATGCAATTTAGATGACGATATCGAATTCCGTTTGAAAGATAGACGCAGAAGCATCAAAGTCTCAAGAAATGCAAGGGTAAGCTTTGTCAAACCCATTACATGTCCATATGGGAGCAAATATCTCATGACCCATTACATCTACAGTCTTCCTTCTTACGTTGTTTGTTAAGCTATCCTTGACACACCATCCATGCAATTTAGATGATGATATCGAATTCCGTTTGAAAGATAGACGCAGAACCACCCAAGTCTCAAGAAATACAAGGGTAAGCTATGACAAACCCATTACATGTCCATATGGGAGCAAATATCTCATGACCCATTACATCTACAGTCTTCCTTCTCACGTTGTTTGTTAAGCTATCCTTGAAACACAATCCATGCAATTTAGATGATGATATCGAATTCGGTTTGAAAGATAGACCCAGAAGCATCAAAGTCTCAAGAAATACAAGGGTAATCTTTGTCAAACCCATTACATGTCCATATGGGAGCAAATATCTCATGACCCATTACATCTACAGTCTTCCTTCTTACGTTGTTTGTTAAGCTATCCTTGACACACCATCCATGCAATTTAGATGACGATATCGAATTCCGTTTGAAAGATAGACGCAGAAGCATCAAAGTCTCAAGAAATACAAGGGTAAGCTTTGTCAAACCCATTACATGTCCATATGGGAGCAAATATCTCATGACCCATTACATCTACAGTCTTCGTTCTTACGATGTTTGTTAAGCTATCCTTTACACACCATCCATGCAACTTAGATGACGATATCGAATTCCGTTTGAAAGATAGACGCAGAAGCACCCAAGTCTCAAGAAATACAAGGGTAAGCTATGACAAACCCATTACATGTCCATATGGGAGCAAATATCTCATGACCCATTACATCTACAGCCTTCCTTCTCACGTTGTTTGTTAAGCCATCCTTGAAACACAATCCATGCAATTTAGATGATGATATCGAATTCCGTTTGAAAGATAGACGCAGAAGAATGAAAGTCTCAAGAAATGCAAGGGTAAGCTTTGTCAAACCCATTACATGTCCATATGGGAGCAAATATCTCATGACCCATTACATCTACAGTCTTCCTTCTTACGTTGTTTGTTAAGCTATCCTTGACACACCATCCATGCAATTTAGATGACGATATCGAATTCCGTTTGAAAGATAGACGCAGAAGCATCAAAGTCTCAAGAAATACAAGGCTAAGCTTTGTCAAACCCATTACATGTCCATCTGGGAGCAAATATCTCATGACCCATTACATCTGCAGTCTTCCTTCTTACGTTGTTTGTTAAGCTATCCTTGACACACCATCCATGCAATTTAGATGATGATATCGAATTCCGTTTGAAAGATAGACGCAGAAGCATCAAAGTCTCAAGAAATACAAGGGTAAGCTTTGTCAAACCCATTACATGTCCATATGTGAGCAAATATCTCATGACCCATTACATCTACAGTCTTCCTTCTTACGTTGTTTGTAAGGCTATCCTTGACACACAATCCATGCAATTTAGATGATGATATTGAATTCCGTTTGAAAGATAGACGCAGAAGCATCAAAGTCTCAAGAAATACAAGGGGAAGCTTTGTCAAACCCATTACATGTCCATGTGGGAGCAAATATCTCATGACCCATTACATTTACAGTCTTCCTTCTTACGTTGTTTGTTAAGCTATCCTTGACACACCATCCATGCCATTTAGATGACGATATCGAATTCCGTTTGAAAGATAGACGCAGAAGCATCAAAGTCTCAAGAAATGCAAGGGTAAGCTTTGTCAAACCCCTAAATTGTCCATATGGGAGCAAATATCTCATGACCCATTACATCTACAGTCTTCCTTCTTACGTTGTTTGTTAAGCTATCCTTGACACACCATCCATGCAATTTAGATGATGATATCGAATTCCGTTTGAGAGATAGACGCAGAACCACCCAAGTCTCAAGAAATACAAGGGTAAGCTATGACAAACCCATTACATGTCGATATGGGAGCAAATATCTCATGACCCATTACATCTAAAGTCTTCCTTCTCACGTTGTTTGTTAAGCTATCCTTGAAACACAATCCATGCAATTTAGATGATGATATCGAATTCCGTTTGAAAGATAGACGCAGAAGCATCAAAGTCTCAAGAAATACAAGGGTAAGCTTTGTCAAACCCATTACATGTCCATATGGGAGCAAATATCTCATGACCCATTACATCTACAGTCTTCCTTCTTACGTTGTTTGTTAAGCTATCCTTGACACAACATCCATGCAATTTAGAATGACGATATCGAATTCTGTTTGAAAGATAGACGCAGAAGCATCAAAGTCTCAAGATATACAAGGCTAAGCTTTGTCAAACCCATTATATGTTCATATGGGAGCAAATATCTCATGACCCATTACATCTACAGTCTTCCTTCTTACGTTGTTTGTTAAGCTATCCTTGACACACCATCCATACAATTTAGATGATGATATCGAATTCCGTTTGAAAGATAGACGCAGAAGCATCAAAGTCTCAAGAAATACAAGGGTAAGCTTTGTCAAACCCATTACATGTCCATATGGGAGCAAATATCTCATGACCCATTACATCTACAGTCTTCCTTCTTACGTTGTTTGTTAAGCTATCCTTGACACAACATCCATGCAATTTAGATGACCATATCGAATTCCGTTTGAAAGATAGACGCAGAAGCATCAAAGTCTCAAGAAATACAAGGCTAAGCTTTGTCAAACCCATTACATGTCCATATGGGAGCAAATATCTCATGACACATTACATCTACAGTCTTCCTTCTTACGTTGTTTGTTAAGCTATCCTTGACACACCATCCATGCAATTTAGATGATGATATCGAATTCCGTTTGAAAGATAGACGCAGAAGCATCAAAGTCTCAAGAAATACAAGGGTAAGCTTTGTCAAACCCATTACATGTCCATATGGGAGCAAATATCTCATGACCCATTACATCTACAGTCTTCCTTCTTACGTTGTTTGTTAAGCTATCCTTGACACACAATCCATACAATTTATATGATGATATCGAATTCCGTTTGAAAGATAGACGCAGAAGCGTCAAAGTCTCAAGAAGTACAAGGGTAAGCTTTGTTAAGCCATCCTTGAAACACAATCCATGCAATTTGGATGAAGATATCGAATTCCGTTTGAAAGATAGACGCAGAAGCATCAAAGTCTCAAGAAATACAAGGGTAAGCTTTGTCAAACCCATTACATGTCCATATGGGAGCAAATATCTCATGACCCATTACATATACAGTCTTCCTTCTTAAGTTGTTTGTTAAGCTATCCTTGACACACCATCCATGCAATTTAGATGACGATATCGAATTCCGTTTGAAAGATAGACGCAGAAGCATCAAAGTCTCAAGAAATACAAGGGTCAGCTTTGTCAAACCCATTACATGTCCATATGGGAGCAAATATCTCATGACCCATTACATCTACAGTCTTCCTTCTTACGTTGTTTGTTAAGCTATCCTTGACACAAAATCCATGCAATTTAGATGATGATATCGAATTCCGTTTGAAAGATAGACGCAGAAGCATCAGTCTCAAGAAATACAAGGGTAAGCTTTGTCAAACCCATTACATGTCCATATGGGAGCAAATATCTCATGACCCATTACATCTACACTCTTCCTTCTTACGTTGTTTATTAAGCTATCCTTGACACACCATCCATGCAATTTAGATGATGATATCGAATTCCGTTTGAAAGATAGACGCAGAACCACCCAAGTCTCAAGAAATACAAGGGTAAGCTATGACAAACCCATTACATGTCCATATGGGAGCAAATATCTCATGACCCATTACATCTACAGTCTTCCTTCTCACGTTGTTTGTTAAGCTGTCCTTGAAACACAATCCATGCAATTTAGATGATGATATCGAATTTCGTTTGAAAGATAGACGTAGAACCACACAAGTCTCAAGAAATACAAGGGAAGCTATGTCAACACATTACATGTCCATATGGGAGCAAATATCTCATGACCCATTACATCTACAGTCTTCCTTCTTACGTTGTTTGTAAAGCTATCCTTGACACACCATCCATGCAATTTAGATGACGATATCGAATTCCGTTTGAAAGGTAGACGCAGAAGCATCAAAGTCTCAAGAAATACAAGGGTAAGCTTTGTCAAACCCATTACATGTCCATATGGGAGCAAATATCTCATGACCCATTACATCTACAGTCTTCCTTCTTACGTTGTTTGTTAAGATATCCTTGACACACCATCCATGCAATTTAGATGATGATATCGAATTCCGTTTGAAAGATAGACGCAGAACCACCCAAGTCTAAAGAAATACAAGGGTAAGCTATGACAAACCCATTACATGTCCATATGGGAGCAAATATCTCATGACCCATTACATCTACAGTCTTCCTTCTCACGTTGTTTGTTAAGCTGTCCTTGAAACACAATCCATGCAATTTAGATGATGATATCTAATTCCGTTTGAAAGATAGACGCAGAAGCATCAAAGTCTCAAGAAATACAAGGGTAAGCTTTGTCAAACCCATTGCATGTCCATATGGGAGCAAATATCTCATGACCCATTACATCTACAGTCTGGTTTCTTACGTTGTTTGTTAAGCTATCCTTGACACACCATCTATGCAATTTAGATGATGATATCGAATTCCGTTTGAAAGATAGACGCAGAACCACCCAAGTCTCAGGAAATACAAGGGTAAGCTATGACAAACCCATTACATGTCCATATGGGAGCAAATATCTCATGACCCATTACATCTACAGTCTTCCTTCTTACGTTGTTTGTTAAGCTATCCTTGACACACCATCCATGCAATTTAGATGATGATATCGAATTCCGTTTGAACGATAGACGCAGAAGCATCAAAGTCTCAAGAACTACAAGGGTAAGCTTTGTCAAACCCATTACATGTCCATATGGGAGCAAATATCTCATGACCCATTACAGCTACAGTCTTCCTTCTTACGTTGTTTGTTAAGCTATCCTTGACGCACAATCCATGCAATTTATATGATGATATCGAATTCCGTTTGAAAGATAGACGCAGAAGCGTCAAAGTCTCAAGAAGTACAAGGGTAAGCTTTGTTAAGCCATCCTTGAAACACAATCCATGCAATTTGGATGATGATATCGAATTCCGTTTGAAAGATAGACGCAGAAGCATCAAAGTCTCAAGAAATACAAGGGTAAGCTTTGTCAAACCCATTACATGTCCATATGGGAGCAAATATCTCATGACCCATTACATATACAGTCTTCCTTCTTACGTTGTTTGTTAAGCTATCCTTGACACACCATCCATGCAATTTAGATGACGATATCGAATTCCGTTTGAAAGATAGACGCAGAAGCATCAAAGTCTCAAGAAATACAAGGGTAAGCTTTGTCAAACCCATTACATGTCCATATGGGAGCAAATATCTCATGACCCATTACATCTACAGTCTTCCTTCTTACGTTGTTTGTTAAGCTATCCTTGACACACAATCCATGCAATTTAGATGTCCATAAGGGAGCAAATATCTCATGACCCATTACATCTACAGTCTTCCTTCTTACTTTTTTTAAGCTATCCTTGACACACCATCCATGCAATTTAGATGATGATATCGAATTCCGTTTGAAAGATAGACGCAGAACCACCCAAGTCTCAAGAAATACAAGGGTAAGCTATGACAAACACATTACATGTCCATATGGGAGCAAATATCTCATGACCCATTACATCTACAGTCTTGCTTCTTACGTTGTTTGTTAAGCCATCCTTGAAACACAATCCATGCAATTTGGATGAAGATATCGAATTCCGTTTGAAAGATAGACGTAGAAGCATCAAAGTCTCAAGAAATACAAGGGTAAGCTTTGTCAAACCCATTACATGTCCATATGGTAGCAAATATCTCATGACCCATTACATATACAGTCTTCCTTCTTACGTTGTTTGTTAAGCTATCCTTGACACACCATCCATGCAATTTAGATGACGATATCGAATTCCGTTTGAAAGATAGACGCAGAAGCATCAAAGTCTCAAGAAATACAAGGGTCAGCTTTGTCAAACCCATTACATGTCCATATGGGAGCAAATATCTCATGACCCATTACATCTACAGCCTTCCTTCTTACGTTGTTTGTTAAGCTATCCTTGACACAAAATCCATGCAATTTAGATGATGATATCGAATTCCGTTTGAAAGATAGACGCAGAAGCATCAAAGTCTCAAGAAATACAAGGGTAAGCTTTGTCAAACCCATTACATGTCCATATGGGAGCAAATATCTCATGACCCATTACATCTACACTCTTCCTTCTTACGTTGTTTATTAAGCTATCCTTGACACACCATCCATGCAATTTAGATGATGATATCGAATTCCGTTTGAAAGATAGACGCAGAACCACCCAAGTCTCAAGAAATACAAGGGTAAGCTATGACAAACCCATTACATGTCCATATGGGAGCAAATATCTCATGACCCATTACATCTACAGTCTTCCTTCTCACGTTGTTTGTTAAGCTGTCCTTGAAACACAATCCATGCAATTTAGATGATGATATCGAATTCCGTTTGAAAGATAGACGCAGAAGCATCAAAGTCTCAAGAAATACAAGGGTCAGCTTTGTCAAACCCATTACATGTCCATATGGTAGCAAATATCTCATGACCCATTACATATACAGTCTTCCTTCTTACGTTGTTTGTTAAGCTATCCTTGACACACCATCCATGCAATTTAGATGACGATATCGAATTCCGTTTGAAAGATAGACGCAGAAGCATCAAAGTCTCAAGAAATACAAGGGTCAGCTTTGTCAAACCCATTACATGTCCATATGGGAGCAAATATCTCATGACCCATTACATCTACAGCCTTCCTTCTTACGTTGTTTGTTAAGCTATCCTTGACACAAAATCCATGCAATTTAGATGATGATATCGAATTCCGTTTGAAAGATAGACGCAGAAGCATCAAAGTCTCAAGAAATACAAGGGTAAGCTTTGTCAAACCCATTACATGTCCATATGGGAGCAAATATCTCATGACCCATTACATCTACACTCTTCCTTCTTACGTTGTTTATTAAGCTATCCTTGACACACCATCCATGCAATTTAGATGATGATATCGAATTCCGTTTGAAAGATAGACGCAGAACCACCCAAGTCTCAAGAAATACAAGGGTAAGCTATGACAAACCCATTACATGTCCATATGGGAGCAAATATCTCATGACCCATTACATCTACAGTCTTCCTTCTCACGTTGTTTGTTAAGCTGTCCTTGAAACACAATCCATGCAATTTAGATGATGATATCGAATTCCGTTTGAAAGATAGACGTAGAACCACACAAGTCTCAAGAAATACAAGGGAAGCTATGTCAACACATTACATGTCCATATGGGAGCAAATATCTCATGACCCATTACATCTACAGTCTTCCTTCTTACGTTGTTTGTAAAGCTATCCTTGACACACCATCCATGCAATTTAGATGACGATATCGAATTCCGTTTGAAAGGTAGACGCAGAAGCATCAAAGTCTCAAGAAATACAAGGGTAAGCTTTGTCAAACCCATTACATGTCCATATGGGAGCAAATATCTCATGACCCATTACATCTACAGTCTTCCTTCTTACGTTGTTTGTTAAGCTATCCTTGACACACTATCCATGCAATTTAGATGATGATATCGAATTCCGTTTGAAAGATAGACGCAGAACCACCCAAGTCTCAAGAAATACAAGGGTAAGCTATGACAAACCCATTACATGTCCATATGGGAGCAAATATCTCATGACCCATTACATCTACAGTCTTCCTTCTCACGTTGTTTGTTAAGCTGTCCTTGAAACACAATCCATGCAATTTAGATGATGATATCTAATTCCGTTTGAAAGATAGACGCAGAAGCATCAAAGTCTCAAGAAATACAAGGGTAAGCTTTGTCAAACCCATTGCATGTCCATATGGGAGCAAATATCTCATGACCCATTACATCTACAGTCTGGTTTCTTACGTTGTTTGTTAAGCTATCCTTGACACACCATCTATGCAATTTAGATGATGATATCGAATTCCGTTTGAAAGATAGACGCAGAACCACCCAAGTCTCAGGAAATACAAGGGTAAGCTATGACAAACCCATTACATGTCCATTTGGGAGCAAATATCTCATGACCCATTACATCTACAGACTTCCTTCTTACGTTGTTTGTTAAGCTATCCTTGACACACCATCCATGCAATTTAGATGATGATATCTAATACCCATTACATCTACAGACTTCCTTCTTACGTTGTTTGTTAAGCTATCCTTGACACACCATCCATGCAATTTAGATGATGATATCTAATACCGTTTGAAAGATAGACGCAGAACCACCCGAGTCTCAAGAAATACAAGGGTAAGCTATGAAAAACCCATTACATGTCCATATGGGAGCAAATATGTCATGACCCATTACATCTACAGTCTTCCTTCTTACGTTGTTTGTTAAGCTATCCTTGACACACCATCCGTGCAATTTAGATGATGATATCGAATTCCGTTTGAAAGATAGACGCAGAACCACCCAAGTCTCAAGAAATACAAGGGTAAGCTATGACAAACCCATTACATGTCCATATGGGAGCAAATATCTCATGACCACCGACGTAGCCAGGGGGGGGGCCGGGCCCGGGCCCCCGAAATGATTTTTGTTCCCATAAGATATTAGCTTATGTTACACATTTTTTAATTTTTGAATAAAATTTTAAACTGTTTTAAATTTTTCAAGAAATAAGTAAAGTATTTGGAGAAGTATTACAGAGAATTATTTAACTACATTGGTATACCTATTGTCCAACATATTTGAAAGTATAAAAATAATAAACACTTTCGGCTTTTCGAGCAATTTTCTGCATAGTTGTTGTTAAGTTTTAAGGTGTTGTTCAAGCGTTTAATCGTAACTTTAGGCTGACTGTAAGTGTTACTGAGTTCAGAACAAGACGTTTTTTTTATTTATTGAACGTTTGTAGCATATTACGTCCAATACTTTGGCTTATAAACAGCATAATTTTTTGCAACTTTTGATAAAAGCAATAAGTACTATATAGTCTCTAACACGTTTTTGTAATGAACTATTTTGAACATCATAATAATTACAAATTCTTTATTATGTTTGAAATTTGCAACAAAAAACTATATCAACCATTTTTTATGATATAACTAGCTGACCCGGTCCGCGTTGCTGGCCCGTTGTTTGGGTTCTCCGTGTAAACTTTAGTTATCTATCCAGTATTGATACACCCATAATTAGGCATCCCTCTAGAAACTTCATAATATAAATCAATGTTTTGACATAAATTCCATATAATGGTATCCCCCAAATTTAAGATATAAAATCTCTTTTATTATACCCTTCACCATAAATCGACAGTTTAAAGCACTTTGTGACCCACATATAATGGTCGGTGCACGTCAATTAACATTGCTATATATTGGATTGTTGGTCTCGGTTGGGGTCGTAATTATTACTGCAAAGAATTGTTGGTATAGGTCCACCTTTTGATATAGCTCCCATAGAACGGTACCGGCTGATTTTCGCTATTTTTGAGGATTTAACATCATTATCACACCGAAATGGCTGAAATCTGGTTTTAATATATTTTAAAGAGGAGGGCATAAATATTCGTATCGACCGAAAGACACGCATTTTTATTTGCGCTCGGTATGTAACAGTAATAGGTTCACGTTTTAATATATCTCCCTTAAAACAGTACCTCCCGATTTTCGATAGTTCAGAGATATATCCACTGTTCAGTATACGTCCTCGTTTTGATATAGCTCCCATAGAACGGTGGCGCCTGATTTTCGCTATTTTTGGTGGATTTAACCTCATTCAGGCCGATCGAACGTAACGCTTTTTTTCTTCGCGCTCTATATGCAATAGTGGTAAAATACCCCTCAGCGAAATGTATGTTCCTTCGGGATATGTATGGCAACATTTATATAATTCATAAAAAAAATTACTTCTATAAATTGTAGTTGTTATTATCGAGATTTTGCTGTATTTAAAAAATGTATCTTTACCTAGCTATTCCAAGGACTGAAATCAATGCTCATGAAGTTTCACTTCCCACATTTTGAGATTTTATCCGTAATTATAATATTTTCAAAAATGGAACACGATCGCGGTATTCTGATTCCAATGATGATATTGTATTGTATATCAATAACTTTGTCTGATTTCCAATTTCCAATGGATCTTTCTGGAATTTCGATCTTGTGACATCTCAAGTTATCCGGATTTTACTGTATTCCAAAATGTGGAGTTGATCGCGCTGTCCCACTTACTGTTTAGTGTTCTGCGTTTATAGCGTTTTTTAGGCACGCTTACAAAATTATGTATATTATCTGAAATAATAAATGTTTGCAAATTTTGTGATGACCGCGATATTTCACTTCCGCAAAGACCATTCAGGGTCAAGACAGTAATTACAGTAGCATTGCAAACAATCTGTAAACAATACGTTCAAAAATATCATGGACTTCAGATTTAAAAAAAAAAAATTTTGAAGGAGAACCTCCGGTCACTACACTTAGCCGTATTAAAATAGGTCACTACCGCGCTATCCCACTTGTTCAAGCTAGTGCTTATATCATTTTTGTGTCACGCTTACTAAAATTATGTATATTAATTGAAATAATAAATTTTTGAAAACTTTGTGATGACCGCGATCATTCAGGGAAAACAATCTGTAAACAATACGTTCAAAAATATCAAAGATTTCAGATTTTCTTAAAAACATTGTGGGGGAGGACCACCGGTCACTACTCCTAGCCGTATAAAAACAGCTTACGACAGTTCTAATTAATTGAAATAATACATTTTTGAAAATTTTGGGATGACTGCTATTTTCACTTCCGCGACGACTATTCAGGGTCAAGACTGTAATTACCATAGCATTGCAAACAATTTGTAAACAATATCTTTAAACGTATCTTGAATTTCGCGGTTTTCTTAAAAAAATTGTGGGGTGGACTACCGGTCACTACACTTAGCGGGATAAAAAAATGGATTACGACCAATTCTCAGACCTAAAAACTTCACATAAAAAATTTCATAAGATTTCCCAATCGATTTTTCGGAATTTCTATATAGTGAGATCTCAAGTCATCGGGATTTTACAGTATTCCAAAATATGGCGCTGACCGCGTTATCCCACATATTGAAGCCAGTGTTTTAGCGGTTTTGTAGTCACGCTTACTAAAATTAGGTATATTATCTGAAATAATACATTTTTGAATGATTTGGGATGACCGCGATATTTCACTTCCGCGACGACCATTCAAAAAAATATATAGCCTATTTTCACCACCGGTGTTCCCAGTACATTATCTGAAATTTTCAAGAAAATCTATTCAGCCGTTTTTGAGTCTATTCGGAACATACAAACAAACAAACATACTAACATACACACATTGCCTTTTATATATTAGACTAGCTGACCCGGTCCGCGTTGCTGGCCCGTTGGTTGGGTTCTCCGTGTAAACTTTAGTTATCTATCCAGTATTGATACACCCATAATTAGGCATCCCTCTAGAAACTTCATAATATAAATCAATGTTTTGACATAAATTCCATATAATGGTATCCCCCAAATTTAAGATATAAAATCTCTTTTATTATACCCTTCACCATAAATCGACAGTTTAAAGCACTTTGTGACCCACATATAATGGTCGGTGCACGTCAATTAACATTGCTATATATTGGATTGTTGGTCTCGGTTGGGGTCGTAATTATTACTGCAAAGAATTGTTGGTATAGGTCCACCTTTTGATATAGCTCCCATAGAACGGTACCGGCTGATTTTCGCTATTTTTGAGGATTTAACATCATTATCACACCGAAATGGCTGAAATCTGGTTTTAATATATTTTAAAGAGGAGGGCATAAATATTCGTATCGACCGAAAGACACGCATTTTTATTTGCGCTCGGTATGTAACAGTAATAGGTTCACGTTTTAATATATCTCCCTTAAAACAGTACCTCCCGATTTTCGATAGTTCAGAGATATATCCACTGTTCAGTATACGTATATAGCTCCCATAGAACGGTGGCGCCTGATTTTCGCTATTTTTGGTGGATTTAACCTCATTCAGGCCGATCGAACGTAACGCTTTTTTTCTTCGCGCTCTATATGCAATAGTGGTAAAATACTCCTCAGCGAAATGTATGTTCCTTCGGGATATGTATGGCAACATTTATATAATTCATAAAAAAAATTACTTCTATAAATTGTAGTTGTTATTATCGAGATTTTGCTGTATTTAAAAAATGTATCTTTACCTAGCTATTCCAAGGACTGAAATCAATGCTCATGAAGTTTCACTTCCCACATTTTGAGATTTTATCCGTAATTATAATATTTTCAAAAATGGAACACGATCGCGGTATTCTGATTCCAATGATGATATTGTATTGTATATCAATAACTTTGTCTGATTTCCAATTTCCAATGGATCTTTCTGGAATTTCGATCTTGTGACATCTCAAGTTATCCGGATTTTACTGTATTCCAAAATGTGGAGTTGATCGCGCTGTCCCACTTATTGTTTAGTGTTCTGCGTTTATAGCGTTTTTTAGGCACGCTTACAAAATTATGTATATTATCTGAAATAATAAATGTTTGCAAATTTTGTGATGACCGCGATATTTCACTTCCGCGAAGACCATTCAGGGTCAAGACAGTAATTACAGTAGCATTGCAAACAATCTGTAAACAATACGTTCAAAAATATCATGGACTTCAGATTTAAAAAAAAATTTTTTTGAAGGAGAACCTCCGGTCACTTAGCCGTATTAAAATAGGTCACTACCGCGCTATCCCACTTGTTCAAGCTAGTGTTTATATCATTTTTGTGTCACGCTTACTAAAATTATGTATATTAATTGAAATAATACATTTTTGAAAACTTTGTGAGGGAAAACAATCTGTAAACAGTACGTTCAAAAATATCAAAGATTTCAGATTTTCTTAAAAACATTGTGGGGGAGGACCACCGGTCACTACTCCTAGCCGTATAAAAACAGCTTACGACAGTTCTAATTAATTGAAATAATACATTTTTTAAAATTTTGGGATGACTGCTATTTTCACTTCCGCGACGACTATTCAGGGTCAAGACTGTAATTACCATAGCATTGCAAACAATTTGTAAACAATATCTTTAAACGTATCTTGAATTTCGCGGTTTTCTTAAAAAAATTGTGGGGTGGACTACCGGTCACTACACTTAGCGGGATAAAAAAATAGATTACGACCAATTCTCAGACCTAAAAACTTCACATACAAAATTTCATAAGATTTCCCAATCGATTTTTCGGAATTTCTATATAGTGAGATCTCAAGTCATCGGGATTTTACAGTATTCCAAAATATGGCGTTGACCGCGTTATCCCACATATTGAAGCCAGTGTTTTAGCGGTTTTGTAGTCACGCTTACTAAAATTAGGTATATTATCTGAAATAATACATTTTTGAATGATTTGGGATGACCGCGATATTTCACTTCCGCGACGACCATTCAAAAAAATATATAGCCTATTTTCACCACCGGTGTTCCCAGTACATTATCTGAAATTTTCAAGAAAATCTATTCAGCCGTTTTTGAGTCTATTCGGAACATACAAACAAACAAACATACTAACATACACACATTGCCTTTTATATATTAGACTAGCTGACCCGGTCCGCGTTGCTGGCCCGTTGTTTGGGTTCTCCGTGTAAACTTTAGTTATCTATCCAGTATTGATACACCCATAATTAGGCATCCCTCTAGAAACTTCATAATATAAATCAATGTTTTGACATAAATTCCATATAATGGTATCCCCCAAATTTAAGATATAAAATCTCTTTTATTATACCCTTCACCATAAATCGACAGTTTAAAGCACTTTGTGACCCACATATAATGGTCGGTGCACGTCAATTAACATTGCTATATATTGGATTGTTGGTCTCGGTTGGGGTCGTAATTATTACTGCAAAGAATTGTTGGTATAGGTCCACCTTTTGATATAGCTCCCATAGAACGGTACCGGCTGATTTTCGCTATTTTTGAGGATTTAACATCATTATCACACCGAAATGGCTGAAATCTGGTTTTAATATATTTTAAAGAGGAGGGCATAAATATTCGTATCGACTGAAAGACACGCATTTTTATTTGCGCTCGGTATGTAACAGTAATAGGTTCACGTTTTAATATATCTCCCTTAAAACAGTACCTCCCGATTTTCGATAGTTCAGAGATATATCCACTGTTCAGTATACGTCCTCGTTTTGATATAGCTCCCATAGAACGGTGGCGCCTGATTTTCGCTATTTTTGGTGGATTTAACCTCATTCAGGCCGATCGAACGTAACGCTTTTTTTCTTCGCGCTCTATATGCAATAGTGGTAAAATACCCCTCAGCGAAATGTATGTTCCTTCGGGATATGTATGGCAACATTTATATAATTCATAAAAAAAATTACTTCTATAAATTGTAGTTGTTATTATCGAGATTTTGCTGTATTTAAAAAATGTATCTTTACCTAGCTATTCCAAGGACTGAAATCAATGCTCATGAAGTTTCACTTCCCACATTTTGAGATTTTATCCGTAATTATAATATTTTCAAAAATGGAACACGATCGCGGTATTCTGATTCCAATGATGATATTGTATTGTATATCAATAACTTTGTCTGATTTCCAATTTCCAATGGATCTTTCTGGAATTTCGATCTTGTGACATCTCAAGTTATCCGGATTTTACTGTATTCCAAAATGTGGAGTTGATCGCGCTGTCCCACTTATTGTTTAGTGTTCTGCGTTTATAGCGTTTTTTAGGCACGCTTACAAAATTATGTATATTATCTGAAATAATAAATGTTTGCAAATTTTGTGATGACCGCGATATTTCACTTCCGCGAAGACCATTCAGGGTCAAGACAGTAATTACAGTAGCATTGCAAACAATCTGTAAACAATACGTTCAAAAATATCATGGACTTCAGATTTAAAAAAAAAATTTTTTTGAAGGAGAACCTCCGGTCACTTAGCCGTATTAAAATAGGTCACTACCGCGCTATCCCACTTGTTCAAGCTAGTGTTTATATCATTTTTGTGTCACGCTTACTAAAATTATGTATATTAATTGAAATAATACATTTTTGAAAACTTTGTGATGACCGCGATCATTCAGGGAAAACAATCTGTAAACAGTACGTTCAAAAATATCAAAGATTTCAGATTTTCTTAAAAACATTGTGGGGGAGGACCACCGGTCACTACTCCTAGCCGTATAAAAACAGCTTACGACAGTTCTAATTAATTGAAATAATACATTTTTTAAAATTTTGGGATGACTGCTATTTTCACTTCCGCGACGACTATTCAGGGTCAAGACTGTAATTACCATAGCATTGCAAACAATTTGTAAACAATATCTTTAAACGTATCTTGAATTTCGCGGTTTTCTTAAAAAAATTGTGGGGTGGACTACCGGTCACTACACTTAGCGGGATAAAAAAATAGATTACGACCAATTCTCAGACCTAAAAACTTCACATACAAAAATTTCATAAGATTTCCCAATCGATTTTCGGAATTTCTATATAGTGAGATCTCAAGTCATCGGGATTTTACAGTATTCCAAAATATGGCGTTGACCGCGTTATCCCACATATTGAAGCCAGTGTTTTAGCGGTTTTGTAGTCACGCTTACTAAAATTAGGTATATTATCTGAAATAATAAATTTTTGAATGATTTGGGATGACCGCGATATTTCACTTCCGCGACGACCATTCAAAAAAATATATAGCCTATTTTCACCACCGGTGTTCCCAGTACATTATCTGAAATTTTCAAGAAAATCTATTCAGCCGTTTTTGAGTCTATTCGGAACATACAAACAAACAAACATACTAACATACACACATTGCCTTTTATATATTAGACTAGCTGACCCGGTCCGCGTTGCTGGCCCGTTGTTTGGGTTCTCCGTGTAAACTTTTAGTTATCTATCCAGTATTGATACACCCATAATTAGGCATCCCTCTAGAAACTTCATAATATAAATCAATGTTTTGACATAAATTCCATATAATGGTATCCCCCAAATTTAAGATATAAAATCTCTTTTATTATACCCTTCACCATAAATCGACAGTTTAAAGCACTTTGTGACCCACATATAATGGTCGGTGCACGTCAATTAACATTGCTATATATTGGATTGTTGGTCTCGGTTGGGGTCGTAATTATTACTGCAAAGAATTGTTGGTATAGGTCCACCTTTTGATATAGCTCCCATAGAACGGTACCGGCTGATTTTCGCTATTTTTGAGGATTTAACATCATTATCACACCGAAATGGCTGAAATCTGGTTTTAATATATTTTAAAGAGGAGGGCATAAATATTCGTATCGACTGAAAGACACGCATTTTTATTTGCGCTCGGTATGTAACAGTAATAGGTTCACGTTTTAATATATCTCCCTTAAAACAGTACCTCCCGATTTTCGATAGTTCAGAGATATATCCACTGTTCAGTATACGTCCTCGTTTTGATATAGCTCCCATAGAACGGTGGCGCCTGATTTTCGCTATTTTTGGTGGATTTAACCTCATTCAGGCCGATCGAACGTAACGCCTTTTTTTCTTCGCGCTCTATATGCAATAGTGGTAAAATACCCCTCAGCGAAATGTATGTTCCTTCGGGATATGGTATGGCAACATTTATATAATTCATAAAAAAAAATTACTTCTATAAATTGTAGTTGTTATTATCGAGATTTTGCTGTATTTAAAAAATGTATCTTTACCTAGCTATTCCAAGGACTGAAATCAATGCTCATGAAGTTTCACTTCCCACATTTTGAGATTTTATCCGTAATTATAATATTTTCAAAAATGGAACACGATCGCGGTATTCTGATTCAATGATGATATTGTATTGTATATCAATAACTTTGTCTGATTTCCAATGGATCTTTCTGGAATTTCGATCTTGTGACATCTCAAGTTATCCGGATTTTACTGTATTCCAAAATGTGGAGTTGATCGCGCTGTCCCACTTATTGTTTAGTGTTCTGCGTTTATAGCATTTTTAGGCACGCTTACAAAAATATGTATATTATCTGAAATAATAAATGTTTGCAAATTTGTGATCACCGCGATATTTCACTTCCGCGAAGACCATTCAGGGTCAAGACAGTAATACAGTAGCATTGAAAAAAATCTGTAAACAATACGTTCAAAAATATCATGGACTTCAGATTTAAAAAAAAAAAAAATTTTGAAGGAGAACCTCCGGTCACTACACTTAGCCGTATTAAAATAGGTCACTACCGCGCTATCCCACTTGTTCAAGCTAGTGTTTATATCATTTTTGTGTCACGCTTACTAAAATTATGTATATTAATTGAAATAATACATTTTTGAAAACTTTGTGATGACCGCGATCATTCAGGGAAAACAATCTGTAAAACAATACGTTCAAAAATATCAAAGATTCAGATTTTCTTAAAACATTGTGGGGAGGACCACCGGTCACTACTCCTAGCCGTATAAAAACAGCTTACGACAGTTCTAATTAATTGAAATAATACATTTTTGAAAATTTTGGGATGACTGCTATTTTCACTTCCGCGACGACTATTCAGGGTCAAGACTGTAATTACCATAGCATTGCAAACAATTTGTAAACAATATCTTTAAACGTATCTTGAATTTCGCGGTTTTCTTAAAAAAATTGTGGGGTGGACTACCGGGTCACTACACTTAGCGGGATAAAAAAATAGATTACGACCAATTCTCAGACCTAAAAACTTCACATACAAAATTTCATAAGATTTCCCAATCGATTTTTCGGAATTTCTATATAGTGAGATCTCAAGTCATCGGGATTTTACAGTATTCCAAAATATGGCGTTGACCGCGTTTATCCCACATATTGAAGCCAGTGTTTTAGCGGTTTTGTAGTCACGCTTACTAAAATTAGGTATATTATCTGAAATAATACATTTTTGAATGATTTGGGATGACCGCGATATTTCACTTCCGCGACGACCATTCAAAAAAAAATATAGCCTATTTTCACCACCGGTGTTCCCAGTACATTATCTGAAATTTTCAAGAAAATCTATTCAGCCGTTTTTGAGTCTATTCGGACATACAAACATACAAACAAACAAACATACTAACATACACACATTGCCTTTTAATCTGTTGCTCCGTTCAAGAAAAGTCGCACTTACCACTCTAGCTAAAATTCTTGAATTTTGAGGGGGAAATACCAGAAGGAGTAGACCGAAAATCACCATCTACGAACTTTCTATAAGGCTCGCAGAAATATTGCTATAAAGAATGGTTTGGACCAACGAAGTATCCGGTTCGAAAATTGTCGTGCACACCAGCCACTACACATGATGGCCGTAGGTGTTCCTTACAGCTTTTGGGCCATATGGGCATGAAAAAACTTGTATTGTAGTAATAGGGGCCCCGAGATCAATTGTTGCAAAGAAGCAAACCGTTTCCAGAGAGGTCTTTTTATTTATTAATTTATTTATTTCATATTCTTACTTATAACTAAATTCTTAGTATAAAGGAAGTTAAGCCATGACTACTGAGGTCTTAAGCTTACACAGGTATATTTACTAATTATCAAGAGAGGTCTTAAACTGTACTTCTCTGAAAATTTTTCAAATACTCTGTGAAAGGTTATCGAAAGGAGGATCGAATCGGTTGATGTGTTCGAGAATTATCGTGTTCTCCAGGCAGCCAAACCAGACGGGCGAACATACCTAAGTCGACTCCAAATTTTCTGAAACAGATTTCTTCCAAACACACTTTGGCCCTAAAACCATTATTTTCGATGAGGCACATTTTTGACTAAAGGCTGAGAGTATAAAAAATGTAGATTGGGAATTGGGCAATTGTGTTCATGGATTTTTTGCTAAAATTCAGGGTTCCAGAATTTCATTTTAAAGGTATTCAGGACTGATAAGACAGGAGTTTTCTTGGTTCTTGATCAATTTATGAGAAAATCCTGGATAGGTAACAAGAATTTCTATAAGAGAAGTCCGATGATTTGAAGCCAAAATAGTTTATTGACGGATGCCCAATTGGGCACCAGGATTTGTCATAACATACCCACGATTGGGTGCTAGAATTTCATCATAAATATGACTCACTAATGCTGAGCAATAGCATTAGTTCTCTATCAAGAAAACTACTATCGGCCTTCAGAAATTCTTTGTGATTAGATCTACGATTGGACACCAAAATATTTTGAGGGAATAACTTCAATGATAGTAACAGTAACAACGATTGGACACCTGAATTTCCGGAATTGAAAAAACTGACCATATTCGGACATTGCAGCGTGATAAAAGACAAAAAAAGAAGACGCTTACTAAAAATTAGGTATATTATCTGAAATAATACATTTTTGAATGATTGGGATGACCGCGATATTTCACTTCCGCGACGTCCATTCAAAAAAATATATAGCCTATTTTCACCTCCGGTGTTCCCAGTACATTATCTGAAATTTTCAAGAAAATCTATTCAGCCGTTTTTGAGTCTATTCGGAACATACAAACATACAAACAAACAAACATACTAACATACACACATTGCCTTTTATATATTAGATTACTATTCCACAGCAGTGTCGTCCGTTAAGATTATTTGAAACTAGTCTCTTTCTACAAATTAGTAAATATCTATGTACAAAATAATTTTTCTGTCATATTTTTTATGTTTTATTCGATCTTTCGAATGTTAATAAAATCAATATTATTGAGATTGAGGTGAGTGTTTATATTTTATTTATGCATATTATTTCAAAATATTTCGAAATTACATTGAATTTTATTTTCAGAGATTTTTTTGTCGATTACTCTTTGAATTATATTATGGGAAGTAATTTGAATGGATGCACATTTCTAGAAATTTTCCTTTTTCCTTCTTCGGCAAAAGATTTATAACGACAAACGAAATAAAAAACTGATCGGAAACAGATTCAAATTAGTCAAAATCTCAAGAAGTATCAGTCCGCTTTGCGGACAGGAATATACCCTGAGTCTATGTGAAATGAAACATTAATCTATGAACAGATCGAATAGCGGCTACACATCCAAAATCTTTTAACCCAGAGTTATGTATTAGGAGATTTTTAGAATTGTGTAGCAATTTTCGGACGTATGAACTTACCAACAAAATATAGATTTTATCATTGTTCACAAATGTTATGGAGGAGGTAACTGAAGAAATGGACCGGACCGGCATAGTTCATTTTGGAAGTAATTTTCAGTTTTTTTAAGAAAAAAATATAGATTTGCCCATGAAAAACATAATACCGATCTAAACATAAACTGCATTAAACAACTATTTTGAAGGTTTGTTGGGATGTACCCATTTTCGAGCTAAAACTAAGTTTGGAGAAAATAAGATTGGAACAAATCTGTTGCTCCGTTCAAGAAAAGTCGCACTTACCACTCTAGCTAAAATTCTTGAATTTTGAGGGGGAAATACCAGAAGGAGTAGACCGAAAATCACCATCTACGAACTTTCTATAAGGCTCGCAGAAATATTGCTATAAAGAATGTTTGGACCAACGAAGTATCCGGTTCGAAAATTGTCGTGCACACCAGCCACTACACATGATGGCCGTAGGTGTTCCTTACAGCTTTTGCGCCATTTTCTCAGGAAGTATGGGCATGAAAAAACTTGTATTGTAGTAATAGGGGCCCCGAGATCAATTGTTGCAAAGAAGCAAACCGTTTCCAGAGAGGTCTTTTTATTTATTAATTTATTTATTTCATATTCTTACTTATAACTAAATTCTTAGTATAAAGGAAGTTAAGCCATGACTACTGAGGTCTTAAGCTTACACAGGTATATTTACTAATTATCAAGAGAGGTCTTAAACTGTACTTCCCTGAAAATTTTTCAAATACTCTGTGAAAGGTTATCGAAAGGAGGATCGAATCGGTTAATGTGTTCGAGAATTATCGTGTTCTCCAGGCAGCCAACCAGACGGGCGAACATACCTAAGTCGACTCCAAATTTTCTGAAACAGATTTCTTCCAAACACACTTTGGCCCTAAAACCATTATTTCGATGAGGCACATTTTGACTAAAGGCTGAGAGTATAAAAAATGTAGATTGGGAATTGGCAATTGTGTTCATGGATTTTTGCTAAAATTCAGGGTTCCAGAATTTCATTTTAAAGGTATTCAGGACTGATAAGACAGGAGTTTTCTTGGTTCGTGATCAATTTATGAGAAAATCCTGGATAGGAAACAAGAATTTCTATAAGAGAAGTCCGATGATTTGAAGCCAAAATAGTTTATTGACGGATGCCCAATTGGGCACCAGGATTTGTCATAACATACCCACGATTGGGTGCTAGAATTTCATCATAAATATGACTCACTAATGCTGAGCAATAGCATTAGTTCTCTATCAAGAAAACTACTATCGGCCTTAAGAAATTCTTTGTGATTAGATCTACGATTGGACACCAAAATATTTTGAGGGAATAACTTCAATGATAGTAACAGTAACAACGATTGGACACCTGAATTTCCGGAATTGAAAAAACTGACCATATTCGGACATTGCAGCGTGATAAAAGACAAAAAAAGAAGACACGTGTCTCGGCAGTTTTCCTTTATTTATATAACCCCTAAATTATCCTGCAAATATTTAAAAAAATACTAGTGGATAACGCCATGATATCCGAACGTTCCCTCTGCATAAATCAATTCACTACTAATCCCATTTTCCTTCCATAAATTACTCAATAAAATTGGAGTGGAAACAAAGCAAAGGTTAAGATATTTCTAAGGTTTTCCGATTGTATACTCTTTCTTTTGGTCTTACCGAAGTGATATCACTGAATTACACAACATTCACTGTAGTTGTGAGTTATTTGATAAATGATACACCCGAAAGTATATGCGACTATTAATATATCTATTGTTTGAACATATCTTAACTCTGATATGTTGTCAAAAAAGTTCTGAAAACAAGGGAAAATTGCCAAGAAGTCTTACGTCATTTTAATAAAAAATTGGAATTAAAAATTATTTCATCAGTAATCTATCTATCTAATATATAAAAGGCAATGTGTGTATGTTAGTATGTTTGTATGTTCCGAATAGACTCAAAAACGGCTGAATAGATTTTCTTGAAAATTTCAGATAATGTACTGGGAACACCGGTGGTGAAAATAGGCTATATATTTTTTTGAATGGTCGTCGCGGAAGTGAAATATCGCGGTCATCCCAAATCATTCAAAAATGTATTATTTCAGATAATATACCTAATTTTAGTAAGCGTGACTACAAAACCGCTAAAACACTGGCTTCAATATGTGGGATAACGCGGTCAACGCCATAATTTGGAATACTGTAAAATCCCGATGACTTGAGATCTCACTATATAGAAATTCCGAAAAATCGATTGGGAAATCTTATGAAATTTTGTATGTGAAGTTTTTAGGTCTGAGAATTGGTCGTAATCTATTTTTTTATCCCGCTAAGTGTAGTGACCGGTAGTCCACCCCACAATTTTTTTAAGAAAACCGCGAAATTCAAGATACGTTTAAAGATATTGTTTACAAATTGTTTGCAATGCTATGGTAATTACAGTCTTGACCCTGAATAGTCGTCGCGGAAGTGAAAATAGCAGTCATCCCAAAATTTTCAAAAATGTATTATTTCAATTAATTGGAACTGTCGTAAGCTGTTTTTATACGGCTAGGAGTAGTGACCGGTGGTCCTCCCCCACAATGTTTTTAAGAAAATCTGAAATCTTTGATATTTTTGAACGTATTGTTTACAGATTGTTTTCCCTGAATGATCGCGGTCATCACAAAGTTTTCAAAAATGTATTATTTCAATTAATATACATAATTTTAGTAAGCGTGACACAAAAATGATATAAACACTAGCTTGAACAAGTGGGATAGCGCGGTAGTGACCTATTTTAATACGGCTAAGTGTAGTGACCGGAGGTTCTCCTTCAAAAAATTTTTTTTTTAAATCTGAAGTCCATGATATTTTTGAACGTATTGTTTACAGATTTTTTTCAATGCTACTGTAATTACTGTCTTGACCCTGAATGGTCTTCGCGGAAGTGAAATATCGCGGTCATCACAAAATTTGCAAACATTTATTATTTCAGATAATATACATAATTTTGTAAGCGTGCCTAAAAAACGCTATAAACGCAGAACACTAAACAATAAGTGGGACAGCGCGATCAACTCCACATTTTGGAATACAGTAAAATCCGGATAACTTGAGATGTCACAAGATCGAAATTCCAGAAAGATCCATTGGAAATTGGAAATCAGACAAAGTTATTGATATACAATACAATTTCATCATTGGAATCAGAATACCGCGATCGTGTTCCATTTTTGAAAATATTATAATTACGGATAAAATCTCAAAATGTGGGAAGTGAAACTTCATGAGCATTGATTTCAGTCCTTGGAATAGCTAGGTAAAGATACATTTTTTAAATACAGCAAAATCTCGATAATAACAACTACAATTTATAGAAGTAATTTTTTTTATGAATTATATAAATGTTGCCATACATATCCCGAAGGAACATACATTTCGCTGAGGGGTATTTTACCACTATTGCATATAGAGCGCGAAGAAAAAAGCGTTACGTTCGATCGGCCTGAATGAGGTTAAATCCACCAAAAATAGCGAAAATCAGGCGCCACCGTTCTATGGGAGCTATATCAAAACGAGGACGTATACTGAACAGTGGATATATCTCTGAACTATCGAAAATCGGGAGGTACTGTTTTAAGGGAGATATATTAAAACGTGAACCTATTACTGTTACATACCGAGCGCAAATAAAAATGCGTGTCTTTCGGTCGATACGAATATTTATGCCCTCCTCTTTAAAATATATTAAAACCAGATTTCAGCCATTTCGGTGTGATAATGATGTTAAATCCTCAAAAATAGCGAAAATCAGCCGGTACCGTTCTATGGGAGCTATATCAAAAGGTGGACCTATACCAACAATTCTTTGCAGTAATAATTACGACCCCAACCGAGACCAACAATCCAATATATAGCAATGTTAATTGACGTGCACCGACCATTATATGTGGGTCACAAAGTGCTTTAAACTGTCGATTTATGGTGAAGGGTAAATTAAATTTGGGGGATACCATTATATGGAATTTATGTCAAAACATTGATTTATATTATGAAGTTTCTAGAGGGATGCCTAATTATGGGTGTATCAATACTGGATAGATAACTAAAGTTTACACGGAGAACCCAAACAACGGGCCAGCAACGCGGACCGGGTCAGCTAGTATATATATATAAAATTCTCCTGTCACGGTGTTCGGCTTTGAACTCCTCCGAAACTGCTGGACCGAATTTGATGAAATTTTGTATGTGGAGTTTGTAGGTCTGAGAATAGGTTTTTAACTACTTTTTATAGTGGTCAGTGGAGTGACCAGGGTACCTCCCCCACAAAATTTTTTTAGAAATCGTGAAATGAAAGTTATTTTTGAACGTTTTGTTTAAAAAACGTTTGCAATAATATGATTTTTACTGTCTTGATCTTGAATGGTCATCTCGGAAATGGGATATCGCGGTCAACCCAATTTTTCAAAAATGTATAATTATAGATATCCTTAATTTTAGTAAGCGTGACTACAAAAACGCTTTTAACCCGGGTTGCAATAGGTGGGAAAGCGCGATCAATCCCACATTTTAGAATACAGTGTAACACCGATAATGTGCATTGGTCACTAAAACGATGGGCCAACAATGCGTTTCGAAAATCTAGAGGGATCAATATTTAACTCATAAATTTTAAACAGATTACAAAGGCTTACACGGAAATCCAAAACGACGGGCAAGCAACGCGGAACCGGGTCAGCTAGTATAAGCATAAAATAAGTTTTATATCATTGCTAAATAGGAAATGTTTGCTAACATGAACTTTCAAAATTTTGGACACGCAGAAGCATCAAAGTCTCAAGAAATGCAAGGGTAAGCTATGACAAACCCATTACATGTCCATATGGGAGAAAATATCTCATGACCCATTACATCTACAGTCTTCCTTCTTACGTTGTTTGTTAAGCTATCCTTGACACACCATCCATGCAATTTAGATGATGATATCGAATTCCGTTTGAAAGATAGACGCAGAAACACCAAAGTCTCAAGAAATACAAGGGTAAGCTATGACAAACCCATTACATGTCCATATGGGAGCAAATATCTCATGACCCATTACATCTACAGTCTTCCTTCTTACGTTGTTTGTTAAGCTATCCTTGACATACCATCCATGCAATTTAGATGATGATATCGAATTCCGTTTGAAAGATAGACGCAGAACCACCCAAGTCTCAAGAAATACAAGGGTAAGCTATGACAAACCCATTACATGTCCATATGAGAGCATATATCTCATGACCCATAGCATCTACGGTCTTCCTTCTTACGTTGTTTGTTAAGCTATCCTTGACACACAATCCATGCAGTCCAGTCTTCGTTCTCACGTTGTTTGTTAAGCTATCCTTGAAACACAATCCATGCAATTTAGATGATGATATCGAATTCCGTTTGAAAGATAGACGCAGAAGCATCAAAGTCTCAAGAAATACAAGGGTAAGCTTTGTCCAACCCATTACATGTCCATATGGGAGCAAATATCTCATGACCCATTACATCTACAGTCTTCCTTCTTACGTTGTTTGTTAAGCTATCCTTGACACACAATCCATCCAATTTAGATGATGATATCGAATTCCGTTTGAAAGATAGACGCAGAAGCATCCAAGTCTCAAGAAAAATAAGTGTAAGCTTTGTCAAACCCATTACATGTCCATATGAGAGCATATATCTCATGACCCATAGCATCTACAGTCTTCCTTCTTACGTTGTTTGTTAAGCTATCCTTGACACACCATCCGTGCAATTTAGATGATGATATCGAATTCCGTTTGAAAGATAGACGCAGAACCACCCAAGTCTCAAGAAATACAAGGGTAAGCTATGACAAACCCATTACATGTCCATATGGGAGCAAATATCTCATGACCCATTACATCTACAGTCTTGCTTCTTACGTTGTTTGTTAAGCCATCCTTAAAACACAATCCATGCAATTTAGATAATGATATCGAATTCCGTTTGAAAGATAGACGCAGAAGCATCAAAGTCTCAAGAAATACAAGGGTAAGCTTTGTCAAACCCATTACATGTCCATATGGGAGCAAATATCTCATGACCCATTACATCTACAGTCTTCCTTCTTACGTTGTTTGTTAAGCTATCCTTGACACACCATCCATGCAATTTAGATGACGATATCGAATTCCGTTTGAAAGATAGACGCAGAAGCATCAAAGTCTCAAGAAATACAAGGGTAAGCTTTGTCAAACCCATCACATATCCATATGGGAGCAAATATCTCATGACCCATTACATCTAGAGTCTTCCTTCTTACGTTGTTTGTTAAGCTATCCTTGACACACCATCCATGCAATTTAGATGACGATATCGAATTCCGTTTGAAAGATAGACGCAGAAGCATCAAAGTCTCAAGAAATACAAGGGTAAGCTTTGTCAAACCCATTACATGTCCATGTGGGAGCAAATATCTCATGACCCATTACATCTACAGTCTTCCTTCTTACGTTGTGTGTTAAGCTATCCTTGACACACCATCCATGCAATTTAGATGATGATATCGAATTCCGTTTGAAAGATAGACGCAGAAGCATCAAAGTCCCAAGAAATACAAGGGTAAGCTTTGTCAACCCATTACACGTCCATATGGGAGCAAATATCTCATGACCCATTACATCTACAGTCTTCCTTCTTACGTTGTTTGTTAAGCTATCCTTGACACACAATCCATGCAATTTAGATGATGATATCGAATTCCGTTTGAAAGATAGACGCAGAAGCATCAAAGTCTCAAGAAATACAAGGGGAAGCTTTGTCAAACCCATTACATGTCCATATGGGAGCAAATATCTCATGGCCCATTACATCTACAGTCTTCCTTCTTACGTTGTTTGTTAAGCTATCCTTGACACACCATCCATGCAATTTAGATGACGATATCGAATTCCGTTTGAAAGATAGACGCAGAAGCATCAAAGTCTCAAGAAATACAAGGGTAAGCTTTGTCAAACCCATTACATGTCCATATGGGAGCAAATATCTCATGACCCATTACATCCACAGTCTTCCTTCTTACGTTGTTTGTTAAGCTATCCTTGACACACAATCCATGCAATTTAGATGATGATATCGAATTCCGTTTGAAAGATAGACGCAGAACCACCCAAGTCTCAAGAAATACAAGGGTAAGCTTTGTCAAACCCATTACATGTCCATATGGGAGCAAATATCTCATGACCCATTATATCTACAGTCTTCCTTCTTACGTTGTTTGTTAAGCTATCCTTGACACACAATCCATGCAATTTAGATGATGATATCGAATTCCGTTTGAAAGATAGACGCAGAAGCATCAAAGTCTCAAGAAATACAAGGGTAAGCATTGTCAAACCCATTACATGTCCATATGGGAGCAAATATCTCATGACCCATTACATCTACAGTCTTCCTTCTTACGTTGTTTGTTAAGCTATCCTTGACACACAATCCATGCAATTTAGATGATGATATCGAATTCCGTTTGAAAGATAGACGCAGAACCACCCAAGTCTCAAGAAATACAAGGGTAAGCTTTGTCAAACCCATTACATGTCCATATGGGAGCAAATATCTCATGACCCATTACATCTACAGTCTTCCTTCTTACGTTGTTTGTTAAGCTATCCTTGACACACAATCCATGCAATTTAGATGATGATATCGAATTCCGTTTGAAAGATAGACGCAGAAGCATCAAAGTCTCAAGAAATACAAGGGTAAGCATTGTCAAACCCATTACATGTCCATATGGGAGCAAATATCTCATGACCCATTACATCTACAGTCTTCCTTCTTACGTTGTTTGTTAAGCTATCCTTGACACACAATCCATGCAATTTAGATGATGATATCGAATTCCGTTTGAAAGATAGACGCAGAACCACCCAAGTCTCAAGAAATACAAGGGTAAGCTTTGTCAAACCCATTACATGTCCATATGGGAGCAAATATCTCATGACCCATTACATCTACAGTCTTCCTTCTTACGTTGTTTGTTAAGCTATCCTTGACACACAATCCATGCAATTTAGATGATGATATCGAATTCCGTTTGAAAGATAGACGCAGAAGCATCAAAGTCTCAAGAAATGCAAGGGTAAGCTATGACAAACCCATTACATGTCCATATGGGAGAAAATATCTCATGACCCATTACATCTACAGTCTTCCTTCTTACGTTGTTTGTTAAGCTATCCTTGACACACCATCCATGCAATTTAGATGATGATATCGAATTCCGTTTGAAAGATAGACGCAGAAACACCAAAGTCTCAAGAAATACAAGGGTAAGCTATGACAAACCCATTACATGTCCATATGGGAGCAAATATCTCATGACCCATTACATCTACAGTCTTCCTTCTTACGTTGTTTGTTAAGCTATCCTTGACATACCATCCATGCAATTTAGATGATGATATCGAATTCCGTTTGAAAGATAGACGCAGAACCACCCAAGTCTCAAGAAATACAAGGGTAAGCTATGACAAACCCATTACATGTCCATATGAGAGCATATATCTCATGACCCATAGCATCTACGGTCTTCCTTCTTACGTTGTTTGTTAAGCTATCCTTGACACACAATCCATGCAGTCCAGTCTTCGTTCTCACGTTGTTTGTTAAGCTATCCTTGAAACACAATCCATGCAATTTAGATGATGATATCGAATTCCGTTTGAAAGATAGACGCAGAAGCATCAAAGTCTCAAGAAATACAAGGGTAAGCTTTGTCCAACCCATTACATGTCCATATGGGAGCAAATATCTCATGACCCATTACATCTACAGTCTTCCTTCTTACGTTGTTTGTTAAGCTATCCTTGACACACAATCCATGCAATTTAGATGATGATATCGAATTCCGTTTGAAAGATAGACGCAGAAGCATCAAAGTCTCAAGAAATACAAGGGTAAGCTTTGTCAAACCCATTACATGTCCATATGGGAGCAAATATCTCATGACCCATTACATCTACAGTCTTCCTTCTTACGTTGTTTGTTAAGCTATCCTTGACACACCATCCATGCAATTTAGATGACGATATCGAATTCCGTTTGAAAGATAGACGCAGAAGCATCAAAGTCTCAAGAAATACAAGGGTAAGCTTTGTCAAACGCATTACATGTCCATATGGGAGCAAATATCTCATGACCCATTACATCTACAGTCTTCCTTCTTACGTTGTGTGTTAAGCTATCCTTGACACACAATCCATGCAATTTAGATGATGATATCGAATTCCGTTCGAAAGATAGACGCAGAACCACCCAAGTCTCAAGAAATACAAGGGTAAGCTTTGTCAAACCCATTACATGTCCATATGGGAGCAAATATCTCATGACCCATTACATCTACAGTCTTCCTTCTTACGTTGTTTGTTAAGCTATCCTTGACACACCATCCATGCAATTTACATGACGATATCGAATTCCGTTTGAAAGTTAGACGCAGAAGCATCAAAGTCTCAAGAAATACAAGGGTAAGCTTTGTCAAACCCATCACATATCCATATGGGAGCAAATATCTCATGACCCATTACATCTAGAGTCTTCCTTCTTACGTTGTTTGTTAAGCTATCCTTGACACACCATCCATGCAATTTAGATGATGATATCGAATTCCGTTTGAAAGATAGACACAGAAGAATCAAAGTCTCAAGAAATACAAGGGTAAGCTTTGTCAAACCCATTACATGTCCATATGGGAGCAAATATCTCATGACCCATTACATCTACAGTCTTCCTTCTTACGTTGTTTGTTAAGCTATCCTTGACACACAATCCATGCAATTTAGATGATGATATCGAATTCCGTTTGAAAGATAGACGCAGAAGCATCAAAGTCTCAAGAAATACAAGGGTAAGCTTTGTCAAACCCATTACATGTCCATATGGGAGCAAATATCTCATGACCCATTACATCTACAGTCTTCCTTCTTACGTTGTTTGTTAAGCTATCCTTGACACACCATCCATGCAATTTAGATGACGATATCGAATTCCGTTTGAAAGATAGACGCAGAAGCATCAAAGTCTCAAGAAATACAAGGGTAAGCTTTGTCAAACCCATTACATGTCCATGTGGGAGCAAATATCTCATGACCCATTACATCTACAGTCTTCCTTCTTACGTTGTGTGTTAAGCTATCCTTGACACACCATCCATGCAATTTAGATGATGATATCGAATTCCGTTTGAAAGATAGACGCAGAACCACCCAAGTCTCAAGAAATACAAGGGTAAGCTATGACAAACCCATTACATGTCCATATGGGAGCAAATATCTCATGACCCATTACATCTACAGTCTTCCTTCTTACGTTGTTTGTTAAGCTATCCTTGACACACCATCCGTGCAATTTAGATGACGATATCGAATTCCGTTTGAAAGATAGACGCAGAAGCATCAAAGTCTCAAGAAATACAAGGGTAAGCTTTGTCAAACCCATTACATGTCCATATGGGAGCAAATATCTCATGACCCATTACATCTACAGTCTTCCTTCTTACGTTGTTTGTTAAGCTATCCTTGACACACCATCCATGCAATTTAGATGATGATATCGAATTCCGTTTGAAAGATAGACGCAGAAGCATCAAAGTCCCAAGAAATACAAGGGTAAGCTTTGTCAACCCATTACACGTCCATATGGGAGCAAATATCTCATGACCCATTACATCTACAGTCTTCCTTCTTACGTTGTTTGTTAAGCTATCCTTGACACACAATCCATGCAATTTAGATGATGATATCGAATTCCGTTTGAAAGATAGACGCAGAAGCATCAAAGTCTCAAGAAATACAAGGGGAAGCTTTGTCAAACCCATTACATGTCCATATGGGAGCAAATATCTCATGGCCCATTACATCTACAGTCTTCCTTCTTACGTTGTTTGTTAAGCTATCCTTGACACACCATCCATGCAATTTAGATGACGATATCGAATTCCGTTTGAAAGATAGACGCAGAAGCATCAAAGTCTCAAGAAATACAAGGGTAAGCTTTGTCAAACCCATTACATGTCCATATGGGAGCAAATATCTCATGACCCATTACATCCACAGTCTTCCTTCTTACGTTGTTTGTTAAGCTATCCTTGACACACAATCCATGCAATTTAGCTGATGATATCGAATTCCGTTTGAAAGATAGACGCAGAACCACCCAAGTCTCAAGAAATGCAAGGGTAAGCTATGACAAACCCATTACATGTCCATATGGGAGAAAATATCTCATGACCCATTACATCTACAGTCTTCCTTCTTACGTTGTTTGTTAAGCTATCCTTGACACACCATCCATGCAATTTAGATGATGATATCGAATTCCGTTTGAAAGATAGACGCAGAAACACCAAAGTCTCAAGAAATACAAGGGTAAGCTATGACAAACCCATTACATGTCCATATGGGAGCAAATATCTCATGACCCATTACATCTACAGTCTTCCTTCTTACGTTGTTTGTTAAGCTATCCTTGACATACCATCCATGCAATTTAGATGATGATATCGAATTCCGTTTGAAAGATAGACGCAGAACCACCCAAGTCTCAAGAAATACAAGGGTAAGCTATGACAAACCCATTACATGTCCATATGAGAGCATATATCTCATGACCCATAGCATCTACGGTCTTCCTTCTTACGTTGTTTGTTAAGCTATCCTTGACACACAATCCATGCAGTCCAGTCTTCGTTCTCACGTTGTTTGTTAAGCTATCCTTGAAACACAATCCATGCAATTTAGATGATGATATCGAATTCCGTTTGAAAGATAGACGCAGAAGCATCAAAGTCTCAAGAAATACAAGGGTAAGCTTTGTCCAACCCATTACATGTCCATATGGGAGCAAATATCTCATGACCCATTACATCTACAGTCTTCCTTCTTACGTTGTTTGTTAAGCTATCCTTGACACACAATCCATCCAATTTAGATGATGATATCGAATTCCGTTTGAAAGATAGACGCAGAAGCATCCAAGTCTCAAGAAAAATAAGTGTAAGCTTTGTCAAACCCATTACATGTCCATATGAGAGCATATATCTCATGACCCATAGCATCTACAGTCTTCCTTCTTACGTTGTTTGTTAAGCTATCCTTGACACACCATCCGTGCAATTTAGATGATGATATCGAATTCCGTTTGAAAGATAGACGCAGAACCACCCAAGTCTCAAGAAATACAAGGGTAAGCTATGACAAACCCATTACATGTCCATATGGGAGCAAATATCTCATGACCCATTACATCTACAGTCTTGCTTCTTACGTTGTTTGTTAAGCCATCCTTAAAACACAATCCATGCAATTTAGATAATGATATCGAATTCCGTTTGAAAGATAGACGCAGAAGCATCAAAGTCTCAAGAAATACAAGGGTAAGCTTTGTCAAACCCATTACATGTCCATATGGGAGCAAATATCTCATGACCCATTACATCTACAGTCTTCCTTCTTACGTTGTTTGTTAAGCTATCCTTGACACACCATCCATGCAATTTAGATGACGATATCGAATTCCGTTTGAAAGATAGACGCAGAAGCATCAAAGTCTCAAGAAATACAAGGGTAAGCTTTGTCAAACCCATCACATATCCATATGGGAGCAAATATCTCATGACCCATTACATCTAGAGTCTTCCTTCTTACGTTGTTTGTTAAGCTATCCTTGACACACCATCCATGCAATTTAGATGACGATATCGAATTCCGTTTGAAAGATAGACGCAGAAGCATCAAAGTCTCAAGAAATACAAGGGTAAGCTTTGTCAAACCCATTACATGTCCATGTGGGAGCAAATATCTCATGACCCATTACATCTACAGTCTTCCTTCTTACGTTGTGTGTTAAGCTATCCTTGACACACCATCCATGCAATTTAGATGATGATATCGAATTCCGTTTGAAAGATAGACGCAGAAGCATCAAAGTCCCAAGAAATACAAGGGTAAGCTTTGTCAACCCATTACACGTCCATATGGGAGCAAATATCTCATGACCCATTACATCTACAGTCTTCCTTCTTACGTTGTTTGTTAAGCTATCCTTGACACACAATCCATGCAATTTAGATGATGATATCGAATTCCGTTTGAAAGATAGACGCAGAAGCATCAAAGTCTCAAGAAATACAAGGGGAAGCTTTGTCAAACCCATTACATGTCCATATGGGAGCAAATATCTCATGGCCCATTACATCTACAGTCTTCCTTCTTACGTTGTTTGTTAAGCTATCCTTGACACACCATCCATGCAATTTAGATGACGATATCGAATTCCGTTTGAAAGATAGACGCAGAAGCATCAAAGTCTCAAGAAATACAAGGGTAAGCTTTGTCAAACCCATTACATGTCCATATGGGAGCAAATATCTCATGACCCATTACATCCACAGTCTTCCTTCTTACGTTGTTTGTTAAGCTATCCTTGACACACAATCCATGCAATTTAGATGATGATATCGAATTCCGTTTGAAAGATAGACGCAGAACCACCCAAGTCTCAAGAAATACAAGGGTAAGCTTTGTCAAACCCATTACATGTCCATATGGGAGCAAATATCTCATGACCCATTACATCTACAGTCTTCCTTCTTACGTTGTTTGTTAAGCTATCCTTGACACACAATCCATGCAATTTAGATGATGATATCGAATTCCGTTTGAAAGATAGACGCAGAAGCATCAAAGTCTCAAGAAATACAAGGGTAAGCATTGTCAAACCCATTACATGTCCATATGGGAGCAAATATCTCATGACCCATTACATCTACAGTCTTCCTTCTTACGTTGTTTGTTAAGCTATCCTTGACACACAATCCATGCAATTTAGATGATGATATCGAATTCCGTTTGAAAGATAGACGCAGAACCACCCAAGTCTCAAGAAATACAAGGGTAAGCTTTGTCAAACCCATTACATGTCCATATGGGAGCAAATATCTCATGACCCATTACATCTACAGTCTTCCTTCTTACGTTGTTTGTTAAGCTATCCTTGACACACAATCCATGCAATTTAGATGATGATATCGAATTCCGTTTGAAAGATAGACGCAGAAGCATCAAAGTCTCAAGAAATACAAGGGTAAGCATTGTCAAACCCATTACATGTCCATATGGGAGCAAATATCTCATGACCCATTACATCTACAGTCTTCCTTCTTACGTTGTTTGTTAAGCTATCCTTGACACACAATCCATGCAATTTAGATGATGATATCGAATTCCGTTTGAAAGATAGACGCAGAACCACCCAAGTCTCAAGAAATACAAGGGTAAGCTTTGTCAAACCCATTACATGTCCATATGGGAGCAAATATCTCATGACCCATTACATCTACAGTCTTCCTTCTTACGTTGTTTGTTAAGCTATCCTTGACACACAATCCATGCAATTTAGATGATGATATCGAATTCCGTTTGAAAGATAGACGCAGAAGCATCAAAGTCTCAAGAAATGCAAGGGTAAGCTATGACAAACCCATTACATGTCCATATGGGAGAAAATATCTCATGACCCATTACATCTACAGTCTTCCTTCTTACGTTGTTTGTTAAGCTATCCTTGACACACCATCCATGCAATTTAGATGATGATATCGAATTCCGTTTGAAAGATAGACGCAGAAACACCAAAGTCTCAAGAAATACAAGGGTAAGCTATGACAAACCCATTACATGTCCATATGGGAGCAAATATCTCATGACCCATTACATCTACAGTCTTCCTTCTTACGTTGTTTGTTAAGCTATCCTTGACATACCATCCATGCAATTTAGATGATGATATCGAATTCCGTTTGAAAGATAGACGCAGAACCACCCAAGTCTCAAGAAATACAAGGGTAAGCTATGACAAACCCATTACATGTCCATATGAGAGCATATATCTCATGACCCATAGCATCTACGGTCTTCCTTCTTACGTTGTTTGTTAAGCTATCCTTGACACACAATCCATGCAGTCCAGTCTTCGTTCTCACGTTGTTTGTTAAGCTATCCTTGAAACACAATCCATGCAATTTAGATGATGATATCGAATTCCGTTTGAAAGATAGACGCAGAAGCATCAAAGTCTCAAGAAATACAAGGGTAAGCTTTGTCCAACCCATTACATGTCCATATGGGAGCAAATATCTCATGACCCATTACATCTACAGTCTTCCTTCTTACGTTGTTTGTTAAGCTATCCTTGACACACAATCCATCCAATTTAGATGATGATATCGAATTCCGTTTGAAAGATAGACGCAGAAGCATCCAAGTCTCAAGAAAAATAAGTGTAAGCTTTGTCAAACCCATTACATGTCCATATGAGAGCATATATCTCATGACCCATAGCATCTACAGTCTTCCTTCTTACGTTGTTTGTTAAGCTATCCTTGACACACCATCCGTGCAATTTAGATGATGATATCGAATTCCGTTTGAAAGATAGACGCAGAACCACCCAAGTCTCAAGAAATACAAGGGTAAGCTATGACAAACCCATTACATGTCCATATGGGAGCAAATATCTCATGACCCATTACATCTACAGTCTTGCTTCTTACGTTGTTTGTTAAGCCATCCTTAAAACACAATCCATGCAATTTAGATAATGATATCGAATTCCGTTTGAAAGATAGACGCAGAAGCATCAAAGTCTCAAGAAATACAAGGGTAAGCTTTGTCAAACCCATTACATGTCCATATGGGAGCAAATATCTCATGACCCATTACATCTACAGTCTTCCTTCTTACGTTGTTTGTTAAGTTATCCTTGACACACAATCCATGCAATTTAGATGATGATATCGAATTCCGTTTGAATGATAGACGCAGAAGCATCAAAGTCTCAAGAAATACAAGGGTAAGCTTTGTCAAACCCATTACATGTCCATATGGGAGCAAATATCTCATGACCCATTACATCTACAGTCTTCCTTCTTACGTTGTTTGTTAAGCTATCCTTGACACACCATCCATGCAATTTAGATGACGATATCGAATTCCGTTTGAAAGATAGACGCAGAAGCATCAAAGTCTCAAGAAATACAAGGGTAAGCTTTGTCAAACCCATTACATGTCCATGTGGGAGCAAATATCTCATGACCCATTACATCTACAGTCTTCCTTCTTACGTTGTGTGTTAAGCTATCCTTGACACACCATCCATGCAATTTAGATGATGATATCGAATTCCGTTTGAAAGATAGACGCAGAACCACCCAAGTCTCAAGAAATACAAGGGTAAGCTATGACAAACCCATTACATGTCCATATGGGAGCAAATATCTCATGACCCATTACATCTACAGTCTTCCTTCTTACGTTGTTTGTTAAGCTATCCTTGACACACCATCCGTGCAATTTAGATGACGATATCGAATTCCGTTTGAAAGATAGACGCAGAAGCATCAAAGTCTCAAGATATACAAGGGTAAGCTTTGTCAAACCCATTACATGTCCATATGGGAGCAAATATCTCATGACCCATTACATCTACAGTCTTCCTTCTTACGTTGTTTGTTAAGCTATCCTTGACACACCATCCATGCAATTTAGATGATGATATCGAATTCCGTTTGAAAGATAGACGCAGAAGCATCAAAGTCCCAAGAAATACAAGGGTAAGCTTTGTCAACCCATTACATGTCCATATGGGAGCAAATATCTCATGACCCATTACATCTACAGTCTTCCTTCTTACGTTGTTTGTTAAGCTATCCTTGACACACAATCCATGCAATTTAGATGATGATATCGAATTCCGTTTGAAAGATAGACGCAGAAGCATCAAAGTCTCAAGAAATACAAGGGGAAGCTTTGTCAAACCCATTACATGTCCATATGGGAGCAAATATCTCATGACCCATTACATCTACAGTCTTCCTTCTTACGTTGTTTGTTAAGCTATCCTTGACACACCATCCATGCAATTTAGATGACGATATCGAATTCCGTTTGAAAGATAGACGCAGAAGCATCAAAGTCTCAAGAAATACAAGGGTAAGCTTTGTCAAACCCATTACATGTCCATATGGGAGCAAATATCTCATGACCCATTACATCCACAGTCTTCCTTCTTACGTTGTTTGTTAAGCTATCCTTGACACACAATCCATGCAATTTAGATGATGATATCGAATTCCGTTTGAAAGATAGACGCAGAACCACCCAAGTCTCAAGAAATACAAGGGTAAGCTTTGTCAAACCCATTACATGTCCATATGGGAGCAAATATCTCATGACCCATTACATCTACAGTCTTCCTTCTTACGTTGTTTGTTAAGCTATCCTTGACACACAATAAATGCAATTTAGATGATGATATCGAATTCCGTTTGAAAGATAGACGCAGAACCACCCAAGTCTCAAGAAATACAAGGGTAAGCTTTGTCAAACCCATTACATGTCCATATGGGAGCAAATATCTCATGACCCATTACATCTACAGTCTTCCTTCTTACGTTGTTTGTTAAGGTATCCTTGACACACCATCCATGCAATTTACATGACGATATCGAATTCCGTTTGAAAGTTAGACGCAGAAGCATCAAAGTCTCAAGAAATACAAGGGTAAGCTTTGTCAAACCCATCACATATCCATATGGTAGCAAATATCTCATGACCCATTACATCTAGAGTCTTCCTTCTTACGTTGTTTGTTAAGCTATCCTTGACACACCATCCATGCAATTTAGATGATGATATCGAATTCCGTTTGAAAGATAGACACAGAAGAATCAAAGTCTCAAGAAATACAAGGGTAAGCTTTGTCAAACCCATTACATGTCCATATGGGAGCAAATATCTCATGACCCATTACATCTACAGTCTTCCTTCTTACGTTGTTTGTTAAGCTATCCTTGACACACAATCCATGCAATTTAGATGATGATATCGAATTCCGTTTGAAAGATAGACGCAGAAGCATCAAAGTCTCAAGAAATACAAGGGTAAGCTTTGTCAAACCCATTACATGTCCATATGGGAGCAAATATCTCATGACCCATTACATCTACAGTCTTCCTTCTTACGTTGTTTGTTAAGCTATCCTTGACACACCATCCATGCAATTTAGATGACGATATCGAATTCCGTTTGAAAGATAGACGCAGAAGCATCAAAGTCTCAAGAAATACAAGGGTAAGCTTTGTCAAACCCATTACATGTCCATGTGGGAGCAAATATCTCATGACCCATTACATCTACAGTCTTCCTTCTTACGTTGTGTGTTAAGCTATCCTTGACACACCATCCATGCAATTTAGATGATGATATCGAATTCCGTTTGAAAGATAGACGCAGAACCACCCAAGTCTCAAGAAATACAAGGGTAAGCTATGACAAACCCATTACATGTCCATATGGGAGCAAATATCTCATGACCCATTACATCTACAGTCTTCCTTCTTACGTTGTTTGTTAAGCTATCCTTGACACACCATCCGTGCAATTTAGATGACGATATCGAATTCCGTTTGAAAGATAGACGCAGAAGCATCAAAGTCTCAAGAAATACAAGGGTAAGCTTTGTCAAACCCATTACATGTCCATATGGGAGCAAATATCTCATGACCCATTACATCTACAGTCTTCCTTCTTACGTTGTTTGTTAAGCTATCCTTGACACACAATCCATGCAATTTAGATGATGATATCGAATTCCGTTTGAAAGATAGACGCAGAAGCATCAAAGTCTCAAGAAATACAAGGGTAAGCATTGTCAAACCCATTACATGTCCATATGGGAGCAAATATCTCATGACCCATTACATCTACAGTCTTCCTTCTTACGTTGTTTGTTAAGCTATCCTTGACACACCATCCATGCAATTTAGATGACGATATCGAATTCCGTTTGAAAGATAGACGCAGAAGCATCAAAGTCTCAAGAAATACAAGGGTAAGCTTTGTCAAACCCATTACATGTCCATATGGGAGCAAATATCTCATGACCCATTACATCTACAGTCTTTCTTCTTACGTTGTGTGTTAAGCTATCATTGACACACCATCCATGCAATTTAGATGATGATATCGAATTCCGTTTAAAAGATAGACGCAGAACCACCCAAGTCTCAAGAAATACAAGGGTAAGCTATGACAAACCCATTACATGTCCATATGGGAGCAAATATCTCATGACCCATTACATCTACAGTCTTCCTTCTTACGTTGTTTGTTAAGCTATCCTTGACACACCATCCATGCAATTTAGATGACGATATCGAATTCCGTTTGAAAGATAGACGCAGAAGCATCAAAGTCTCAAGAAATACAAGGGTAAGCTTTGTCAAACCCATTACATGTCCATATGGGAGCAAATAATTCATGACCCATTACATCTACAGTCTTCCTTCTTACGTTGTTTGTTAAGCTATCCTTGACACACCATCCATGCAATTTAGATGACGATATCGAATTCCGTTTGAAAGATAGACGCAGAAGCATCAAAGTCTCAAGAAATACAAGGGTAAGCTTTGTCAAACCCATTACATGTCCATATGGGAGCAAATATCTCATGACCCATTACATCTACAGTCTTCCTTCTTACGTTGTTTGTTAAGCTATCCTTGACACACAATCCATGCAATTTAGATGATGATATCGAATTCCGTTTGAAAGATAGACGCAGACGCATCAAAGTCTCAAGAAATACAAGGGGAAGCTTTGTCAAACCCATTACATGTCCATATGGGAGCAAATATCTCATGACCCATTACATCTACAGTCTTCCTTCTTACGTTGTTTGTTAAGCTATCCTTGACACACCATCCATGCAATTTAGATGACGATATCGAATTCCGTTTGAAAGATAGACGCAGAAGCATCAAAGTCTCAAGAAATACAAGGGTAAGCTTTGTCAAACCCATTACATGTCCATATGGGAGCAAATATCTCATGACCCATTACATCCACAGTCTTCCTTCTTACGTTGTTTGTTAAGCTATCCTTGACACACAATCCATGCAATTTAGATGATGATATCGAATTCCATTTGAAAGATAGACGCAGAACCACCCAAGTCTCAAGAAATACAAGGGTAAGCTATGAGAAACCCATTACATTCCCATATGGGAGCAAATATTTCATGACCCATTACATCTACAGTCTTGTTTCTTACGTTGATTGTTAAGCTATACTTGAGACACAATCCATACAATTTACATGATGATATCGAATTCCGTTTGAAAGATAGACGCAGAAGCATCCAAGTCTCAAGAAATACAAGGGTAAGCTTTGTCAAACCCATTACATGTCCATATGGGAGCAAATATTTCATGACCCATTACATCTGCAGTCTGGTTTCTTACGTTGTTTGTTAAGCTATCCTTGACACACAATCTATGCAGTTTAGATGATGATATCGAATTCCGTTTGAAAGATAGACGTAGAAACATCCAAGTCTCAAGAAATACAAGGGTAAGCTATGTCAAACCCATTACATGTCCATATGGGAGCAAATATTTTATGACCCATAGCATCTACAACCTTCTTTCATACGTTATTTGTTAAGCTATCCTTGACACAACATCAATGCAATTTAGATGACGATATCGAATTCCGTTTGAAAGATAGACGCAGAAGCATCAAAGTCTCAAGAAATAGAAGGGTAAGCGTTGTCAAACCCATTACATGTCCATATGGGAGCAAATATCTCATGACTCATTACATCCACAGTCTTCCTTCTTACGTTGTTTGTTAAGCTATCCTTGACACATCATCCATGCAATTTAGATGATGATATCGAATTCCGTTTGAAAGATAGACGCAGAACCACCCAAGTCTCAAGAAATACAAGGGAAAGCTATGACAAACCCATTACAGGTCCATATGGGAGCAAATATCTCATGACCCATTACATCAACAGTCTTCCTTCTTACGTTGTTTGTTAAGCTATCCTTGACACACAATCCATGCAATTTAGATGATGATATCGAATTCCGTTTGAAAGATAGACGCAGAAGCATCAAAGTCTAAAGAAATACAAGGGAAAGCTTGGTCAAACCTATTACATGTCCATATGGGAGCAAATATCTCATGACCCATTACATCTACAGTCTTCCTTCTTACGTTGTTTGTTAAGCTATCCTTGACACACCATTCATGCAATTTAGATGATGATATCGAATTCCGTTTGAACGATAGACGCAGAACTACCCAAGTCTCAAGAAATACAAGGGTAAGCTATGACAAACCCATTACATGTCCATATGGGAGCAAATATCTCATGACCCATTACATCTACAGTCTTCCTTCTTACGTTGTTTGCTAAGCTATCCTCGACACACCATCCATGCAATTGATATGATGATATCCAATACCGCTTGAAAGATAGATGCAGAAGCAGTCAATTCTCAAGAAATACAAGTGTAAGCTTTGTCAAACCCATTACATGTCCATATGAGAGCATATATCTCATGACCCATAGCATCTACAAACTTCTTTCTTACGTTGTTCGTTAAGCTATCCGTGACACACCATCCATGCAGTTTAGATGACGATATCGAATTCCGTTTGAAAGATAGACGCAGAAGCATCAAAGTCTCAAGAAATACAAGGGTAAGCTTTGTCAAACCCATTACATGTCCATATGGGAGCAAATATCTCATGACCCATTACATCTACAGTCTTTCTTCTTACGTTGTTTGTTAAGCTATCCTTGACACACCATCCATGCAATTTTGATGACGATATCGAATTCCGTTTGAAAGATAGACGCAGAAGCATCAAAATCTCAAGAAATAAAAGGGTAAGCTTTGTCAAACCCATTACATGTCCATATGGGAGCAAATCTCTCATGACCCATTACATCTACAGTCTTCCTTCTTACGTTGTTTGTTAATCTATCCTTGACACACCATCCATGCAATTTAGATGATGATATCGAATTCCGTTTGAAAGATAGACGCAGAAGCATCAAAGTCTCAAGAAATACAAGGGTAAGCTTTGTCAAACCCATTACATGTCAATATGGGAGCAAATATCTCATGACCCATTACATCTACAGTCTTCCTTCTTACATTGTTTGTTAAGTTATCCTTGACACAAAATCCATGCAATTTAGTTGGCGATATCGAATTCCGTTTGAAAGCTAGACGCAGAAGCATCAAAGTCTCAAGAAATACAAGGGTAAGCTTTGTCAAACCCATTACATGTCCATATGGGAGCAAATATCTCATGACCCATTACATCTACAGTCTTCCTTCTTACGTTGTTTGTTAAGCTATCCTTGACACACCATTCATGCAATTTAGATGATGATATCGAATTCCGTTTGAAAGATAGACGCAGAAGCATCAAACATTACATCTACAGTCTTCCTTCTTACGTTGTTTGTTAAGCTATCATTGACAAACAATCCATGCAATTTAGATGATGATATCGAATTCCGTTTGAAAGATAGACGCAGAAGCATCAAAGTCTCAAGAAATGCAAGGGTAAGCTTTGTCAAACACATTACATGTCCATATGGGAGCAAATATCTCATGACCCATTACATCTACAGTCTTCCTTCTTACGTTGTTTGTTAAGCTATCCTTGACACACCATTCATGCAATTTAGATGATGATATCGAATTCCGTTTGAAAGATAGACGCAGAACCACCCAAGTCTCAAGAAATACAAGGGTAAGCTTTGTCAAACCCATTACATGTCCATATAAGAGCATATATCCCATGACCCATAGCATCTACAACCTTCTTTCTTACGTTGTTTGTTAAGCTATCCGTGACACACCATCCATGCAATTTAGATGACGATATCGAATTCCGTTTGAAAGATAGACGCAGAAGCATCAAAGTCTCAAGAAATACAAGGGTAAGCTTTGTCAAACCCATTACATGTCCATATGGGAGCAAATATCTCATGACCCATTACATCTACAGTCTTCCTTCTTACGTTGTTTGTTAAGCTATCCTTGACACACAATCCATGCAATTTAGATGACGATATCGAATTCCGTTTGAACGATAGACGCAGAACCACCCAAGTCTCAAGAAATACAAGGGTAAGCTATGACAAACCCATTACATGTCCATATGGGAGCAAATATCTCATGAGCCATTACATCTACAATCTTCCTTCTTACGTTGTTTGTTACGCTATCCTTGACACACAATCCATGCAATTTAGATGATGATATCGAATTCCGTTTGAAAGATAGACGCAGAAGCATCAAAGTCTCAAGAAATACAAGGGCAAGCTTTGTCAAACCCATTACATGTCCATATGGGAGCAAATATCTCATGACCCATTACATCTACAGTCTTCCTTCTTACGTTGTTTGTTAAGCTATCCTTGACACAACATCTATGCAATTTAGATGACGATACCGAATTCCGTTTGAAAGATAGACGCAGAAGCATCAAAGTCTTAAGAAATAGAAGGGTAAGCTTTGTCAAACCCATTACATGTCCATATGGGAGCAAATATATCATGACCCATTACATCTACAGTCTTCCTTCTTACGTTGTTTGTTAAGCTATCCTTGACACACCATCCATGCAACTTAGATGATGATATCGAATTCCGTTTGAAAGATAGACGCAGAACCACCCAAGTCTCAAGAAATACAAGGGTAAGCTATGACAAACCCATTACAGGTCCATATGGGAGCAAATATCTCATGACCCATTACATCTACAGTCTTCCTTCTTACGTTGTTTGTTAAGCTATCATTGACAAACAATCCATGCAATTTAGATGATGATATCGAATTCCGTTTGAAAGATAGACGCAGAAGCATCAAACATTACATCTACAGTCTTCCTTCTTACGTTGTTTGTTAAGCTATCATTGACAAACAATCCATGCAATTTAGATGATGATATCGAATTCCGTTTGAAAGATAGACGCAGAAGCATCAAAGTCTCAAGAAATGCAAGGGTAAGCTTTGTCAAACACATTACATGTCCATATGGGAGCAAATATCTCATGACCCATTACATCTACAGTCTTCCTTCTTACGTTGTTTGTTAAGCTATCCTTGGCACACCATTCATGAAATTTAGATGATGATATCGAATTCCGTTTGAAAGATAGACGCAGAACCACCCAAGTCTCAAGAAATACAAGGGTAAGCTATGACAAACCCATTACATGTCCATATGGGAGCAAATATCTCATGAGCCATTACATCTACAGTCTTCCTTCTTACGTTGTTTGTTAAGCTATCCTTGACACACAATCCATGCAATTTAGATGATGATATCGAATTCCGTTTGAAAGATAGACGCAGAAGCATCAAAGTCTCAAGAAATACAAGGGTAAGCTTTGTCAAACCCATTACATGACCATATGGGAGCAAATATCTCATGACCCATTACATCTACAGTCTTCCTTCTTACGTTGTTTGTTAAGCTATCCTTGACACACCATCCATGCAACTTAGATGATGATATCGATTTCCGTTTGAAAGATAGACGCAGAACCACCCAAGTCTCAAGAAATACAAGGGTAAGCTATGACAAACCCATTACAGGTCCATATGGGAGCAAATATCTCATGACCCATTACATCTACAGTCTTCCTTCTTACGTTGTTTGTTAAGCTATCATTGACAAACAATCCATGCAATTTAGATGATGATATCGAATTCCGTTTGAAAGATAGACGCAGAAGCATCAAAGTCTCAAGAAATGCAAGGGTAAGCTTTGTCAAACACATTACATGTCCATATGGGAGCAAATATCTCATGACCCATTACATCTACAGTCTTCCTTCTTACGTTGTTTGTTAAGCTATCCTTGACACACCATTCATGCAATTTAGATGATGATATCGAATTCCGTTTGAAAGATAGACGCAGAACCACCCAAGTCTCAAGAAATACAAGGGTAAGCTATGACAAACCCATTACATGTCCATATGGAGCAAATATCTCATGACCCATTACATCTACAGTCTTCCTTGTTACGTTGTTTATTAAGCTATCCTTGACACACCATCCATGGAATTGATATGATGATATCCAATACCGTTTGAAAGATAGATGCAGAAGCAGCCAATTCTCAAGAAATACAATGGTAAGCTTTGTCAAACCCATTACATGTCCATATGAGAGCATATATCTCATGACCCATAGCATCTACAACCTTCTTTCTTACGTTGTTTGTTAAGCTATCCGTGACACACCATCCATGCAATTTAGATGACGATATCGAATTCCGTTTGAAAGATAGACGCAGAAGCATCAAAGTCTCAAGAAATACAAGGGTAAGCTTTGTCAAACCCATTACATGTCCATATGGGAGCAAATATCTCATGACCCATTACATCTACAGTCTTCCTTCTTACGTTGTTTGTTAAGCTATCCTTGACACACAATCCATGCAATTTAGATGACGATATCGAATTCCATTTGAACGATAGACGCAGAAGCATCAAAGTCTCAAGAAATACAAGGGTAAGCTTTGTCAAACCCTTTACATGTCCATATGGGAGCAAATATCTCATGACCCATAACATCTACAGTCTTCCTTCTTACGCTGTTTGTTAAGCTATCCTTGACACACCATCCATGCAATTTAGATGACGATATCGAATTCCGTTTGAAAGATAGACGCAGAAGCATCAAAGTCTCAAGAAATAAAAGGGTAAGCTTTGTCAAACCCATTACATGTCCATATGGGAGCAAATATCTCATGACCCATTACATCTACAGTCTTCCTTCTTACGTTGTTTGTTAATCTATCCTTGACACACCATCCATGCAATTTAGATGATGATATCGAATTCCGTTTGAAAGATAGACGCAGAAGCATCAAAGTCTCAAGAAATACAAGGGTAAGCTTTGTCAAACCCATTACATGTCCATATAGGAGCAAATATCTCATGACCCATTACATCTACAGTCTTCCTTCTTACGTTGTTTGTTAAGCTATCCTTGACACACCATTCATGCAATTTAGATGATGATATCGAATTCCGTTTGAAAGATAGACGCAGAACCACCCAAGTCTCAAGAAATACAAGGGTAAGCTATGACAAACCCATTACATGTCCATATGGGAGCAAATATCTCATGACCCATTACATCTACAGTCTTCCTTGTTACGTTGTTTATTAAGCTATCCTTGACACACCATCCATGGAATTGATATGATGATATCCAATACCGTTTGAAAGATAGATGCAGAAGCAGCCAATTCTCAAGAAATACAATGGTAAGCTTTGTCAAACCCATTACATGTCCATATGAGAGCATATATCTCATGACCCATAGCATCTACAACCTTCTTTCTTACGTTGTTTGTTAAGCTATCCGTGACACACCATCCATGCAATTTAGATGACGATATCGAATTCCGTTTGAAAGATAGACGCAGAAGCATCAAAGTCTCAAGAAATACAAGGGTAAGCTTTGTCAAACCCATTACATGTCCATATGGGAGCAAATATCTCATGACCCATTACATCTACAGTCTTCCTTCTTACGTTGTTTGTTAAGCTATCCTTGACACACAATCCATGCAATTTAGATGACGATATCGAATTCCATTTGAACGATAGACGCAGAAGCATCAAAGTCTCAAGAAATACAAGGGTAAGCTTTGTCAAACCCTTTACATGTCCATATGGGAGCAAATATCTCATGACCCATAACATCTACAGTCTTCCTTCTTACGCTGTTTGTTAAGCTATCCTTGACACACCATCCATGCAATTTAGATGACGATATCGAATTCCGTTTGAAAGATAGACGCAGAAGCATCAAAGTCTCAAGAAATAAAAGGGTAAGCTTTGTCAAACCCATTACATGTCCATATGGGAGCAAATATCTCATGACCCATTACATCTACAGTCTTCCTTCTTACGTTGTTTGTTAATCTATCCTTGACACACCATCCATGCAATTTAGATGATGATATCGAATTCCGTTTGAAAGATAGACGCAGAAGCATCAAAGTCTCAAGAAATACAAGGGTAAGCTTTGTCAAACCCATTACATGTCAATATGGGAGCAAATATCTCATGACCCATTACATCTACAGTCTTCCTTCTTACGTTGTTTGTTAAGCTATCCTTGACACACAATCCATGCAATTTAGATGGTGATATCGAATTCCGTTTGAAAGCTAGACGCAGAAGCATCAAAGTCTCAAGAAATACAAGGGTAAGCTTTGTCAAACCCATTACATGTCCATATGGGAGCAAATATCTCATGACCCATTACATCTACAGTCTTCCTTCTTACGCTGTTTGTTAAGCTATCCTTGACACACCATCCATGCAATTTAGATGACGATATCGAATTCCGTTTGAATGATAGACGCAGAAGCATCCAAGTCTCAAGAAAAACAAGTGTAAGCTTTGTCAAACCCATTACATGTCCATATGAGTGCATATATCTCATGACCCATAGCATCTACAACCTTCTTTCTTACGTTGTTTGTTAAGCTATTATTGACAAACAATCCATGCAAAGATGATGATATCGAATTCCGTTTGAAAGATAGACGCAGAAGCATCAAAGTCTCAAGAAATGCAAGGGTAAGCTTTGTCAAACCCATTACAGGTCCATATGGGAGCAAATATCTCATGACCCATTACATCTACAGTCTTCCTTCTTACGTTGTTTGTTAAGCTATTATTGACAAACAATCCATGCAAAGATGATGATATCGAATTCCGTTTGAAAGATAGACGCAGAAGCATCAAAGTCTCAAGAAATGCAAGGGTAAGCTTTGTCAAACCCATTACATGTCCATATGGGAGCAAATATCTCATGACCCATTACATCTACAGTCTTCCTTCTTACGTTGTTTGTTAAGCTATCCTTGACACACCATTCATGCAATTTAGATGATGATATCGAATTCCGTTTGAAAGATAGACGCAGAACCACCCAAGTCTCAAGAAATACAAGGGTAAGCTATGACAAACCCATTACATGTCCATATGGGAGCAAATATCTCATGACCCATTACATCTACAGTCTTCCTTCTTACGTTGTTTTTTAAGCTATACTTGACACACCATCCATGCAATTGATATGATGATATCCAATACCGTTTGAAAGATAGATGCAGAAGCAGCCAATTCTCAAGAAATACAAGTGTAAGCTTTGTCAAACCCATTACATGTCCATATGAGAGCATATATCTCATGACCCATAGCATCTACAGTCTTCCTTCTTACGTTGTTTGTTAAGCTATCCTTTACACACCATCCTTGCAATTTAGATGATGATATCGAATTCCGTTTGAAAGATAGACGCAGAAGCATCAAAGTCTCAAGAAATACAAGGGTAAGCTTTGTCAAACCCATTACATGTCCATATGGGAGCAAATATCTCATGACCCATTACATCTACAGTCTTCCTTCTTACGTTGTTTGTTAAGCTATCCTTGACACACCATCCATGCAATTTAGATGACGATATCGAATTCCGTTTGAATGATAGACGCAGAAGCATCCAAGTCTCAAGAAAAACAAGTGTAAGCTTTGTCAAACCCATTACATGTCCATATGAGTGCATATATCTCATGACCCATAGCATCTACAACCTTCTTTCTTACGTTGTTTGTTAAGGTATCCTTGACACACCATCCATGCAATTTAGATGATGATATCGAATTCCGTTTGAAAGATAGACGCAGAACCACCCAAGTCTCAAGAAATACAAGGGTAAGCTATGACAAACCCATTACATGTCCATATGGGAGCAAATATCTCATGACCCATTACATCTACAGCCTTCCTTCTTACTTTGTTTGTTAAGCTATCTTTGACACAACATCTATGCAATTTAGATGACGATATCGAATTCCGTTTGAAAGATAGACGCAGAAGCATCAAAGTCTTAAGAAATAGAAGGGTAAGCTTTGTCAAACCCATTACATGTCCATATGGGAGCAAATATATCATGACCAATTACATCTACAGTCTTCCTTCTTACGTTGTTTGTTAAGCTATCCTTGACACACCATCCATGCAACTTAGATGATGATATCGAACTCCGTTTGAAAGATAGACGCAGAACCACCCAAGTCTCAAGAAATACAAGGGTAAGCTATGACAAACCCATTACAGGTCCATATGGGAGCAAATATCTCATGACCCATTACATCTACAGTCTTCCTTCTTACGTTGTTTGTTAAGCTATTATTGACAAACAATCCATGCAATTTAGATGATGATATCGAATTCCGTTTGAAAGATAGACGCAGAAGCATCAAAGTCTCAAGAAATGCAAGGGTAAGCTTTGTCAAACCCATTACATGTCCATATGGGAGCAAATATCTCATGACCCATTACATCTACAGTCTTCCTTCTTACGTTGTTTGTTAAGCTATCCTTGACACACCATTCATGCAATTTAGATGATGATATCGAATTCCGTTTGAAAGATAGACGCAGAACCACCCAAGTCTCAAGAAATACAAGGGTAAGCTATGACAAACCCATTACATGTCCATATGGGAGCAAATATCTCATGACCCATTACATCTACAGTCTTCCTTCTTACGTTGTTTGTTAGGCTATTATTGACAAACAATCCATGCAATTTAGATGATGATATCGAATTCCGTTTGAAAGATAGACGCAGAAGCATCAAAGTCTCAAGAAATGCAAGGGTAAGCTTTGTCAAACCCATTACATGTCCATATGGGAGCAAATATCTCATGACCCATTACATCTACAGTCTTCCTTCTTACGTTGTTTGTTAAGCTATCCTTGACACACCATTCATGCAATTTAGATGATGATATCGAATTCCGTTTGAAAGATAGACGCAGAACCACCCAAGTCTCAAGAAATACAAGGGTAAGCTTTGTCAAACCCATTACATGTCCATATGGGAGCAAATATCTCATGACCCATTACATCTACAGTCTTCCTTCTTACGTTGTTTGTTAAGCTATTATTGACAAACAATCCATGCAATTTAGATGATGATATCGAATTCCGTTTGAAAGATAGACGCAGAAGCATCAAAGTCTCAAGAAATGCAAGGGTAAGCTTTGTCAAACCCATTACATGTCCATATGGGAGCAAATATCTCATGACCCATTACATCTACAGTCTTCCTTCTTACGTTGTTTGTTAATCTATCCTTGACACACCATCCATGCAATTTAGATGATGATATCGAATTCCGTTTGAAAGATAGACGCAGAAGCATCAAAGTCTCAAGAAATACAAGGGTAAGCTTTGTCAAACCCATTACATGTCAATATGGGAGCAAATATCTCATGACCCATTACATCTACAGTCTTCCTTCTTACGTTGTTTGTTAAGCTATCCTTGACACACAATCCATGCAATTTAGATGGTGATATCGAATTCCGTTTGAAAGCTAGACGCAGAAGCATCAAAGTCTCAAGAAATACAAGGGTAAGCTTTGTCAAACCCATTACATGTCCATATGGGAGCAAATATCTCATGACCCATTACATCTACAGTCTTCCTTCTTACGTTGTTTGTTAAGCTATCCTTGACACACCATCCATGCAATTTAGATGACGATATCGAATTCCGTTTGAATGATAGACGCAGAAGCATCCAAGTCTCAAGAAAAACAAGTGTAAGCTTTGTCAAACCCATTACATGTCCATATGAGTGCATATATCTCATGACCCATAGCATCTACAACCTTCTTTCTTACGTTGTTTGTTAAGCTATCCTTGACACACCATCCATGCAATTTAGATGATGATATCGAATTCCGTTTGAAAGATAGACGCAGAACCACCCAAGTCTCAAGAAATACAAGGGTAAGCTATGACAAACCCATTACATGTCCATATGGGAGCAAATATCTCATGACCCATTACATCTACAGTCTTCCTTCTTACGTTGTTTGTTAAGCTATCTTTGACACAACATCTATGCAATTTAGATGACGATATCGAATTCCGTTTGAAAGACAGACGCAGAAGCATCAAAGTCTTAAGAAATAGAAGGGTTAGCTTTGTCAAACCCATTACATGTCCATATGGGAGCAAATATATCATGACCAATTACATCTACAGTCTTCCTTCTTACGTTGTTTGTTAAGCTATCCTTGACACACCATCCATGCAACTTAGATGATGATATCGAATTCCGTTTGAAAGATAGACGCAGAACCACCCAAGTCTCAAGAAATACAAGGGTAAGCTATGACAAACCCATTACAGGTCCATATGGGAGCAAATATCTCATGACCCATTACATCTACAGTCTTCCTTCTTACGTTGTTTGTTAAGCTATTATTGACAAACAATCCATGCAAAGATGATGATATCGAATTCCGTTTGAAAGATAGACGCAGAAGCATCAAAGTCTCAAGAAATGCAAGGGTAAGCTTTGTCAAACCCATTACATGTCCATATGGGAGCAAATATCTCATGACCCATTACATCTACAGTCTTCCTTCTTACGTTGTTTGTTAAGCTATCCTTGACACACCATTCATGCAATTTAGATGATGATATCGAATTCCGTTTGAAAGATAGACGCAGAACCACCCAAGTCTCAAGAAATACAAGGGTAAGCTATGACAAACCCATTACATGTCCATATGGGAGCAAATATCTCATGACCCATTACATCTACAGTCTTCCTTCTTACGTTGTTTTTTAAGCTATACTTGACACACCATCCATGCAATTGATATGATGATATCCAATACCGTTTGAAAGATAGATGCAGAAGCAGCCAATTCTCAAGAAATACAAGTGTAAGCTTTGTCAAACCCATTACATGTCCATATGAGAGCATATATCTCATGACCCATAGCATCTACAGTCTTCCTTCTTACGTTGTTTGTTAAGCTATCCTTTACACACCATCCATGCAATTTAGATGATGATATCGAATTCCGTTTGAAAGATAGACGCAGAAGCATCAAAGTCTCAAGAAATACAAGGGTAAGCTTTGTCAAACCCATTACATGTCCATATGGGAGCAAATATCTCATGACCCATTACATCTACAGTCTTCCTTCTTACGTTGTTTGTTAAGCTATCCTTGACACACCATCCATGCAATTTAGATGACGATATCGAATTCCGTTTGAATGATAGACGCAGAAGCATCCAAGTCTCAAGAAAAACAAGTGTAAGCTTTGTCAAACCCATTACATGTCCATATGAGTGCATATATCTCATGACCCATAGCATCTACAACCTTCTTTCTTACGTTGTTTGTTAAGGTATCCTTGACACACCATCCATGCAATTTAGATGATGATATCGAATTCCGTTTGAAAGATAGACGCAGAACCACCCAAGTCTCAAGAAATACAAGGGTAAGCTATGACAAACCCATTACATGTCCATATGGGAGCAAATATCTCATGACCCATTACATCTACAGTCTTCCTTCTTACGTTGTTTGTTAAGCTATCTTTGACACAACATCTATGCAATTTAGATGACGATATCGAATTCCGTTTGAAAGATAGACGCAGAAGCATCAAAGTCTTAAGAAATAGAAGGGTAAGCTTTGTCAAACCCATTACATGTCAATATGGGAGCAAATATATCATGACCAATTACATCTACAGTCTTCCTTCTTACGTTGTTTGTTAAGCTATCCTTGACACACCATCCATGCAACTTAGATGATGATATCGAATTCCGTTTGAAAGATAGACGCAGAACCACCCAAGTCTCAAGAAATACAAGGGTAAGCTATGACAAACCCATTACAGGTCCATATGGGAGCAAATATCTCATGACCCATTACATCTACAGTCTTCCTTCTTACGTTGTTTGTTAAGCTATTATTGACAAACAATCCATGCAATTTAGATGATGATATCGAATTCCGTTTGAAAGATAGACGCAGAAGCATCAAAGTCTCAAGAAATGCAAGGGTAAGCTTTGTCAAACCCATTACATGTCCATATGGGAGCAAATATCTCATGACCCATTACATCTACAGTCTTCCTTCTTACGTTGTTTGTTAAGCTATCCTTGACACACCATTCATGCAATTTAGATGATGATATCGAATTCCGTTTGAAAGATAGACGCAGAACCACCCAAGTCTCAAGAAATACAAGGGTAAGCTATGACAAACCCATTACATGTCCATATGGGAGCAAATATCTCATGACCCATTACATCTACAGTCTGGTTTCTTACGTTGTTTGTTAAGCTATACTTGACACACCATCCATGCAATTGATATGATGATATCCAATACCGTTTGAAAGATAGATGCAGAAGCAGCCAATTCTCAAGAAATACAAGTGTAAGCTTTGTCAAACCCATTACATGTCCATACGAGAGCATATATCTCATGACCCATAGCATCTACAACATTCTTTCTTACGTTGTTTGTTAAGCTATACGTGACACACCATCCATGCAGTTTAGATGACGATATCGAATTCCGTTTGAAAGACAGACGCAGAAGCATCAAAGTCTCAAGAAATACAAGGGTAAGCTATGACAAACCCATTACATGTCGATATGGGAGCAAATATCTCATGACCCATTACATCTACAGTCTTCCTTCTCACGTTGTTTGTTAAGCTATCCTTGAAACACAATCCATGCAATTTAGATGATGATATCGAATTCGGTTTGAAAGATAGACGCAGAAGCATCAAAATCTCAAGAAATACAAGGGTAATCTTTGTCAAACCCATTACATGTCCATATGGGAGCAAATATCTCATGACCCATTACATCTACAGTCTTCCTTCTTACGTTGCTTGTTAAGCTATCCTTGACACACCATCCATGCAATTTAGATGACGATATCGAATTCCGTTTGAAAGATAGACGCAGAAGCATCAAAGTCTCAAGAAATACAAGGGTAAGCTTTGTCAAACCCATTACATGTCCATATGTGAGCAAATATCTCATGACCCATTACATCTTAAGTCTTCCACAATCCATGCCATTTAGATGATGATATCGAATTCCGTTTGAAAGATAGACGCAGAAGCATCAAAGTCTCAAGAAATACAAGGGGAAGCTTTGTCAAACCAATTACATGTCCATATGGGAGCAAATATCTCATGACCCATTACATCTACAGTCTTCCTTCTAACGTTGTTTGTTAAGCTATCCTTGACACACCATCCATGCAATTTAGATGACGATATCGAATTCCGTTTGAAAGATAGACGCAGAAGCATCAAAGTCTCAAGAATTGCAAGGGTAAGCTTTGTCAAACCCTTTACATGTCAATATGGGAGCAAATATCTTATGACCCATTACATCTACAGTCTTCCTTCTTACGTTGTTTGTTAAGCTATCCTTGACACACCATCCATGCAATTTAGATGATGGTATCGAATTCCGTTTGAGAGATAGACGCAGAACCACCCAAGTCTCAAGAAATACAAGGGTAAGCTATGACAAACCCATTACATGTCCATATGGGAGCAAATATCTCATGACCCATTACATCTACAGTCTTCCTTCTCACGTTGTTTGTTAAGCTATCCTTGAAACACAATCCATGCAATTTAGATGATGATATCGAATTCGGTTTGAAAGATAGACGCAGAAGCATCAAAGTCTCAAGAAATACAAGGGTAATCTTTGTCAAACCCATTACATGTCCATATGGGAGCAAATATCTCATGACCCACTACATCTACAGTCTTCCTTCTTACGTTGTTTGTTAAGCTATTCTTGACACACCATCCATGCAATTTAGATGACGATATCGAATTCCGTTTGAAAGATAGACGCAGAAGCATCAAAGTCTCAAGAAATATAAGGGTAAGCTTTGTCAAACCCATTACATGTCCATATGGGAGCAAATATCTCATGACCCATTCCATTTACAGTCTACCTTCTTACGTTGTTTGTTAAGCTATCCTTGACACACAATCCATGCAATTTAGATGATGATATCGAATTCCGTTTGAAAGATAGACGCAGAAGCATCCAAGTCTCAAGGAAAACAAGTGTAAGCTTTGTCAAACCCATTACATGTCCATATGAGAGCATATATCTCATGACCCATAGCATCTACAACCTTCTTTCTTACGTTGTTTGTTAAGCTATCCTTGACACACCATCCATGCAATTTAGATGACGATATCGAATTCCGTTTGAAAGATAGACGCAGAAGCATCAAAGTCTCAAGAAATACAAGGGTAAGCTTTGTCAAACCCATTACATGTCCATATGGGAGCAAATATCTCATGACCCATTACATCAACAGTCTGGTTTCTTACGTTGTTTGCTAAGCTATCCTTGACACACCATTCATGCAATTTAGATGACGATATCGAATTCCGTTTGAAAGATAGACGCAGAAGCATCAAAGTCTCAAGAAATACAAGGGTAAGCTTTGTCAAACCCATTACATGTTCATATGGGAGCAAATATCTCATGACCCATTACATCAACAGTCTACCTTCTTACGTTGTTTGTTAAGCTATCCTTGACACACCATCCATGCAATTTAGATGATGATATCGAATTCGTTTGAAAGATAGACGCAGAACCACCCAAGTCTCAAGAAATACAAGGGTAAGCTATGACAAACCCATTACATGTCCATATGGGAGCAAATATCTCATGACCCATTACATCTACAGTCTTGCTTCTTACGTTGTTTGTTAAGCCATCCTTGAAACACAATCCATGCAATTTAGATGATGATATCGAATTCCGTTTGAAAGATAGACGCAGAAGCATCAAAGTCTCAAGAAATACAAGGGTAAGCTTTGTCAAACCCATTACATGTCCATATGGGACAAATATCTCATGACCCATTACATCAACAGTCTGGTTTCTTACGTTGTTTGCTAAGCTATCCTTGACACACCATTCATGCAATTTAGATGACGATATCGAATTCCGTTTGAAAGATAGACGCAGAAGCATCAAAGTCTCAAGAAATACAAGGGTAAGCTTTGTCAAACCCATTACATGTTCATATGGGAGCAAATATCTCATGACCCATTACATCAACAGTCTACCTTCTTACGTTGTTTGTTAAGCTATCCTTGACACACCATCCATGCAATTTAGATGATGATATCGAATTCGTTTGAAAGATAGACGCAGAACCACCCAAGTCTCAAGAAATACAAGGGTAAGCTATGACAAACCCATTACATGTCCATATGGGAGCAAATATCTCATGACCCATTACATCTACAGTCTTGCTTCTTACGTTGTTTGTTAAGCCATCCTTGAAACACAATCCATGCAATTTAGATGATGATATCGAATTCCGTTTGAAAGATAGACGCAGAAGCATCAAAGTCTCAAGAAATACAAGTGTAAGCTTTGTCAAACCCATTACATGTCCATATGGGACAAATATCTCATGACCCATTACATCTAGAGACTTCCTTCTTACGTTGTTTGTAAAGCTATCCTTGACACACAATCCATGCAATTTAGATGACGATATCGAATTCCGTTTGAAAGATAGACGCAGAAGCATCAAAGTCTCAAGAAATACAAGGGTAAGCTTTGTCAAACCCATTACATGTCCATGTGGGAGCAAATATCTCATGACCCATTACATCTACAGTCTTCCTTCTTACGTTGTTTGTTAAGCTATCCTTGACACACAATCCATGCAATTTAGATGTCCATAAGGGAGCAAATATCTCATGACCCATTACATCTACAGTCTTCCTTCTTACTTTTTTTAAGCTATCCTTGACACACCATCCATGCAATTTAAATGATGATATCGAATTCCGTTTGAAAGATAGACGCAGAACCACCCAAGTCTCAAGAAATACAAGGGTAAGCTATGACAAACACATTACATGTCCATATGGGAGCAAATATCTCATGACCCATTACATCTACAGTCTTGCTTCTTACGTTGTTTGTTAAGCCATCCTTGAAACACAATCCATGCAATTTGGATGATGATATCGAATTCCGTTTGAAAGATAGACACAGAAGCATCAAAGTCTCAAGAAATACAAGGGTAAGCTTTGTCAAACCCATTACATGTCCATATGGGAGCAAATATCTCATGACCCATTACATATACAGTCTTCCTTCTTACGTTATTTGTTAAGCTATCCTTGACACACCATCCATGCAATTTAGATGATGATATCGAATTCCGCTTGAAAGATAGACGCAGAACCACCCAAGTCTCAAGAAATACAAGGGTAAGCTATGACAAACCCATTACATGTCCATATGGGAGCAAATATCTCATGACCCATTACATCTACACTCTTCCTTCTTACGTTGTTTATTAAGCTATCCTTGACACACCATCCATGCAATTTAGATGATGATATCGAATTCCGCTTGAAAGATAGACGCAGAACCACCCAAGTCTCAAGAAATACAAGGGTAAGCTATGACAAACCCATTACATGTCCATATGGGAGCAAATATCTCATGACCCATTACATCTACAGTCTTCCTTCGCACGTTGTTTGTTAAGCTGTCCTTGAAACACAATCCATGCAATTTAGATGATGATATCGAATTCCGTTTGAAAGATAGATGCAGAAGCATTAAAGTCTCAAGAAATACAAGGGTAATCTTTGTCAAACCCATTACATGCCCATATGGGAGCAAATATCTCATGACCCATTACATCTACAGTCTTCCTTCTTACGTTGTTTGTAAAGCTATCCTTGACACACCATCCATGCAATTTAGATGACGATATCGAATTCCGTTTGAAAGGTAGACGCAGAAGCATCAAAGTCTCAAGAAATACAAGGGTAAGCTTTGTCAAACCCATTACATGACCATATGAGAGCAAATATCTCATGACCCATTACATCTACAGTCTTCCTTCTTACGTTGTTTGTTAAGCTATCCTTGACACACATTCCATGCAATTTAGATGATGATATCGAATTCCGTTTGAAAGATAAACGCATAACCATCCAAGTCTCAAGAAATACAAGGGTAAGCTATGTCAAACCCATTACATGTCCATATGGGAGCAAATATTTTATGACCCATAGCATCTGCAATCTTCCTTCTTACGTTGTTTGTTAAGCTATCCTTGACACACCATCCATGCAATTTAGATGACGAAATCGAATTCCGTTTGAAAGATAGACGCAGAAGCATCAAAGTCTCAAGAAATACAAGGGTAAGCTTTGTCAAACCCATTACATGTCCATATGGGAGCAAATATCTCATGACCCATTACATCTACAGTCTTCCTTCTTACGTTGTGTTAAGCTATCCTTGACACACCATCCATGCAATTTAGATGATGATATCGAATTCCGTTTGAAAGATAGACGCAGAACCACCCAAGTCTCAAGAAATACAAGGGTAAGCTATGACAAACCCATTACATGTCCATATGGGAGCAAATATCTCATGACCCATTACATCTACAGTCTTCCTTCTCACGTTGTTTGTTAAGCTGTCCTTGAAACACAACCCATGCAATTTAGATGATGATATCGAATTCCGTTTGAAAGATAGACGCAGAAGCATCAAAGTCTCAAGAAATACAAGGGTAAGCTTTGTCAAACCCATTACATATCCATATAGGAGCAAATATCTCATGACCCATTACATCTACAGTCTGGTTTCTTACGTTGTTTGTTAAGCTATCCTTGACACACCATCTATGCAATTTAGATGATGTCGAATTCCGTTTGAAAGATAGACGCAGAACCACCCAAGTCTCAGGAAATACAAGGGTAAGCTATGACAAACCCATTACATGTCCATTTGGGAGCAAATATCTCATGACCCATTACATCTACAGACTTCCTTCTTACGTTGTTTGTTAAGCTATCCTTGACACACCATCCATGCAATTTAGATGATGATATCTAATACCGTTTGAAAGATAGACGCAGAACCACCCGAGTCTCATGAAATACAAGGGTAAGCTATGACAAACCCATTACATGTCCATATGGGAGCAAATATCTCATGACCCATTACATCTACAGTCTTCCTTCTTACGTTGTTTGTTAAGCTATCCTTGACACACAATCCATGCAATTTAGATGCTGATATCGAATTCCGTTTGAAAGATAGACGCAGAACCATCCAAGTCTCAAGAAATACAAGGGTAAGCTTTGTCAAACCCATTACATGTCCATATGGGAGCAAATATCTCATGACCCATTACATCTACAGTCTTCCTTCTTACGTTGTTTGTTAAGCTATCCTTGACACACCATCCATGCAATTTAGATGATATCGAATTCCGTTTGAAAGATAGACGAAGAAACACCCAAGTCTCAAGAAATACAAGGGTAAGCTATGACAAACCCATTACATGTCCATATGGGAGCAAATATCTCATGACCCATTACATCTACAGTCTTCCTTCTTACGTTGTTTGTTAAGCTATCCTTGACACACCATCCATGCAATTTAGATGATGATATCAAATTCCGTTTGAAAGATAGACGCAGAACCACCCAAGTCTCAAGAAATACAAGGGTAAGCTATGACAAACCCATTACATGTCCATATGGGAGCAAATATCTCATGACCCATTACATCTACAGTCTTGCTTCTTACGTTGTTTTTTAAGCCATCCTTGAAACACAATCCATGCAAATTAGATGATGATATCGAATTCCGTTTGAAAGATGACGCAGAAGCATCAAAGTCTCAAGAAATACAAGGGTAAGCTTTGTCAAACCCATTACATGTCCATATGGGAGCAAATATCTCATTACCCATTACATCTACAGTCTTCCTTCTTACGTTGTTAGTTAAGCTATCCTTGACACACCATCCATGCAATTTAGATGATGATATCGAATTCCGTTTGAAAGATAGACGCAGAACCACCCAAGTCTCAAGAAATACAAGGGTAAGCTATGACAAACCCATTACATGTCCATATGGGAGCAAATATCTCATGACCCATTACATCTACAGTCTTGCTTCTAACGTTGTTTGTTAAGCCATCCTTGAAACACAATCCATGCAATTTAGATGATGATATCGAATTCCGTTTGAAAGATAGACGCAGAAGCATCAAAGTCTCAAGAAATACAAGGGTAAGCTTTGTCAAACCCATTACATGTCCATATGGGAGCAAATATCTCATGACCCATTACATATACAGTCTTCCTTCTTACGTTGTTTGTTAAGCTATCCTTGACACACCATCCATGCAATTTAGATGATGATATCGAATTCCGCTTGAAAGATAGACGCAGAACCACCCAAGTCTCAAGAAATACAAGGGTAAGCTATGACAAACCCATTACATGTCCATATGGGAGCAAATATCTCATGACCCATTACATCTACACTCTTCCTTCTTACGTTGTTTATTAAGCTATCCTTGACACACCATCCATGCAATTTAGATGATGATATCGAATTCCGCTTGAAAGATAGACGCAGAACCACCCAAGTCTCAAGAAATACAAGGGTAAGCTATGACAAACCCATTACATGTCTATATGGGAGCAAATATCTCATGACCCATTACATCTACAGTCTTCCTTCTCACGTTGTTTGTTAAGCTGTCCTTGAAACACAATCCATGCAATTTAGATGATGATATCGAATTCCGTTTGAAAGATAGATGCAGAAGCATTAAAGTCTCAAGAAATACAAGGGTAATCTTTGTCAAACCCATTACATGTCCATATGGGAGCAAATATCTCATGACCCATTACATCTACAGTCTTCCTTCTTACGTTGTTTGTAAAGCTATCCTTGACACACCATCCATGCAATTTAGATGACGATATCGAATTCCGTTTGAAAGGTAGACGCAGAAGCATCAAAGTCTCAAGAAATACAAGGGTAAGCTTTGTCAAACCCATTACATGACCATATGAGAGCAAATATCTCATGACCCATTACATCTACAGTCTTCCTTCTTACGTTGTTTGTTAAGCTATCCTTGACACACAATCCATGCAATTTAGATGATGATATCGAATTCCGTTTGAAAGATAAACGCAGAACCATCCAAGTCTCAAGAAATACAAGGGTAAGCTATGTCAAACCCATTACATGTCCATATGGGAGCAAATATTTTATGACCCATAGCATCTGCAATCTTCCTTCTTACGTTGTTTGTTAAGCTATCCTTGACACACCATCCATGCAATTTAGATGACGAAATCGAATTCCGTTTGAAAGATAGACGCAGGAACATCAAAGTCTCAAGAAATACAAGGGTAAGCTTTGTCAAACCCATTACATGTCCATATGGGAGCAAATATCTCATGACCCATTACATCTACAGTCTTCCTTCTTACGTTGTTAGTTAAGCTATCCTTGACACACCATCCATGCAATTTAGATGATGATATCGAATTCCGTTTGAAAGATAGACGCAGAACCACCCAAGTCTCAAGAAATACAAGGGTAAGCTATGACAAACCCATTACATGTCCATATGGGAGCAAATATCTCATGACCCATTACATCTACAGTCTTGCTTCTAACGTTGTTTGTTAAGCCATCCTTGAAACACAATCCATGCAATTTAGATGATGATATCGAATTCCGTTTGAAAGATAGACGCAGAAGCATCAAAGTCTCAAGAAATACAAGGGTAAGCTTTGTCAAACCCATTACATGTCCATATGGGAGCAAATATCTCATGACCCATTACATATACAGTCTTCCTTCTTACGTTGTTTGTTAAGCTATCCTTGACACACCATCCATGCAATTTAGATGATGATATCGAATTCCGCTTGAAAGATAGACGCAGAACCACCCAAGTCTCAAGAAATACAAGGGTAAGCTATGACAAACCCATTACATGTCCATATGGGAGCAAATATCTCATGACCCATTACATCTACACTCTTCCTTCTTACGTTGTTTATTAAGCTCTCCTTGACACACCATCCATGCAATTTAGATGATGATATCGAATTCCGCTTGAAAGATAGACGCAGAACCACCCAAGTCTCAAGAAATACAAGGGTAAGCTATGACAAACCCATTACATGTCCATATGGGAGCAAATATCTCATGACCCATTACATCTACAGTCTTCCTTCTCACGTTGTTTGTTAAGCTGTCCTTGAAACACAATCCATGCAATTTAGATGATGATATCGAATTCCGTTTGAAAGATAGATGCAGAAGCATTAAAGTCTCAAGAAATACAAGGGTAATCTTTGTCAAACCCATTACATGTCCATATGGGAGCAAATATCTCATGACCCATTACATCTACAGTCTTCCTTCTTACGTTGTTTGTAAAGCTGTCCTTGACACACCATCCATGCAATTTAGATGACGATATCGAATTCCGTTTGAAAGGTAGACGCAGAAGCATCAAAGTCTCAAGAAATACAAGGGTAAGCTTTGTCAAACCCATTACATGACCATATGAGAGCAAATATCTCATGACCCATTACATCTACAGTCTTCCTTCTTACGTTGTTTGTTAAGCTATCCTTGACACACAATCCATGCAATTTAGATGATGATATCGAATTCCGTTTGAAAGATAAACGCAGAACCATCCAAGTCTCAAGAAATACAAGGGTAAGCTATGTCAAACCCATTACATGTCCATATGGGAGCAAATATTTTATGACCCATAGCATCTGCAATCTTCCTTCTTACGTTGTTTGTTAAGCTATCCTTGACACACCATCCATGCAATTTAGATGACGAAATCGAATTCCGTTTGAAAGATAGACGCAGGAACATCAAAGTCTCAAGAAATACAAGGGTAAGCTTTGTCAAACCCATTACATGTCCATATGGGAGCAAATATCTCATGACCCATTACATCTACAGTCTTCCTTCTTACGTTGTTTGTTAAGCTATCCTTGACACACCATCCATGCAATTTAGATGATGATATCGAATTCCGTTTGAAAGATAGACGCAGAACCACCCAAGTCTCAAGAAATACAAGGGTAAGCTATGACAAACCCATTACATGTCCATATGGGAGCAAATATCTCATGACCCATTACATCTACAATTTTCCTTCTCACGTTGTTTGTTAAGCTGTCCTTGAAACACAACCCATGCAATTTAGATGATGATATCGAATTCCGTTTGAAAGATAGACGCAGAAGCATCAAAGTCTCAAGAAATACAAGGGTAAGCTTTGTCAAACCCATTACATGTCCATATAGGAGCAAATATCTCATGACCCATTACATCTACAGTCTGGTTTCTTACGCTGTTAGTTAAGCTATCCTTGACACACCATCTATGCAATTTAGATGATGATATCGAATTCCGTTTGAAAGATAGACGCAGAACCACCCAAGTCTCAGGAAATACAAGGGTAAGCTATGACAAACCCATTACATGTCCATTTGGGAGCAAATATCTCATGACCCATTACATCTACAGACTTCCTTCTTACGTTGTTTGTTAAGCTATCCTTAACACACCATCCATGCAATTTAGATGATGATATCTAATACCGTTTGAAAGATAGACGCAGAACCACCCGAGTCTCAAGAAATACAAGGGTAAGCTATGACAAACCCATTACATGTCCATATGGGAGCAAATATCTCATGACCCATTACATCTACAGTCTTCCTTCTTACGTTGTTTGTTAAGCTATCCTTGACACACAATCCATGCAATTTAGATGCTGATATCGAATTCCGTTTGAAAGATAGACGCAGAACCATCCAAGTCTCAAGAAATACAAGGGTAAGCTTTGTCAAACCCATTACATGTCCATATGGGAGCAAATATCTCATGACCCATTACATCTACAGTCTTCCTTCTTACGTTGTTTGTTAAGCTATCCTTGACACACCATCCATGCAATATAGATGATGATATCGAATTCCGTTTGAAAGATAGACGCAGAAACACCCAAGTCTCAAGAAATACAAGGGTAAGCTATGACAAACCCATTACATGTCCATATGGGAGCAAATATCTCATGACCCATTACATCTACAGTCTTCCTTCTTACGTTGTTTGTTAAGCTATCCTTGACACACCATCCATGCAATTTAGATGATGATATCGAATTCCGTTTGAAAGATAGACGCAGAACCACCCAAGTCTCTAGAAATACAAGGGTAAGCTATGACAAACCCATTACATGTCCATATGGGAGCAAATATCTCATGACCCATTACATCTACAGTCTTGCTTCTTACGTTGTTTTTTAAGCCATCCTTGAAACACAATCCATGCAATTTAGATGATGATATCGAATTCCGTTTGAAAGATGACGCAGAAGCATCAAAGTCTCAAGAAATACAAGGGTAAGCTTTGTCAAACCCATTACATGTCCATATGGGAGCAAATATCTCATTACCCATTACATCTACAGTCTTCCTTCTTACGTTGTTTGTTAAGCTATCCTTGACACACCATCCATGCAATTTAGATGATGATATCGAATTCCGTTTGAAAGATAGACGCAGAACCACCCAAGTCTCAAGAAATACAAGGGTAAGCTATGACACACCCATTACATGTCCATATGGGAGCAAATATCTCATGACCCATTACATCTACAGTCTTTCTTCTTACGTTGTTTGTTAAGCTATCCTTGACACAACATCCATGCAATTTAGATGACGATATCGAATTCCGTTTGAAAGATAGACGCAGAAGCATCAAAGTCTCAAGATATACAAGGCTAAGCTTTGTCAAACCCATTACATATCCATATGGGAGCAAATATCTCATGACCCATTACATCTACAGTCTTCCTTCTTACGTTGTTTGTTAAGCTATCCTTGACACACCATCCATACAATTTAGATGATGATATCGAATTCCGTTTGAAAGATAGACGCAGAAGCATCAAAGTCTCAAGAAATACAAGGGTAAGCTTTGTCAGACCCATTCCGTTTGAAAGATAGACGCAGAAACACCCAAGTCTCAAGAAATACAAGGGTAAGCTATGACAAACCCATTACATGTCCATATGGGAGCAAATATCTCATGAGCCATTACATCTACAGTCTTCCTTCTTACGTTGTTTGTTAAGCTATCCTTGACACACCATCCATGCAATTTAGATGATGATATCGAATTCCGTTTGAAAGATAGACGCAGAACCACCCAAGTCTCAAGAAATACAAGGGTAAGCTATGACAAACCCATTACATGCCCATATGGGAGCAAATATCTCATGACCCATTACATCTACAGTCTTGCTTCTTACGTTGTTTTTTAAGCCATCCTTGAAACACCATTCATGCAATTTAGATGACGATATCGAATTCCGTTTGAAAGATAGACGCAGAAGCATCAAAGTCTCAAGAAATACAAGGGTAAGCTTTGTCAAACCCATTACATGTTCATATGGGAGCAAATATCTCATGACCCATTACATCAACAGTCTACATTCTTACGTTGTTTGTTAAGCTATCCTTGACACACCATCCATGCAATTTAGATGATGATATCGAATTCGTTTGAAAGATAGACGCAGAACCACCCAAGTCTCAAGAAATACAAGGGTAAGCTATGACAAACCCATTACATGTCCATATGGGAGCAAATATCTCATGACCCATTACATCTACAGTCTTGCTTCTTACGTTGTTTGTTAAGCCATCCTTGAAACACAATCCATGCAATTTAGATGATGATATCGAATTCCGTTTGAAAGATAGACGCAGAAGCATCAAAGTCTCAAGAAATACAAGGGTAAGCTATGACAAACCCATTACATGTCCATATGGGAGCAAATATCTCATGACCCATTACATCTACACTCTTCCTTCTTACGTTGTTTATTAAGCTATCCTTGACACACCATCCATGCAATTTAGATGATGATATCGAATTCCGCTTGAAAGATAGACGCAGAACCACCCAAGTCTCAAGAAATACAAGGGTAAGCTATGACAAACCCATTACATGTCCATATGGGAGCAAATATCTCATGACCCATTACATCTACAGTCTTCCTTCTCACGTTGTTTGTTAAGCTGTCCTTGAAACACAATCCATGCAATTTAGATGATGATATCGAATTCCGTTTGAAAGATAGATGCAGAAGCATTAAAGTCTCAAGAAATACAAGGGTAATCTTTGTCAAACCCATTACATGTCCATATGGGAGCAAATATCTCATGACCCATTACATCTACAGTCTTCCTTCTTACGTTGTTTGTAAAGCTATCCTTGACACACCATCCATGCAATTTAGATGACGATATCGAATTCCGTTTGAAAGGTAGACGCAGAAGCATCAAAGTCTCAAGAAATACAAGGGTAAGCTTTGTCAAATCCATTACATGACCATATGAGAGCAAATATCTCATGACCCATTACATCTACAGTCTTCCTTCTTACGTTGTTTGTTAAGCTATCCTTGACACACAATCCATGCAATTTAGATGATGATATCGAATTCCGTTTGAAAGATAAACGCAGAACCATCCAAGTCTCAAGAAATACAAGGGTAAGCTATGTCAAACCCATTACATGTCCATATGGGAGCAAATATTTTATGACCCATAGCATCTGCAATCTTCCTTCTTACGTTGTTTGTTAAGCTATCCTTGACACACCATCCATGCAATTTAGATGATGATATCGAATTCCGTTTGAAAGATAGACGCAGAACCACCCAAGTCTCAAGAAATACAAGGGTAAGCTATGACAAACCCATTACATGTCCATATGGGAGCAAATATCTCATGACCCATTACATCTACAGTCTTCCTTCTTACGTTGTTTGTAAAGCTATCCTTGACACACAATCCATGCAATTTAGATGACGATATCGAATTCCGTTTGAATGATAGACGCAGAAGCATCAAAGTCTCAAGAAATACAAGGGTAAGCTTTGTCAAACCCATTACATGTCCATGTGGGAGCAAATATCTCATGACCCATTACATCTACAGTCTTCCTTCTTACGTTGTTTGTTAAGCTATCCTTGACACACAATCCATGCAATTTAGATGTCCATAAGGGAGCAAATATCTCATGACCCATTACATCTACAGTCTTCCTTCTTACTTTTTTTAAGCTATCCTTGACACACCATCCATGCAATTTAGATGATGATATCGAATTCCGTTTGAACGATAGACGCAGAACCACCCAAGTCTCAAGAAATACAAGGGTAAGCTATGACAAACACATTACATGTCCATATGGGAGCAAATATCTCATGACCCATTACATCTACAGTCTTGCTTCTTACGTTGTTTGTTAAGCCATCCTTGAAACACAATCCATGCAATTTGGATGATGATATCGAATTCCGTTTGAAAGATAGACGCAGAAGCATCAAAGTCTCAAGAAATACAAGGGTAAGCTTTGTCAAACCCATTACATGTCCATATGGGAGCAAATATCTCATGACCCATTACATATACAGTCTTCCTTCTTACGTTGTTTGTTAAGCTATCCTTGACACACCATCCATGCAATTTAGATGATGATATCGAATTCCGCTTGAAAGATAGACGCAGAACCACCCAAGTCTCAAGAAATACAAGGGTAAGCTATGACAAACCCATTACATGTCCATATGGGAGCAAATATCTCATGACCCATTACATCTACACTCTTCCTTCTTACGTTGTTTATTAAGCTATCCTTGACACACCATCCATGCAATTTAGATGATGATATCGAATTCCGCTTGAAAGATAGACGCAGAACCACCCAAGTCTCAAGAAATACAAGGGTAAGCTATGACAAACCCATTACATGTCCATATGGGAGCAAATATCTCATGACCCATTACATCTACAGTCTTCCTTCTCACGTTGTTTGTTAAGCTGTCCTTGAAACACAATCCATGCAATTTAGATGATGATATCGAATTCCGTTTGAAAGATAGACGCAGAACCATCCAAGTCTCAAGAAATACAAGGGTAATCTTTGTCAAACCCATTACATGTCCATATGGGAGCAAATATCTCATGACCCATAGCATCTGCAATCTTCCTTCTTACGTTGTTTGTTAAGCTATCCTTGACACACCATCCATGCAATTTAGATGACGAAATATGGGAGCAAATATCTCATGACCCATTACATCTACAGTCTTGCTTCTAACGTTGTTTGTTAAGCCATCCTTGAAACACAGTCCATGCAATTTAGATGATGATATAGAATTCCGTTTGAAAGATAGACGCAGAAGAATCAAAGTCTCAAGAAATACAAGGGTAAGCTTTGTCAAACCCATTACATGTCCATATGGGAGCAAATATCTCATGACCCATTACATCTACAGTCTTTCTTCTTACATTGTTTGTTAAGCTATCCTTGACACAACATCCATGCAATTTAGATGACGATATCGAATTCCGTTTGAAAGATAGACGCAGAAGCATCAAAGTCTCATGATATACAAGGCTAGGCTTTGTCAAACCCATTACATGTCCATATGGGAGCAAATATCTCATGACCCATTACATCTACAGTCTTCCTTCTTACGTTGTTTGTTAAGCTATCCTTGAAACACCATCCATACAATTTAGATGATGATATCGAATTCCGTTTGAAAGATAGACGCAGAAGCATCAAAGTCTCAAGAAATACAAGGGTAAGCTTTGTCAAACCCATTACATGTCCATATGGGAGCAAATATCTCATGACCCATTACATCTACAGTCTTCCTTCTTACGTTGTTTGTTAAGCTATCCTTGACACAACATCCATGCAATTTAGATGACGATATCGAATTCCGTTTGAAAGATAGACGCAGAAGCATCAAAGTCTCAAGAAATACAAGGCTAAGCTTTGTCAAACCCATTACATGTCCATATGGGAGCAAATATCTCATGACCCATTACATCTACAGTCTTCCTTCTTACGTTGTTTGTTAAGCTATCCTTGACACACCATCCATGCAATTTAGATGATGATATCGAATTCCGTTTGAAAGATAGACGCAGAAGCATCAAAGTCTCAAGAAATACAAGGGTAAGCTTCGTCAAGCTCATTACATGTCCATATGGGAGCAAATATCTCATGACCCATTACATCTACAGTCTTCCTTCTTACGTTGTTTGTTAAGCTATCCTTGACACACAATCCATGCAATTTAGATGATGATATCGAATTCCGTTTGAAAGATAGACGCAGAAGCGTCAAAGTCTCAAGAAGTACAAGGGTAAGCTTTGTTAAGCCATCTTTGAAACACAATCCATGCAATTTGGATGATGATATCGAATTCCGTTTGAAAGAAAGACGCAGAAGCATCAAAGTCTCAAGAAATACAAGGGTAAGCTTTGTCAAACCCATTACATGTCCATATGGGAGCAAATATCTCATGACCCATTACATATACAGTCTTCCTTCTTACGTTGTTTGTTAAGCTATCCTTGACACACCATCCGTGTGTCGAATTCCGTTTGAAAGATAGACGCAGAACCACCCAAGTCTCAAGAAATACAAGGGTAAGCTATGACAAACCCATTACAGGTCCATATGGGAGCAAATATCTCATGACCCATTACATCTACAGTCTTCCTTCTTACGTTGTTTGTTAAGCTATCCTTGACACACCATCCGTGTGTCGAATTCCGTTTGAAAGAAAGACGCAGAAGCATCAAAGTCTCAAGAAATACAAGGCTAAGCTTTGTCAAACCCATTACATGTCCATATGGGAGCAAATATCTCATGACCCATTACATCTACAGTCTTCCTTCTTACGTTGTTTGTTAAGCTATCCTTGACACACCATCCATGCAATTTAGATGATGATATCGAATTCCGTTTGAAAGATAGACGCAGAAGCATCAAAGTCTCAAGAAATACAAGGGTAAGCTTCGTCAAGCTCATTACATGTCCATATGGGAGCAAATATCTCATGACCCATTACATCTACAGTCTTCCTTCTTACGTTGTTTGTTAAGCTATCCTTGACACACAATCCATGCAATTTAGATGATGATATCGAATTCCGTTTGAAAGATAGACGCAGAAGCGTCAAAGTCTCAAGAAGTACAAGGGTAAGCTTTGTTAAGCTATCCTTGACACACAATCCATGCAATTTAGATGATGATATCGAATTCCGTTTGAAAGATAGACGCAGAAGCGTCAAAGTCTCAAGAAGTACAAGGGTAAGCTTTGTTAAGCCATCTTTGAAACACAATCCATGCAATTTGGATGATGATATCGAATTCCGTTTGAAAGAAAGACGCAGAAGCATCAAAGTCTCAAGAAATACAAGGGTAAGCTTTGTCAAACCCATTACATGTTCATATGGGAGCAAATATCTCATGACCCATTACATCAACAGTCTACATTCTTACGTTGTTTGTTAAGCTATCCTTGACACACCATCCATGCAATTTAGATGATGATATCGAATTCGTTTGAAAGATAGACGCAGAACCACCCAAGTCTCAAGAAATACAAGGGTAAGCTATGACAAACCCATTACATGTCCATATGGGAGCAAATATCTCATGACCCATTACATCTACAGTCTTGCTTCTTACGTTGTTTGTTAAGCCATCCTTGAAACACAATCCATGCAATTTAGATGATGATATCGAATTCCGTTTGAAAGATAGACGCAGAAGCATCAAAGTCTCAAGAAATACAAGGGTAAGCTATGACAAACCCATTACATGTCCATATGGGAGCAAATATCTCATGACCCATTACATCTACACTCTTCCTTCTTACGTTGTTTATTAAGCTATCCTTGACACACCATCCATGCAATTTAGATGATGATATCGAATTCCGCTTGAAAGATAGACGCAGAACCACCCAAGTCTCAAGAAATACAAGGGTAAGCTATGACAAACCCATTACATGTCCATATGGGAGCAAATATCTCATGACCCATTACATCTACAGTCTTCCTTCTCACGTTGTTTGTTAAGCTGTCCTTGAAACACAATCCATGCAATTTAGATGATGATATCGAATTCCGTTTGAAAGATAGATGCAGAAGCATTAAAGTCTCAAGAAATACAAGGGTAATCTTTGTCAAACCCATTACATGTCCATATGGGAGCAAATATCTCATGACCCATTACATCTACAGTCTTCCTTCTTACGTTGTTTGTAAAGCTATCCTTGACACACCATCCATGCAATTTAGATGACGATATCGAATTCCGTTTGAAAGGTAGACGCAGAAGCATCAAAGTCTCAAGAAATACAAGGGTAAGCTTTGTCAAATCCATTACATGACCATATGAGAGCAAATATCTCATGACCCATTACATCTACAGTCTTCCTTCTTACGTTGTTTGTTAAGCTATCCTTGACACACAATCCATGCAATTTAGATGATGATATCGAATTCCGTTTGAAAGATAAACGCAGAACCATCCAAGTCTCAAGAAATACAAGGGTAAGCTATGTCAAACCCATTACATGTCCATATGGGAGCAAATATTTTATGACCCATAGCATCTGCAATCTTCCTTCTTACGTTGTTTGTTAAGCTATCCTTGACACACCATCCATGCAATTTAGATGATGATATCGAATTCCGTTTGAAAGATAGACGCAGAACCACCCAAGTCTCAAGAAATACAAGGGTAAGCTATGACAAACCCATTACATGTCCATATGGGAGCAAATATCTCATGACCCATTACATCTACAGTCTTCCTTCTTACGTTGTTTGTAAAGCTATCCTTGACACACAATCCATGCAATTTAGATGACGATATCGAATTCCGTTTGAATGATAGACGCAGAAGCATCAAAGTCTCAAGAAATACAAGGGTAAGCTTTGTCAAACCCATTACATGTCCATGTGGGAGCAAATATCTCATGACCCATTACATCTACAGTCTTCCTTCTTACGTTGTTTGTTAAGCTATCCTTGACACACAATCCATGCAATTTAGATGTCCATAAGGGAGCAAATATCTCATGACCCATTACATCTACAGTCTTCCTTCTTACTTTTTTTAAGCTATCCTTGACACACCATCCATGCAATTTAGATGATGATATCGAATTCCGTTTGAACGATAGACGCAGAACCACCCAAGTCTCAAGAAATACAAGGGTAAGCTATGACAAACACATTACATGTCCATATGGGAGCAAATATCTCATGACCCATTACATCTACAGTCTTGCTTCTTACGTTGTTTGTTAAGCCATCCTTGAAACACAATCCATGCAATTTGGATGATGATATCGAATTCCGTTTGAAAGATAGACGCAGAAGCATCAAAGTCTCAAGAAATACAAGGGTAAGCTTTGTCAAACCCATTACATGTCCATATGGGAGCAAATATCTCATGACCCATTACATATACAGTCTTCCTTCTTACGTTGTTTGTTAAGCTATCCTTGACACACCATCCATGCAATTTAGATGATGATATCGAATTCCGCTTGAAAGATAGACGCAGAACCACCCAAGTCTCAAGAAATACAAGGGTAAGCTATGACAAACCCATTACATGTCCATATGGGAGCAAATATCTCATGACCCATTACATCTACACTCTTCCTTCTTACGTTGTTTATTAAGCTATCCTTGACACACCATCCATGCAATTTAGATGATGATATCGAATTCCGCTTGAAAGATAGACGCAGAACCACCCAAGTCTCAAGAAATACAAGGGTAAGCTATGACAAACCCATTACATGTCCATATGGGAGCAAATATCTCATGACCCATTACATCTACAGTCTTCCTTCTCACGTTGTTTGTTAAGCTGTCCTTGAAACACAATCCATGCAATTTAGATGATGATATCGAATTCCGTTTGAAAGATAGACGCAGAACCATCCAAGTCTCAAGAAATACAAGGGTAATCTTTGTCAAACCCATTACATGTCCATATGGGAGCAAATATCTCATGACCCATAGCATCTGCAATCTTCCTTCTTACGTTGTTTGTTAAGCTATCCTTGACACACCATCCATGCAATTTAGATGACGAAATATGGGAGCAAATATCTCATGACCCATTACATCTACAGTCTTGCTTCTAACGTTGTTTGTTAAGCCATCCTTGAAACACAGTCCATGCAATTTAGATGATGATATAGAATTCCGTTTGAAAGATAGACGCAGAAGAATCAAAGTCTCAAGAAATACAAGGGTAAGCTTTGTCAAACCCATTACATGTCCATATGGGAGCAAATATCTCATGACCCATTACATCTACAGTCTTTCTTCTTACATTGTTTGTTAAGCTATCCTTGACACAACATCCATGCAATTTAGATGACGATATCGAATTCCGTTTGAAAGATAGACGCAGAAGCATCAAAGTCTCATGATATACAAGGCTAGGCTTTGTCAAACCCATTACATGTCCATATGGGAGCAAATATCTCATGACCCATTACATCTACAGTCTTCCTTCTTACGTTGTTTGTTAAGCTATCCTTGAAACACCATCCATACAATTTAGATGATGATATCGAATTCCGTTTGAAAGATAGACGCAGAAGCATCAAAGTCTCAAGAAATACAAGGGTAAGCTTTGTCAAACCCATTACATGTCCATATGGGAGCAAATATCTCATGACCCATTACATCTACAGTCTTCCTTCTTACGTTGTTTGTTAAGCTATCCTTGACACAACATCCATGCAATTTAGATGACGATATCGAATTCCGTTTGAAAGATAGACGCAGAAGCATCAAAGTCTCAAGAAATACAAGGCTAAGCTTTGTCAAACCCATTACATGTCCATATGGGAGCAAATATCTCATGACCCATTACATCTACAGTCTTCCTTCTTACGTTGTTTGTTAAGCTATCCTTGACACACCATCCATGCAATTTAGATGATGATATCGAATTCCGTTTGAAAGATAGACGCAGAAGCATCAAAGTCTCAAGAAATACAAGGGTAAGCTTCGTCAAGCTCATTACATGTCCATATGGGAGCAAATATCTCATGACCCATTACATCTACAGTCTTCCTTCTTACGTTGTTTGTTAAGCTATCCTTGACACACAATCCATGCAATTTAGATGATGATATCGAATTCCGTTTGAAAGATAGACGCAGAAGCGTCAAAGTCTCAAGAAGTACAAGGGTAAGCTTTGTTAAGCCATCTTTGAAACACAATCCATGCAATTTGGATGATGATATCGAATTCCGTTTGAAAGAAAGACGCAGAAGCATCAAAGTCTCAAGAAATACAAGGGTAAGCTTTGTCAAACCCATTACATGTCCATATGGGAGCAAATATCTCATGACCCATTACATATACAGTCTTCCTTCTTACGTTGTTTGTTAAGCTATCCTTGACACACCATCCGTGTGTCGAATTCCGTTTGAAAGATAGACGCAGAAGAATAAAAGTCTCAAGAAATACAAGGGTAAGCTTTGTCAAACCCATTACATGTCCATATGGGAGCAAATATCTCATGACCCATTACATCTACAGTCTTCCTTCTTACGTTGTTTGTTAAGCTATCCTTGACACACAATCCATGCAATTTAGATGTCCATAAGGGAGCAAATATCTCATGACCCATTACATCTACAGTCTTCCTTCTTACTTTTTTTTAGCTATCCTTGAAACACAATCCATGCAATTTGGATGATGATATCGAATTCCGTTTGAAAGATAGACGCAGAAGCATCAAAGTCTCAAGAAATACAAGGGTAAGCTTTGTCAAACCCATTACATGTCCATATGGGAGCAAATATCTCATGACCCATTACATATACAGTCTTCCTTCTTACGTTGTTTGTTAAGCTATCCTTGACACACCATCCATGCAATTTAGATGACGATATCGAATTCCGTTTGAAAGATAGACGCAGAAGCATCAAAGTCTCAAGAAATACAAGGGTCAGCTTTGTCAAACCCATTACATGTCCATATGGGAGCAAATATTTTATGACCCATAGCATCTGCAATCTTCCTTCTTACGTTGTTTGTAAAGCTATCCTTGACACACCATCCGTGCAATTTAGATGACGATATCGAATTCCGTTTGAAAGGTAGACGCAGAAGCATCAAAGTCTCAAGAAATACAAGGGTAAGCTTTGTCAAACCCATTACATGTCCATATGGGAGCAAATATCTCATGACCCATTACATCTACAGTCTTCCTTCTTCCGTTGTTTGTTAAGCTATCCTTGACACACAACCCATGCAATTTAGATGATGATATCGAATTCCGTTTGAAAGATAAACGCAGAACCATCCAAGTCTCAAGAAATACAAGGGTAAGCTATGTCAAACCCATTACATGTCCACATGGGAGCAAATATTTTATGACCCATAGCATCTGCAATCTTCCTTCTTACGTTGTTTGTTAAGCTATCCTTGACACACAATTTATGCAATTTAGATGACGAAATCGAATTCCGTTTGAAAGATAGACGCAGAAGCATCAAAGTCTCAAGAAATACAAGGGTAAGCTTTGTCAAACCCATTACATGTCCATATGGGAGCAAATATCTCATGACCCATTACATCTACAGTCTTCCTTCTTACGTTGTTTGTTAAGCTATCCTTGACACACCATCCATGCAATTTAGATGATGATATCGAATTCCGTTTGAAAGATAGACGCAGAACCACCCAAGTCTCAAGAAATACAAGGGTAAGCTATGACAAACCCATTACATGTCCATATGGGAGCAAATATTTCATGACCCATTACATCTACAGTCTTCCTTCTCACGTTGTTTGTTAAGCTGTCCTTGAAACACAATCCATGCAATTTAGATGATGATATCGAATTCCGTTTGAAAGATAGACGCAGAAGCATCAAAGTCTCAAGAAATACAAGGGTAAGCTTTGTCAAACCCATTGCATGTCCATATGGGAGCAAATATCTCATGACCCATTACATCAACAGTCTGGTTTCTTACGTTGTTTGTTAAGCTATCCTTGACACACCATCTATGCAATTTAGATGATGATATCGAATTCCGTTTGAAAGATAGACGCAGAACCACCCAAGTCTCAGGAAATACAAGGGTAAGCTATGACAAACCCATTACATGTCCATTTGGGAGCAAATATCTCATGACCCATTACATCTACAGACTTCCTTCTTACGTTGTTTGTTAAGCTATCCTTGACACACCATCCATGCAATTTAGATGATGATATCTAATACCGTTTGAAAGATAGACGCAGAACCACCCGAGTCTCAAGAAATACAAGGGTAAGCTATGACAAACGCATTACATGTCCATATGGGAGCAAATATCTCATGACCCATTACATCTACAGTCTTCCTTCTTACGTTGTTTGTTAAGCTATCCTTGACACACAATCCATGCAATTTAGATGATGATATCGAATTCCGTTTGAAAGATAGACGCAGAACCATCCAAGTCTCAAGAAATACAAGGGTAAGCTTTGTCAAACCCATTACATGTCCATATGGGAGCAAATATCTCATGACCCATTACATCTACAGTCTTCCTTCTTACGTTGTTTGTTAAGCTATCCTTGACACACCATCCATGCAATTTAGATGATGATATCGAATTCCGTTTGAAAGATAGACGCAGAAACACCCAAGTCTCAAGAAATACAAGGGTAAGCTATGACAAACCCATTACATGTCCATATGGGAGCAAATATCTCATGACCCATTACATCTACAGTCTTCCTTCTTACGTTGTTTGTTAAGCTATCCTTGACACACCATCCATGCAATTTAGATGATGATATCGAATTCCGTTTGAAAGATAGACGCAGAACCACCCAAGTCTCAAGAAATAGAAGGGTAAGCTATGACAAACCCATTACATGTCCCTATGGGAGCAAATATCTCATGACCCATTACATCTACAGTCTTGCTTCTTACGTTGTTTGTTAAGCCATCCTTGAAACACAATCCATGCAATTTAGATGATGATATCGAATTCCGTTTGAAAGATGACGCAGAAGCATCAAAGTCTCAAGAAATACAAGGGTAAGCTTTGTCAAACCCATTACATGTCCATATGGGAGCAAATATCTCATTACCCATTACATCTACAGTCTTCCTTCTTACGTTGTTTGTTAAGCTATCCTTGACACACCATCCATGCAATTTAGATGATGATATCGAATTCCGTTTGAAAGATAGACGCAGAACCACCCAAGTCTCAAGAAATACAAGGGTAAGCTATGACAAACCCGTTACATGTCCATATGGGAGCAAATATCTCATGACCCATTACATCTACGGTCTTGCTTCTAACGTTGTTTGTTAAGCCATCCTTGAAACACAATCCATGCAATTTAGATGATGATATCGAATTCCGTTTGAAAGATAGACGCAGAAGCATCAAAGTCTCAAGAAATACAAGGGTAAGCTTTGTCAAACCCATTACATGTCCATATGGGAGCAAATATCTCATGACCCATTACATCTACAGTCTTCCTTCTTACGTTGTTTGTTAAGCTATCCTTGACACAACATCCATGCAATTTAAATGACGATATCGAATTCCGTTTGAAAGATAGACGCAGAAGCATCAAAGTCTCAAGATATACAAGGCTAAGCTTTGTCAAACCCATTACATGTCCATATGGGAGCAAATATCTCATGACCCATTACATCTACAGTCTTCCTTCTTACGTTGTTTGTTAAGCTATCCTTGACCCACCATCCATACAATTTAGATGATGATATCGAATTCCGTTTGAAAGATAGACGCAGAAGCATCAAAGTCTCCAAAATACAAGGGTAAGCTTTGTCAAACCCATTACATGTCCATATGGGAGCAAATATCTCATGACCCATTACATCTACAGTCTTCCTTCTTACGTTGTTTGTTAAGCTATCCTTGACACAACATCCATGCAATTTAGATGACGATATCGAATTCCGTTTGAAAGATAGACGCAGAAGCATCAAAGTCTCAAGAAATACAAGGCTAAGCTTTGTCAAACCCATTACATGTCCATATGGGAGCAAATATCTCATGACCCATTACATCTACAATCTTCCTTCTTACGTTGTTTGTTAAGCTATCCTTGACACACCATCCATGCAATTTAGATGATGATATCGAATTCCGTTTGAAAGATAGACGCAGAAGCATCAAAGTCTCAAGAAATACAAGGGTAAGCTTTGTCAAACCCATTACATGTCCATATGGGAGCAAATATCTCATGACCCATTACATCTACAGTTTTCCTTCTTACGTTGTTTGTTAAGCTATCCTTGACACACAATCCATGCAATTTAGATGATGATATCGAATTCCGTTTGAAAGATAGACGCAGAAGCGTCAAAGTCTCAAGAAGTACAAGGGTAAGCTTTGTCAAACACATTACATGTCCATATGGGAGCAAATATCTCATGACCCATTACATCTACAGTCTTCCTTCTTACGTTGTTTGTTAAGCTATCCTTGACACACCATCCATGCAATTTAGATGATGATATCGAATTCCGTTTGAAAGATAGACGCAGAACCACCCAAGTCTCAAGAAATACAAGGGTAAGCTATGACAAACCCGTTACATGTCCATATGGGAGCAAATATCTCATGACCCATTACATCTACAGTCTTCCTTCTTACGTTGTTTGTTAAGCTATCCTTGACACACCATCCATGCAATTTAGATGATGATATCGAATTCCGTTTGAAAGATAGACGCAGAACCACCCAAGTCTCAAGAAATACAAGGGTAAGCTATGACAAACCCGTTACATGTCCATATGGGAGCAAATATCTCATGACCCATTACATCTACGGTCTTGCTTCTAACGTTGTTTGTTAAGCCATCCTTGAAACACAATCCATGCAATTTAGATGATGATATCGAATTCCGTTTGAAAGATAGACGCAGAAGCATCAAAGTCTCAAGAAATACAAGGGTAAGCTTTTTCAAACCCATTACATGTCCATATGGGAGCAAATATCTCATGACCCATTACATCTACAGTCTTCCTTCTTACGTTGTTTGTTAAGCTATCCTTGACACAACATCCATGCAATTTAAATGACGATATCGAATTCCGTTTGAAAGATAGACGCAGAAGCATCAAAGTCTCAAGATATACAAGGCTAAGCTTTGTCAAACCCATTACATGTCCATATGGGAGCAAATATCTCATGACCCATTACATCTACAGTCTTCCTTCTTACGTTGTTTGTTAAGCTATCCTTGACCCACCATCCATACAATTTAGATGATGATATCGAATTCCGTTTGAAAGATAGACGCAGAAGCATCAAAGTCTCCAAAATACAAGGGTAAGCTTTGTCAAACCCATTACATGTCCATATGGGAGCAAATATCTCATGACCCATTACATCTACAGTCTTCCTTCTTACGTTGTTTGTTAAGCTATCCTTGACACAACATCCATGCAATTTAGATGACGATATCGAATTCCGTTTGAAAGATAGACGCAGAAGCATCAAAGTCTCAAGAAATACAAGGCTAAGCTTTGTCAAACCCATTACATGTCCATATGGGAGCAAATATCTCATGACCCATTACATCTACAATCTTCCTTCTTACGTTGTTTGTTAAGCTATCCTTGACACACCATCCATGCAATTTAGATGATGATATCGAATTCCGTTTGAAAGATAGACGCAGAAGCATCAAAGTCTCAAGAAATACAAGGGTAAGCTTTGTCAAACCCATTACATGTCCATATGGGAGCAAATATCTCATGACCCATTACATCTACAGTTTTCCTTCTTACGTTGTTTGTTAAGCTATCCTTGACACACAATCCATGCAATTTAGATGATGATATCGAATTCCGTTTGAAAGATAGACGCAGAAGCGTCAAAGTCTCAAGAAGTACAAGGGTAAGCTTTGTCAAACACATTACATGTCCATATGGGAGCAAATATCTCATGACCCATTACATCTACAGTCTTCCTTCTTACGTTGTTTGTTAAGCTATCCTTGAAACACAATCCATGCAATTTAGATGATGATATCGAATTCCGTTTGAAAGATAGACGCAGAAGCATCAAAGTCTCAAGAAATACAAGGGTAAGCTTTGTCAAACCCATTACATGTCCATATGGGAGCAAATATCTCATGACCCATTACATCTACAGTCTTCCTTCTTACGTTGTTTGTTAAGCTATCCTTGACACACCATCCATGCAATTTAGATGACGATATCGAATTCCGTTTGAAAGATAGACGCAGAAGCATCAAAGTCTCAAGAAATACAAGGCTTAGCTTTGTCAAACCATTACATGTCCATATGGGAGCAAATATCTCATGACCCATTACATCTACAGTCTTCCTTCTTACGTTGTTTGTTAATCTATCCTTGACACACCGTCCATGCAATTTAGATGATGATATCGAATTCTGTTTGAAAGATAGACGCAGAACCACCCAAGTCTCAAGAAATACAAGGGTAAGCTATGACAAACCCATTACATGTCCATATGGGAGCAAATATCTCATGACCCATTACATCTACAGTCTTCCTTCTTACGTTGTTTGTTAAGCTATCCTTGACACACCATCCATGCAATTTAGATGATGATATCGAATTCCGTTTGAAAGATAGACGCAGAAGCATCAAAGTCTCAAGAAATTCAAGGGTAAGCTTTGTCAAACCCATTACATGTCCATATGGGAGCAAATATCTCATGACCCATTACATCTACAGTTTTAATTCTTACGTTGTTTGTTAAGCTATCCTTGACACACAATCCATGCAATTTAGATGATGATATGGAATTCCGTTTGAAAGATAGACGCAGAAGCGTCAAAGTCTCAAGAAGTACAAGGGTAAGCTTTGTCAAACACATTACATGTCCATATGGGAGCAAATATCTCATGACCCATTACATCTACAGTCTTCCTTCTTACGTTGTTTGTTAAGCTATCCTTGACACACCATCCATGCAATTTAGATGATGATATCGAATTCCGTTTGAAAGATAGACGCAGAAGCATCAAAGTCTCAAGAAATACAAGGGTAAGCTTTGTCAAACCCATTACATGTCCATATGGGAGCAAATATCTCATGACCCATTACATCTACAGTCTTCCTTCTTACGTTGTTTGTTAAGCTATCCTTGACACACCATCCATGCAATTTAGATGACGATATCGAATTCCGTTTGAAAGATAGACGCAGAAGCATCAAAGTCTCAAGAAATACAAGGCTTAGCTTTGTCAAACCATTACATGTCCATATGGGAGCAAATATCTCATGACCCATTACATCTACAGTCTTCCTTCTTACGTTGTTTGTTAATCTATCCTTGACACACCGTCCATGCAATTTAGATGATGATATCGAATTCCGTTTGAAAGATAGACGCAGAACCACCCAAGTCTCAGGAAATACAAGGGTAAGCTATGACAAACCCATTACATGTCCATATGGGAGCAAATATCTCATGACCCATTACATCTACAGTCTTGCTTCTTACGTTGTTTGTTAAGCCATCCTTGAAACACAATCCATGCAATTTAGATGATGATATCGAATTCCGTTTGAAAGATAGACGCAGAAGCATCAAAGTCTCAAGAAATACAAGGGTAAGCTTTGTCAAACCCATTACATGTCCATATGGGAGCAAATATCTCATGACCCATTACATCTACAGTCTTCCTTCTTACGTTGTTTGTTAAGCTATCCTTGACATACCATCCATGCAATTCAGATGACGATATCGAATTCCGTTTGAAAGATAGACGCAGAAGCATCAAAGTCTCAAGAAATACAAGGCTTAGCTTTGTCAAACCCATTACATGTCCATATGGGATCAAATATCTCATGACCCATTACATCTACAGTCTTCCTTCTTACGTTGTTTGTTAAGCTATCCTTGACACACCATCCATGCAATTTAGATGATGATATCGAATTCCGTTTGAAAGATAGACGCTGAAGCATCAAAGTCTCAAGAAATACAAGGGTAAGCTTTGTCAAACCCATTACATGTCCATATGGGAGCAAATATCTCATGACCCATTACATCTACAGTCTTCCTTCTTACGTTGTTTGTTAAGCTATCCTTGACACACAATCCATGCAATTTAGATGATGATATCGAATTCCGTTTGAAAGATAGACGCAAAAGCATCAAAGTCTCAAGAAGTACAAGGGGAAGCTTTGTCAAACCCATTACATGTCCATATGGGAGCAAATATCTCATGACCCATTACATCTACAGTCTTCCTTCTTACGTTGTTTGTTAAGCTATCCTTGACACACCATCCATGCAATTTAGATGACGATATCGAATTCCGTTTGAAAGATAGACGCAGAAGCATCAAAGTCTCAAGAAATACAAGGGTAAGCTTTGTCAAACCCATTACATGTCCATATGGGAGCAAATATCTCATGACCCATTACATCTACAGTCTTCCTTCTTACGTTGTTTGTTAAGCTATCCTTGACACACCATCCATGCAATTTAGATGATGATATCGAATTCCGTTTGAAAGATAGACGCAGAACCACCCAAGTCTCAAGAAATACAAGGGTAAGCTATGACAAACCCATTACATGTCCATATGGGAGCAAATATCTCATGACCCTTACATCTACAGTCTTCGTTCTCACGTTCTTTGTTAAGCTATCAGTTTTAGTTTTACTCTTCCGAGTTATTAAAAAAAACAAAAATTATTTTTTGTTTTTCGTAGCTTCTGCTACCTATAACTTTATTATTGCGAATCAAAAATATGACTAAAAGGTAAATAATTACATTCCGTTCTTATAACTAAATTGAATACAATAAAATAGCTTATTAATCGTAAATAACAGAATTGAAAAATAAAATAGCTTATTAATCGTAAATAACAGAATTGAAAATTAAAATAGCTTATTAATCGTTTTCTGTTTCTTTGCAACATTATGGTTTAATTCATAGAATTATTGGTTAGCAAAAGTGTGTTTAAGAAAAATTATGTTTTCCATAATTTTGTCTGCAAAACAGGAAATGGTAAAATAAAAAATAAGGTTGCAATGTTGAAACAGGAAACGTGTGTGCAATGTTTGCAGAAATCAATATCGAGAAATGTAATGTTAAATTAGTACACGGTGGGGTGATATCGTAACTCCCCCTCCGTTAGATTGAGTCTCCGACGAAATATGAAGAATAGTTGCTTTTCTTTTAAAAAATATAGGAATCATAATTAATAAAATAATTATTATAGAAATTGTAGTGCTACTTACAGTAATATTAATTATTTTGTTTTCTATTCAAAGTTGTAAAATTGTCTTCGTATTTGATCTGTTGGATATATAGGTCTTCTAAATTAATTTCGGGTATTGTTCCGTTTTCTTTTATTTCCTTTAAAAGTGAGGTTTGGATTACTTTTTCTTTTATTATTAATTTCTCATTTTTAAACTTTAAATTTCCGACATTGATTACACAATTTTCGTATTTTATTATAAAATTGTGGCTTATATTAGTATGGTTTCCTTCATAAGTACAATTATTTGTAAAGTTATTAAAAAAAGTTTTTAAATATTATAATTCCTTCTTTATTTCTTTAACTTCAGTGTTTTTATATTGTTTAAGTGTGCAACTAGCTGTCTGATTTTTAACAATGTTTACTATGCATGGGTCAACAATTGGTCTTAAATTTCTATATAGACTAGATATATTTGGAAAATATACATTTTGATTTTCATCCATTAAATTTTTTTTTCTTTTATTTTTTTATTTTTATTGGGTATCGGCTCAAAAATTATTTGTGCAAATGATACATTGGAGAATTGGGGAATGGAAAGGATAATGATAATTTGGTCTTTTTCAAAGGAAACGGAAACTTTTGTCTTAGTATATTGTTCAAAGTCATTGATTATGTCAATTTCTTGTTCATCGAGTAAGTCTGTTGGTATTATACCTAGTTTGCTTGTAAATATAACTCCTGCAATATCGTCAATATGGTTTTTAAGTAAATGTATGTCGTTATTAATTTGGTAAATATGTCTTAGAAAAGACACTTCATCTTCTAATGTAGATATTTTATTCTGAATCTCACTGCGAAATTTATTAATATATGTCTTTACTATATGTTGTTGTCTGTTGATATGAGTCGTAATATTTTGAATTTGTATCGAAAGTCTTTTATTTATACGAGCCATGTTTCCAATATCGTTTGAGTTAGTATTAGTAATTGTTGTTAGATTCTTGATAACCGATCTTATTTCTTGTTCATCATCACTGTCCATATTTCCTGTTATAAATTTGATTCCTTTACCTAAGCCATTTATTAATCCACGTTTAATTCTAAAATTCGGCGAAAGATTATTTAATTTAATTTTTAAAAGATTAAAATTATTTAGAGTTGTGTCAAGTAATGGCATTAAGTCTGATATAGACCCATGTAATGAGTTAATATTGTTGTCAATAATTTCAATAGTATTGTGATAGTGTGTCAAATTTATTAAGTGATAAAGTCTCCGGTAGTGATCTATGATCCTTATGTCGCAATCCTTGATTGGGATGTAGCCTTCATTATCTGTTAAGTCTTGTATTTCCATCGATTAAGGTTTAGCAATATTCACCATTGAAATGAGCAGAAATATACATATTTGAAGTTGCATCTAAAAAGGATAATATTAGTTAGGTTATGTTGACGCTTGATTTTCCTCAGTATTCTGAAATTTCTTTTTCCTTTTTATATGAGATTTATAGTACTTAAAATTCCGATCCGTTACTATATGATCATCGTCTAATTGAGATACTACTACTTTCCGAAATTTAGAATGGTTTTTGCCTCCTCGTTCATCTCTTAAATATATTGGCCCTGTTTGAATATCTATGTTCTCACGTGTTTCATTTAATTTATTTATAATCTTTTGCTTTAACAATTTTTTCCTTAATCAAGGGATACTCGTCTTGGCTTACTATTCCGTTTTTAAAGTCTATGGGTTTCTTAGAAGTTGTCGAATGTATTGTATTATTATAATACATTATTATTCGGTACATTTTCTCTTCGACGCTTTCTGTGTCTTTGTTAGGGTCATGTTTTAAAATTCGGATATGCTCATTGATTGTATTGTGGAGTCTTTCGACATCCGCGTTTGAAGTATGATTATTGTTAGATGTATAGTGTATTTCAATATCATGTTCTCTTAAAAATTCGCGTAGGGGTAAAGCTTTAAATCCTAGTTTATTATCCATAATCAACTTTTTTATATTTCCGACTGTTGAAAGGTATTGGGTAAGTGCTTTTTTGAATTCGATCCAGGATCTATCTTTTATTCTTATAGCTTGAGCGTGTTTGGAAAATTTGTCTAAAAATGTTAAGAGTAATGTTTTTTCTAAAGTATAAAAAACGTCAGCATGAACAATCTCACCGGGCTTATCGGGTGTTTCTGTAATTTTGAATTGTTGTTTTATGGGTTTTCTGTCATACTTTTCTTTATTACATATATCACAATTATTATTGAATTGCGTTATACGTAGTTTTAGTTGTGGGTGGTAAAATTCGAATTTAAGTTGCGCGAAATTTTCGTTATTTCCTCTATGATTATTTTTTAGATGTTCTTTTTCTATTATTTCCGTTAGTTCATTTTCATCTGTTAAATCTTTAAGAAGATATTTGCAACGTATAATTTTGAAATCCTTGTTCTCAGCAAAGTTTTTGTCAAAAACATTTTTCAGTCCATTGAAAACAGACTCGTCATTTATAAAAATTGCATTAGTTTTATCAGGGTTAAAATGATTTTTTAAAAGAGTTATTAGTGTATTCTCATCAAAGTTTTTAGCATAAATTGTCTTCCTGTTATTCTTGAAAATTTGTTCAGTTTTTATTTTCACTGATCCTGACACTGTCTTTTGTATTACAATTTGTCGTCGATAAAAATTGATTGGATTATTTGTTTCAGAAATAATATTAGGTAAGTCTTCTTCTTCATTGAAATTGATTTCTACTCTAGATAGTGCATCTGCATTACCGTTCATAATTCCTTTCTTATATTGTATATCAAAATCATATTCTTGTAGGCTAAGTCTCCATCTAATTAGCCTTGAGTTTGGTTCCTTCATAGAAAATAACCAAACTAAAGGTCTGTGATCTGTATCAATTATAAATCGTCTTCCAAAAAGATATGGTCTAAAATATTTTGTTGACCACACTATAGCAAAAAGCTCTTTCTCTATCGTACTATAATTCTGTTCTGAGCCATTTAGACCTCGACTAGCATAACAAATAGGATGACCATTCTGGGATAGAACAGCTCCTAGAGCAAAATTACTTGCATCGGTTTGAAGAACAAATTTTTGATTGAAATCTGGGTATACTAAAACGGGAGAATTTGTAAGGAGTCTTTTAAGAGATTCAAATGCTTCGATATATTCTATATTATTAACGTCGATAACGGAATCTTTCTTGATATATCTTGTCATTGGTTTGGCTATGGTAGAATAATCTTTCATGAACTTACGGTAATAGCCGGATAATCCAAGAAAGTGTTTTATTTCTTTTTGAGTCTTTGGTAAAGGGAATTTTTGTACACATATTATTTTATCGGGATTTGGTCTAATACCTTCCTCTGATACTACGTGTCCAAGGAAGTTTGTTTCCCTTTTCATGAATTCGCTTTTATCTAGCTGAACTTTCAAATTGACTTCTTTAAGTCTCTGAAATACTTTTATTATTGATTCTATGTGTTCTTGGAGAGAGGTCGAGAATATGATTATGTCATCTAAGTAGACTAAACAAATTTTGTTGATTAAATCGCCCAAAACATTATTCATTAAACGCTGAAAAGTGGCCGGAGCTGTTTTCAGTCCGAATGGCATACGAAGAAATTCGTAATGACCACCTTCCACGTTAAATGCTGTCTTTGGAATGTCCTTTTCGTGGATTTCGATTTGGTGGAATCCTTTCGCCAAATCGAGTGTTGTAAAGTACTGACAGCGTCCTAGTTTTTCCAGGATTTCATCAATGTTTGGGATTGGGTATTTGTCGTCTATTGTTACCTCATTGAGTTTTCTATAATCTACGACAAGTCTCCATTTAGTTTTGCCACTCGCATCCATCCTTTTTGGAACTATCCAGACTGGTGCTGAATAAGGCGAATGACAGGGTCTTATTATTTTTTTGTCTAACATTTCTTTTATTTGTTTTTTGACTTCGTCTTTATGTATATAAGGATATCTATATGGTTTTGCTGCAATAGGTATATTATTAACTGTCCTTATCTCATGTTTGATTGCATTGGTAAAAATAAGATCACTCTCTTCGGTATAAAATATGTCTTTATATTTTTTAATAATTGGTATAAGTTTCTTGTGTTCTTCTTCGTTTAAATTATCTAACCGAATTAGTTCCATTATAGGTTTTTCTGTTTTTTCATCAAAATCAAATGTATAAAAATTTTCAGATGTAACTTCATCTGTTCCTTGTGTTTCTAACATAACTCGTTGTGGTAAATTTCCATTTACTTTAACGAAAGCACTAATTTTATAATTTTCCGCTTCATATACTCCCTCCATTATTTCGATATTCTTATCGTTTAGTATGGATTGTGGGTTATATATTAGTCCGTCTTTTTGTTCAACTTGTAACATTACTTGATGCAGTCCTCTTTTTTCTAAATAGTATTCAATACCGTCATTGGTATATCGAATGGGGATGTCAGTTTCTTCAATTCTTAACAAGTTATCTTTCATGTTTACTATTGCTTTCATTTGTCTTAATATATTATTACCAATTATGCCATTATATTTATCGTGAGATTGGCAAACTAAAAATTCTAATTTTGTGTCAGTAAATAAGCCGAATTCCTTAAAAGCTGGAATTGCTACTTTTTCAGAAATTGTAATAGTATGCTGGAGTGTCTTAACGTTCGTTACATCGAAAGGTATTTTCCATTTAGGATTGCAAATCCCAGGATTAATTATAGAGTGTGTTGCTCCAGTGTCAATAATAAATTTTAGACGTCCTAATTTGGTTTTGATTACTATATATGGTAGGTTTCCGTTGAGGCTGTCGGCTGAAAATTTTGGGCATTGTTCATATTGGTCCCGTTTTCTTCTGCTTGTCTTTTGGATTGCAGTTTTGTCCATTGTTCCCATTATTTTGTTGATTGTGGTCGTGGTTTTGATAATTGTTTGGTTGGAAATATTGTACATTATTTACTTCCATTGGTTCCAGTTGTTGAGGCTGATTGTAATTTTGTCCGTTATAATTTTGGTTGTGATTTCCTGCGTTTCCTTGTTGATTCCAATCATAATTATAATTTTGGTTGTTTTGTCTATAATTGTTATCACGCTGATAATTATTACGATTATTATAATTATGCTTTTTATTTGTATTTGTCTTGTATCCTGAGGATTCCTTGTGTCCATCTTGTCCTTTATTGTTTCGGTTCTTTTTGACTATGCGACCATCTTTTCCCATGTATGCGTATCCATTCTCGAACAATATATCCATTGCCGATTCCAGGCTGTCGGGATTCCTGCAAGTTAATACGGTCTTCATAGGTTCTGGCATCTTATTCTTGAAGATATGCAAAGCAGATCTCCTATTGTTTAAGGCTACCTGATTGGTGGCCTCGCCCTCTCCTAAGACTTGAAGGGCTTTATTATTGAGTCGTCTTAGACGGTGCTTTATTTCATTATAGAAATCAGCCGTAGTATTCTCGAAAGTGACGGATCTTAATTCGTCGAATAATTGTTCACAATTCTTCTTTCACCAAAATTGTTTTCTAATATGTTCTTAATTTCTGTCCATGATTGAGCTTGTGTATTGATTTCAATGATTTCTTTGGCACTACCTATTAACCTACTTTTTATTATGTCTGAAAATAATAGCTGCGATAGTTCGTCATATGTCCTTAACATAGGGTGTATTCTATCTATAAGTCTCGTAAAGTATGTAAGGTCGTTTCGGTTTCCATTATATTGGGGAATTGTGTTCAGATATTTAATGGGGTCTAATTGAATTTGGTTAGGTTGAGCCATTTTGAATTTATGTTTTAAGTTTTATTTTCTATTGTATTTATTGAAATTAATAGTTTAAACGTGTATATCTAAAAATTATGAAATAATAATCTTAAAAACTATAGCTTACTGTTAATCTGTATATATCTGTTATGCTTTGCTTCAGTGGTGGATGGATACGTCCTTCTTTATTTGGCTTGGCTTGACTTGGCTTTCGTCTCCTTTGGATTGGCTTTCTTCTTCTGGATTGACTTGGCTTTCTTCTTTTTAAGGCACTTTTGTTGGTTTTTTTATTTTGGTTTTCTCTTATAGGATTCACAAGATTTTCTTCAATAAGTTTATTTAGATTGTTTTTTCTAATTTTCTTTTATTTTACGGTACTAATTATTAGGTTCGCAAAAATGTTATCACAATATTTTTATTTAGAATATTCACAATTCTTATATTTTTCACAGTTTCTCAGACAATTTTATTACAGTGATTTTATTTAGAACGCTCACAATTTTTATACTTTTGGTTTTTTTTTTGTACTGGTTCACAAAAATCTTCACAATATTTTGTTTAAGGGTTGACAATCCTTTTATTTTTTCACAGTTTATCAGACAATGTTATTACAGTGATTTTATTTAGAATGTTCACACAAATTTTTCACAATACTTTACTTAAAATGTTGAAAATCCTTTTATTTTTTCACAGATTCTCAGACAATTTTATTACAGTAATTTTATTTAGAGTTTTCACAATCTTTACATTTTTTTTCACAGGTTCACAAAAATTTTCACAAAAATGTTGACAATCCTTTTTTTTAGGATAAAATATTTTTTTTTAATAAATACACATTTTTGTTCGAGCTTGAGGTCTTGATGTTTTCTTTATTCTTTAATGATTTTTCCAATATTTCGGAACTAATTAAATTCCATCTTCAGGGAGTATTGATCTACAAATAAAAACAATGTACGACTTATAATCTATATCACAGCATTTGTTACAAATAAATAAAATTGTATAATTACAGAAAAATAAATAAAATTGTATAATCACAGAAAAATATAAATAAATCTTACGTGTAAATAATAATAAAGCAAACTTAAAAACTAGCGTAGTATGTCTACCATCGTCAAAATTTAGTATTGCACTGATTATTATTTACGAATTGCTCGATCGTTTTTCTGTGTTAGGTATCTTTAACAGTATGCTGTATTGTCGGTGTCTGTTTTGCTGTTTATTCGTTTTGTTGTTGGTAAGCTGTTTATGTGGAGCATCTGAAGTGTAAGTCTTTTGTTGTAATGACTCTCTGCTTGTAGCACTCTCACTCCACTCTCACAAGCAGAGAGTCATTACAACAAAAGACATACACTTGAGATGCTCCACATAAACAGCTTACCAACAACAAAACGAATAAACAGCAAAACAGACACCGACAATACAGCATACTGTTACAGATACCTAACACAGAAAAACGATCGAGCAATTCGTAAATAATAATCAGTGCAATACTAAATTTTGACGATGGTAGACATACTACGCTAGTTTTTAAGTTTGCTTTATTATTATTTACACGTAAGATTTATTTATATTTTTCTGTGATTATACAATTTTATTTATTTTTTGTAATTATACAATTTTATTTATTTGTAACAAATGCTGTCATATAGATTATAAGTCGTACATTGTTTTTATTTGTAGATCAATACTCCCTGAAGATGGAATTTAATTAATTCCGAAATATTGGAAAAATCATTAAAGAATAAAGAAAACATCAAGACCTCAAGCTCGAACAAAAATGTGTATTTATTAAGAAATTGGAAAGGTCGATCAAATCAAGAAACATTTGATAAAATATTTTTTTTCACAGTTTCTTAACGATGTTTTTTATTTAAAAGTTTTAAAATTCTTTTTATTTTTAACGATATTTTAATTTATATAATTGTCAAAAGATTTGACGAAGATCTTTATTCACAAAAATTATTTTTTGTTTGGTTGTTTTTGTTTTCTAACAAATAACTTTTCACAAAAATTATTTTTTGTTTGGTTGTTTTTGTTTTCTAACAAATCACTTTTCACAAAAATTATTTTTTGTTTGGTTGGTTTTGTTTTCTAACAAATCACTTTTCTTTTCCGATACCGCGTTATAACATTGAAATGTTCAAAAGGGATAATTAATTCTTTAATTACGATCCTTTCCGAGGTATCCCATCCTCGTCGCCAGTTTTAGTTTTACTCTTCCGAGTTATTAAAAAAACAAAAATAATTTTTTGTTTTTCGTAGCTTCTGCTACCTATAACTTTGCGAATCAAAAATATGACTAAAAGGTAAATAATTACATTCCGTTTTTATAACTAAATTGAATACAATAAAATAGCTTATTAATCGTAAATAACAGAATTGAAAAATAAAATAGCTTATTAATCGTAAATAACAGAATTGAAAATTAAAATAGCTTATTAATCGTTTTCTGTTTCTTTGCAACATTATGGTTTAATTCATAGAATTATTGGTTAGCAAAAGTGTGTTTAAGAAAAATTATGTTTTCCATAATTTTGTCTGCAAAACAGGAAATGGTAAAATAAAAAATAAGGTTGCAATGTTGAAACAGGAAACGTGTGTGCAATGTTTGCAGAAATCAATATCGAGAAATGTAATGTTAAATTAGTACACGGTGGGGTGATATCGTAACTGCTATCCTTGAAACACAATCCATGCAATTTAGATGATGATATCGAATTCCGTTTGAAAGATAGACGAAGAAGCATCAAAGTCTCAAGAAATACAAGGGTAAGCTTTGTCCAACCCATTACATGTCCATATGGGAGCAAATATCTCATGACCCATTACATCTACCGTCTTCCTTCTTACGTTGTTTGTTAAGCTATCCTTGACACACAATCCATCCAATTTAGATGATGATATCGAATTCCGTTTGAAAGATAGACGCAGAACCACCCAAGTCTCAAGAAATACAAGGGTAAGCTATGACAAACCCATTACATGTCCATATGGGAGCAAATATCTCATGACCACCGACGTAGCCAGGGGTGGGGCCGGGCCCGGGCCCCCGAAATGATTTTTGTTCCCATAAGATATTAGCTTATGTTACACATTTTTTAATTTTTGAATAAAATTTTAAACTGCTTTAAATTTTTCAAGAAATATGTAAAGTATTTGGAGAAGTATTACAGAGAATTATTTAACTACATTGGTATACTTATTGTCCAACATATTTGAAAGTATAAAAATAATAAACACTTTCGGCTTTTCGAGCAATTTTCTGCATAGTTGTTGTTAAGTTTTAAGGTGTTGTTCAAGCGTTTAATCGTAACTTTAGGCTGACTGTAAGTGTTACTGAGTTCAGAACAAGACGTTTTTTTTTATTTATTGAACGTTTGTAGCATATTACGTCCAATACTTTGGCTTATAAACAGCATCTGTTTTTGCAACTTTTGATAAAAGCAATAAGTACTATATAGTCTCTAACACGTTTTTGTAATGAACTATTTTGAACATCATAATAATTACAAATTCTTTATTATGTTTGAAATTTGCAACAAAAAACTATATCAACCATTTTTTATGATATAATTACTATTCCACAGCAGTGTCGTCCGTTAAGATTATTTGAAACTAGTCTCTTTCTACAAATTAGTAAATATCTATTGTACAAAAATAATTTTTCTGTCATATTTTTATGTTTTATTCGATCTTTCGAATGTTAATAAAATCAATATTATTGAGATTGAGGTGAGTGTTTATATTTTATTTATGCATATTATTTCAAATATTTCGAAATTACATTGAATTTTATCTTCAGAGATTTTTTTGTCGATTACTCTTTGAATTATATTATGGGAAGTAATTTGAATTGATGCACATTTCTAGAAATTTTCCTTTTTCCTTCTTCGGCAAAAGATTTATAACGACAAACGAAATAAAAAACTGATCGGAGTCTATGTGAAATGAAACATTAATCTATGAACAGATCGAATAGCGGCTACACATCCAAAATCTTTTAACCCAGAGTTATGTATTAGGAGATTTTTAGAATTGTGTAGCAATTTTCGGACGTATGAACTTACCAACAAAATATAGATTTTATCATTGATCACAAATGTTATGGAGGTGGCAACTGAAGAAATGGACCGGACCGGCATAGTTCATTTTGGAAGTATATCTTATTTTGGGAGTCATTCATTTCAGTGCGTCACAGTATAATTTTCAGTTTTTTCAAGAAAAAAATATAGACTTGCCCATGAAAAACATAATACCGATCTAAACATAAACTGCATTAAACAACTATTTTGAAGGTTTGTTGGGATGTACCCATTTTCGAGCTAAAACTAAGTTTGGAGAAAATAAGATTGGAACAAATCTGTTGCTCCGTTCAAGAAAATTCGCACTTACCACTCTAGCTAAAATTCTTGAATTTTGAGGGGGAAATACCAGAAGGAGTAGACCGAAAATCACCATCTACGAACTTTCTATAAGGCTCGCAGAAATATTGCTATAAAAAATGTTTGGACCAACGAAGTATCCGGTTCGAAAATTGTCGTGCACACCAGCCACTACACATGATGGCCGTAGGTGTTCCTTACAGCTTTTGGGCCATTTTCTCAGGAAGTATGGGCATGAAAAAACTTGTATTGTAGTAATAGGGGCCCCGAGATCAATTGTTGCAAAGGAGCAAACCGTTTCCAGAGTGGTCTTTTTATTTATTAATTTATTTATTTCATATTCTTACTTATAACTAAATTCTTAGTATAAAGGAAGTTAAGCCATGACTACTGAGGTCTTAAGCTTACACAGGTATATTTACTAATTATCAAGAGAGGTCTTAAACTGTACTTCTCTGAAAAATTTTCAAATACTCTGTGAAAGGTTATCGAAAGGAGGATCGAATCGGTTGATGTGTTCGAGAATTATCGTGTTCTCCAGGCAGCCAACCAGACGGGCGAACATACCTAAGTCGACTCCAAATTTTCTGAAACAGATTTCTTCCAAACACACTTTGGCCCTAAAACCATTATTTCGATGAGGCACATTTTGACTAAAGGCTGAGAGTATAAAAAATGTAGATTGGGAATTGGCAATTGTGTTCATGGATTTTTGCTAAAATTCAGGGTTCCAGAATTTCATTTTAAAGGTATTCAGGACTGATAAGACAGGAGTTTTCTTGGTTCGTGATCAATTTATGAGAAAATCCTGGATAGGAAACAAGAATTTCTATAAGAGAAGTCCGATGATTTGAAGCCAAAATAGTTTATTGACGGATGTCCAATTGGGCACCAGGATTTGTCATAACATACCCACGATTGGGTGCTAGAATTTCATCATAAATATGACTCACTAATGCTGAGCAATAGCATTAGTTCTCTATCAAGAAAACTACTATCGGCCTTCAGAAATTCTTTGTGATTAGATCTACGATTGGACACCAAAATATTTTGAGGGAATAACTTCAATGATAGTAACAGTAACAACGATTGGACACCTGAATTTCCGGAATTGAAAAACTGACCATATTCGGACATTGCAGCGTGATAAAAGACAAAAAAAGAAGACACGTGTCTCGGCAGTTTTCCTTTATTTATATAACCCCTAAATTATCCTGCAAATATTTAAAAAAATACTAGTGGATAACGCCATGATATCCGAACGTTCCCACTGCATAAATCAATTCACTACTAATCCCATTTTCCTTCCATAAATTACTCAATAAAATTGGAGTGGAAACAAAGCAAAGGTTAAGATATTTCTAAGGTTTTCCGATTGTACACTCTTTCTTTTGGTCTTACCGAAGTGATATCACTGAATTACACAACATTCACTGTAGTTGTGAGTTATTTGATAAATGATACACCCGAAAGTATATGCGACTATTAATATATCTATTGTTTGAACATATCTTAACTCTGATATGTTGTCATAAAAGTTCTGAAAACAAGGGAAAATTGCCAAGAAGTCTTACGTCATTTTAATAAAAAATTGGAATTAAAAATTATTTCATCAGTAATCTATATATATAAAATTGAAATTTGTTTGTACGTTTGTTTGTTTGTTTGTTTGTGCCTTATAGACTCGAAAACCGCTGAACAGATCTTACTGAAATGTTTAGGGTACATTGCTACATGGCTTGGAATGAAAATAGGCTATATAATTTGTTGAAATTTCGCGTTGATCTGGAGATATAGCATCAAAACCGGAGGTACCTCCAAAAAATTTAGATTTTGTATGCAAATATCTTTAGAACTGTTACAGATACAATCTCCAAATTTTGTATGCTTGACGGAGTTTGATGTAGAAATAAATTTACCAAATTATATTTAAATCGGTTCAGATTTGGATATAGCTCCCACATACATATATTTTCGGCCGATTTCCTTATTTTATGTACCAAACATGCTATTTATGTTAAATTTCAATGAAATTTGGAATACGTGACGGAACTTGATCTGGAAATAAACGTGCCAAATTATATCAAAATCGGTTCAGATTTGGATACAGCTCCCATACACATATATTTTCGGCCGACTTCCTTATTTTATGCACCAAATACGCTATATATGTGCAATTTCGCTGAAATTTTGAATGTCTGACGGAATTTGTTCTAGAAATAAATGTGCCAAATAATGTCGAGATTGGTTCAGATTTGGATATAGCTCCCATATACATATCTTTTCGGCCGATTTCCTTATTTTATGCACCAAACGCGCTATATATGTCCAAATTCGCTGAAATTTAGAATGTGCGATGGATATTAGCCTAGAAATATATGTGCCCATTTATATCGAAATCGGTTCAGATTTGGATATAGCTCCTATATATATTTTCTGCCGATTTGACGTATTTGAGGCACCAAACAAGCTATTTATATCCAATTTCAATAAAATTTGGAACGTGTGACTGAACTTGGTCTAGAAATACATGTGCCAAATTATATCGAAATCGGTTCAGATTTGGTGTAGCTCCCATATATATTTTCGGCCGATTTTCCGCATTTAATGCACCAAACACGCTATGTATGTCCAAATTCGCTGAAATTTGAAATGTGTTACAGAACTTGGTCTAGAAATAAATGTGCCAAATTATATCGAAATCGGTTTAGATTTGGATATAGCTCCCACATATATTTTCGGACGATTTTCCGCATATGATGCACCAAACACGCTAGATATGTCCAATTTCGCTGAGATTTGGAATGTGTAACGGAATTTGGTCTAGACATAAATGTGCCGAATTATATCGAAATCGGTTCAGGTTTGGATATAGCTGCAATATATATTTTCGGCCGATTTTCCACATTTGATGCACCAAACACGCTATATATTTCCAATTTCGCTGAAATTTGGAGGGTCTGCGGAAATTTGTTCAGAAATAAATGTGCTAAATTATATCGAGATCGGTTCAGATTTGAATATAGCTCCCATATATATTTTCGGCCGATTTCCTGTGCTTTATGCACCAAGCACGCTATATATGTACAATTTCGCTGAAATTTCGAATGTGTTACAGAAATTGGTATAGAAATAAATGTGCCAAATTATATCGAAATCGGTTCAGATTTGGATATAGCTCCTGTGTATATTTTAGGCCGATTTCCTGTATTTTATGCACCAAACACGCTATATATGTTCAAATTTAATAAAATTTGGAATGCGTGACGGAATTTGGTTTAGAAATAAATGTGCCAAATTTTATCGAAATCGGTTCAGATTTGAATATAGCTCCCACATATATTTTCGGCCGATTTTCCGCATTTGATGCACCAAACACGCTAGATATGTCCAATTTCGCTGAAATTTGGAATGCGTAACGGGATTTGGTCTGGACATAAATGTGCCAAATTATATCGAAATCGGTTCGGATTTGGATATTGCTCCTATATAAACACGCTATATGTGTCCAATGTCGCTGAAATTTGGGATGTGTGACGGAATTTGTTCCAAAAATAAATGTGCCAAATTATATCGAGACCGGTTCAGATATGGACACACTATATATGTCCAATTTCACTGAAATTTGGAAAGTGTGACGGAATTCATTCTAGAAATAAATGGGACAAATTATATCGAAATCGGTTCAGATTTGAATATAGCTCTCATATATATTTTCGGCTGATTTTCAGTATTTTATGCACAAAACACGCTATGTATGTTCAATTTCAGTGAAAGTTGGAATGTGAGACGGGATTTGGCCTAAAAATAAATTTGACAAATTATATCGAGATCGGTTCATATAGGAACATAGCTCCCATTTATATTTTTGGTCGATTTCATGTTTTTGTTACGTATGTTCAATTTCAATGAAATTTTGAAGACTTAGCAGTCAGTAGAAGTCATCATTATTTACACAAGTACTTATAGTTGGGAAGGAATTGACCAAGGCTACATCTATTAAGTATCATATCTTTGAGAGACTTCTTAAGATTTATGTTTTATTATGATATATATAAATCATTAGGAATACTTATAGGCGGAAAGGCTTTTGGAGAAGTGTTACCTCCTGAAACATACAAAAATACCATAGTAGCTCCATAACAACCCTGAAGCAGTATATAACGCCTTCATATTTCCTATATTTATTCGTTAAAATATAAAAAACGTTAATATAATTATGCATTCCATTATACTTTATCGTAGTCGGGGTAGCAAAGCGCATCGGGTTCAGCTAGTCTATCTATATATATATAAAATTCTCCTGTCACGGTGTTCGGCTTTGAACTCCTCCGAAACTGCTGGACCGAATTTGATGAAATTTTGTATGTGGAGTTTGTAGGTCTGAGAATAGGTTTTTAACTACTTTTTATAGTGGTCAGTGGAGTGACCAGGGTACCTCCCCACAAATTTTTTTTAGAAATCGTGAAATGAAAGTTATTTTTGAACGTTTTGTTTAAAAAACGTTTGCAATAATATGATTTTTACTGTCTTGATCTTGAATGGTCATCTCGGAAATGGGATATCGCGGTCAACCCAATTTTTCAAAAATGTATAATTATAGATATCCTTAATTTTAGTAAGCGTGACTACAAAAACGCTTTTAACCCGGGTTGCAATAGGTGGGAAAGCGCGATCAATCCCACATTTTAGAATACAGTACAACACCGATAATGTGCATTGGTCACTAAAACGATGGGCCAACAATGCGTTTCGAAAATCTAGAGGGATCAATATTTAACTCATAAATTTTAAACAGATTACAAAGGCTTACACGGAAATCCAAAACGACGGGCAAGCAACGCGGAACCGGGTCAGCTAGTATAAGTATAAAATAAGGTTTATATCATTGCTAAATAGGAAATGTTTGCTAACATGAACTTTCAAAATTTTGGACAGGTGGCCCCCCCCCCCCCGCAATGAAATCCTGGCTACGTCCCTGCTCATGACCCATTACATCTACAGTCTTGCTTCTTACGTTGTTTGTTAAGCCATCCTTGAAACACAATCCATGCAATTTAGATGATGATATCGAATTCCGTTTGAAAGATAGACGCAGAAGCATCAAAGTCTCAAGAAATACAAGGGTAAGCTTTGTCAAACCCATTACATGTCCATATGGGAGCAAATATCTCATGACCCATTACATCTACGTCTTCCTTCTTACGTTGTTTGTTAAGCTATCCTTGACACACAATCCATGCATTTTAGATGATGATATCGAATTCCGTTTGAAAGATAGACGCAGAAGCATCAAAGTCTCAAGAAATACAAGGCTAAGCTTTGTGAAACCCATTACATGTCCATATGGGAGCAAATATCTCATGACCCATTACATCTACAGTCTTCCTTCTTACGTTGTTTGTTAAGCTATCCTTGACACACCATCCATGCAATTTAGATGACGATATCGAATTCCGTTTGAAAGATAGACGCAGAACCACCCAAGTCTCAAGAAATACAAGGGTAAGCTATGACAAACCCATTACATGTCCATATGGGAGCAAATATCTCATGACCCATTACATCTACAGTCTTCCTTCTTACGTTGTTTTTAAAGCTATCCTTGACACACCATCCATGCAATTTAGATGATGATATCGAATTCCGTTTGAAAGATAGACGCAGAACCACCCAAGTCTCAAGAAATACAAGGGTAAGCTATGACAAACCCATTACATGTCCATATGGGAGCAAATATCTCATGACCCATTACATCTACAGTCTTCCTTCTTACGTTGTTTGTTAAGCTATCCTTGACACACCATCCATGCAATTTAGATGATGATATCGAATTCCGTTTGAAAGATAGACGCAGAAACACCCAAGTCTCAAGAAATACAAGGGTAAGCTATGACAAACCCATTACATGTCCATATGGGAGCAAATATCTCATGACCCATTACATCTACAGTCTTCCTTCTTACGTTGTTTGTAAAGCTATCCTTGACACACCATCCATGCAATTTAGATGATGATATCGAATTCCGTTTGAAAGATAGACGCAGAACCACCCAAGTCTCAAGAAATACAAGGGTAAGCTATGACAAACCCATTACATGTCCATATGGGAGCAATTATCTCATGACCCATTACATCTACAGTCTTGCTTCTTACGTTGTTTGTTAAGCCATCCTTGAAACACAATCCATGCAATTTAGATGATGATATCGAATTCCGTTTGAAAGATAGACGCAGAAGCATCAAAGTCTCAAGAAATACAAGGGTAAGCTTTGTCAAACCCATTACATGTCCATATGGGAGCAAATATCTCATGACCCATTACATCTACAGTCTTCCTTATTACGTTGTTTGTTAAGCTATCCTTGACACACAATCCATGCAATTTAGATGATGATATCGAATTCCGTTTGAAAGATAGACGCAGAAGCATCAAAGTCTCAAGAAATACAAGGCTAAGCTTTGTCAAACCCATTACATGTCCATATGGGAGCAAATATCTCATGACCCATTACATCTACAGTCTTCCTTCTTACGTTGTTTGTTAAGCTATCCTTGACACACCATCCATGCAATTTAGATGACGATATCGAATTCCGTTTGAAAGATAGACGCAGAAGCATCAAAGTCTCAAGAAATACAAGGGTAAGCTATGACAAACCCATTACATGTCCATATGGGAGCAAATATCTCATGACCCATTACATCTACAGTCTTCCTTCTTACGTTGTTTGTTAAGCTATCCTTGACACACCATCCATGCAATTTAGATGATGATATCGAATTCCGTTTGAAAGATAGACGCAGAAACACCCAAGTCTCAAGAAATACAAGGGTAAGCTATGACAAACCCATTACATGTCCATATGGGAGCAAATATCTCATGACCCATTACATCTACAGTCTTCCTTCTTACGTTGTTTGTTAAGCTATCCTTGACACACCATCCATGCAATTTAGATGATGATATCGAATTCCGTTTGAAAGATAGACGCAGAACCACCCAAGTCTCAAGAAATACAAGGGTAAGCTATGACAAACCCATTACATGTCCATATGGGAGCAAATATCTCATGACCCATTACATCTACAGTCTTGCTTCTTACGTTGTTTGTTAAGCCATCCTTGAAACACAATCCATGCAATTTAGATGATGATATCGAATTCCGTTTGAAAGATACATTACATCTACAGTCTTCCTTCTTACGTTGTTTGTTAATCTATCCTTGACACACCATCCATGCAATTTAGATGATGATATCGAATTCCGTTTGAAAGATAGACGCGGAACCACCCAAGTCTCAAGAAATACAAGGGTAAGCTATGACAAACCCATTACATGTCCATATGGGAGCAAATATCTCATGACCCATTACATCTACAGTCTTGCTTCTTACGTTGTTTGTTAAGCCATCCTTGAAACACAATCCATGCAATTTAGATGATGATATCGAATTCCGTTTGAGAGATAGACGCAGAAGCATCAAAGTCTCAAGAAATACAAGGGTAAGCTTTGTCAAACCCATTACATGTCCATATGGGAGCAAATATCTCATGACCCATTACATCTACAGTCTTCCTTCTTACGTTGTTTGTTAAGCTATCCTTGACACAACATCCATGCAATTTAGATGACGATATCGAATTCCGTTTGAAAGATAGACGCAGAAGCATCAAAGTCTCAAGAAATACAAGGCTAAGCTTTGTCAAACCCATTACATGTCCATATGGGAGCAAATATCTCATGACCCATTACGTCTACAGTCTTCCTTCTTACGTTGTTTGTTAAGCTATCCTTGACACACCATCCATGCAATTAAGATGATGATATCGAATTCCGTTTGAAAGATAGACGCAGAAGCATCAAAGTCTCAAGAAATACAAGGGTAAGCTTTGTCAAACCCATTACATGTCCATATGGGAGCAAATATCTCATGACCCATTACATCTACAGTCTTCTTTCTTACGTTGTTTGTTAAGCTATCCTTGACACACAATGCATGCAATTTAGATGATGATATCGAATTCCGTTTGAAAGATAGACGCAGAAGCATCAAAGTCTCAAGAAGTACAAGGGGAAGCTTTGTCAAACCCATTACATGTCCATATGGGAGCAAATATCTCATGACCCATTACATCTACAGTCTTCCTTCTTACGTTGTTTGTTAAGCTATCCTTGAAACACAATCCATGCAATTTAGATGATGATATCGAATTCCGTTTGAAAGATAGACGCAGAAGCATCAAAGTCTCAAGAAATACAAGGGTAAGCTTTGTCAAACCCATTACATGTCCATATGGGAGCAAATATCTCATGACCCATAACATCTACAGTCTTCCTTCTTACGTTGTTTGTTAAGCTATCCTTGCCACACCATCCATGCAATCTAGATGACGATATCGAATTCCGTTTGAAAGATAGACGCAGAAGCATCAAAGTCTCAAGAAATGCAAGGCTTAGCTTTGTCAAACCCATTACATGTCCATATGGGAGCAAATATCTCATGACCCATTACATCTACAGTCTTCCTTCTTACGTTGTTTGTTAAGCTATCCTTGACACACCATCCATGCAATTTAGATGATGATATCGAATTCCGTTTGAAAGATAGACGCAGAAGCATCAAAGTCTCAAGAAATACAAGGGTAAGCTATGTCAAACCCATTACATGTCCATATGGGAGCAAATATCTCATGACCCATTACATCTACAGTCTTCCTTCTTACGTTGTTTGTTAAGCTATTCTTGACACACAATCCATGCAATTTAGATGATGATATCGGATTCCGTTTGAAAGATAGACGCAGAAGCATCAAAGTCTCAAGAAGTACAAGGGGAAGCTTTGTCAAACCCATTACATGTCCATATGGGAGCAAATATCTCATGACCCATTACATCTACAGTCTTCCTTCTTACGTTGTTTGTTAAGCTATCCTTGACACAGCATCCATGCAATTTAGATGACGATATCGAATTCCGTTTGAAAGATAGACGCAGAAGCATCAAAGTCTCAAGAAATACAAGGGTAAGCTTTGTCAAACCCATTACATGTCCATATGGGAGCAAATATCTCATGACCCATTGCATCTACAGTCTTCCTTCTTACGTTGTTTGTTAAGCTATCCTTGACACACCATCCACGCAATTTAGATGATGATATCGAATTCCGTTTGAAAGATAGACGCAGAACCACCCAAGTCTCAAGAAATACAAGGGTAAGCTATGACAAACCCATTACATGTCCATATGGGAGCAAATATCTCATGACCCGTTGCATCTACAGTCTTCGTTCTCACGTTGTTTGTTAAGCTATCCTTGAAACACAATCCATGCAATTTAGATGATGATATCGAATTCCGTTTGAAAGATAGACGCAGAAGCATCAAAGTCTCAAGAAATACAAGGGTAAGCTTTGTCAAACCCATTACATGTCCATATGGGAACAAATATCTCATGACCCATAACATCTACAGTCTTCCTTCTTACGTTGTTTGTTAAGCTATCCTTGCCACACCATCCATGCAATCTAGATGACGATATCGAATTCCGTTTGAAAGATAGACGCAGAAGCATCAAAGTCTCAAGAAATACAAGGCTTAGCTTTGTCAAACCCATTACATGTCCATATGGGAGCAAATATCTCATGACCCATTACATCTACAGTCTTTCTTCTTACGTTGTTTGTTAAGCTATCCTTGACACACCATCCATGCAATTTAGATGATGATATCGAATTCCGTTTGAAAGATAGACGCAGAAGCATCAAAGTCTCAAGAAATACAAGGGTAAGCTTTGTCAAACCCATTACATGTCCATATGGGAGCAAATATCTCATGACCCATTACATCTACAGTCTTCGTTCTCACGTTGTTTGTTAAGCTATCCTTGAAACACAATCCATGCAATTTAGATGATGATATCGAATTCCGTTTGAAAGATAGACGAAGAAGCATCAAAGTCTCAAGAAATACAAGGGTAAGCTTTGTCCAACCGATTACATGTCCATATGGGAGCAAATATCTCATGACCCATTACATCTACAGTCTTCCTTCTTACGTTGTTTGTTAAGCTATCCTTGACACACAATCCATCCAATTTAGATGATGATATCGAATTCCGTTTGAAAGATAGACGCAGAAGCATCCAAGTCTCAAGAAAAATAAGTGTAAGCTTTGTCAAACGCATTACATGTCCATATGAGAGCATATATCTCATGACCCATAGCATCTACAGTCTTCCTTCTTACGTTGTTTGTTAAGCTATCCTTGACACACCATCCGTGCAATTTAGATGATGATATCGAATTCCGTTTGAAAGATAGACGCAGAACCACCCAAGTCTCAAGAAATACAAGGGTAAGCTATGACAAACCCATTACATGTCCATATGGGAGCAAATATCTCATGACCCATTACATCTACAGTCTTGCTTCTTACGTTGTTTGTTAAGCCATCCTTGAAACACAATCCATGCAATTTAGATAATGATATCGAATTCCGTTTGAAAGATAGACGCAGAAGCATCAAAGTCTCAAGAAATACAAGGGTAAGCTTTGTCAAACCCATTACATGTCCATATGGGAGCAAATATCTCATGACCCGTTACATCTACAGTCTTCCTTCTTACGTTGTTTGTTAAGCTATCCTTGACACACCATCCATGCAATTTAGATGACGATATCGAATTCCGTTTGAAAGATAGACGCAGAAGCATCAAAGTCTCAAGAAATACAAGGGTAAGCTTTGTCAAACCCATCACATATCCATATGGGAGCAAATATCTCATGACCCATTACATCTAGAGTCTTCCTTCTTACGTTGTTTGTTAAGCTATCCTTGACACACCATCCATGCAATTTAGATGATGATATCGAATTCCGTTTGAAAGATAGACGCAGAAGCATCAAAGTCTCAAGAAATACAAGGGTAAGCTTTGTCAAACCCATTACATGTCCATATGGGAGCAAATATCTCATGACCCATTACATCTACAGTCTTCCTTCTTACGTTGTTTGTTAAGCTATCCTTGACACACAATCCATGCAATTTAGATGATGATATCGAATTCCGTTTGAAAGATAGACGCAGAAGCATCAAAGTCTCAAGAAATACAAGGGTAAGCTTTGTCAAACCCATTACATGTCCATATGGGAGCAAATATCTCATGACCTATTACATCTACAGTCTTCCTTCTTACGTTGTTTTTTAAGCTATCCTTGACACACCATCCATGCAATTTAGATGACGATATCGAATTCCGTTTGAAAGATAGACGCAGAAGCATCAAAGTCTCAAGAAATACAAGGGTAAGCTTTGTCAAACCCATTACATGTCCATATGGGAGCAAATATCTCATGACCCATTACATCTACAGTCTTCCTTCTTACGTTGTGTGTTAAGCTATTCTTGACACACCATCCATGCAATTTAGATGATGATATCGAATTCCGTTTGAAAGATAGACGCAGAACCACCCAAGTCTCAAGAAACACAAGGGTAAGCTATGACAAACCCATTACATGTCCATATGGGAGCAAATATCTCATGACCCATTACATCTACAGTCTTCCTTCTTACGTTGTTTGTTAAGCTATCCTTGACACACCATCCATGCAATTTAGATGACGATATCGAATTCCGTTTGAAAGATAGACGCAGAAGCATCAAAGTCTCAAGAAATACAAGGGTAAGCTTTGTCAAACCCAATACATGTCCATATGGGAGCAAATATCTCATGACCCATTACATCTACAGTCTTCCTTCTTACGTTGTTTGTTAAGTTATCCTTGACACAATATCCATGCAATTTAGATGATGATATCGAATTCCGTTTGAAAGATAGACGCAGAAGCATCAAAGTCTCAAGAAATACAAGGGTAAGCTTTGTCAACCCATTACATGTCCATATGGGAGCAAATATCTCATGACCCATTACATCTACAGTCTTCCTTCTTACGTTGTTTGTTAAGCTATCCTTGACACACAATCCATGCAATTTAGATGGTGATATCGAATTCCGTTTGAAAGATAGACGCAGAAGCATCAAAGTCTCAAGAAATACAAGGGGAAGCTTTGTCAAACCCATTACATGTCCATATGGGAGCAAATATCTCATGACCCATTACATCTACAGTCTTCCTTCTTACGTTGTTTGTTAAGCTATCCTTGACACACCATCCATGCAATTTAGATGACGATATCGAATTCCGTTTGAAAGATAGACGCAGAAGCATCAAAGTCTCAAGAAATACAAGGGTAAGCTTTGTCAAACCCATTACATGTCCATATGGGAGCAAATATCTCATGACCCATTACATCCACAGTCTTCCTTCTTACGTTGTTTGTTAAGCTATCCTTGACACACCATCCATGCAATTTAGATGATGATATCGAATATGATATCGATATGAATGTAACATTGAAAAAATTGATTTCTGGAATAGAAGGGGGACAAATGAGTCGTCTTTGGAAATAAAAAGCTGCAATTTGAACTTCACAAATGCAAAATTTGCAATCTTGGATGTATAAATAGGAGCTCCAAATGGCGAAAATTGTCTAGCAACAACAACACATTAATATGCCTGATGATGTTAGCCTAACCAGCTAACGAAACGATCGTCGCATAGTGGTTGATGTGTGTGTGTGTAGGACTTCGCTAGATATCAATTTTTCAATGTAATCTCCTTAGGTCATAAAAAAGCTCGATTAATTAAATTAATTAAATCTCACAAATAATGGCCTTCGCCCCTAAAAAGGCAAAAACTTTAAAATAAAACATTCAGCTGAGCCCGGCTGGGATTCGAACCTGGGTCGTCGCCAACTAACAGACAATGTTGCTGACGTCTTAGCGTTCTAAACCACAATCCACTTAAAAAATCTTTCGATTTGAAAGACATATATACAGTCTACGATGGAAAAAAGCTATCGACTGTAATATGAATGTAACATTGAAAAAATTGATTTCTGGAATAGAAGGGGGACAAATGAGTCGTCTTTGGAAATAAAAAGCTGCAATTTGAACTTCACAAATGCAAAATTTGCAATCTTGGATGTATAAATAGGAGCTCCAAATGGCGAAAATTGTCTAGCAACAACAACACATTAATATGCCTGATGATGTTAGCCTAACCAGCTAACGAAACGATCGTCGCATAGTGGTTGATGTGTGTGTGTGTAGGACTTCGCTAGATATCAATTTTTCAATGTAATCTCCTTAGGTCATAAAAAAGCTCGATTAATTAAATTAATTAAATCTCACAAATAATGGCCTTCGCCCCTAAAAAGGCAAAAACTTTAAAATAAAACATTCAGCTGAGCCCGGCTGGGATTCGAACCTGGGTCGTCGCCAACTAACAGACAATGTTGCTGACGTCTTAGCGTTCTAAACCACAATCCACTTAAAAAATCTTTCGATTTGAAAGACATATATACAGTCTACGATGGAAAAAAGCTATCGACTGTAATATGAATGTAACATTGAAAAAATTGATTTCTGGAATAGAAGGGGGACAAATGAGTCGTCTTTGGAAATAAAAAGCTGCAATTTGAACTTCACAAATGCAAAATTTGCAATCTTGGATGTATAAATAGGAGCTCCAAATGGCGAAAATTGTCTAGCAACAACAACACATTAATATGCCTGATGATGTTAGCCTAACCAGCTAACGAAACGATCGTCGCATAGTGGTTGATGTGTGTGTGTGTAGGACTTCGCTAGATATCAATTTTTCAATGTAATCTCCTTAGGTCATAAAAAAGCTCGATTAATTAAATTAATTAAATCTCACAAATAATGGCCTTCGCCCCTAAAAAGGCAAAAACTTTAAAATAAAACATTCAGCTGAGCCCGGCTGGGATTCGAACCTGGGTCGTCGCCAACTAACAGACAATGTTGCTGACGTCTTAGCGTTCTAAACCACAATCCACTTAAAAAATCTTTCGATTTGAAAGACATATATACAGTCTACGATGGAAAAAAGCTATCGACTGTAATATGAATGTAACATTGAAAAAATTGATTTCTGGAATAGAAGGGGGACAAATGAGTCGTCTTTGGAAATAAAAAGCTGCAATTTGAACTTCACAAATGCAAAATTTGCAATCTTGGATGTATAAATAGGAGCTCCAAATGGCGAAAATTGTCTAGCAACAACAACACATTAATATGCCTGATGATGTTAGCCTAACCAGCTAACGAAACGATCGTCGCATAGTGGTTGATGTGTGTGTGTGTAGGACTTCGCTAGATATCAATTTTTCAATGTAATCTCCTTAGGTCATAAAAAAGCTCGATTAATTAAATTAATTAAATCTCACAAATAATGGCCTTCGCCCCTAAAAAGGCAAAAACTTAAAAAAAAAAAAGATATCGAATTCCGTTTGAAAGATAGACGCAGAACCACCCAAGTCTCAAGAAATACAAGGGTAAGCTATGAGAAACCCATTACATTCCCATATGGGAGCAAATAATTCATGACCCATTACATCTACAGTCTTGTTTCTTACGTTGATTGTTAAGCTATACTTGAAACACAATCCATGCAATTTACATGATGATATCGAATTCCGTTTGAAAGATAGACGCAGAAGCATCCAAGTCTCAAGAAATACAAGGGTAAGCTTTGTCAAACCCATTACATGTCCATATGGGAGCAAATATTTCATGACCCACTACATCTGCAGTCTGGTTTCTTACGTTGTTTGTTAAGCTATCCTTGACACACAATCCATGCAGTTTAGATGATGATATCGAATTCCGTTTGAAAGATAGACGTAGAAACATCCAAGTCTCAAGAAATACAAGGGTAAGCTATGCCAAACCCATTACATGTCCATATGGGAGCAAATATTTTATGACCCATAGCATCTACAACCTTCTTTCATACGTTGTTTGTTAAGCTATCCTTGACACAACATCAATGCAATTTAGATGACGATATCGAATTCCGTTTGAAAGATAGACGCAGAAGCATCAAAGTCTCAAGAAATAGAAGGGTAAGCGTTGTCAAACCCATTACATGTCCATATGGGAGCAAATATCTCATGACTCATTACATCTACAGTCTTCCTTCTTACGTTGTTTGTTAAGCTATCCTTGACACATCATCCATGCAATTTAGATGATGGTATCGAATTCCGTTTGAAAGATAGACGCAGAACCACCCAAGTCTCAAGAAATACAAGGGAAAGCTATGACAAACCCATTACAGGTCCATATGGGAGCAAATATCTCATGACCCATTACATCAACAGTCTTCCTTCTTACATTGTTTGTTAAGCTATCCTTGACACACAATCCATGATATTTAGATGATGATATCGAATTCCGTTTGAAAGATAGACGCAGAAGCATTAAAGTCTCAAGAAATACAAGGGAAAGCTTGGTCAAACCTATTACATGTCCATATGGGAGCAAATATCTCATGACCCATTACATCTACAGTCTTCCTTCTTACGTTGTTTGTTAAGCTATCCTTGACACACCATTCATGCAATTTAGATGATGATATCGAATTCCGTTTGAACGATAGACGCAGAACCACCCAAGTCTCAAGAAATACAAGGGTAAGCTATGACAAACCCATTACATGTCCATATGGGAGCAAATATCTCATGACCCATTACATCTACAGTCTTCCTTCTTACGTTGTTTGTTAAGCTATCCTTGACACACCATCCATGCAATTGATATGATGATATCCAATACCGCTTGAAAGATAGATGCAGAAGCAGTCAATTCTCAAGAAATACAAGTGTAAGCTTTGTCAAACCCATTACATGTCCATATGAGAGCATATATCTCATGACCCATAGCATCTACAACCTTCTTTCTTACGTTGTTTGTTAAGCTATCCTTGACACACAATCCATGCAATTTAGATGACGATATCGAATTCCGTTTGAACGATAGACGCAGAAGCATCAAAGTCTCAAGAAATACAAGGGTAAGCTTTGTCAAACCCATTACATGTCCATATGGGAGCAAATATCTCATGACCCATTACATCTACAGTCTTCCTTCTTACGTTGTTTGTTAAGCTATCCTTGACACACCATCCATGCAATTTAGATGACGATATCGAATTCCGTTTGAAAGATAGACGCAGAAGCATCAAAATCTCAAGAAATAAAAGGGTAAGCTTTGTCAAACCCATTACATGTCCATATGGGAGCAAATATCTCATGACCCATTACATCTACAGTCTTCCTTCTTACGCTGTTTGTTAATCTATCCTTGACACACCATCCATGCAATTTAGATTATGATATCGAATTCCGTTTGAAAGATAGACGCAGAAGCATCAAAGTCTCAAGAAATACAAGGGTAAGCTTTGTCAAACCCATTACATGTCAATATGGGAGCAAATATCTCATGACCCATTACATCTACAGTCTTCCTTCTTACGTTGTTTGTTAAGCTATCCTTGACACACAATCCATGCAATTTAGTTGGCGATATCGAATTCCGTTTGAAAGCTAGACGCAGAAGCATCAAAGTCTCAAGAAATACAAAGGTAAGCTTTGTCAAACCCATTACATGTCCATATGGGAGCAAATATCTCATGACCCATTACATCTACAGTCTTCCTTCTTACGTTGTTTGTTAAGCTATCATTGACAAACAATCCATGCAATTTAGATGATGATATCGAATTCCGTTTGAAAGATAGACGCAGAAGCATCAAAGTCTCAAGAAATGCAAGGGTAAGCTTTGTCAAACACATTACATGTCCATATGGGAGCAAATATCTCATGACCCATTACATCTACAGTCTTCCTTCTTACGTTGTTTGTTAAGCTATCCTTGACACACCATTCATGCAATTTAGATGATGCTATCGAATTCCGTTTGAAAGATAGACGCAGAACCACCCAAGTCTCAAGAAATACAAGGGTAAGCTATGACAAACCCATTACATGTCCATATGGGAGCAAATATCTCATGACCCATTACATCTACAGTCTTCCTTCTTACGTTGTTTGTTAAGCTATCCTTGACACACCATCCATGCAATTGATATGATGATATCCAATACCGTTTGAAAGATAGATGCAGAAACAGCCAATTCTCAAGAAATACAAGGGTAAGCTTTGTCAAACCCATTACATGTCCATATGAGAGCATATATCCCATGACCCATAGCATCTACAACCTTCTTTCTTACGTTGTTTGTTAAGCTATCCGTGACACACCATCCATGCAGTTTAGATGACGATATCGAATTCCGTTTGAAAGATAGACGCAGAAGCATCAAAGTCTCAAGAAATACAAGGGTAAGCTTTGTCAAACCCATTACATGTCCATATGGGAGCAAATATCTCATGACCCATTACATCTACAGTCTTCCTTCTTACGTTGTTTGTTAAGCTATCCTTGACACACAATCCATGCAATTTAGATGACGATATCGAATTCCGTTTGAACTATAGACGCAGAACCACCCAAGTCTCAAGAAATACAAGGGTAAGCTTTGTCAAACCCATTACATGTCCATATGGGAGCAAATATGGGAGCAAATATCTCATGACCCATTACATCTACAGTCTTCCTTTTACGTTGTTTGTTAAGCTATCCTTGACACAACATCTATGCAATTTAGATGACGATATCGAATTCCGTTTGAAAGATAGACGCAGAAGCATCAAAGTCTTAAGAAATAGAAGGGTAAGCTTTGTCAAACCCATTACATGTCCATATGGGAGCAAATATATCATGACCCATTACATCTACAGTCTTCCTTCTTACGTTGTTTGTTAAGCTATCCTTGACACACCATCCATGCAACTTAGATGATGATATCGAATTCCGTTTGGAAGATAGACGCAGAACCACCCAAGTCTCAAGAAATACAAGGGTAAGCTATGACAAACCCATTACAGGTCCATATGGGAGCAAATATCTCATGACCCATTACATCTACAGTCTTCCTTCTTACGTTGTTTGTTAAGCTATCATTGACAAACAATCCATGCAATTTAGATGATGATATCGAATTCCGTTTGAAAGATAGACGCAGAAGCATCAAACATTACATCTACAGTCTTCCTTTTTACGTTGTTTGTTAAGCTATCATTGACAAACAATCCATGCAAGTTAGATGATGATATCGAATTCCGTTTGAAAGATAGACGCAGAAGCATCAAAGTCTCAAGAAATGCAAGGGTAAGCTTTGTCAAACACATTACATGTCCATATGGGAGCAAATATCTCATGACCCATTACATCTACAGTCTTCCTTCTTACGTTGTTTGTTAAGCTATCCTTGACACACCATTCATGCAATTTAGATGATGATATCGAATTCCGTTTGAAAGATAGACGCAGAACCACCCAAGTCTCAAGAAATACAAGGGTAAGCTATGACAAACCCATTACATGTCCATATGGGAGCAAATATCTCATGAGCCATTACATCTACAGTCTTCCTTCTTACGTTGTTTGCTAAGCTATCCTTGACACACAATCCATGCAATTTAGATGATGATATCGAATTCCGTTTGAAAGATAGACGCAGAAGCATCAAAGTCTCAAGAAATACAAGGGTAAGCTTTGTCAAACCCATTACATGTCCATATGGGAGCAAATATCTCATGACCCATTACATCTACAGTCTTCCTTCTTACGTTGTTTGTTAAGCTATCCTTGACACAACATCTATGCAATTTTGATGACGATATCGAATTCCGTTTGAAAGATAGACGCAGAAGTATCAAAGTCTTAAGAAATAGAAGGGTAAGCTTTGTCAAACCCATTACATGTCCATATGGGAGCAAATATATCATGACCCATTACATCTACAATCTTCCTTCTTACGTTGTTTGTTAAGCTATCCTTGACACACCATCCATGCAACTTATATGATGATATCGATTTCCGTTTGAAAGATAGACGCAGAACCACCCAAGTCTCAAGAAATACAAGGGTAAGCTATGACAAACCCATTACAGGTCCATATGGGAGCAAATATCTCATGACCCATTACATCTACAGTCTTCCTTCTTACGTTGTTTGTTAAGCTATCATTGACAAACAATCCATGCAATTTAGATGATGATATCGAATTCCGTTTGAATGATAGACGCAGAAGCATCAAAGTCTCAAGAAATGCAAGGGTAAGCTTTGTCAAACACATTACATGTCCATATGGGAGCAAATATCTCATGACCCATTACATCTACAGTCTTCCTTCTTACGTTGTGTGTTAAGCTATCCTTGACACACCATTCATGCAATTTAGATGATGATATCGAATTCCGTTTGAAAGATAGACGCAGAACCACCCAAGTCTCAAGAAATACAAGGGTAAGCTATGACAAACCCATTACATGTCCATATGGGAGCAAATATCTCATGACCCATTACATCTACAGTCTTCCTTCTTACGTTGTTTGTTAAGCTATCCTTGACACACCATCCATGCAATTGATATGATGATATCCAATACCGTTTGAAAGATAGATGCAGAAGCAGCCAATTCTCAAGAAATACAAGGGTAAGCTTTGTCAAACCCATTACATGTCCATATGAGAGCATATATCTCATGACCCATAGCATCTACAACCTTCTTTCTTACGTTGTTTGTTAAGCTATCCGTGACACACCATCCATGCAATTTAGATGACGATATCGAATTCCGTTTGAAAGATAGACGCAGAAGCATCAAAGTCTCAAGAAATACAAGGGTAAGCTTTGTCAAATCCATTACATGTCCATATGGGAGCAAATATCTCATGACCCATTACATCTACAGTCTTGTTTCTTACGTTGTTTGTTAAGCTATCATTGACAAACAATCCATGCAATTTAGATGATGATATCGAATTCCGTTTGAAAGATAGACGCAGAAGCATCAAAGTCTCAAGAAATGCAAGGGTAAGCTTTGTCAAACACATTACATGTCCATATGGGAGCAAATATCTCATGACCCATTACATCTACAGTCTTCCTTCTTACGTTGTGTGTTAAGCTATCCTTGACACACCATCCATGCAATTGATATGATGATATCCAATACCGTTTGAAAGATAGATGCAGAAGCAGCCAATTCTCAAGAAATACAAGGGTAAGCTTTGTCAAACCCATTACATGTCCATATGAGAGCATATATCTCATGACCCATAGCATCTACAACCTTCTTTCTTACGTTGTTTGTTAAGCTATCCGTGACACACCATCCATGCAATTTAGATGACGATATCGAATTCCGTTTGAAAGATAGACGCAGAAGCATCAAAGTCTCAAGAAATACAAGGGTAAGCTTTGTCAAATCCATTACATGTCCATATGGGAGCAAATATCTCATGACCCATTACATCTACAGTCTTGTTTCTTACGTTGTTTGTTAAGCTATCATTGACAAACAATCCATGCAATTTAGATGATGATATCGAATTCCGTTTGAAAGATAGACGCAGAAGCATCAAAGTCTCAAGAAATACAAGGGTAAGCTTTGTCAAACACATTACATGTCCATATGGGAGCAAATATTTCCTGAGCCATTACATCTACAGTCTTGTTCCTTACGTTGCTTGTTAAGCTGTCCTTGAAACAATATACCATGCAATTGATATGATGATATCGAATTCTGTTTGAAAGATAGGTGCAGAAACAGCCAATTCTAAAGAAGTACAAGGGTAAGCTTTGTCAAATCCATTACATGTCCATATGGGAGCAAATATCTCATGACCCATTACATCTACAGTCTTGTTTCTTACGTTGTTTGTTAAGCTATCTTCGACACACAATCCATGGAATTTAGATGATGATACCAATTCCGTTTGAAAGATAGATGCTGAAGCATCCAATTCTCAAGAATTACAAGGGTAAGCTTTGTCAAATCCATTACATGTCCATATGGGAGCAAATATCTCATGACCCATTACATCTACAGTCTTGTTTCTTACGTTGTTTGTTAAGCTATCCTTGACACACAATGCATGTAATTTAGATGATAATATAGAATTCCATTTGAAAGATAGATGCAGAGGCAGCCAAGTCTCAAGAAATACAAGGGTAAGCTTTGTCAAATCCATTACAAATTCATATGAGAGAAAATATCTCATGACCCGTAACATCGACAATCTGGTTTCTTACGTTGTTTGTTAAGCTATCTTTGACACACAATCCATGCAATTTAGATGATTATATCGAATTCCGTTTGAAAGATAGATGCAGAGGCAGCCAAGTCTCAAGAAATACAAGGGTAAGCTTTGTCAAATCCATTACAAATTAATATGTGAGAAAATATCTCATGACCCGTAACATCGACAATCTGGTTTCTTACGTTGTTTGTTAAGCTATCTTTGACACACAATCCATGCAATTAAGATGATGATACCGAATTCCGTTTGAAAGATAGACGCAGAAGCATCCAAGTCTCCAGAAATACAAGGGTAAGCTTTGTCAAACACATTACATGTCCATATGGAAGCAAATATTTTATTACCCATTACATCTTAGTCTTGTTTCTTACGTTGTTTGTTAAGCTATCTTTGACACACAATCCATGCAATTGATATGATGATATCGAATTCCGTTTGAAAGATAGATAATATTTACCGTCTCGTTTCTTACGTCTTTTGTTAAGCAAAGTTTGACAAACAATTCATGCAATTTATATGATGATATCGAACTCCGTTTCGAAGATAAATGCAGAAGCATTGAAGTCTCAAGAAATACAAGGGATACCTTTGTCAAATCCATTACATGCCCATATGAGAGCAAATATCTCATGACCCATAATATCTACAGCCTCGTTTCTTACGTCGTTTGTTAAGCAAACTTTCACACACAAACCATGCTATTTATATGATGATATCGAATTCCTTTGAAAGATAGGTACAGAAGCAACCAAGTCTCAAGAAATACAAGGGAAAGCTTTGTCAAATCCATTGCATGTACATCTGAGAGCAAATATCTCTTGACCCATAACGTCAAGAGTCTTGTTTCATACGTTGTTTGTTAAGCTATCCTTGACACACAATGCATGCAATTTAGATGATTATATAGAATTCCATTTGAAAGATAGATGCAGAGGCAGCCAAGTCTCAAGAAATACAAGGGTAAGCTTTGTCAAATCCATTACAAATTCATATGAGAAAAAATATCTCATGACCCGTAACATCGACAATCTGGTTTCTTACGTTGTTTGTTAAGCTATCTTTGACACACAATCCATGCAATTAAGATGATGGTACCGAATTCCGTTTGAAAGATAGACGCAGAAGCATCCAAGTCTCTAGAAATACAAGGGTAAGCTTTGTCAAACACATTACATGTCCATATGGGAGCAAATATTTCATGAGCCATTACATCTACAGTCTTGTTCCTTACGTTGCTTGTTAAGCTATCCTTGAAACAATATACCATGCAATTGATATGATGATATCGAATTCCGTTTGAAAGATAGGTGCAGAAGCAGCCAATTCTAAAGAAATAAAAGGGTAAGCTTTGTCAAATCCATTACATGTCCATATGGGAGCAAATATCTCATGACCCATTACATCTACAGTCTTGTTTCTTACGTTGTTTGTTAAGCTATCCTTGACACACAATCCATGCAATTTAGATGATTATATCGAATTCCATTTGAAAGATAGATTCTGAAGCATCAAACTCTCAAGAAATACAAGGGTAAGCTTTGTCAAATCCATTACATGTCCATATGGGAGCAAATATCTCATGACCCATAACATCTACTGTCTTATTTCTTACGTTGTTTTTTAAGCTATCATTGACACACAATCCACGCAATTTAGATGATGATACCGAATTCCGTTTGAAAGATAGATGCTGAAGCATCAAACTCTCAAGAAATACAAGGGTAAGCTTTGTCAAATCCATTACATGTCCATATGGGAGCAAATATCTCATGACCCATTACATCTACAGTCTTGTTTCTTACGTTTTGTGTTAAGCTATCTTTGACACACAATCCATGCAATTGATATGACGATATCGAATTCCGTTTGAAAGATAGATGCAGAAGCATCCAAGTCCCAAGAAACACAAGGGTAAGCTTTGTCAAATCCATTACATGTCCATATGAGAGCAAATATCTCATGACCCGTTACATCTACAGTGGTGTTTCTTACGTTGTTTTGTAAGCTATCCTTGACACAAAATCCTTGCAATTTAGATGATGGTATCGAATTCCGTTTGAAAGATAGATGCTGAAGCATCCAAGTCTCAAGAAATACAAGGGTAAGCTTTGTCAAATCCATTACATATCCATATGAGAGCACATATCTCACGGCCCATGATATCTACAGTCTCGTTTCTTACGTCGTTTGTTAAGCAAACTTTGACACACAATCCTTGCAATTTAGATGATGATATCGAATTTTGAAAAATAGGTGCAAGAGCAGCCAAGTCTCAAGAAATAAAAGGGTAAGCTTTGTCAAATCCATTACATGTCCATATGAGAGCAAATATCTCATGACATATAACATCTACAGTTTTGTTTCTTACCTTGTTTGTTAAGGTATCTTTGACACACAATCCATGCAATTTAGATGATGATATCGAATTCCTTTTGAAAGATAGACGCAGAAGCGTCCAACTATCAAGAAATACAAGGGTAAGCTTTGTCAAACCCTTTACATGTCAATTTGAGAGCAAATATCTCATGACCCATATTATCTACAGTCTCGTTTCTTACGTCTTTTGTTAAGCAAAACTTGACAAACAATTCAGGCAATTTATATAATGATATCGAACTCCGTTTCGAAGATAAATGCAGAAGCATCCAAGTCTCAAGAAATACAAGGGTAACCTATGTCAAATCCATTACATGCCCATATGAGAGTAAATATCTCATGACCAATAATATCTACAGTCTCGTTTCTTACGTCGTTTGTTAAGCAAACCTTGACACACAATCCATGCTATTTATATGATGACTAGAGAACCCGGCGAACTTCGTCTCGTAGTCTGTTAGGTATTGAACTTGATGACTTTTGTTCAGACATATAATACAGTTATCACGTTGCAGGGTATCCGAGACCAAGTGCAAATAATTTTTTGCTTTGAACAATTTAGGTTGATTTAGAATCTTTACACTGAGCAATTTTACTTGTCTGAATTGTCAGTCTGTCGGAGAGAAAGGGTATTAAGAGGTAAAGTGTTTCCGTTTTCCTCGACTCTCTCTTGTAAACTTACAATTACCTCTAGGGAAGGTGCCTAATGTAAATTAAGGTTAAAAAAAAATAAATCAATAATTTTAAAGAAATATACCAAGGATTCCACCTTAAGAACTATAAGGATACAACCAAAATATTATAAGGATACGACCGGAACATTTTTAAAAAGGATAATATTCGAGCAATTGTGGATACTACATATTTTTAAATATTGAAGACGACTCAAACGAAAAGCTAATTGCCAGGAATTTTTACGAGGACTCTCCTGAAAATTTATATAAAAGAATCTTTCTTAAAAAGGATATTGCCAAGATTAAGTAAAAGAAATCCGCATGGACATTTATATGCCAAATCTTCTGAAACATTTAAAAAGAATTCTGCTGAATTAAGTTAAAATGATTCTGCCTTATTTAAAATCAATGAGGATTTTTCCACCGAAATGAATTCTCTCTGCCAATTTTAAATTTGATTCTATTGATTCTCAAAACGCATACCTGAATTTTGAAATATATCTGCTTATGATTTATCCTCCGTGCGGAGTTTTTTTCTTTTTTCTCCCCTCGGACGCCTCCCCAGGTGGTGGATAGGGGAAAGCTCATCAGATATGACGGGTACCGCAAAAATAAAATATGTGGGGCGAACCAAAAATAAAAGGAAAAAGGCAGCGTCTGATCGAGATTCGGCGGCAGCAAACAGCGTCTGTACTCCATTGGAGCGGCTGAATATGTAGACGGAAAACTATAAACTCTTCAGAAGGCAACGGGAAACCACTGAAGTAACATCCCTTGAAAATCGTACAACATGAACAATACAACGCAAAATACACGGCCCTCAGTCTCCGGCCAAGAGAGGGTGCTAAGAATCCCCGGAGGTAAAACCAAACAAAAATTAACAATTGGGACATGGAATGTCCGAAGTCTTTATGAAACTGGAAAACTGAACAACACCATCAGTGAAATGAATCGTCTTAAAATAGACATATTTGGTGTTAGCGAAACATGGTGGAAGGACAGTTGTGATTTTAGATCAGAAAATGTCACTGTTAACCACTCAGGAAATCAGCGCGGCCTTCATAGAAATGGAGTGTGTATCATTGTAAAAAAACACATAGCCTCATGCGTAACTGGGTATGTTCCACTATCAGATAGAGTCATCCTACTCAAAATAATGGCAAAACCAATAAACATCAACATAATCCAAATTTATGCTCCCACATGCGATGCAAATGCCAATGACATCGAGGAATTCTATAACAACATTTCGCAACTATTAAGAATGACAAAAAGTCATGAAATAAATATTATACTAGGTGACTTTAATGCGAAGGTTGGTTACGATAAAGTTAAAGACATCACTGGGAAATATGGTCTTGGAGACCGAAACGAAAGAGGTGACCGACTTATCCAATTCTGCCAAGAAAACAATATGAAGATCATGAACACATTTTATCGTCTACACCCCAGGAGATTATACACATGGAAATCACCGCAAGACAACCATGGACATATAGTAAGAAATCAAATAGACTATATATTTATAAACAAAAGATATAACTCCTGTGTTTCCAAGTGTACAACATATCCAGGTGCAGATGTTCCAACAGACCACAATCTATTGGTCTCAAAACTGCGCCTCAAACTCGCGCTTATACCGAAAAAGAAAACCCAGCCAAAAATCGATATCGGAAAACTTAGCGATCCTACCATAAAAAACGAACTGCAACATCAAATCAATGGAGAATTAGAAAACATCAAGGAAGACAATCCGGATCTACTGTGGAACAACCTAAAAACTACTATAAACACAGTAACTAAAAGCATCCTGGGAAACCGATCAATGGCAAGAACTGAAGACTGGATAAAAGACGAAATTCGAGAACTTCGGGAAGAAAGAAGTAGACATAAAAATAAAAATTATGAAAGGTACTGGAAAATAAACAAAGAAATAAGATCGGCAATCCGCGCAGCAAAAAATGACGAACTAAATAGAAAATGCCAAGAAATTGACTTTCTACAGTCCATACATGACGACTTTAACCTACATAAAAAGATAAAGGAATCTGCGGGGACGTATGGAAGAAAGACAAGTGCAATTATATTTAATGATAATAATGAAGCAGTGTTTGATATGGAGGGAAGAAAGACTATATGGAAAGATTATATAAAAAAACTTTTCACGGATGAGCAGCGAGCACCTCTTGAGAATAATATAAGCAATTATCTAGTTGGATCATCAATAACAAGATTAGAAGTAGAACGCGCCGTACAAACTTTAAAAGATAAAAAAGCCACAGGACCAGATGAAATACCCTCTGAAGTCTTAAAGCTAATAGATTCCAGCAATAAAGAACTCCTCATCACCCTTTTCAACCATGTATACGACACTGTACAATATCCAGAAGATTGGCTCAAATCTACTTTCATAGCCATTCCCAAGAAAAACAATGCAAAACGATGTTGTGAATTCAGATTAATAAGTTTAATGAGTCACGTACTGAAAGTATTCCTAAAAATAATACATCAACGAATATATAGCAAGTGCGAACATGCTATGGAAAACGCAGTTTGGGTTTAAGGAAGGTATGGGTACCCGAGAAGCTCTATTCTGTTTACAAGTCTTAGTCCAGAAATGCAGAGAAGCCCAAAAAGATGTTTTCATCTGCTTCATCGATTATGAGAAAGCCTTCGATACGGTTAACCATGATAAATTAATGAACATTTTGACATCTATCGGAGTACAAGGAAAAGAATTACGATGTATTAAAAATTTGTATTGGAACCAAAAAGCACGAATCGACGTCAATGGTGAACAAAGTGATGAAATTATTATCTCAAAAGGAGTTAGACAGGGATGCATACTGTCCCCATTACTATTCAACGTGTACTCGGAAAAAATATTTCAAGAAACGCTAGATGGAGGAAATATTGGAATAAAAATAAATGGACATATTGTGAATAATATAAGATATGCAGACGACACAACACTACTGGCTGAGAGCATATCAGGTCTACAGAAACTTATAGAAAAATTGGCACTCACAAGTGAAAAGTATGGGTTAAAAATTAATATGAAAAAAACTAAATACATGATAGTTAGCAGAAAAAACGACCATCGCAACGTTAAGCTTACTATAAAGGAAATGGAAATCGAGAGGGTACACACATTTAAATATTTGAGAGTACTAATAAATGACCGTTGGGACTACTCAAAAGAAATTAACAGCCGAATAGAAATAGCGAGAGATGCCTTTTTTAAACACAAAAAAGTATTAACAAGTCACGACATAAATGTGACAAAAAAAAATAAGATTTATCAAGTGCTATGTTTGGTCAGTCCTCTTATATGCTTCCGAAGTCTGGACACTTAAAATGTCCGATGAAAGAAAATTGCCAGCTTTTGAAATGTGGACATTCCGACGAGTACTGAAAATACCCTGGACTTCAAAAATATCAAATGACGAAGTACTTAGAAGGATGAATGTGAACCGACAGCTAATCTCAACAATAAAAAAGCGTAAAGTCTCATCCCTTGGACACATACTTAGAAATAACAAATACAAAATTCTACAGACAATCCTTAAGGCAAAAATCGACGGAAAGCGCGGAAGAGGTAGAAAAGAAACAACCTGGCTCAAAAATATCCAGACATGGACCGGCTATAATGATGAATACACACTTTTACAAGCCGCTAAGAACAGGGAGCTGAACATCATTGTGTAACAACAAATAATTATAAATATATACTTAATATCATATATGTATCATTGAAATATTATTGTACGATCACCAATATCCGAATAACGGATGAGTAAATAAAGAAGAAGATGATTTATCCACATTTTCTGCATATCAAAAAAGGAAAACTAAACAACAGTCAATCAATTACATCCAAGTAATACAATATATGCAATTTGATTCTAACAATGGACCAATCTGAAGCTCACATATAATTTTCTGAAGCGGGAATTAATTTAAGTTTTATATACCATTTTTATCTAACTTTTCATTATAACTCATCCTCAACACATTTTTAAACCCCAACCAAAGCATTATAATCAAGATTTTCAAGCTCCAATATTCAAGCGCTTGTTGGTGAGGATATTGAAAACCGTAAGTATTAAATGAAATATACGTATGTATTTAAAACTTTTAGTGAAAACAAAATGTGTTGAGTGATCCAACCACCTTAACTTTATCTACTACCAAAAACTATTAAAAAAAACACTATTTTTCACGGAATTTTAATCAATTTGCTTATTGTACAAATAGTAATATATAATTTTTATTCGCGGGTTATAATTTCTAGATATAATATAATGCATACTGTTTATCATCTTTGTTCGGAATTAAATGATTAAAATGAATTTTTAAACAGTTTTCACTTTTTTAATCCACGAAATTGAAGGGTTAGGTTAAATAGCGTTTGGGCTGACAATAAAAGTTAGAAAGTCGGCATGGTTGGGTGGGTTATTCGAAATCCATTGCATGTACATCTGAGAGCAAATATCTCTTGACCCATAACATCTACAGTCTTGTTTCATACGTTGTTCGTTAAGCTATCTTTGACACACAATCCATGCAATTTAGATGATGATACCGAATTCCGTTTGAAAGATAGATGCTGAAGCATCCAATTCTCAGGCAACACAAGGGTAACCTTTGTCAAATCCATTACATGTCCATATGAAAGCAAATAGTTTAGGGCCAATAATGTCTACAGTCTCCTTTCTTACGTCGTTTGTTAAGCAAACTTCGACACACAATCCATGCAATTTATATGATGATATCGAATTCCGTTTGAAAGATAGATGCAGAAGCAGCCAAGTCTCAAGAAATACAAGGGTAAGCTTTGTCAAATCCATTACATGTCCATATGAGAGCAAATATCTCATGATCCATAACATCTACAGTCTCGTTGCTTACGTCGCTTGTTAAGCAAACTTTGACGCACAATCCATGCAATTTAGATGATTATATCGAATTCCGTTTGAAAGATAGATGCAGAGGCAGCCAAGTCTCAAGAAATACAAGGGTAAGCTTTGTCAAATCCATTACAAATTCATATGAGAGAAAATATCTCATGACCCATAACATCGACAATCTTGTTTCTTACGTTGTTTGTTAAGCTATCTTTGACACACAATTCATGCAATTAAGATGATGATACCGAATTCCGTTTGAAAGATAGACGCAGAAGCTTCCAAGTCTCAAGAAATACAAGGGTAAGCTTTGTCAAATCCATTACATGTCCATATGAGAGCAAATATCTCATGACCCATTACATCTACAGTCTTGTTTCTTACGTTATTTGTTTAGCTATCCTTGACACATAATCCATGCAATTTAGATGATTATATCGAATTCCGTTTGAAAGATAGATGCAGAGGCAGCCAAGTCTCAAGAAATACAAGAGTAAGCTTTGTCAAATCCATTACAAATTCATATGAGAGAAAATATCTCATGACCCATAACATCGACAATCTTGTTTCTTACGTTGTTTGTTAAGCTATCTTTGACACACAATTCATGCAATTAAGATGATGATACCGAATTCCGTTTGAAAGATAGACGCTTTCAAGTCTCAAGAAATACAAGGGTAAGCTTTGTCAAACACATTACATGTCCATATGGAAGCAAATATTTCATGACCCATTACATCTACAGTCTTGTTTCTTACGTTGTTTGTTAAGCTATCCTTGACACACAATCCATGCAATTGATAGGATGATATCGAATTCCGTTTGAAAGATAGATGCAGAAGCAGCCAAGTCTCAAGAAATACAAGGGTAAGCTTTGTCAAATCCATTACATGTCCATATGAGAGCAAATATCTCATGACCCATTACATCTACGAGAGCGGTTCGGAAACTTCTTAGCCTATCAATGAAAGAGAATAGTTAGTTTATCAAAAATATTTTTTTTTTTAATATAATCTCCTGAAACTTCAATACACTTAGTCCAACGTTTTTCTAGCAATTCTATCCGTTGATTAAAATAGTTTTCCTTAAGGTCTTCAAAATAATGGTTTACCACTGTAACTGCATCTTCATTTGAGGTAAAACGCTTGCCAGCAAGGATTTTTTTAGATTTGGGAACAAGTAAAAGTCACTGGGAGCTAAATCAGGAGAATAAGGTGGGTGGTCAGGCAACTCGTACTTTAATTCGTTGATTTTAGCCATTGTTAAAACAGTCCTGTGGGCTGGTGCGTAGTCTTGATGAAAAATTATTTTTTTGTGTTGTAAGCCAGGACGTTTTTCTCGAATTTGTACATTTAATTGATCCAAAAAGTTGCAATAGTATTCTGAATTTATTGTTTTACCCTTTTGCAGATAGTCAATCAATAAAATACCTTTGAAGTCCCAAAAAACCGTTGCCATAACCTTACCAGCCGATTGAATTGTTTTTGCCTTCTTTGGGGCACTTCCTCCAGCTTCAGTCCATTGTTTGGATTGGTCTTTTGTCTCTGGAGTATAGTGGTGGATCCATGTCTCATCAACAGTTATGAAACGACGCTTAAAATTTAATTTTATGTCGCTTAAAACGATCCAAACAAGCTTGAGAAATGTTCATTCTTATGCGTTTTTGATCGACTGTTAACAAATGCGGCACCCATTTCTCAGAAAGCTTTTTCACCTGTAGTTCTTCATGCAAAATTAAATGGACTCGATCATTTGAGATGCCCATGATATTAGCAATTTCACGCACTTTTTTTTCGTCGATCATTTAATACCATATCATGCACTTTGGCTACAATTTCTGTTGTTTTTGCTGTTTTTGGACGTCCACTACGTGGTTCATCTTCAATGCTTGTACGACCACGTTTAAATTCAGCAACCCAATTTTTTACTGTTGCATATGAAGGAGCACTTTCACCTAACACCATATCATTATGAATTTTTTGTCCCGATAAACCTTTTTTATGTAAATATTTAATGACAGCACGCATTTCTAATTTTTCAATTGCAAAAAAATTGCGGATGCGTCTTTTTTTGAACACCTGTTTCTATATGAAGGAGTTGCCAGATCGAAACAAAATTTAACATGTGTTCATAACACATATGTTTTTTCTGTTTATACCGCGCTTTTTGTGCTAGGCTAAGAAGTTTCCGAACTGCCCTCGTACAGACTTGTTTCTTACCTTGTTTGTTAAGCTATCCTTGACACACAATCCATGCAATTGATATGATGATATCGAATTCCGTTTGAAAGATAGACGCAGAAGCATCCAAGTCTCAAGAAATACAAGGGTGAGCTTTGTCAAACCCATTACATGTCCATATGAGAGCAAATGTTTCATGACCCATTACATTTACACTCTTTTTTCTTACATTGTTTGTTAAGCTATCCTTGACACACAATCCATGTAATTGATATGATGATATCGAATTCCGATTGAAAGATAGATGCATAAGCAGCCAAGTCTCAAGAAATGCAAGAGTAAGCTTTGTCAAATCCATTACATGTCCATATGAGACCAAATATTTCATGACCCATTACATCTACAGTCTTGTTTCTTGCGTTGTTTGTTAAGCTTTCTTTGACACACAATCCATGCAATTTAGATGATGATATCGAATTCCGTTTTAAAGATAGGAGCAGAAGCAGCCAAGTCTCAAGAAATACAAGGGTAAGCTTTGTCAAATCCATTACAAGTTCATATGAGAGCAAATATCTCATGACCCATAACATCTACAATCTTGTTTCTTAAGTTGTTTGTTAAGCTATCTTTGACACACAATCCATGCAATTGATATGATTATATCGAATTCCGTTTGAAAGATAGGTGCAGAACCAGCCAAGTCTCAAGAAATACAAGGGTAACCTTTGTCAAATCCATTACTAATTCATATGAGAGCAAATATGTCATGACCCATAACATTTACAATCTTGTTTCTTATGTTGTTTGTTAAGCTATCTTTGACACACAATCCATGCAATTAAGATGATGATACCGAATTGCGTTTGAAAGATAGACGCAGAAGCATCCAAGTCTCAAGAAATACAAGGGTAAGCTTTGTCATATCCATTACAAGTTCATATGAGAGCAAATATCTTATGACCCATAACATCTACAATCTTGTTTCTTATGGTGTTTGTTAAGCTATCCTTGACACACAATCCATGCTATTTAGATACAGTCTTGTAATATTTCTACAGTCTTGTTTCTTACGTTGTTTGTTAAGCTATCCTTGACACACAATCCATGCAATTGATATGATGATATCGAATTCCGTTTGAAAGGTAAGCTTTGTCAAATCCATTACAAATCCATATGAGAGCAAATATTTCATGACTCATTACATCTACAGTCTTGTTTCTTACGTTGTTTGTTAAGCTATCCTTGACACACAATCCGTGCAATTTAGATGATATCGAATTCCGTTTGAATGATAGATGCAGAAGCAGCCAAGTCTCAACAAATACAAGGGTACGCTTTGTCAAACCCATTACATGTCCATATGGGAGCAACTATTTCATGACCCATTACATCTACAGTCTTGTTTCTTACGTTGTTTGTTAAGCGATCCTTGATACACAATCCATGCAATTGATATGATGATATCGAATTCCGTTTGAAAGATAGGTGCAGAAGCAGTAAAGTCTCAAGAAATACAAGTGTAACCTTTGTCAAATCCATTACAAGTTCATATGAGAGCAAATATCTCATAACCCATAACATCTACAATCTTGTTTCTTACGTTGTTTGTTAAGCTATCTTTGACACACAATATAAAAATAATTATAAAATTAATAAGTTTCAGTGTTATATTTTTAAATGCACTAAAAACCAGAAAATAAGTATGTAATTAAAAAAATTAAGTAACAGTGTTTTATTTATAAATGCACTTAAAAGTAGAAAATAATTTTGATGATGGAATCTCTCAAATAAAACGCTTGCCGTTCAATATTATCACAAGTTCTAATTTAAATGCAAGCGTTTTATTTGAGAGGTTCCATCATCAAAATTATTTTCTACTTTTAAGTGCATTTATAAATAAAACACTGTTACTTAATTTTTTTAATTACATACTTATTTTTTTATTTACTTATGTCTATAGATACAAGATCCTTACAGACTATGTTAACTATATATATTTACAAATATTAGGAGTGCCAAGGGATTATATTCATTGTGATTAGAGTAGATGTTATATGCTGGATTCCAAATAATTGAACCATATTCTAAAATGCAACGCACAAATGATATGTATAGTTGTTTAGTTATAAGTGGATCAGAAAATTCTTTACTCCATCTTTTTATAAAACCTAACATTTTTATATGCTTTGTTAGTAGTAAATGAAATGTGATCTCTAAAGTCTAGCCTGTGATCTAAAAGGATTCCTAGGTCATTAATGGAATTTACAGATTCAACTGGTCGTTCATTAATGTAGTAGTTTGTATCGATCTTCTGTCATCTAAAAAATGACATGTGTTTACATTTTAAGATATTTAGCTCCAACAAGTTAACTTTACACCATTGATAAAAAATGTCTAGGTCTGATTGCAATTTGAGTTGATCTATTGGATTGCGTAATGAGTAAAATATGTTCACGTCATCTGCATACATTAAAACTTTAGAATAACATATCACGTTCGGTAAATCATTAATGTATAAGGTAAATAGCACTGGGCCTAGATGGCTTCCCTGAGGAACACCAGAAGGTATGGAGATTTTATTGGAAATAGCTGATTCAAACTTGACCCTTTGTACTCTGCCAGTTAACATCAGCCAATGCAGCAATGATTGACTAAATCCAATTTTATTCAATTTTTCTAACAGTAATTTTATATTAACTTTATCGAAAGCTTTGCTGAAATTGGTATAGATGCAATCAGTTTGATACTTATTTCGAAAACCATCATTAACTAAAGTTGTTAATTCCAAAAGATTTGTTACAGTGGAATGGCGTCTTCGAAATCCATGTTGGAATTTCGATAATACAGACGATACCTGAAATGATACCAAGTCAGTGACTATTTTTTCAAACAATTTTGGGATACTCTTTAGTTTAGCAATACCTCTATAATTACAGACATACCATAACCCATAACATCTACAATCTTGTTTCTTATGGTGTTTGTTAAGCTATCCTTGACACACAATCCATTCAATTTAGATGATATCGAATTCCGTTTGAATGATAGATGCAGAAGCAGCCAAGTCCCAAGAAATACAAGGGTAAGCTTTGCCAAACCCATAACATGTCCATATGGGAGCAAATATTTCATGACCCATTACATCTACAGTCTTGTTTCTTACGAATTTTGTTAAGCGATCCTTGATACACAATCCATGCAATTGATATGATGATATCGAATTCCGTGTGAAAGATAGGTGCAGAAGCAGCCAAGTCTCAAGAAATACTAGGGTAAGCTTTGCAAATCCATTACAAGTGCACATGAGAGCAAATATCTCATGACCCATAACATCTACAATCTTGTTTCTCATGTTGTTTGTTAAGCTATCTTTGACACACAATCCATGCAATTGATATGATGATACCGAATTCCGTTTGAAAGATAGATGCAGAAGCAGCCAAGTCTAAAGAAATACAAGGGTAAGCTTTGTCAAATCCATTACATGTCCATATGAGAGCAAATATCTCATGACCCATTACATCTATAGCCTTGTTTCTTACGTTGTTTTTTAAGCTATCCTGGACACACAATCCATGCAATTTAGATGATGATATCGAATTCCGTTTGAAAGATAGGCGCAGAAGCATCCAAGTCTCAAGAAATACAAGGGTAAGCTTTGTCAAACCCATTACATGTCCATATGAGAGCAGGTATCTCATGACCCATAATATCTACAGTTTCGTTTCTTACGTCATTTGTTAAGCAAACTTTGACACACAATCCATGCAATTTATATGATGATATCGAATTCCGTTTCGCAGATAGACGCAGAAGAATAAAAGTCCCAAGAAATGCAAGGGTAGCCTTGTCAAATCACTCACATGTCCACCTGAGACCAAATATATCATGACCCATAACATCTACAGTCTTGTTTCTTGCGTTGTTTGTTACGCTATTTTTGACACACAATCCATGCAATTAAGATGATTATACCGAATTCCGTTTGAAAGATAGATGCTGAAGCATCCAAGTCTAAAGAAATACAAGGGTAAGCTTTGTCAAATCCATTACATATCCATATGAGAGCACATATCTCATGACCCATAATATCTACAGTCTCGTTGCTTACGTCGTTTGTTAAGCAAACTTTGAAACACAATTCTTGCAATTTAGATGATGATGTCGAACTCCGTTTGAAAGAGAGATGCAGAAACAGCCAAGTCTCAAGAAATATAAGTGTAAGCTTTGTCAAATCCATTAAATGTTCATATGAGAGCAAATATCTCATGACCCATAACATCTACTGTCTTATTTCTTACGTTGTTTGTTAAGCTATCTTCGATAATGATATCGAATTTTGAAAAATTAGTGCAGAAGCAGCCAAGTCTCAAGAAATGAAAGCGTAAGCTTCGTCAAATCCATTACATGTCCATATGAGAGCAAATATCTCATGACATATAACATCTACAGTTTTGTTTCTTACCTTGTTTGTTAAGCTATCTTTGACACACAAACCATGCAATTTAGATGACGATATCGAATTTGAAAGATAGACGCAGAAGCAGCCAAGTCTCAAGAAATACAAGGGTAAGCTTTGTCAAATCCATTACAAGTACATATGAGAGCAAATATCTCATGACCCATAACATCTACAATCTTGTTTCTTACGTTGTTTGTTAAACTATCTTTGACACACAATCCATGCATAACATCTACAAACTTGTTTCTTACGTTGTTTGTTAAGCTATCTTTGACACACAATCCATGCAATTGATATGATTATATCGAATTCCGTTTGAAAGATAGGTGCAGAACCAGCCAAGTCTCAAGAAATACAAGGGTAACCTTTGTCAAATCCATTACAAGTTCATATGAGAGCAAATATCTCATGACCCATAACATTTACAGTTTTGTTTCTTACGTTGTTTGTTAAGCTATCCTTGACACACAATCCATGCAATTTAGATGATATCGAATTCCGTTTGAATGATAGATGCAGAAGCAGCCAAGTCTCATGAAATACAAGGGTAAGCTTTGTCAAACCCATTACATGTCCATATGGGAGCAAATATTTCATGACCCATTACATCTACAGTCTTGTTTCTTACGTTGTTTGTTAAGCGATCCTTGATACACAATCCATGCAATTGATATGATGATATCGAATTCCGTTTGAAAGATAGATGCAGAAGCAGCCAAGTCTCAAGAAATACAAGGGTAAGCTTTGTCAAACCCATTACAAGTTAATATGAGAGCAAATATCTCATGACCCATAACATCTACAATCTTGTTTCTTACGTTGTTTGTTAAGCTATCTTTGACACACAATCCATGCAATTGATATGATATCGCATTCCGTTTGAAAGATAGATGCAGAAGCAGCCAAGTCTCAAGAAATACAAGGGTAAGCTTTGTCAAATCCATTACTAGTTCATATGAGAGCAAATATGTCATGACCCATAACATTTACAATCTTGTTTCTTATGTTGTTTGTTAAGCTATCTTTGACACACAATCCATGCAATTAAGATGATGATACCGAAGTGCGCTTGAAAGATAGACGCAGAAGCATCCAAGTCTCAAGAAATACAAGGGTAAGCTTTGTCATATCCATTACAAGTTCATATGAGAGCAAATATCTTATGACCCATAACATCTACAATCTTGTTTCTTATGGTGTTTGTTAAGCTATCCTTGACACACAATCCATTTAGATACAGTCTTGTAATATTTCTACAGTCTTGTTTCTTACGTTGTTTGTTAAGCTATCCTTGACACACAATCCATGCAATTGATATGATGATATCGAATTCCGTTTGAAAGGTAAGCTTTGTCAAATCCATTACAAATCCATATGAGAGCAAATATTTCATGACTCATTACATCTACAGTCTTGTTTCTTACGTTGTTTGTTAAGCTATCCTTGACACACAATCCGTGCAATTTAGATGATATCGAATTCCGTTTGAATGATAGATGCAGAAGCAGCCAAGTCTCAACAAATACAAGGGTAAGCTTTGTCAAACCCATTACATGTCCATATGGGAGCAAATATTTCATGACCCATTACATCTACAGTCTTGTTTCTTACGTTGTTTGTTAAGCGATCCTTGATACACAATCCATGCAATTGATATGATGATATCGAATTCCGTTTGAAAGATAGGTGCAGAAGCAGTAAAGTCTCAAGAAATACAAGGGTAACCTTTGTCAAATCCATTACAAGTTCATATGAGAGCAAATATCTCATAACCCATAACATCTACAATCTTGTTTCTTACGTTGTTTGTTAAGCTATCTTTGACACACAATATAAAAAAAATTATAAAATTAATAAGTTTCAGTGTTATATTTTTAAATGCACAAAAACCAGAAAATAAGTATGTAATTAAAAAAATTAAGTAACAGTGTTTTATTTATAAATGCACTTAAAAGTAGAAAATAATTTTGATGATGGAATCTCTCAAATAAAACGCTTGCCGTTCAATATTATCACAAGTTCTAATTTAAATGCAAGCGTTTTATTTGAGAGGTTCCATCATCAAAATTATTTTCTACTTTTAAGTGCATTTATAAATAAAACACTGTTACTTAATTTTTTTAATTACATACTTATTTTTTTATTTACTTATGTCTATAGATACAAGATCCTTACAGACTATGTTAACTATATATATTTACAAATATTAGGAGTGCCAAGGGATTATATTCATTGTGATCCATTTAAGTATAATATTATTTTCCTCTTCAATTCATCACGGTTTTCAGACAGATCAATCAGATGGTATAGTTTGTTGAATTCAAATAGTAGTCGGCGTAGTGGATTGTTATTGGCATAGTTTCTATTGAAGTACTCAATGTGAAGTAGCTGATAATTGCGCGTTAGTCTAACCGAAACATTTATACAAATTCTTTCTAATACAGAATTAGATACAATTTTTCTTGTATGATATTTAAGAGGTCGTCTGCATTAAGCATAGGTCGTCTGCTTTTTAGGGTAGGCAGTTTAATTAAACCTAATCTGGACTCATAAGACGGCAGTGACTGTAAACTCCAGCCTCTATGTCGGAGACAGAACAATAAAAATTGTTTTTGTACCGATTCTATTGAGTTAGAGTGGATGTTATATGCTGGATTCCAAATAATTGAACCATATTCTACAATGCAACGCACAAATGATATGTATAGTTGTTTAGTTATAAGTGGATCAGAAAATTCTTTACTCCATCTTTTTATAAAACCCAACATTTTTATATGCTTTGTTAGTAGTAAATGAAATGTGATCTATAAAGTCTAGCCTGTGATCTAAAAGGATTCCTAGGTCATTAATGGAATTTACAGATTCAACTGGTCGTTCATTAATGTAGTAGTTTGTATCGATCTTCTGTCATCTAAAAAATGACATGTGTTTACATTTTAAGATATTTAGCTCCAACAAGTTAACTTTACACCATTGATAAAAAATGTCTAGGTCTGATTGCAATTTGAGTTGATCTATTGGATTGCGTAATGAGTAAAATATGTTCACGTCACCTGCATACATTAAAACTTTAGAATAACATATCACGTTCGGTAAATCCTTAATGTATAAGGTAAATAGCACTGGGCCTAGATGGCTTCCCTGAGGAACACCAGAAGGTATGGAGATTTTATTGGAAATAGCTTATTCAAACTTGACCCTTTGTACTCTGCCAGTTAAATATGATGTTAGCCAATGCAGCAATGATTGACTAAATCCAATTTTATTCAATTTTTCTAACAGTAATTTTATATTAACTTTATCGAAAGCTTTGCTGAAATTGGTATAGATGCAATCAGTTTGATACTTATTTCGAAAACCATCATTAACTAAAGTTGTTAATTCCAAAAGATTTGTTACAGTGGAATGGCGTCTTCGAAATCCATGTTGGAATTTCGATAATACAGACGATACCTGAAATGATACCAAGTCAGTGACTATTTTTTCAAACAATTTTGGGATACTCTTTAGTTTAGCAATACCTCTATAATTACAGACATAGCATAACCCATAATATCTACAATCTTGTTTCTTATGGTGTTTGTTAAGCTATCCTTGACACACAATCCATTCAATTTAGATGATATCGAATTCCGTTTGAATGATAGATGCAGAAGCAGCCAAGTCCCAAGAAATACAAGGGTAAGCTTTGCCAAACCCATTACATGTCCATATGGGAGCAAATATTTCATGACCCATTACATCTACAGTCTTGTTTCTTACGTTGTTTGTTAAGCGATCCTTGATACACAATCCATGCAATTGATATGATGATATCGAATTCCGTGTGAAAGATAGGTGCAGAAGCAGCCAAGTCTCAAGAAATACAAGGGTAAGCTTTGCAAATCCATTACAAGTGCACATGAGAGCAAATATCTCATGACCCATAACATCTACAATCTTGTTTCTCATGTTGTTTGTTAAGCTATCTTTGACACACAATCCATGCAATTGATATGATGATACCGAATTCCGTTTGAAAGATAGATGCAGAAGCAGCCAAGTCTAAAGAAATACAAGGGTAAGCTTTGTCAAATCCATTACATGTCCATATGAGAGCAAATATCTCATGACCCATTACATCTATAGCCTTGTTTCTTACGTTGTTTTTTAAGCTATCCTGGACACACAATCCATGCAATTTAGATGATGATATCGAATTCCGTTTGAAAGATAGGCGCAGAAGCATCCAAGTCTCAAGAAATACAAGGGTAAGCTTTGTCAAACCCATTACATGTCCATATGAGAGCAGGTATCTCATGACCCATAATATCTACAGTTTCGTTTCTTACGTCATTTGTTAAGCAAACTTTGACACACAATCCATGCAATTTATATGATGATATCGAATTCCGTTTCGAAGATAGACGCAGAAGAATAAAAGTCCCAAGAAATGCAAGGGTAGCCTTGTCAAATCACTCACATGTCCACCTGAGACCAAATATATCATGACCCATAACATCTACAGTCTTGTTTCTTGCGTTGTTTGTTACGCTATTTTTGACACACAATCCATGCAATTTAGATGATTATACCGAATTCCGTTTGAAAGATAGATGCTGAAGCATCCAAGTCTAAAGAAATACAAGGGTAAGCTTTGTCAAATCCATTACATATCCATATGAGAGCACATATCTCATGACCCATAATATCTACAGTCTCGTTGCTTACGTCGTTTGTTAAGCAAACTTTGAAACACAATTCTTGCAATTTAGATGATGATGTCGAACTCCGTTTGAAAGAGAGATGCAGAAACAGCCAAGTCTCAAGAAATATAAGTGTAAGCTTTGTCAAATCCATTAAATGTTCATATGAGAGCAAATATCTCATGACCCATAACATCTACTGTCTTATTTCTTACGTTGTTTGTTAAGCTATCTTCGATAATGATATCGAATTTTGAAAAATGAGTGCAGAAGCAGCCAAGTCTCAAGAAATGAAAGCGTAAGCTTCGTCAAATCCATTACATGTCCATATGAGAGCAAATATCTCATGACATATAACATCTACAGTTTTGTTTCTTACCTTGTTTGTTAAGCTATCTTTGACTCACAAACCATGCAATTTAGATGACGATATCGAATTTGAAAGATAAACGCAGAAGCAGCCAAGTCTCAAGAAATACAAGGGTAAGCTTTGTCAAATCCATTACAAGTACATATGAGAGCAAATATCTCATGACCCATAACATCTACAATCTTGTTTCTTACGTTGTTTGTTAAACTATCTTTGACACACAATCCATGCATAACATCTACAAACTTGTTTCTTACGTTGTTTGTTAAGCTATCTTTGACACACAATCCATGCAATTGATATGATTATATCGAATTCCGTTTGAAAGATAGGTGCAGAACCAGCCAAGTCTCAAGAAATACAAGGGTAACCTTTGTCAAATCCATTACAAGTTCATATGAGAGCAAATATCTCATGACCCATAACATTTACAGTTTTGTTTCTTACGTTGTTTGTTAAGCTATCCTTGACACACAATCCATGCAATTTAGATGATATCGAATTCCGTTTGAATGATAGATGCAGAAGCAGCCAAGTCTCATGAAATACAAGGGTAAGCTTTGTCAAACCCATTACATGTCCATATGGGAGCAAATATTTCATGACCCATTACATCTACAGTCTTGTTTCTTACGTTGTTTGTTAAGCGATCCTTGATACACAATCCATGCAATTGATATGATGATATCGAATTCCGTTTGAAAGATAGATGCAGAAGCAGCCAAGTCTCAAGAAATACAAGGGTAAGCTTTGTCAAACCCATTACAAGTTAATATGAGAGCAAATATCTCATGACCCATAACATCTACAATCTTGTTTCTTACGTTGTTTGTTAAGCTATCTTTGACACACAATCCATGCAATTGATATGATATCGCATTCCGTTTGAAAGATAATTGCAGAAGCAGCCAAGTCTCAAGAAATACAAGGGTAAGCTTTGTCAAATCCATTACATGTCCATATGTGAGCAAATATTTCATGTCCCATTACATCTAGAGTCTTGTTTCTTACGTTGTTTTTTAAGCTATCTTTGACACACAATCCATGCAGTTAAGATGATGATGCCGAATTCCGTTTGATAGATAGATGCAGAAGCAGCCAAGTCTCAAGAAATACAATGGTAAGCTTTGTCAAATCCATTACATGTCCATATGAGAGCAAATATCTCATGACCCATAACATCTACAATCTTGTTTCTTACGTTGTTTGTTAAGCTATCTTTGACACACAATCCATGCAATTGATATGATGATACCGAATTCCGTTTGAAAGATAGATGCAGAAGCAGCCAAGTCTAAAGAAGTACAAGGGTAAGCTTTGTCAAATCCATTACATGTCCATATGAGAGCAAATATCTCATGACCCATTACATCTACAGCCTTGTTTCTTACGTTGTTTTTTAAGTTATCCTGGACACAAAATCCATGCAATTTAGATGATGATATCGAATTCCGTTTGAAAGATAGACGCAGAAGCATCCAAGTCTCAAGAAACACAAGGGTAAGCTTTGTCATACCCATTACATGTCCATATGAGAGCAGATATCTCATGACCCATAATATCTACAGTTTCGTTTCTTACGTCATTTGTTAAGCAAACTTTGACACACAAACCATGCAATTTATATGATGATATCGAATTCCGTTTCGAAGATAAACGCAGAAGCATAAAAGTCCCAAGAAATACAAGGGTAGCCTTGTCAAATCACTCACATGTCCACCTGAGACCAAATATATCATGACCCATAACATCTACAGTCTTGTTTCTTGCGTTGTTTGTTAAGCTATTTTTGACACACAATCCATGCAATTTAAATGATTATACCGAATTCGAAGAGAGCAAATATCTCATGACATATAACAGCTACAGTTTTGTTCCTTAACTTGTTTGTTAAGCTATCTTTGACACACAAACCATGCAATTTAGATGACGATATCGAATTCCTTTTGAAAGAAAGACGCAGAAGCGTCCAACTCTCAAGAAATACAAGTGTAAGCTTTGTCAAACCCATTACATGTCAATTTGAGAGCAAATATCTCATCTCGTTTCTTACTTTTTTTGTTAAGCAAACTTTGACAAACAATTCATGCAATTTGTATGATGATATCGAACTCCGTTTCGAAGATAAATGCAGAAGCATCCAAGTCTCAAGAAATACAAGGGTAACCTTTGTCAAATCCATTACATGCCCATATGAGAGCAAATATTTCATGCCCCATAATATCTACAGTCTCGTTTCCCTCGTCGTTTGTTAAGTAAACTCTGACACACAATCCATGCTATTTATATGATAATATCGAGTTCCGTTTCGAATGTTGATGCAGAAGCATCCAAGTCACAAGAAATACAAAGATAACCTTGTCAAATCTATCGCATGTCCATCTGAGAGTAAATATCTCATGACCAATAACATCTACAGTCTTGTTTCTTACGTTGTTTGTTAAGCTATATTTGACATACAATCCGTGCAATTTATATGATGATATCGAATTCCTTTTGAAAGATAGGTACAGAAGCAACCAAGTCTCAAGAAATACAAGGGTCATGACCCATTACATGTACATCTGAGAGCAAATATCTCTTGACCCATAACATCTACAGTCTTGTTTCATACGTTGTTTTTTATGCTATCTTTTACACACAATCCATGCAATTTAGATGATGATACCGAATTCCGTTTGAAAGATAGATGCTGAAGCATCCAATTCTCAAGAAATACAAGGGTAAGCTTTGTCAAACCCATTACATGTCCATATGAGAGCAGGTATCTCATGACCCATAATATCTACAGTTTCGTTTCTAACGTCATTTGTTAAGCAAACTTTGACACACAATCCATGCAATTTATATGATGATATCGAATTCCGTTTCGAAGATAGACGCAGAAGAATAAAAGTCCCAAGAAATGCAAGGGTAGCCTTGTCAAATCACTCACATGTCCACCTGAGACCAAATATATCATGACCCATAACATCTACAGTCTTGTTTCTTGCGTTGTTTGTTACGCTATTTTTGACACACAATCCATGCAATTTAGATGATTATACCGAATTCCGTTTGAAAGATAGATGCTGAAGCATCCAAGTCTAAAGAAATACAAGGGTAAGCTTTGTCAAATCCATTACATATCCATATGAGAGCACATATCTCATGACCCATAATATCTACAGTCTCGTTGCTTACGTCGTTTGTTAAGCAAACTTTGAAACACAATTCTTGCAATTTAGATGATGATGTCGAACTCCGTTTGAAAGAGAGATGAAGAAACAGCCAAGTCTCAAGAAATATAAGTGTAAGCTTTGTCAAATCCATTAAATGTTCATATGAGAGCAAATATCTCATGACCCATAACATCTACTGTCTTATTTCTTACGTTGTGTGTTAAGCTATCTTCGATAATGATATCGAATTTTGAAAAATGAGTGCAGAAGCAGCCAAGTCTCAAGAAATGAAAGCGTAAGCTTCGTCAAATCCATTACATGTCCATATGAGAGCAAATATCTCATGACATATAACATCTACAGTTTTGTTTCTTACCTTGTTTGTTAAGCTATCTTTGACACACAAACCATGCAATTTAGATGACGATATCGAATTTAAAAGATAGACGCAGAAGCAGCCAAGTCTCAAGAAATACAAGGGTAAGCTTTGTCAAATCCATTACAAGTTCATATGAGAGCAAATATCTCATGACCCATAACATTTACAGTTTTGTTTCTTACGTTGTTTGTTAAGCTATCCTTGACACACAATCCATGCAATTTAGATGATATCGAATTCCGTTTGAATGATAGATGCAGAAGCAGCCAAGTCTCATGAAATACAAGGGTAAGCTTTGTCAAACCCATTACATGTCCATATGGGAGCAAATATTTCATGACCCATTACATCTACAGTCTTGTTTCTTACGTTGTTTGTTAAGCGATCCTTGATACACAATCCATGCAATTGATATGATGATATCGAATTCCGTTTGAAAGATAGATGCAGAAGCAGCCAAGTCTCAAGAAATACAAGGGTAAGCTTTGTCAAACCCATTACAAATTAATATGAGAGCAAATATCTCATGACCCATAACATCTACAATCTTGTTTCTTACGTTGTTTGTTAAGCTATCTTTGACACACAATCCATGCAATTGATATGATATCGCATTCCGTTTGAAAGATAGATGCAGAAGCAGCCAAGTCTCAAGAAATACAAGGGTAAGCTTTGTCAAATCCATTACATGTCCATATGTGAGCAAATATTTCATGACCCATTACATCTAGAGTCTTGTTTCTTACGTTGTTTTTTAAGCTATCTTTGACACACAATCCATGCAATTAAGATGATGATGCCGAATTCCGTTTGATAGATAGATGCAGAAGCAGCCAAGTCTCAAGAAATACAATGGTAAGCTTTGTCAAATCCATTACATGTCCATATGAGAGCAAATATCTCATGACCCATAACATCTACAATCTTGTTTCTTACGTTGTTTGTCAAGCTATCTTTGACACACAATCCATGCATAACATCTACAAACTTGTTTCTTACGTTGTTTGTTAAGCTATCTTTGACACACAATCCATGCAATTGATATGATTATATCGAATTCCGTTTGAAAGATAGGTGCAGAACCAGCCAAGTCTCAAGAAATACAAGGGTAACCTTTGTCAAATCCATTACAAGTTCATATGAGAGCAAATATCTCATGACCCATAACATTTACAGTTTTGTTTCTTACGTTGTTTGTTAAGCTATCCTTGACACACAATCCATGCAATTTAGATGATATCGAATTCCGTTTGAATGATAGATGCAGAAGCAGCCAAGTCTCATGAAATACAAGGGTAAGCTTTGTCAAACCCATTACATGTCCATATGGGAGCAAATATTTCATGACCCATTACATCTACAGTCTTGTTTCTTACGTTGTTTGTTAAGCGATCCTTGATACACAATCCATGCAATTGATATGATGATATCGAATTCCGTTTGAAAGATAGATGCAGAAGCAGCCAAGTCTCAAGAAATACAAGGGTAAGCTTTGTCAAACCCATTACAAATTAATATGAGAGCAAATATCTCATGACCCATAACATCTACAATCTTGTTTCTTACGTTGTTTGTTAAGCTATCTTTGACACACAATCCATGCAATTGATATGATATCGCATTCCGTTTGAAAGATAGATGCAGAAGCAGCCAAGTCTCAAGAAATACAAGGGTAAGCTTTGTCAAATCCATTACATGTCCATATGTGAGCAAATATTTCATGACCCATTACATCTAGAGTCTTGTTTCTTACGTTGTTTTTTAAGCTATCTTTGACACACAATCCATGCAATTAAGATGATGATGCCGAATTCCGTTTGATAGATAGATGCAGAAGCAGCCAAGTCTCAAGAAATACAATGGTAAGCTTTGTCAAATCCATTACATGTCCATATGAGAGCAAATATCTCATGACCCATAACATCTACAATCTTGTTTCTTACGTTGTTTGTCAAGCTATCTTTGACACACAATCCATGCAATTGATATGATGATACCGAATTCCGTTTGAAAGATAGATGCAGAAGCAGCCAAGTCTAAAGAAGTACAAGGGTAAGCTTTGTCAAATCCATTACATGTCCATATGAGAGCAAATATCTCATGACCCATTACATCTACAGCCTTGTTTCTTACGTTGTTTTTTAAGTTATCCTGGACACAAAATCCATGCAATTTAGATGATGATATCGAATTCCGTTTGAAAGATAGACGCAGAAGCATCCAAGTCTCAAGAAACACAAGGGTAAGCTTTGTCATACCCATTACATGTCCATATGAGAGCAGATATCTCATGACCCATAATATCTACAGTTTCGTTTCTTACGTCATTTGTTAAGCAAACTTTGACACACAAACCATGCAATTTATATGATGATATCGAATTCCGTTTCGAAGATAAACGCAGAAGCATAAAAGTCCCAAGAAATACAAGGGTAGCCTTGTCAAATCACTCACATGTCCACCTGAGACCAAATATATCATGACCCATAACATCTACAGTCTTGTTTCTTGCGTTGTTTGTTAAGCTATTTTTGACACACAATCCATGCAATTTAAATGATTATACCGAATTCGAAGAGAGCAAATATCTCATGACATATAACAGCTACAGTTTTGTTCCTTAACTTGTTTGTTAAGCTATCTTTGACACACAAACCATGCAATTTAGATGACGATATCGAATTCCTTTTGAAAGAAAGACGCAGAAGCGTCCAACTCTCAAGAAATACAAGTGTAAGCTTTGTCAAACCCATTACATGTCAATTTGAGAGCAAATATCTCATTTCGTTTCTTACTTTTTTTGTTAAGCAAACTTTGACAAACAATTCATGCAATTTGTATGATGATATCGAACTCCGTTTCGAAGATAAATGCAGAAGCATCCAAGTCTCAAGAAATACAAGGGTAACCTTTGTCAAATCCATTACATGCCCATATGAGAGCAAATATTTCATGCCCCATAATATCTACAGTCTCGTTTCCCTCGTCGTTTGTTAAGTAAACTTTGACACACAATCCATGCTATTTATATGATAATATCGAGTTCCGTTTCGAATGTTGATGCAGAAGCATCCAAGTCACAAGAAATACAAAGATAACCTTGTCAAATATATCGCATGTCCATCTGAGAGTAAATATCTCATGACCAATAACATCTACAGTCTTGTTTCTTACGTTGTTTGTTAAGCTATATTTGACATACAATCCGTGCAATTTATATGATGATATCGAATTCCTTTTGAAAGATAGGTACAGAAGCAACCAAGTCTCAAGAAATACAAGGGTCATGACCCATTACATGTACATCTGAGAGCAAATATCTCTTGACCCATAACATCTACAGTCTTGTTTCATACGTTGTTTTTTATGCTATCTTTTACACACAATCCATGCAATTTAGATGATGATACCGAATTCCGTTTGAAAGATAGATGCTGAAGCATCCAATTCTCAAGCAACACAAGGGTAACCTTTGTCAAATCCATTACTTGTCCATATGAGAGCAAATAGTTTAGGGCCAATAATATCTACAGTCTCCTTTCTTACGTCGTTTGTTAAGCAAACTTCGACACACAATCCATGCAATTTATACGATGATATCGAATTCCGTTTGAAAGATAGATGCAGAAGCAGCCAAGTCTCAAGAAATACAAGGGTAAGCTTTGTCAAATCCATTACATGTCCATATGAGAGTAAATATCTCATGACCCGTAACATTTACAGTCTCGTTGCTTACGTCGTTTGTTAAGCAAACTTTGACACACAATCCATGCAACTTATATGATGATATCGAATTCCGTTTGAAAGATAGATGAAGAAGCAGCCAAGTCTCAAGAAATACAAGGGTAAGCTTTGTCAAACTCATTACATGTCCATATGAGAGCAAATATCTCATGACCAATAACATCTACAGTCTTGTTTCTTACGTTGTTTGTTAAGCTATCTTTGACACACAATCCATGCAATTTAGATGATGATATCGAATTCCGTTTCGAAGGTTGATGCAGAAGCATCCAAGTCTAAAGAAATACAGGGATAACCTTGTCAAATCCATCGCATGTCCATCTGAGAGCAAATATCTCATGACCAATAACATATACAGTCTTGGTTCTTACGTTGGTTGTTAAGCAATTTTTGACACACAATTCATGCAATTTATATGATGATATCGAATTCCGTTTCGATGATAGACGCAGAAGCATAAAATTCCCAAGAAATATAAGGGTAGGCTTGTCAAATCAATCACATGTCCACCTGAGACCAAATATATCATGACCCATAACATCTACAGTCTTGTTTCTTGCGTCGTTTGTTAAGCTATCCTTAACACAAAATCCATGCAATTTAGATGATGATATCGAATTTCCTTTGAAAAATAGACGCAGAAATATCCAAGTCTCAAGAAATACAAGGGTAATCTTTGTCAAACCCATTACATGTCCATATGAGAGCAGATATCTCATGACCCATAATATCTACAGTTTCGTTTCTTACGTCATTTGTTAAGCAAGCTTTGACACACAATCCATGCAATTTATATGATAATATCGAATTCCGTTTCGAAGATAGACACAGAAGCATAAAAGTCCCAAGAAATACAAGGGTAGCCTTGTCAAATCAATCACGTGTCCACCTGAGCCCAAATATATAATGACCCATAACATCTACAGTCTTGTTTCTTGCGCTGTTTGTTAGGCTATTTTTGACACACAATCCATGCAATTTATATGATTATACCGAATTCCGTTTGAAAGATAGATGCTGAAGCATCCAAGTCTCAAGAAATACAAGGGTAAGCTTTGTCAAATCCATTACATATTCATATGGGAGCCATATCTTATGACCCATAATATCTACAGTCTCGTTGCTTACGTCGTTTGTTAAGCAAGCTTTGACACACAATCCATGTAATTGATATGATGATACCGAATTCCGTTTGAAAGATAGATGCAGAAGCAGCCAAGTCTAAAGAAGTACAAGGGTAAGCTTTGTCAAATCCATTACATGTCCATATGAGAGCAAATATCTCATGACCCATAACATCTACAGTCTTGTTTCTTGCGTTGTTTGTTAAGCTATTTTTGACACACAATCCATGCAATTTAGATGATTATAACGAATTCCGTTTGAAAGATAGATGCTGAAGCATCCAAGTCTCAAGAAATACAAGGGTAAGCTTTGTCAAATCCATTACATATCCATATGAGAGCACATATCTCATGACCCATAATATCTACAGTCTCGTTGCTTACGTCGTTTGTTAAGCAAACTTTGAAACACAATTCTTGCAATTTAGATGATGATATCGAACTTCGTGTGAAAGAGAGATGCAGAAACAGCCAAGTCTCAAGAAATACAAGTGTAAGCTTTGTCAAATCCATTAAATGTTCATATGAGAGCAAATATCTCATGACCCATAACAGCTACTGTCTTATTTCTTACGTTGTTTGTTAAGCTATCTTCGATAATGATATCGAATTTTGAAAAACGAGTGCAGAAGCAGCCAAGTCTCAAGAAATGAAAGGGTAAGCTTTGTTAAATCCATTACATGTCCATATGAGAGCAAATATCTCATGACATATAACATCTACAGTTTTGTTTCTTACCTTGTTTGTTAAGCTATCTTTGACACACAAACCATGCAATTTAGATGACGATATCGAATTTGAAAGATAGACGCAGAAGCAGCCAAGTCTCAAGAAATACAAGGGTAAGCTTTGTCAAATCCATTACAAGTTCATATGAGAACAAATATCTCATGACCCATAACATCTACAATCTTGTTTCTTACGTAGTTTGTTAAACTATCTTTGACACACAACCCATGCATAACATCTACAATCTTGTTTCTTACGTTGTTTGTTAAGCTATCTTTGACACACAATCCATGCAATTTATATGATTATATCGAATTCCGTTTGAAAGATAGGTGCAGAACCAGCCAAGTCTCAAGAAATACAAGGGTAACCTTTGTCAAATCCATTACAAGTTCATATGAGAGCAAATATGTCATGACCCATAACATTTACAATCTTGTTTCTTATGTTGTTTGTTAAGCTATCTTTGACACACAATCCATGCAATTAAGATGATGATACCGAATTGCGTTTGAAAGATAGACGCAGAAGCATCCAAGTCTCAAGAAATACAAGGGTAAGCTTTGTCATATCCATTACAAGTTCATATGAGAGCAAATATCTTTTTTTTTTATTTACTTATGTCTATAGATACAAGATCCTTACAGACTGTTTAGGGTTGGGTTGATATTATTTTTAACCACTTTTAATTAACTAATATTTTAACCACTTTTAGTTTTTACCTTTTAGTTGTTCTTTAAAAGTTCAAAGATAATTTGTTTGATTGGTTTGTTTGGTTTTATTTTATAATTCAAGTACAATGTTTTTGAATTGTTTATAAACTATATTTGATTTCACTTCAAAGGGTAATTCAATGTTTATTTAATTCTGTAAGAACTTTTTTCATTTGTTAATTTTCACTTTTGGCTTTGTTAGAAAGATTAACTTTTTCAATCGTTGCTAAAAATTCGATCTTATTTTCTCGACATCCAAAATCAACTAACTCGACGAGAAATAGAAAAAAGAAAAAATAACTCTTTTTATTATGTACATATGTACACATATGAAGTCGGAGATGTTGTGTTGTTGTTGTTGTCCATCACTCACCGCTGCCTTGGTTTAGCAGTGCAAAAGCATTAGATCAGAGAAAATTGCAAAGTATAAGAGCAGAGAAGGAACAACAACAACACAACCTCTCCGTTACATGTGGATTCTAAATGACGATGGGCATTGTTTTTGGTGTGTTCACTTTTACATAGCAGAGTAAGCCAAAAGGAAGATCAAAAGAATTTGAATTATTTGTCAATGTAAAGGGTTAAAATAAAAGGAATGAAAGTAAATAAAATATGAATTCAATATTAATACATTTTGTTTAATTTCATAAAGTAGTTTAATAAATTGCATGTTTCTGTAAATTCGTTTAATGCGGTTGCATTAAACACAGACTAGGTTAATTATATATATATTTACAAATATTAGGAGTGCCAAGGGATTATATTCATTGTGATCCATTTAAGTATAATATTATTTTCCTCTTCAATTCATCACGGTTTTCAGACAGATCAATCAGATGGTATAGTTTTTGAATTCAATTAGTAGTCGGCGTAGTGGATTGTTATTGGCATAGTTTCTATTGAAGTACTCAATGTGAAGTAGCTGATAATTGCGCGTTAGTCTAACCGGAACATTTATACAAATTCGTTCTAATTCAAAATCAGATACAATTTTTCCTTGTATGGTATTTAAGAGAAAGGTCACATTAAGCATAGATCGTCTGCTTTTTAGGGTAGGCAGTTTAATTAAACCTAATCTGGACTCATAAGACGGCAGTGACTGTAAACTCCAGCCTCTATGTCGGAGACAGAACAATAAAAATTGTTTTTGTACCGATTCTATTGAGTTAGAGTGGATGTTATATGCTGGATTCCAAATAATTGAACCATATTCTAAAATGCAACGCACAAATGATATGTATAGTTGTTTAGTTATAAGTGGATCAGAAAATTCTTTACTCCATCTTTTTATAAAACCCAAAGTTTTATATGCTTTGTTAGTAGTAAATGAAATGTCATCTCTAAAGTCTAGTCTGTGATCTAAAAGGATTCCTAGGTCATTAATGGAATTTACAGATTCAACTGGTCGTTCATTAAGGTAGTAGTTTGTGTCGATCTTCTGTAATCTAAAAAAAGACATGTGTTTACATTTTAAGATATTTAGCTCCAACAAGTTAACTTTACACCATTGATAAAAATGTCTAGGTCTGATTGCAATTTGAGTTGATCTATTGGATTGAGTAATGAGTAAAATATCTTCACTTCATCTGCATACATTAAAACTTTAGAATAACATATCACGTTCGGTAAATCATTAATGAATAAGGTAAATAGCACTGGGCCTAGATGGCTTCCCTGAGGAACAACAGAAGGTATGGAGATTTTATTGGAAATAGCTGATTCAAACTTGACCCTTTGTACTCTGCCAGTTAAATATAATGTTAGCCAATGCAATTTTATTCAATTTTTCTAACAGTAATTTTATATTAACTTTATCGAAAGCTTTGCTGAAATCGGTATAGATACAATCAGTTTGATACTTATTTCGAAAACCATCATTAACTAAAGTTGTTAGTTCCAAAAGATTTGTTACAGTGGAATGGCGTTTGCGAAATCCATGTTCGAATTTCGATAATACAGACGATACCTGAAATGATACCAAGTCAGTGACTATTTTTTCAAACAATTTTGGGATACTATTTAGTTTAGCAATACCTCCATAATTACAGACATAACATAACCTATAACATCTACAATCTTGTTTCTTATGGTGTTTGTTAAGCTATCCTTGACACACAATCCATGCAATTTAGATACAGTCTTGTAATATTTCTACAGTCTTGTTTCTTACGTTGTTTGTTAAGCTATCCTTGACACACAATCCATGCAATTTAGATGATATCGAATTCCGTTTGAATGATAGATGCAGAAGCAGCCAAGTCTCAAGAAATACAAAGGTAAGCTTTGTCAAATCCATTACAAATCCATATGAGATCAAATATTTCATGACTCATTACATCTACAGTCTTGTTTCTTACGTTGTTTGTTAAGCTATCCTTGACACACAATCCATGCAATTTAGATGATATCGAATTCCGTTTGAATGATAGATGCAGAAGCAGCCAAGTCTCAAGAAATACAAGGGTAAGCTTTGTCAAACCCATTACATGTCCATATGGGGAGCAAATATCTCATGACCCATTACATGTAGAGTCTTCCTTCTTACGTTGTTTGTTAAGCTATCCTTGACACACAATCCATGCAATTTAGATGATACCGAATTGCGTTTGAAAGATAGACGCAGAAACATCCAAGTCTCAAGATATACAAGCGTAAGCTTTGTCATATCCATTACAAGTTCATATCTATCTTTTTTTTATTTACTTATGTCTATAGATACAAGATCCTTACAGACTATGTTAATTATATATATATTTACAAATATTAGAAGTGCCAAGGGATTATATTCATTGTGATCTATTTAAGTATAATATTATTTGCCTCTTCAATTCATCACGGTTTTCAGACAGATCAATCAGATGGTATAGTTTGTTGAATTCAATTAGTAGTCGGCGTAGTGGATTGTTATTGGCATAGTTTCTATTGAAGTACTCAATGTGAAGTAGCTGATAATTGCGCGTTAATCTAACCGGAACATTTATACATAAAAGTCCCAAGAAATACAAGGGTAGCCTTGTCAAATCAATCACGTGTCCACCTGAGCCCAAATATATAATGACCCATAACATCTACAGTCTTTTTTCTTGCGCTGTTTGTTAAGCTATTTTTGACACACAATCCATGCAATTTATATGATTATACCGAATTCCGTTTGAAAGATAGATGCTGAAGCATCCAAGTCTCAAGAAATACAAGGGTAAGCTTTGTCAAATCCATTACATATCCTGAAATGATACCAAGTCAGTGACTATTTTTTTAAACATTTTTGGGATACTATTTAGTTTAGCAATACCTCTATAATTACAGACATAACATAACCCATAACATCTACAATCTTGTTTGTTAAGCTATCCTTGACACACAATCCATGCAATTTAGATACAGTCTTGTAATATTTCTACAGTCTTGTTTCTTACGTTGTTTGTTAAGCGATCCTTGATACACAATCCATGCAATTGATATGATGATATCGAATTCCGTTTGAAAAATAAGTGCAGAAGCAGCCATGTCTCAAGAAATACAAAGGTAAGCTTTGTCAAATCCATTACAAGTTCATACGAGAGCAAATATCTCATGACCCATAACATCTACAATCTTGTTTCTTACGTTGTTTGTGCAATTGATATGATATCGCATTCCGTTTGAAAGATAGATTCAGAAGCAGCCAAGTCTCAAGAAATACAAGGGTAAGCTTTGTCAAATCCATTACATGTCCATATGGGAGCAAATATTTCATGACCCATTACATCTAGAGTCTTATTTCTTACGTTGTTTTTTAAGCTATCCTTGACACACAATCCATGCAATTAAGATGATGATACCGTATTCCGTTTGAAAGATAGATGCAGAACAGCCAAGTCTCAAGAAATACAATGGTAAGCTTTGTCAAATCCATTACATGTCCATATGAGAGCAAATATCTCATGACCCATAACATCTACAATCTTGTTTTTTACGTTGTTTGTTAAGCTATCCTTGACACACAATCCATGCAATTTAGATGATATCGAATTCCGTTTGAATGATAGATGCAGAAGCAGCCAAGTCTCAAGAAATACAAGGGTAAGCTTTGTCAAACCCATTACATGTCCATATGGGAGCAAATATTTCATGACCCATTACATCTACAATCTTGTTTCTTACGTTGTTTGTTAAGCTATCCTTGACACACAATCCATGCAATTTAGATGATACCGAATTGCGTTTGAAAGATAGACGCAGAAACATCCAAGTCTCAAGAAATACAAGCGTAAGCTTTGTCATATCCATTACAAGTTCATATCTATCTTTTTTTTATTTACTTATGTCTATAGATACAAGATCCTTACAGACTATGTTAATTATATATATATTTACAAATATTAGAAGTGCCAAGGGATTATATTCATTGTGATCCATTTAAGTATAATATTATTTGCCTCTTCAATTCAGCACGGTTTTCAGACAGATCAATCAGATGGTATAGTTTGTTGAATTCAATTAGTAGTCGGCGTAGTGGATTGTTATTGGCATAGTTTCTATTGAAGTACTCAATGTGAAGTAGCTGATAATTGCGCGTTAATCTAACCGGAACATTTATACAAATTCGTTCTTATACAAAATCAGATACAATTTTTCCTTGTATGATATTTAAGAGAAAGGTCACATTAAGCATAGATCGTCTGCTTTTTAGGGTAGGCAGTTTAATTAAACCTAATCTGGACTCATAAGACGGCAGTGACTGTAAACTCCAGTCTCTATGTCGGAGACAGAACAATAAAAATTGTTTTTGTACCGATTCTATTGAGTTAGAGTGGATGTTATATGCTGGATTCCAAATAATTGAACCATATTCTAAAATGCAACGCACAAATGATATGTATAGTTGTTTAGTTATAAGTGGATCAGAAAATTCTTTACTCCTTCTTTTTATAAAACCCAAAGTTTTATATGCTTTGTTAGTAGTAAATGAAATGTGATCTCTAAAGTCTAGCCTGTGATCTAAAAGGATTCCTAGGTCATTAATGGAATTTACAGATTCAACTGGTCGTTCATTAAGGTAGTAGTTGTGTCGATCTTCTGTAATCTAAAAACTGACATGTGTTTACATTTTAAGATATTTAGCTCCAACAAGTTAACTTTACACCATTGATAAAAAATTTCTAGGTCTGATTGCTATTTGAGTTGATCTATTGGATTGCGTAATGAGTAAAATATCTTCACGTCATCTGCATACATTAAAACTTTAGAATAACATATCACGTTCGGTAAATCATTAATGAATAAGGTAAATAGCACTGGGCCTAGATGGCTTCCCTGAGGAACACCAGAAGGTATGGAGATTTTATTGGAAATAGCTGATTCAAACTTGACCCTTTGTACTCTGCCAGTTAAATATGATGTTAGCCAATGCAACAATGATTGACTAAATCCAATTTTATTCAATTTTTCTAACAGTAATTTTATATTAACTTCATCGAAAGCTTTGCTGAAATCGGTATAGATACAATCAGTTTGATACTTATTTCAAAAACCATCATTAACTAAAGTTGCTAGTTCCAAAAGATTTGTTACAGTGGAATGGCGTTTTCGAAATCCATGTTGGAATTTCGATAATACAGACGATACCTGAAATGATACCAAGTCAGTGACTATTTTTTCAAACATTTTTGGGATACTATTTAGTTTAGCAATACCTCTATAATTACAGACATAACATAACCCATAACATCTACAATCTTGTTTGTTAAGCTATCCTTGACACACAATCCATGCAATTTAGATACAGTCTTGTAATATTTCTACAGTCTTGTTTCTTACGTTGTTTGTTAAGCGATCCTTGATACACAATCCATGCAATTGATATGATGATATCGAATTCCGTTTGAAAAATAAGTGCAGAAGCAGCCATGTCTCAAGAAATACAAAGGTAAGCTTTGTCAAATCCATTACAAGTTCATACGAGAGCAAATATCTCATGACCCATAACATCTACAATCTTGTTTCTTACGTTGTTTGTGCAATTGATATGATATCGCATTCCGTTTGAAAGATAGATGCAGAAGCAGCCAAGTCTCAAGAAATACAAGGGTAAGCTTTGTCAAATCCATTACATGTCCATATGGGAGCAAATATTTCATGACCCATTACATCTAGAGTCTTGTTTCTTACGTTGTTTTTTAAGCTATCCTTGACACACAATCCATGCAATTAAGATGATGATACCGTATTCCGTTTGAAAGATAGATGCAGAACAGCCAAGTCTCAAGAAATACAATGGTAAGCTTTGTCAAATCCATTACATGTCCATATGAGAGCAAATATCTCATGACCCATAACATCTACAATCTTGTTTCTTACGTTGTTTGTTAAGCTATCTTTGACACACAATCCATGCAATTGATATGATGATACCGAATTCCGTTTGAAAGATAGATGCAGAAGCAGCCAAGTCTAAAGAAGTACAAGGGTAAGCTTTGTCAAATCCTTTACATATCCATATGAGAGCAAATATCTCATGACCCATTACATCTACAGCCTTGTTTCTTGCGTTGTCTTTTAAGCTATCCTGGACACAAAATCCATGCAATTTAGATGATGATATCGAATTCCGTTTGAAAAATAGACGCAGAAGCATCCAAGTCTCAAGAAATACAAGGGTAACCTTGTCAAATCACTCACATGTCCACCTGAGACCAAATATATCATGACCCATAACATCTACAGTCTTGTTTCTTGCGTTGTTTGTTAAGCTATCTTTGACACAAAATCCATGCAATTTAGATGATGATATCGAATTCCCTTTGAAAAATAGACGCAGAAGTATCCAAGTCTCAAGAAATACAAGGGTAAGCTTTGTCAAACCCATTACATGTCCATATGAGAGCAGATATCTCATGACCCATAATATCTACAGTTTCGTTTCTTACGTCATTTATTAAGCAAACTTTGACACACAATCCATGCAATTTATATGATAATATCGAATTCCGTTTCGAAGATAGACACAGAAGCATAAAAGTCCCAAGAAATACAAGGGTAGCCTTGTCAAATCAATCACGTGTCCACCTGAGCCCAAATATATAATGACCCATAACATCTACAGTCTTTTTTCTTGCGCTGTTTGTTAAGCTATTTTTGACACACAATCCATGCAATTTATATGATTATACCGAATTCCGTTTGAAAGATAGATGCTGAAGCATCCAAGTCTCAAGAAATACAAGGGTAAGCTTTGTCAAATCCATTACATATCCTGAAATGATACCAAGTCAGTGACTATTTTTTCAAACATTTTTGGGATACTATTTAGTTTAGCAATACCTCTATAATTACAGACATAACATAACCCATAACATCTACAATCTTGTTTGTTAAGCTATCCTTGACACACAATCCATGCAATTTAGATACAGTCTTGTAATATTTCTACAGTCTTGTTTCTTACGTTGTTTGTTAAGCGATCCTTGATACACAATCCATGCAATTGATATGATGATATCGAATTCCGTTTGAAAAATAAGTGCAGAAGCAGCCATGTCTCAAGAAATACAAAGGTAAGCTTTGTCAAATCCATTACAAGTTCATACGAGAGCAAATATCTCATGACCCATAACATCTACAATCTTGTTTCTTACGTTGTTTGTGCAATTGATATGATATCGCATTCCGTTTGAAAGATAGATGCAGAAGCAGCCAAGTCTCAAGAAATACAAGGGTAAGCTTTGTCAAATCCATTACATGTCCATATGGGAGCAAATATTTCATGACCCATTACATCTAGAGTCTTGTTTCTTACGTTGTTTTTTAAGCTATCCTTGACACACAATCCATGCAATTAAGATGATGATACCGTATTCCGTTTGAAAGATAGATGCAGAACAGCCAAGTCTCAAGAAATACAATGGTAAGCTTTGTCAAATCCATTACATGTCCATATGAGAGCAAATATCTCATGACCCATAACATCTACAATCTTGTTTTTTACGTTGTTTGTTAAGCTATCGTTGACACACAATCCATGCAATTGATATGATGATACCGAATTCCGTTTGAAAGATAGATGCAGAAGCAGCCAAGTCTAAAGAAGTACAAGGGTAAGCTTTGTCAAATCCTTTACATATCCATATGAGAGCAAATATCTCATGACCCATAACATCTACAGTCTTGTTTCTTGTGTTGTTTGTTAAGCTATCTTTGACACAAAATCCATGCAATTTAGATGATGATATCGAATTCCCATTGAAAAATAGACGCAGAAGTATCCAAGTCTCAAGAAATACAAGGGTAAGCTTTGTCAAACCCATTACATGTCCATATGAGAGCAGATATCTCATGACCCATAATATCTACAGTTTCGTTTCTTGCGTCATTTATTAAGCAAACTTTGACACACAATCCATGCAATTTATATGATAATATCGAATTCCGTTTCGAAGATAGACACAGAAGCATAAAAGTCCCAAGAAATACAAGGGTAGCCTTGTCAAATCAATCACGTGTCCACCTGAGCCCAAATATATAATGACCCATAACATCTACAGTCTTTTTTCTTGCGCTGTTTGTTAAGCTATTTTTGACACACAATCCATGCAATTTATATGATTATACCGAATTCCGTTTGAAAGATAGATGCTGAAGCATCCAAGTCTCAAGAAATACAAGGGTAAGCTTTGTCAAATCCATTACATATCCATATGAGAGCCATATCTCGTGACCCATAATATCTACAGTCTCGTTGCTTACGTCGTTTGTTAAGCAAACTTTGACACACAATCCATGCAATTGATATGATGATACCGAATTCCGTTTGAAAGATAGATGCAGAAGCAGCCAAGTCTAAAGAAGTACAAGGGTAAGCTTTGTCAAATCCGTTACATGTCCATATGAGAGCAAATATCTCATGACCCATAACATCTACAGTCTTGTTTCTTGGGTTGTTTGTTAAGCTATTTTTGAAACACAATTCTTGCAATTTAGATGATGATATCGAATTCCGTTTGAAAGAGAGATGCAGAAACAGCCAAGTCTCAAGAAATACAAGTGTAAGCTTTGTCAAATCCATTAAATGTTCATATGAGAGCAAATATCTCATGACCCATAACATCTACAGTCTTGTTTGTTAAGCTATTTTTGAAACACAATTCTTGCAATTTAAATGATGATATCGAATTCCGTTTGAAAGATAGATGCAGAAGCAGCCAAGTCTAAAGAAGTACAAGGGTAAGCTTTGTCAAATCCGTTACATGTCCATATGAGAGCAAATATCTCATGACCCATAACATCTACAGTCTTGTTTCTTGGGTTGTTTGTTAAGCTATTTTTGAAACACAATCCATGCAATTGATATGATGATACCGAATTCCGTTTGAAAGATAGATGCAGAAGCAGCCAAGTCTAAAGAAGTACAAGGGTAAGCTTTGTCAAATCCGTTACATGTCCATATGAGAGCAAATATCTCATGACCCATAACATCTACAGTCTTGTTTCTTGGGTTGTTTGTTAAGCTATTTTTGAAACACAATTCTTGCAATTTAGATGATGATATCGAATTCCGTTTGAAAGAGAGATGCAGAAACAGCCAAGTCTCAAGAAATGAAAGGGTAAGCTTTGTCAAATCCATTACATGTCCATATGAGATCAAATATCTCATGACATATAACATCTACAGTTTTGTTTCTTACCTTGTTTGTTAAGCTATCTTTGACACACAAACCATGCAATTTAGATGACGATATCGAATTTGAAAGATAGACGCAGAAGCAGCCAAGTCTCAAGAAATACAAGGGTAAGCTTTGTCAAATCCATTACAAGTTCATATGAGAACAAATATCTCATGACCCATAACATCTACAATCTTGTTTCTTACGTTGTTTGTTAAGCTATCTTTGACACACAATCCATGCATAACATCTACAATCTTGTTTCTTACGTTGTTTGTTAAGCTATCTTTGACACACAATCCATGCAATTGATGTGATTATATCGAATTCCGTATGAAAGATAGGTGCAGAACCAGCCAAGTCTCAAGAAATACAAGGGTAACCTTTTCAAATCCATTACAAGTTCATATGAGAGCAAATATGTCATGACCCATAACATTTACAATCTTGTTTCTTATGTTGTTTGTTAAGCTATCTTTGACACACAATCCATGCAATTAAGATGATGATACCGAATTGCGTTTGAAAGATAGACGCAGAAGCATCCAAGTCTCAAGAAATACAAGGGTAAGCTTTGTCATATCCATTACAAGTTCATGTGAGAGCAAATATCTTTTTTAAATGGTTTTATTTAACTCACCCGTTTGTTTTATTATTTATTCTTGGGTCAAATTTAGTAATTCAAATTTGACCCTCTTCCTGTCAACCGATTAATCTGAAATTTTGTATACACTGTGGCTTTTGGTGACAATACAATTAAGTTTATTCATTATCATTATAAATTCAAGATGGCCGCCGCTACAAAATGGCGGATAACGTAGGTTTTATCAATCCCATCAATATGGGTATCAAATGAAAGGGCTCAACAAGCAGAATACAATATACTATAAAAAATTGAAATCCAAGATGGCGGCCGCTACAAAATGGCGGATAACGTAGGTTTTATCAATCCCATCAATATGGGTATCAAATGAAAGGGCTCAACAAGCAGAATACAATATACAATAAAAAATTGAAATCCAAGATGGCGGCCGCTACAAATTGGCGGATAACGTAGGTTTTATCAATCCCATCAATATGGGTATCAAATGAAAGTGCTCAACCAGTAGAATACAATGTACTATATAAAATTAAAATCCAAGATGGCGGCCTCTACAAAATGGCGGATAACTTAGGTTTTCTCAATCCCAGCAACATGGGTATCAAATGAAAGGTCTCAACAAGTAGAATACAATTTACTATGCAAAATTGAAATCTAAGAATTTTTTATCAATCCCACCAATATGGGTATTAAATAAAAGGGCTTGACAAGAAGAATACAGTGCACTATACAACCTCAATATTTAAGATGGGCGCAGCCACTAAATGGCGTATAATTAAGATTTAAATTTAGAAATTGAATCTGTAATTTAGGTATCTGATTAATCCAATCTGAATCCACCACCCAAGTCAAGATTTTTTTTATCGTGTTGAGGACTGTGTGGCGTTAGGGTGGCTAAAAATGATACGTCGTTAGCGGTACACCACCCAAGTTAAGGTGAAAGGTTAAAACGCTCCGAGAACTGTATGTGTCATTAGGGTGGAAAAAAATGATATGTCGTTAGCGTTTTCCCCTCAAGACTCAGGCGCATCTTGTTGTACATAGCCTTGCCCCTTTATTGGACCTCTGGGGGGGTCGACCGTTTAAATGTCCATTACTCGTGGGAACAAAATGGTAAAAAAATATAAAAAAAAAAAAAAAATACAAACACAAATAAAACAGAAACTGCAACACAACGTAAACGAAGGCTTCAAAAAGCGAAAGAAAAGTATAAAGCAAAACGAGCTAAAGAAAGTGAAGGTGATAGAAATAGTCGATTACAGAAACGGCGGGAACAATTAGCGTCAAAAACACCTGAGCAATATGAGGCCAGGTTAAAAAAACAACGTCAGCGATATACACAAATGACGGCGTTCGAAACGCCTGAAGAATATGAAGCCAGGTTAACAAAGCAACGAGAGCGATACACACAGATGATAGCGTCAGAAACACCTGAAGAATATGAAACCAGGTTAACAAAACAACGTGAGCGATACACACAGATGTGTGTTGCCTTTAATACTATCATGGGATCCTACAATACATAAAATGCAGGGCAGCACTGTGGATCACGCAGTCGTATACTTAGGTGCGAAACTGTTTGAAGAATGTCAAGCCTACGTGGCTCGTAGTAGAGTAAGATCTTTGCAGGGACTACGTATGGAGGAGTGGGACTGCAATAAACTAACGGGCAAGAAACCTTGCAATAATGAAGCACTAAATGAATTAAACAGAATGCGAAATAAAAACTAAAAACTAGAAAATAAAAATAGGTAAAAAACTTTTTAAGTTAAACGGTTTTATGTTAAACATACATTGCAATGTTTAAGATAAATGTACTAAAAACAAAAACATAATAAAATAGATACAGTCGTGGGAATTATAAACATATGCATAGACTAGACTAAAATAAAACCGTGGGGCACGTCAATTGTCTACAATCGTTGATTAAAATATTTGTTTTGTAATGTTACGCCATAATTAGGCAGTTGTTCAACCGACAACGATGGACGTGTGATAAGTAGGGCTAGAATATGGAAACAAGCTAGCAAGCTCGATTATAAGCGAGTTTTAGGGTTTCATAGTGGTGAGCGAGTAGTACTTTGTCGATTAAAGACAAACTACGAGCAGTGAAACGATTCCTCGCCAGCCAGCAGTGTGAATATCCAACCATAAACTAGTTGAAGCATCTCTTTTATTTACATGGAGTGTATAACTATTGGTATTTCAATGAGCAAGAAAATAGTAAGTAATTTCCTCACCGTCTGCGGGCCAACTGTCTAACGACAAATTAAACGATTCTTCTATCGCACATTAAGTCGATAATTTGGAGACAATTGACGTGCCCCACGGTTTTATTTTAGTCTAGTCTATGCATATGTTTATAATTCCCACGACTGTATCTATTTTATTTTTTTTTTTTTTTTGTTTTTAGTTTAACTTAAAAAGTTTTTTACCTATTTTTATTTTAAATGGTTTTATTTAGCTCACCCCGTTTGTTTTATTATTTACTAGGGGACCCGGCGAACTTCGTCTCGCTGTTTGTTAGGTACAGAACTTTATGGCTTTGGTTCAAACTTATAATACTATTATTGATATCACCTTGTTCAATGGCAAATATTTCTTTGTTTTGAACTGTATAGGACGATCTTTGCAGCAGATGCACATTAGACTATTGTACTTTCGACAATTGTCAGTTTGACGAAGAGAGAAGGTACTGAGAGGCAAGGTGTTTCTGTTTTCCTCGACTCTCTCTTCTATAAACTGACAATAGCCGCGAAAAAAATTAGGTAACTCTAAATCGGGACTAAGATATATTTTTTAAGCAAATAACACGTTTTGTGATGTAAATAAAAATATTTGGTAGTGCAGTTGACGCAAAATAATATCATAACGCCATACTCGTTTCATAATCGATCGTTTTCTGCAATTCCTGTTTCCACCACTGAACACGATATTTCACTAAAGCAATTGAATATGAATTTGAATTTAATGCTGAATATAGTGCTTATTTAAATTTGCGTTTAATCAATTAACCCATTTTAACCTATTTACCCATTTTGATCCGATCGTTATCAGGTAACCACCTTCGTCTGTTTTTATACCCTCCACCATAGTATGGAGGGTATATTTAGTTTGTTTTTCTGTTTGTAACACATCGAACTAATCATTTGCACATATATTCTTGATCAGGATAAAATTCTAAGACGATATAGCCATGACCGTCTGTCTGTGTGTCCTTCTGTTGTAATCACTGTAGCGTTCGCAATAATTGAGCTAGAGCGCTATATTTTGTGTGTCTTTTTTTCCATAGGCAGGGAAGGTTCGAAGATGGGTTATATCGGAACACTTTTTGGTATAGCCCCCATATAACGCTACTTCCCGATTTTCGGTATTTTGGGGATTTTACTTACATTTTTTGACCGAACTACCTGTAATTTCACGTTTGGGGTTCCCAGTGGTCACAAAACATATCCACCAAAAATCGTCAGCATAGGTCCATGTTTTGGCCTCCATATAACGGTACCTCCCGATTATCGGTATTTTGAGGATATTAGCTAAAGTTTTTAACCGAACTACCTGTAATTCGACGGCTGAGGTTCCTAGTAATCACAAAACATCTCCACCAGAAACTGTCAACAAAAGTCCATGTTTTGGTAGAGCCCCTATACAACGGTATCTCCCGATTTTCCGTATTTTTAATTACATTTCTTGACCGAACTATCTGTAATTTCCCAGTGGTTCCCAAAGAATATCCACTAAAAACAGTCAAGGTGCATGTTTTGGTATAGCCCCCATATAGCGGTACCTCCCGATTTTTGGTATTTTGAGTATTTTAGCTTAAATTTTTGATCGAACTACCTGTAATTTGACCGTTGAAGTTTCTAGTAATCACAAAATATCTCCACCAAAAACTGGACTTTTACTTATTTTTTCTGACTTCTCTATTTAATGTTATCTCCCGAATTCTACTTGCACTGCAAATTCGGTATTAGATGCAATGGCTCTGGTAACATGGACAGAGTTATTCTATTAGTTGCCGTTCTTTGTGTGTTTCGGATGCTTGTCACACTAACACGTGACTGTTGTCGATTACTTGGCCACCCTATATTTAATTTCGACGTAAATTACATAGTCAAATTAATATCACGATTAATAAGTACACTGATGGCGAGTAACAATGAAAGGTTTTTGGAAATTCGAACTATTAGGGTACGAAAAGTACGAAATGGTACTAAATTTAGTACAATTAGAAATTGGGTGAACGGATTGAGTTGGAATCCTGAAATTTGGAATGAGAGTCACTAATGGAAAGTAACAAAGAAAAGTTTTTGGAAATTCGAACTATAAGTGCACGAAAAGTACTAAATGGTACCAAATTTAGTACAATTTGGATTTGGGTGAACCGATAGAGCTGGAATCCTGAAATTTTGAATGAGGGCCACTGATGAAGAGTAACAATGAAAGGGTTTTTGAAATTCGAATTATAAGGGTACGAAAAGTACGAAATGGTACTAAATTTAGTACAATTTGAATTTGGGTGAACGAATTGGGTTGGAATCCTGAAATTTGGAAAGACGGTCACTAATGGAAAGTAACAAAGAAAAGTTTTTGGAAATTCGAAATGTATGTGCACGAAAAATAATAAATGGTACTAAATTTAGTACAAATTGGATTTCGGTGAACAGATAGAGCTGGTATCCCGAAATTTGGAATGAGGGTCACTGATGAAAAGTAACAATGAAAGGTTTTTGGAAATTGGAACTATAAGTGTACGGAAAGTACTAAATGGTACTAGTTTTAGTACAATTTGGATTTGGGTGAACGGATAGAGTGGAATCCTGAAATTTTGAATGAGGGCCACTGATGAAGAGGAACAATGAAAGGTTTTTGGAAATTCGAACTATAAGGGTACGAAAAGTAGTTAGTACAATTTTAATTTGGGTGTACGGATTGAGTTGGATTCCTGAAATTTGGAATGACTTTCACTAATGGAAAGTAACAAAGAAAAGTTTTTGGAAATTCGAACTATAAGTGCACGAAAAATAATAACTGATACTAAATTTAGTACAATTTGGATTTGGGTGAACAGATAGAGCTGGAATCCCGAAATTTGGAATGAGGATTACTGATGAAAAGTAACAATGAAAGGTTTTTGGAAATTCGAACTATAAGGGTACGAAAAGTACGAAATGGTACTAAATTAAGTACAGTTTGAAATTGGATGGACGGATTGAGTTGGAATCCTGAAATTTGGATTGAGGGTCACAAATGGAAAGTAACAAAGAAAAGTCTTTGGAAATTCTAACTATAAGTACACGAAACGTACTAAATTGAGTACGCTTTGGATTTGGGTGAACGGATAGAGCTGGAATCCTGAAATTTGGAATTAAGATTACTGTTGGAATCTAGAATTGAGATATGGAGGTAGCTTTGGAAAATCGTACTAATGTGCACGAAGCAGTGCTAAATGGTACTAAATTCGATACAATTTGTATTTGCGTTAACAGATTACTGTTGGAGTGTAGGATTGAGGTAGTTTTGGAAATGCGTACTTATGGAAAAGGTGCTAAATTGAACAACATTGCAGATATATGAAAGTAGTTATTGGAAAGTCGTGTACGAAAAGTGCTAAATGTTAAAAAATTTGGTACATTTGGTATTTACTGTATGGTACAGAATTTTGTTCAATTTGTGATTATGTAAAGGGGTAGAACTGGAATTTTGAAATTCGGTATTAGATTAGAAATTGGTGTTTAGAGAGGAGGTAGAAAGGAGGTTTTGAAAATGCTTACTTATTTATACAAAAAGTACTAAATAGTATTATAATTGGTTTCAGAGGGACAGATAAAGCTGGAAAAGTGAATTGCGGTTGGTATTTATGTTGTATATTAAAAGTAATTTTTGAAACATTTGGGTTGGGTGTAGGAACAAAGCTTGGATTATATAATTTGGATAAAAAACTACGAAATGGAAAAATATTTGTTAAGAAGATCATTCTGATATTTGAGATAAAGTTCGGAGTTTGAAAAATTGTACTGAATATTGTTCTATTGATTTTATGCTAACGCGAAGGTGTTTCTAAATAATGTACTGGAAGTATTTGGGTTAAACGTGAAGTATCTTTTCAAATTTTTTTTTTTTGTTTTTTTACTTTAATTTGAAAACGTGGTTCAATGCGACAATTTTGTTAACTAGAAGGTTATTATCCCCTGACAATAAAAAGGCTTGAAATGCATCAAAAATTTTACCGTTATATACGGTTAACATACCCGTGCACATTAAGTAAAATTTTTTGTAAAATAGTTTTTTTTTCTAACCTTTCATGCCACAAATTCCGAATTTCGGTCGGAAAATGTGCATAAAATCTTCAAAATACTCTAATACCCCGTTTATATATAACCGGATTTAACAAACCGACTGGGTTTTAAATGTCAATTCCATTGCTTATATTTCAAACAAATCCTCTCAAAGAAGGTTAACCCTGCAAAAAGCTCTAATATAAACAGCATATAAGTCTTCAAAATATATCTTCTAATAAAAGTGGATTGAAGTAGACATTTTTTAAATGAAACTTTTGTATCCTCTGAGTATACAAGGTCCAAATTTAAAGAAAATTTGGCAATATAGATTTGTTCTGTTTTTAAAATACACTAAGTCGAGGGGTACCGTTATATGGTGATATACGAATTTTTGTGGCCATTTTGAATTCCGAAAATTAGGTTCGTAGAATTTTCGGGTTCTTGGCGAAACCGCTGAAGCTAGAACCTTGAATTGTTGTGAAAGGGGAGATAAAGTTTAGTGTTTGGAAACTCGTACTGGGAGGGAATGCTGTGTTAGTGAAGGGGTAAAACCAGAAGTCAAGTCTGAATATGAATAGCTGTTGGTGTATGTCTGTGATATGAGGTCGTAGTTTTGGTAATTCGAAATAAAAAATATATTAGGGGTGCGATACGGCAGATATTTTTTTTTGGGAAATTCTAACTACTGTATACAGTATTAAAAGGAATTAAATCAATTAAATGTTGATATTAAAAATAGGTTTTAGTACAACAGGATCGCCAGTGTTCACCTCTTCCATTTTTTTTTCAAATGCCATATTTATTGAAATCAAATCTTACAAGCTATACAGGATGGCTTACTGACTATTAAACTATAAATAAACATACGACAATCGCCATATACGTAAATAAATACAAAATGACGCTGCAGAGATAAGCACTGACAGCACTTATTAAACAATAAAATGCGTCGCACAAAGAAAAATGCTCCAAAACTCCAATTACTAAAAAGATTCACCTCTTCCATATTAAATATTGTTCATATATATTCTATTCCCTTTCCGCATACGAAGTAGCGGGCATTTGCTAGTCTCCCAATAAAATAGACGGATTTTGCTTTATTGACATTCATATTAAAGCTTTCCCATTAGGGAAGGTAATTGGGTTGATGCGGAATATCTCAAAGCTTCTGAAATGGAAATATAGGTCAAATAACACATTTTAATTTATATGCACTTTAAAATACGTGTAAATCGCGTAATTATCAAAATCATTTTGTCCGCATGTGATTTTCATGTACAGCAAGGCCATATCTATTAAGTTGTATATATTTTTCGAAATATAATTTGGACTCTAAGATGTAGCATCGGCTGCATCTTAGCATTAAAAAACCTATAAAATATCGCTAATTTGCGCAAAGTGCATACAATTTTGTCCGCATCCGATTTCAGTGTTCACCATAAAAATCTACATCGATATATATCTGTTTGAAGGCGATCAATCAAGAATCGTGGATGTAGCATCACACATTATATTTTGGGATAAAATTAATGTAGCTTCCTTATCAGTGAAGTTTTCAAATCTCTGTTTCCGCTAAAACGAAGATGCTGCACTAGTTTTTTCATTGCAGTGGAAACGATCCGCAGAAAACGCGATAAAATACGCGAAATTTTCAAAAACAATTTTAGGTGATTTTTCTACTTTGGAATTTCTCGTAACTCGCGTTTTAGTAGATGGATTTTCACTAGGAATGATTTATTGGATCCGGAACGTAAAAAACTAAAATGTGCAATGGAGTACGAGGTATTCTAGAGATAATTGCAAATATTAGACCCGAAAAATATGATTTTTAGAAAAATGTTCACATAAAATTTCCGCATTTGGATGCAGATTTCTATGAAGCTGTGCAGACTACATTCACAATATACGTATCAAATAACTTAGAATCGCAAGTACTACAATCCTATATATGATTTTTTGAAAAACCTGTTTGCGGAATGAAATTAGAAGAAAATTTCAAAAAACACTGTAAATCTGGCTTCAAAATGTCAGCATCATTTAATGGTAGAAGCAGTTCAAATTTTGAAAAGTAATACATAAGTGAGATGATCCTTATTTAGTTTGCTTCTACTTTTACTTTGACAGGAAAATCGAGAGAAGTGTGGTTTACTCACAAATCGAGAGAAAACAAAAAAAGACATGGTGGCTTCAACCCATTTTTACCCATTTTTTAACATAAATATAGCCACAGCTTCCACGCATATTATCTTTTAAGGCCAATATTTTTTGCCACGTCCAAAAACATTTCATTTTATCCAAAAATATTTAATTTGTATAATATATAATCACAAGTCGCGTGTTCTAAAAGGGTAAACCTGGGCTTCAGCTATGTTAAATTTTCAAAAATATTGGTGATATATAGATTCTTGGGTCAAATTTAGTAATTCAAATTTCACCCTCTTCCTGTCAACCGATTAATCTGAAATTTTGTATACACTTTGGATTTTGGTGACAATACAATTATGTTTATTCATTATCATTATAAATTCAAGATGGCCGCCGCTACAAAATGGCGGATAACGTAGGTTTTATCAATCCCATCAATATGGGTATCAAATGAAAGGGCTCAACAAGCAGAATACAATATACTATAAAAAATTGAAATCCAAGATGGCGGCCGCTACAAAATGGCGGATAACGTAGGTTTTATCAATCCCATCAATATGGGTATCAAATGAAAGGGCTCAACAAGCAGAATACAATATACTATAAAAAATTGAAATCCAAGATGGCGGCCGCTACAAAATGGCGGATAACGTAGGTTTTATCAATCCCATCAATATGGGTATCAAATGAAAGGGCTCAACAAGCAGAATACAATATACTATAAAAAATTAAAATCCAAGATGGCGGCCTCTACAAAATGGCGGATAACTTAGGTTTTATCAATCCCATCAACATGGGTATCAAATGAAAGGTCTCTACAAGTAGAATACAATTTACTATGCAAAATTGAAATCTAAGATGGCCGCCGCTACCAAATGGCTGATAACAATTTTTTATCAATCCCACCAATATGGGTATCAAATAAAAGGGCTTGACAAGAAGAATACAGTGCACTATACAACCTCCATATTTAAGATGGGCGCAGCCACTAAATGGCGTATAATTAAGATTTAAATTTAGAAATTGAATCTGTAATTTAGGTATCTGATTAATCCAGCCTGAATCCACCACCCAAGTCAAGATTTTTTATCTTGTTGAGGACTGTGTGGCGTTAGGGTGGCTAAAAATGATACGTCGTTAGCGGTACACCACCCAAGTTAAGGTTAAAGGTTAGAACGCGCCGAGAACTGTATGGCATTAGCGTGGATAAAAATGACATGTCGTTAGCGTTTTCCCCTCAAGACTCAGGCGCATCTTGTTGTACATAGCCTTGCCCCTTTATTGGACCTCTGGGGGGTCGACCGTTTAAATGTCCATTACTCGTGGGAACAAAATGGTAAAAAATATATAAAAAATACAAACACAAATAAAACAGAAACTGCAACACAACGTAAACGAAGGCTTAAAAAAGCGAAAGAAAAGTATAAAGCAAAACGAGCTAAAGAAAGTAAAGATGATAGAAATAGTCGATTACAGAAACGACGGGAACAATTAGCGTCAAAAATTCCTGAGCAATATGAGGCCAGGTTAAAAAAGCAACGTCAGCGATATACACAAATGACGGCGTCAGAAACGCCTGAAGAAAATAAAGCCAGGTTAACAAAGCAACGTGAGCGATACACACAGATGATAGCGTCAGAAACGCCTGAAGAATATGAAGCCAGGTTAACAAAACAACGGGAGCGATACACACAGATGTGTGTTGCCTTTAATACTATCATGGGCTTCTACAATACATAAAATGCAGGCCAGCACTGTGGATTACGCAGTCGTATACTTAGATGCAAAACTGTTTGAAGAAGGTCAGGCCTACGTGGCTCTTAGTAGAGTAAGATTTTTGCAGGGACTACGTATAGAGGAGTTGGACTGCAATAAACTAACGGGCAAGAAACCTTGCAATAATGAAGCACTAAATGAATTAAACAGAATGCGAAATAAAAACTAAAAACTAGAAAATAAAAATAGGTAAAAAAACTTTTTTAATTAAACTGTTTTATGTTAAACATACATTGCAATGTTTAAGATAAATGTACTAAAAACAAAAAAAAATAAAATAGATACAGTCGTGGGAATTATAAACATATGCATAGACTAGACTAAAATAAAACCGCGGGGCACGTCAATTGTCTACAATCGTTGATTAAAATGTTTGTTTTGTAATGTTACACTATAATTAGGCAGTTGTTCAACCGACAACGATGGACGTGTGATAAGTAGGGCTAGAATGTGGAAACAAGCTAGCAAGCTCGATTATAAGCGAGTTTTAGGGTTTCATAGTGGTGAGCGAGTAGTACTTTGTCGATTAAAGACAAACTGCGAGTAGTGAAACGATTCCTCGCCAGCCAGCAGTGTGAATGTCCAACGATAAACTATTTTTTATTTTATTTACATGGAGTGTATAACTATTGGAATTTCCATGAGCAAGAAAATAGTAAGTAATTTCCTCACCGTCTGCGGGCCAACTGCCTAACGACGAATTAAACGATTCTTCTAACGCACATTAAGTCGATAATTTGTAGACAATTGACGTGCCCCACGGTTTTATTTTAGTCTAGTCTATGCATATGTTTATAATTCCCACGACTGTATCTATTTTATTATTTTTTGGTTTTTAGTACATTTATCTTAAACATTGCAATGTATGTTTAACATAAAACCGTTTAACTTAAAAAGTTTTTTTACCTATTTTTTTATTATTATTTACTTATGTCTATAGATACAAGATCCTTACAGACCATGTTAATTATATATATATTTACAAATATTAGGAGTACCAAGGGATTATATTCATTGTGATCCATTTAAGTATAATATTATTTTCCTCTTCAATTCATCACGGTTTTCAGACAGATCAATCAGATGGTATAGTTTGTTGAATTCAATTAGTAGTCGGCGTAGTGGATTGTTATTGGCATAGTTTCTATTGAAGTACTCAATGTGAAGTAGCTGATAATTGCGCGTTGGTCTAACCGGAACATTTATACAAATTCGTTCTAATACAAAATCAGATAAAATTTGTCCTTGTATGATTTTTAAGAGAAAGGTCACATTAAGCATAGATCGTCTGCTTTTTAGGGTAGGCAGTTTAATTAAACCTAATCTGGACTCATAAGACGGCAGTGACTTTAAACTCCAGCCTCTATGTCGGAGACAGAACAATAAAAATTGTTTTTGTACCGATTCTATTGAGTTAGAGTGGATGTTATATGCTGGATTCCAAATAATTGAACCATATTCTAAAATGCAACGCACAAATGATATGTATAGTTGTTTAGTTATAAGTGGATCAGAAAATTCTTTACTCCATCTTTTTATAAAACCCAAAGTTTTATATGCTTTGTTAGTAGTAAATGAAATGTGATCTCTAAAGTCTAGCCTGTAATCTAAAAGGATTCCTAGGTCATTAATGGAATTTACAGATTCAACTGGTCGTTCATTAAGGTAGTAGTTTGTGTCGATCTTCTGTAATCTAAAAAATGACATATGTTTACATTTTAAGATATTTAGCTCCAATAAGTTAACTTTACACCATTGATAAAAAATGTCTAGGTCTGATTGCAATTTGAGTTGATCTATTGGATTGCGTAATGAGTAAAATATCTTCACTTCATCTGCATACATTAAAACTTTAGAATAACATATCACGTTCGGTAAATCATTAATGAATAAGGTAAATAGCACTGGGCCTAGATGGCCTCCCTGAGGAACACCAGAAGGTATGGAGATTTTATTGGAAATAGCTTATTCAAACTTGACCCTTTGTACTCTGCCAGTTAAATATGATGTTAGCCAATGCAATTTTATTCAATTTTTCTAACAGTAATTTTATTTTAACTTTATCAAAAGCTTTGCTGAAATCGGTATAGATGCAATCAGTTTGGTACGTATTTCGAAAACCATCATTAACTAAAGTTGTTAGTTCCAAAAGATTTGTTACAGTGGAATGGCGTTTTCGAAATCCATGTTGGAATTTCGATAATACAGACGATACCTGAAATGATACCAAGTCAGTGACTATTTTTCAAACAATTTTGGGATACTATTTAGTTTAGCAATACCTCCATAATTACAGACATAACATAACCTATAACATCTACAATCTTGTTTCTTATGGTGTTTGTTAAGCTATCCTTGACACACAATCCATGCAATGTAGATACAGTCTTGTAATATTTCTACAGTCTTGTTTCTTACGTTGTTTGTTAAACGATCCTTGATACACAATCCATGCAATTGATATGATGATATCGAATTCCGTTTGAAAGACAGGTGCAGAAGCAGCCAAGTCTCAAGAAATACAAGGGTAAGCTTTGTCAAATCCATTACAAGTTCATATGAGAGCAAATATCTCATGACCCATAACATCTACAATCTTGTTTCTTACGTTGTTTGTTAAGCTATCTTTGACACACAATCCATGCAATTGATATGATATCGCATTCCGTTTGAAAGATAGATGCAGAAGCAGCCAAGTCTCAAGAAATACAAGGGTAAGCTTTGTCAAATCCTTTACATGTCCATATGGGAGCAAATATTTCATGACCCATTACATCTAGAGTCTTGTTTCTTACGTTGTTTTTTAAGCTATCCTTGACACACCATCCATGCAATTAAGATGATAATACCGAATTCCGTTTGAAAGATAGATGCAGAAGCAGCAAAGTCCCAAGAAATACAATGGTAAGCTTTATCAAATCCATTACATGTCCACATGAGAGCAAATATCTCATGACCCATAACATCTACAATCTTGTGTCTTACGTTGTTTGTTAAGCTATCTTTGACACACAATCCATGCAATTGATATGATGATACCGAATTCCGTTTGAAAGATAGATGCAGAAGCAGCCAAGTCTTAAGAAATACAAGGGTAAGCTTTGTAAAATCCATTACATGTCCATATGAGAGCAAATATCTCATGACCCATTACATCTACAGCCTTGTTTCTTTCGTTGTTTTTTAAGCTATCCTGGACACAAAATCCATGCAATTTAGATGATGATATCGAATTCCGTTTGAATGATAGACGCAGAAGCATCCAAGTCTCAAGAAATACAAGGGTAAGCTTTGTCAAACCCATTACATGTCCATATGAGAGCAGCTATCTCATGACCCATAATATCTACAGTTTCGTTTCTTACGTCATTTGTTAAGCAAACTTTGACACACAATCCATGCAATTTAGATGTTGATATCGAACTCCGTTTGAAAGAGAGATGCAGAAACAGCCAAGTCTCAAGAAATACAAGTGTAAGCTTTGTCATATGCATTAAATGTTCATATGAGAGCAAATATCTCATGACCCATAACATCTACTGTCTTATTTCTTACGTTGTTTGTTAAGCTATATTCGATAATGATATCGAATTTTGAAAAATGAGTGCAGAAGCAGCCAATTCTCAAGAAATGAAAGGGTAAGCTTTGTCAAATCCATTACATGTCCATATGAGAGCAAATATCTCATGACATATAACATCTACAGTTTTGTTTCTTACCTTGTTTGTTAAGCTATCTTTGACACACAAACCTTGCAATTTAGATGACGATATCGAATTCCTTCTGAAAGATAGACGCAGAAGCAGCCAAGTCTCAAGAAATACAAGGGTAAGCTTTGTCAAATCCATTACAAGTTCATATGAGAGCAAATATCTCATGACCCATAACATCTACAATCTTGTTTCTTACGTTGTTTGTTAAGCTATCTTTGACACACAATCCATGCATAACATCTACAATCTTGTTTCTTACGTTGTTTGTTAAGCTATCTTTGACACACAATCCATGCAATTGATATGATTATATCGAATTCCGTTTGAAAGATAGGTGCAGAACCAGCCAAGTCTCAAGAAATACAAGGGTAACCTTTGTCAAATTCATTACAAGTTCATATGAGAGCAAATATGTCATGACCCATAACATTTACAATCTTGTTTCTTATGTTGTTTGTTAAGCTATCTTTGACACACAATCCATGCAATTAAGATGATGATACCGAATTGCGTTTGAAAGATAGACGCAGAAGCATCCAAGTCTCAAGAAATACAAGGGTAAGCTTTGTCATATCCATTACAAGTTCATATCGACGCCTCCAAACAATAGTATGCTAAGTCGACTTAGCATAATTTCAAGTTCTTTACATTTTTATATTTAACGTCCTTCAACTTAAATTCTGTCAAATTTTGGTAATGATCGGACAATCCGAACAGAAGTTATAAACAAATATTTACTTAGCCTAGTACTAAAGGCCAAAGAAATTTCCAAACTTTTAGAGCTTGTCCTGCAAAACTCGCTTTTCAGAATTAGCAAACTATTATTTGGAGGTGTCGAACGTCCTTTAAGTTAAATTCTGTCTAATTTTGGTAATGATCGGTCAATCCGAACAGAAGTTATAAACAAATATTGACTTAGCATAGTACTGAAGTTCAAAAAAATTTCCAAACTTTGAGAGCTTCTCCTGCAAAACTCACTTTTTAGACTTAGCATACTATTATTTGGAGGTGTCGATATGAGAGCAAATATCTTTTTTTTTATTTACTTATGTCTATAGATACAAGATCCATACAGACTATGTTAATTATATATATATTTACAAATATTAGGAGTGCCAAGGGATTATATTCATTGTGATCCATTTAAGTATAATATTATTTTCCTCTTCAATTCATCACGGTTTTCAGACAGATCAATCAGATGGTATAGTTTGTTGAATGCAATTAGTAGTCGGCGTAGTGGATTGTTATTGGCATAGTTTCTATTGAAGTACTCAGTGTGAAGTAGCTGATAATTGCGCGTTAATCTAACCGGAACATTTATACAAATTCGTTCTAATACAAAATCAGATACAATTTTTCCTTGTATGATATTTAAGCGAAAGGTCACATTAAGCATAGATCGTCTGCTTTTTAGGGTAGGCAGTTTAATTAAACCTAATCTGGACTCATAAGACGGCAGTGACTGTAAACTCCAGCCTCTATGTCGGAGACAGAACAATAAAAATTGTTTTTGTACCGATTCTATTGAGTTAGAGTGGATGTTATATGCTGGATTCCAAATAATTGAACCATATTCTAAAATGCAACGCACAAATGATATGTATAGTTGTTTAGTTATAAGTGTATCAGAAAATTCTTTACTCCATCTTTTTATAAAACCCAAAGTTTTATATGCTTTGTTAGTAGTAAATGAAATGTGATCTCTAAAGTCTAGCCTGTGATCTAAAAGGATTCCTAGGTCATTAATGGAATTTAGGTTAGGTTAGGTTTGGGGATGTGTAGTCAATATATATTTTTCTTTATTTCTTTATTAGTCTATGGATATTTTCCTTACAGACTATAAAAATTAAAAATGTTGTACTTATTTTTCTGAATTTAAATATATTACAATTTTACTTTTCAGAGTATTAGGATTCATAGAAAAATCAATAAGATTATATAATTCATTAAAATCTTTAGACATTCTTGTTAAGGGATCAGCATTTGTATAATTCATTCTAGAAAATTGAATAGCTAGTGGTACATAATTGCGAGTAGCTCTTTGGGGAATATTAAAGCGAATATTGTTGATTAGAAATCCAGCAATAACGTCACCCATTATCACATTAAAAAGGAATGATACATTTAACATTTTTCTTCGCTGTGGGTATTATATATAGGATCCCATATGATCGATGAATATTCTAGTATAGGGCGAACAAGCGTTGTGTATAAATTTTTTGTGACATAAGGATCCATGAACCGTTTAACAAATCCGAGCACTGACTTGGCTTTGTTTATTGTTACCGAAATGTGTGACTTAAAATTCAGTTTACGATCCAAAAGAACTCCGAAATCCACAAACGTGTTAACTTTCTCCAGAGAGTAGTCGTTTAGAATATAACCAGTATCCATTAACCTCTTTCTCGTAAATCTCATGAGTTTGCATTTTGAGTAATTTATTTCCATAAGGTTAATATTACACCAATTAGCAAAAGAATTCAGATCATCTTGCAGCTGATGATTAAATGATATATCTGTAAAACTGAGAAATATTTTCACATCGTCGGCGTACATCAAGATATTTGAAAACTTTATTGTTTGAGGCAAGTCGTTTATAAATAAGGAAAACAGGAGTGGTCCTAGATGGCTACCTTGTGGTACTCCAGAGGAAACTACAATACTTCTCGATATGGTATTGTTAAAATATACATTTTGTGTCCTATGTTTTAGGTATGAATAAATCCAGTTGACACTCCTGTTAGTAAATCCTAAACACTCAAGTTTTATTCGTAAAAGCTTGTGATTTACTTTATCGAATGCTTTGCTGAAGTCCGTGTAAACAGCATCAGTTTGCTTTCCTTGAAGAAAACCCCGATTGATTGTTGTGGAAAAGTGAAGTAGGTTAGTTGCTGTAGAGCACTTTTTCTGAAAACCGTGCTGATAGGGAGACATGAGAGAACTAACATGGTGGTAAATGTTATCCGTGATGATTTTTTCAAAGAGCTTTGGAATCACACTTAATTTTGCAATTCCACGATAATTAGCAATATCGGATTTATTTCCACTTTTAAAGAGTGGTATGATATTCGACGTTTTCCAGACGTCAGGAAAAACGGCTTGATTAATCGAAGCGTTAAACAGCATAGTTAAAGGTAACGCAAAAGCTTCTGCACATTTTATCAAAATGCAACTTGGGATCTTATCAGGTCCAAAATCATAGCCATATTTTAAATGTTTCCATTCTTTTAAAACCATTGTACTGTCCAATAGTGTAATTGATATTGATTGGTTAGAGTTGAGTTGAAAAGGGTATATGTTGTTAGAATAGGTTTTAGTTGAATATGTTGTTGTGAAAAAATCTGCGAATAAGTTGCTTATAACAGTGTTGTCGGATGATTCTGTGTTTCCGTACCTTAAAGTTGCAGGAAAACCGCTGGCTTTACGTTTCGAATTGACAAATTTGTAAAAAGATTTCGGGTTTTGTTTAAAGTTTGAATAGCAAATGTTATTCAAGTTGGTATATTCTGAGCGTGCATCTGAATATCTTCCGTAGTCGATAGCAGAACCAGTACGCTTGTATTTTTTGAAATGTTTATTTTTGTTATTCTTAGATCTGGCTAATGCTTTAGTGTTCCATGGTGGTCCTGACAGCTTTTTATAAAAATCTTTCGGCACGCAGACATCAATGTACTCATATATCTTTTTGTAAAATATATTTATGGCACAATTCAGATCATAAGTGCAGGATAAGAGATCACACCAGTCGGTGTTCTGTAACAACTCACATAACTGTAGATAATTTGTTTTCGGAAAACATAAGGATTTTTCGATACGAATGTTATGTTCAACATTGTTGATAGCTGGAAAGGCGACCTTCATTTCTATTGTCGGATGGTATTGATCTTCTGGACATGTTATTGGATCAGTTCGTTTAATGTGACATTCATCGACTTGATTTACAAAGATAAGGTCTAGTAACTTATGGCTGGAGTTACGGATAGAATTTATTTGAAAAAGACCAAAATCGAATAGTGTATCGAAGAATTCTTCATTGGATTTGTGTATATTTGCAGGCATTAAGTATTTATCTTCGGGTAGGAAATTCCACGAAATACTTGGTACATTAAAATCACCTAAAACAAGAATTAAATCCTCTGGTTTAGCTTTTTGCAGAACAGCTTTAAAAGCTTGGCTGTGCTTTTCATATGTTATTTGGGGAGACGAAGGTGGAATGTAGGAACATAATATTAGCATTTTCTTAGAATTATGTTTAACTTGAACGGCAACAAACTCAATGTTAAGTGTAGAATCAGTATCCAACAATTCACATGTAAAAATATTAGATACAGCTATTAGTACACCACCACCATTGCTACCTCGGCAATGGAAATAGCATCGTTATTAACAGTACTTAGTTTTTTGAAACATTTTCGTTATTTTGAGGTATGAAGCCAATATTAACGGGTCTTTGCCTTTCCCTGTATATATACTCACGAACAACTGTATATTCTGGCCAAAAATCAGGATCAATAAGCCGATTATAAATGTTATCAGAGACAGTAACTTTAAATGATGAAATAGAACGTTGTTGAATGGAGTTAAATTTGTGAATTAAAATATCTGTAGTTCGACCAAGTTTAGATTTAATGAAAAGGTCAATAGATTCAACTGTAGTTTCAGCTGCGAGTCTCGTAACAAAAACACTTTTTTTTTCGGTGGAATGGCTCTAAGAGTAATAATACCAGGTAGTTCATCATTCAGAAGGGGAGCAGGAGGATTGTTGACTGTTCCTGCGTAAGTTATTGGTAGATTTTCAGACATCATGTTTGATAAATAATTTGTAGACTGACAGTTTAAAGGCATGACATTATTTGAAATATATGAGTTCTTTGAAATTGGTGATGACATGTTAGATGTTGAGGTAGAGGAGCGATTTGAAGACGACGGAGCATTGATCTCATTGTTCTCATTTTCATCACTTTTCTCTTTGTTTACATTTCTGGCTGACTTACGTCGTTTCGGAGATGATTGCGGCGATTTTAGGTTATCCAGCAACTTATAATTTTCAAATAATTTCCCGAAGTCATCTATTCGATTCGTTAGTTTAGCCATTTCATCTTGAATCTCCAGATACATTTTCTTTTTCGATTGGAAAAATCGGTAAAAACTTACACCAATTTTTCTGCAATCTGCGCAGCACCAATGAACTCCCTTTTTGTTCGAAATGGCATCAGCAGCAAGACCAGTAATGTCACTACATTTAATATGGGAATTTTCGTGACATAGCCAACAAGTTATCATTCTTTCTGTATCAGATTTTATTTTGCAATTTTTATTCAAACAAGACATTTTGATTCGATTTTATGAATTGTTGATGAAGTCAATTACAAAATAGTAATGTTTATTTTCGAACACTGATTAAGTTAAAGAGTTGACAGGGTGATTTGAAACAACAGGAAACGGATTCACAACAGGGTGATTCAATCAATTATCCAATTCAGGAACCAATGTTGATCATTAACAAAGGAAGTTTCAGCCTGTGAACATGTGACTTGTGAAAAGTGAAAAACGGAATGATGTATGCAGAAAGCGCCAAGAGAACGAGAATGCGAGATGACGTATTGTTTGTTAACAAGTACAACGGCTGATCGGATGATGAGGGTGATCACAAAGAATTGTTATTGTAACAATGGTATCATAATTTGTTGTTGCGAATTTGGCAAACGATTTGTTGTTGCAAAAACTGTGCACAAAGCAAAGCACAAGATATCAAAGTTATTCTTTATTTTTTTTTGTTTTGCTCAAATATGAAACACAGAGACTATAATGTATGATTATTCGAATGTTTTCGATATGTGAACACTATGCTATGTTGGTTATTGCGTTAATATAACGTTTAGGTAATACAGGGAGGTGAATAATTGAGTTTTAACGAGGAGCGATTGAAAACACGTCCGAATTGCAAGAGAAAACACAATATTGACTACGCCACTCGGAGACCTTTCGGTCCATTGTGATCATCCATAAGGAAAAAAGAGGTTCAGAATTACCTGAAAAGAGAAGAGAAAAGAGAGAAAAATAAAGAAAAAGGGGGTGTTGTTTGGAAAGTAGTGATAAATGAAATAATTATATAAGAGAATGAAAATATAATAAATAAAGAGAGGGTGGTTTATTTGGCGATGGTGGAAAAAACTTTTAGAGAAGTAGTTACGCTTATGGGTCGCGCCGTCCCAGCCAATTCAGATTTTTGATGATGTTGTTTATGATTGTTGGTTCCATGTTTGAGTAGAAGGTTAAGCTTGGAGGAAAGCGTATTCCTGTTAATCTATATCGCTTCCGAGTTAACATCGGGCAACGACATAAAATATGCTCGATCGTCTCCGTTTCCTCCTCATCTTCACAGAGCCTGCAATAGTCCACGCCATCATCTTCCCATTTGCCGATAAAAGCTCGGATGTTGCAATGGCCGGTAATGACTCCCGTCAATACCCTGATTTCTGATTTACTCAAACTTAAAAGTGAAGTTGGTCTCTTTGTTGAAAGATTCGGCCAAATGGCCCTTGACACGTTGCACCTTGGTTCATTATGCCATAGTTCCTTGGCTTGTTCTTCAGAGAACGTCTCCACCTTCCGAAAAAAGTGACATATGGGTGGTTTGATAGAATCAGTGATAGCATGACTTGTTGATTGAGATCCTTGTCTTGCCAGTTCATCTGCCATAAATGGAATTTACAGATTCAACTGGTCGTTCATTAAGGTAGTAGTTTGTGTCGATCTTCTGTAATCTAAAAAATGACATGTGTTTACATTTTAAGATATTTAGCTCCAACAAGTTAACTTTACACCATTGATAAAAAATGTCTAGGTGTGATTCAGGGACGTACGCAGGGGGGGGGGGGGGCACAGGGGGCCCGGCCCCCCCCCCGAAATGGTTTGGTCCGACAAAATTTTTTGAGCTACTTTAACAAATTATTACGATTTTGTCCCTAAAATAATTTTTATTTTTGAAATTTCAAATGAAAACTGATATTGTTCTGAAGGTTCTGTACTTAAAATGTACTTTATCAACAAATCGTCTGAAGAAATATTTAAATTTTTTTTGTTTGAATACCCTTTTTGAGAGAAACTTCCACTAAAACTGAATTCCTTCTTTATGCCATTCCAGTGTTTTGGAACTCTGTAATGAATATAAAGGTCTGGAGGCTTTAAACTCATTTTGTTTTCAAAATGATTACCAATTCAATGTTGTGCGGATTAGAAGTACATAAAATTAAGTGTCTATTGGACAATATATACGACATATCAAGGGTTTTCGGTGGAGTATATCTCGAAAACCAATTAGAAAATTGATTTACTGCCTTAATCACCATTTTGTATTCCTATTTTATATCAACTTGTTGCTTAGTAGTGGGAGAAAATAATGGAGAAAAAATTATTGTTGTGCATTATAAAGTGATAATATCTGCTATAAATAGCATGTCCATCTGAATTTTTTCTTTGGTTATTTGGTATTGTATTAAAATCTGCTGTTATTTGTAAATGGAAGAAGCTTACACCCTAGATGAAAAAATAAAAAAAATCGCAATTGTAATTTTTTTTTACGTTTTGCTAAAGAAAAAGTTGTAGCAGTGAAAATTCTTATTCTCTTATGGTATTTTCGTACGTTTAATAATTTTTGAGATATGGAAATTCAAATTGGGAAAATTCACAGACTGTATCGCCTCCTTATAAATTCATGTCATGACTACAATTTCCCAACTTAAGTTTATATATCTCAAAAATGGTACAACCGAGGAAAAAAATTACGAATTCCAATCTTGTAGAGGTTTTTCTGTAGTCCCATTTCGAAAAGACTTACTGTTTTGAAGAAAATCGTGAAAACCTAACAAAAAACCTAAAAATGTAACCTGAACATCTATATCTCAAAAATGGAAAATCCAAGGAACAAATTTTCATAGCTACAACATTTTCTTTAGCCCCATTTCGATAGGACTTGCGGTTTCCAAGCAAAATCCCGAAAACCTAAAAATGTGAACTTTGACCGCGATTTATTCAAAAATATCTACAGCGATTTTTCTTGTTTTTGGATTTTTCTTATCTATGAAGATTGCTGTTCCAGAATCCGCAAGATCTTCCCAGTTGTAAGCTCCTTTCATTTAACGTTGGTTCAAGAGCACCGTGATATTGTAACCACAGCCGTTCGGCTAATGATAAAAATGTAACACGCGTCAAACAATTTGGAGTCGCTTTATCCCAATTAGTCGGTCCGTCTGTCTGTCTGACTCGAGCCCATTATAACTTTCGAACAAGTCAACAGATTTTGTCAAATTTTTGGATCTCGCAATATTTTGCTCAAACTTCCCTTGGACACTTCCCCAGCCAGACTTCAAAATGTTTCCCTAAAATCTTGAGCAAAGTCCAATTCGATTTTTTGGAGACCTAGAGTATGTTCGAATATGGATCGATTCACTGCTTCAGGTACCTACAACAATTTTAATTATCCGATTTGACCGAAACTTTACACATCCTCAAATTACTTCCATACGTTCATATTTCAAGTGCCAAGATGGTCTATTTTGGACAACATCTTCGGATACATCCCTACAAAAGTCCAACCTCAGTGTAGTAGTATAAGGGCCGTTCGAGGAGCCATTGCACATTTTGATAAATGTTACTTCTTGAGGTCACGTTTACAGCGATATTGTATTTTTCGTGGGTGAGTCCACGGTTTTGTCAGGATTGGTCCAAAAGCTTTAAATCTTACTCCGACCAACTAAATTGACTTCCATAATCAAGTCCACTTCCAAAATGGAAAGTCCATTTCAGTTGATGCTTTCAGTTATAGTCTGATGCTTTCAGTTATAGTCTGTACAAAAGTGCAAAACTTTTGCGCTTTCATCGAAGTCAAATTTTTTAGCATAACGCCAACAATCGTGAAGTTGTACACCCCAAATTTTTCGAAATTATTGTCGGAAAGTTTATACGTCAAAAAAAAGGAGACGAAATTCTGAAACTTCTTGGCTACCATTTACAGAAAAAATTGGCTATGCAGCCCGTATTCGATCAGTCTATATAAAAGTCTCAACTAACACAGGCTGAGGGTACATCTCTGTAGGCAAACCCGACTGTTACTTTTTCTTGTTTTCCAAAAAACAAAAGTTATGAATTTTCATAAGTTTGCCTCAACTGTGCCGACAGATGGGATTGGTCGTTTGAAACCTTTGATGTATCAGATGGAGTTTTTCGACTAATTCTATTTTTTCAGGATTTAGCTAAAATGTTGCCGAGTTTTTTTTTTGCGAAGTCTCAAACAGTACTGCGAGTAGGATTCGGAGTCTATGAGTTGTAGATTGCATCGCCTGGCTCCTGATTTTTTTTTTCTTTTTTTAATATAATTTTCTAAATTTTTAGTTGGCTTTCACTGACTCTGTCACTTATGGTAAAATAGTAAAGTTTTGGCGTTTTTATGCACTTAAAGAATATTATTTTCTTACAATAATACAAAACTTTTTTAATTGCACTGAAGTTAGTGTATAATATATGTACTTTAAAGACGAAACGGCGTTATGTTCGAGTCGAACTGTTTATATCCTCCAAACACTGTATATGGCGAAAAACAAAAATCCTTTGCAATTCCATTTGAAAAAAATTGAAAAATTTTTTTGCGAGCACATCTACAATTATTGGCATAGAGGTTAAGAAAAAATTCTGGTTTCAAATCTGTTCGCGTTCACAAAATTGGACGATGCGCGCAAAAAATATAGCGGTTTTTATTCCCATAAAAAGAACAAATATTTAAATATATCTTATTTGTTGTTATGAGAAAATGTATGCATAAATCGTTAACAGCATTCCATGTCTATTCGTAGATGTTTAAATAGTTATTAAGTTTATTATTATTTTCGCGGAAAATCAACAAATAATACAAAAAAGTTGAAGAAAATCCAAATTATCCTGTCCCAGAGTCCGTACAAACCCTCAAAAAATAAATTAAAAAATATATGCAGAATCTAGACAATGCGTAGAAAAATACGATACCAAATTTATAGAGATTGGGTACATAAATTGCATATTATAGCAACAACAAAAGAGAAAAACTTATTGTTGGAAAATATTGTTGCAAATATATTTTTTGGTTTGATTCGAAAAATTAGAAAAAAAATATTTGGGAGTTCTCCAACTATTTCGCTCAAATCCCATAAAATATTAATGTGTACTGCTAAAACTTCATCAAGAAATATGGTTTACCATCGTGAAAGCATATTTGCTTACTGTGATAACTTATAAGGATAGGAAGTTAAGAGTAATATTGAAATTACAGTCATTCGAAAAAATGTGAAAATTAAAAAGCCTATTATTCGCGAATTACTTAAAATCAGTTGATGCGCATCCGTTTTTGGATACAGCGAATTAATCTCTTTCAATACCTATGCATATTTCGATGTTTCACTAAGAGGTCCAAGTGTGCCGCCAGTTGCATCACACAATGCAAAAAACATTAAAGTGGGTAAAAATCGCGCATTTTGCATACGATTTTGATGCGCATCCGGTTTCAGTAGCACCCATCAAAAATACGTCTTTATACACATATTTCAAACAGATTCTTCAAGAACCGCGGATGTGCCTCCACATTCTATTATTGGTAAAAAACCTATATTACTCGCGAATCTCTGTAATTTATGACATGCGTTTTCGCAAATATTATAATCGCGGATTCCATTTACGTAAAAAGGGTCATTTACGTAAAAAATTTTAAAGAAAATCGCTGTTTAGTACGCGGATTTGTCAAAATAAATTTTTGCTGATTTTCCTATTTTCAGGGTATCTATATCCGCGGTTTTAGTGGATGGATTCGATCGCGGATGGACTCATTAGATCCGTCGCGTAAAAAAACTAAATTCACGTGGGATACAAAGGAAATTGAATGGCACTTGTAAATTTTAAACGCACAAAATAGATTTTTTAAAAAACTTCGCGCATCAAATTTTGGCCTTTAGACTCCAATTACTAGGATGCTGTAAGGAGCACACTCATGAGATATGCATTAAACGACGAAAAAACACGAGTTCTATAATACTGTTATTAGTTTTGAATAATATCTTGTTGCGCGTCCGAATTATTAAAAAAATTCAAAAAACCCCGAAATTCCGGCTTCAAAATGTCAGCATAAATTTTAGGTGGATGCTGTGGATATATCGAAAAATGATACACAAGTGTCATATTGCCCATGAAGTAGTCTTTGAGTCTTTCTTTGGGCATGTGTCTATAAAAAGTAAGGTTAAGCAAGAAATCGGAAGAGAGCATAAAAAAACTTGTTGGCTTCAACCCATTTTTATCTATTTTTCTACATTGATGCCAACACAGCTTCCACGTAAATTAATTTTAATGGTCGATATTATGAGATCCCTCCTAAAACACTTCATTTTAAAGAATGTATATCTTACTATATAGAATATGTTAACAGTTCGCGAATTCTGACTGGGTGAAACTCGGATTCATCGATTGTAAAACATTTTTGGTTTTCGCCATATATCTATTCGACATATTCGCACTTTTTGCATGGAAGTTCTTCCACCAAAAGGATTTCCAAACTCCATATTACTGACGATATTTTTAAAAATTATTCTAATAGCCTCGAATTATAGAAAATCGTTCGAAAGCTTTCGCTGTGGGATTTAGAACCCAAAATGCCAAATAAGAGCTAATGTGGTTGAATTTTGGGCAGTATACGTTTGAAATTTTCAGTGGAGAATTTGGTTAAAAACTTCTGTATGGGGACTATAACGAACGTGGTCTGATATGGTTAATTTCAATTCTAACTTTGTGACAATATTGAATATGCATATAATCGTAAAAAAGACTTTAAAATAGCTTTACGTAACGATACACAACATTTTTAAGTTTCATGATTTTTGGTCAAGTTGGGCCCCCCCCGAAATGAAATCCTGCGTACGTCCCTGGTGTGATTGCAATTTGAGTTGATCTATTGGATTGTGTAATGAGTAAAATATCTTCACGTCATCTGCATACATTAAAACTTTAGAATAACATATCACGTTCGGTAAATCATTAATGAATAAGGTAAATAGCACTGGGCCTAGATGGCTTCCCTGAGGAACACCAGAAGGTATGGAGATTTTATTGGAAATAGCTGATTCAAACTTGACCCTTTGTACTCTGCCAGTTAAATATGATGTTAGCCAATGCAATTTTATTCAATTTTTCTAACAGTAATTTTATATTAACTTTATCGAAAGCTTTGCTGAAATCGGTATAGATACAATCAGTTTGATACTTATTTCGAAAACCATCATTAACTAAAGTTGTTAGTTCCAAAAGATTTGTTACAGTGGAATGGCGTTTTCGAAATCCATGTTGGAATTTCGATAATACAGACGATACCTGAAATAATACCAAGTCAGTGACTATTTTTTCAAACAATTTTGGGATACTATTTAGTTAGCAATACCTCTATAATTACAGACATAACATAACCCATAACATCTACAATCTTGTTTGTTAAGCTATCCTTGACACACAATCCATGCAATTTAGATACAGTCTTGTAATATTTCTACAGTCTTGTTTCTTACTTTGTTTGTTAAGCGATCCTTGATACACAATCCATGCAATTGATATGATGACATCGAATTCCGTTTGAAAAATAGGTGCAGAAGCAGCCATGTCTCAAGAAATACAAAGGTATGCTTTGTCAAATTTATTACAAGTTCATACGAGAGCAAATATCTCATGACCCATAACATCTACAATCTTGTTTCTTACGTTGTTTGTGCAATTGATATGATATCGCATTCCGTTTGAAAGATAGATGCAGAAGCAGCCAAGTCTCAAGAAATAAAAGGGTAAGCTTTGTCAAACCCATTACATGTCCACCTGAGACCAAATATATCATGACCCATAACATCTACAGTCTTGTTTCTAACGTAGTTGTCAAATCCATTACATACCCATATGGGAGCAAATATCTCATGACCCATAATATCTACAGTTTCGTTTCTAACGTAGTTGTCAAATCCATTACATACCCATATGATAGCAAATATCTCATGACCCAAAATTTCTACAGTCCCGTTTCTAACGTCGTTTGTTAAACAAACTTTGACACACAATGCATGCAATTTATATGTTGATAGATGCTGAAGCATCCAATTCTCAAGCAACACAAGGGTAACCTTTGTCAAATCAATTACATGTCCATATGAGAGCAAATAGCTCAGGACTAATAATATCTACAGTCTCCTTTCCTACGTCGCTTGTTAAGCAAACTTTGACACACAATCCATGCAATTTATATGATGATATCGAATTCCGTTTGAAAGATAGATGCAGAAGCAGCCAAGTTTCAAGAAATACAAGGGTAAGCTTTCTCAAACTAATTACATGTCCATATGAGAGCAAATATCTCATGACTAATAACATCTACAGTCTTGTTTCTTGCGTTGCTTATTAAGCTATCTTTGACACACAATCCATGCAATTTAGATGATGATATCGAATTCCGTTTGAAAGATAGATGCTGAAGCATCCAATTCTCAAGCAACACAAGGGTAACCTTTGTCAAATCCATTACATGTCCATATGAGAGCATATATCTCATGACCCACAATTTCTACAGTCGCGTTTCCTACGTCGTTTGTAAAGCAAACTTTGACACACAATCCATGCTATTTATATTATGATATCGAATTCCGTTTAGAAGGTTGATGCAAAAGCATCCAAGTCTCAAGAAATACAAGGATAACCTTGTCAAATCTATCGCATGTCCATATGAGAGCATATATCTCATGACCCACAGTTTCTACAGTCGCGTTTCCTACGTCGTTTGTTAAGCAAACTTTGAAACATAATCCATGCAATTAACCCTTTTGGCCCCGAACTTTTTTCCTCGCATTAGTAGTTACTTTAAAAACATAGAATTAAAGTATAAGTCAAAGCTAAGACATAACATAAATTGGTGGGCGTTACCCCACCTATTTCGGAAGATACAGTACATTTTATCTAAAATTTATTTGCTTGTAATTATGTAAATATAAATGTTATAATTGTATAGAAGTATACCTCTGACCTTACTTTTGAAGAATCAAAACTAAACTTTAACATAAAGCTCATACATTTTGATTTAGAAACGATTTAAATAATTTGGACTGTACACATCGATTTTTGACATGCCGTGATTTTCCAGACTTCACATTGAATAATGCATCGTAGTTCTGTTGATCGGGATACAAATGGCACTTTTTCATAATTTTTGCATTCTTAGGACTACAATTAGCCAAAGCAATGTGGTCTTTGAAGAAAAAATTTTGTTAGTTTTAAATAAAACGACGTCAAAATCGAAGTTGCTTATAAGCAACGTTGGGGCCGAAAGGGTTAAGATGATGATATCGAATTTCGTTTGAAAGATAGACGCAGAAGCATCCAAGTCTCAAGAAATACAGGGGTAAGTTTTGTCAAACCCATTGAGAGCACATGTCTCATGACCCATAATATCTACAGTCTCGTTTCTTACGTCATTTGTTAAGCAAACTTTGACACACAATCCTTGCAATTTAGATGATGATATCTAATTCCGTTTGAAAGATAGATGTAGAAACAGCCAAGTCTCAAGAAATACAAGTGTAAGATTTGCCAAACCCATTAAATGTCCATGTGAGAGCAAATATCTCATGACCCATAAAATCTACTGTCTTATTTCTTACGTTGTTTGTTAAGCTATCTTTGATACACAATCCATGCAATTTAGATGATGATATCAAATTTTGACAAATGGGTGCAGAAGCAGCCTTGTCTCAAGAAATCAAAGGGTCAGCTTTGTCAAATCCATTACATGTCCATATGAGAGCAAATATCTCATGACATATAACATCTACAGTTTTGTTTCTTACCTTGTTTGTTAAGCTGTCATTGACACACAATCCATGAAATTTAGCTGATGCTATCGAATTCCTTTTAAAAGATAGACGCAGTAGCGTCCAACTCTCAAGATATACAAGGGTAAGCTTTGTCAAACCCATTACATGTCAATTTGAGAGCAAATATCTCATGACCCATAAAATCTACAGTCTCGTTTCTTACGTCGTTGGTTAAGCAACTTTGTCCATATGAGAGCAAATATCTCATGACCCATAACATACAGTCATGTTTCTTCCATTGTTTGTTAAGCTATCTTCGACACACAATCCATGCAATTTTGATGACGATATCGATTTCCGTTTAAAAGATAGACGCAGAAGCATCCAAGTCTCAAGAAATACAAGGGTAAGCTTTGCCAAACCCATTACATGTCCGTATGAGAGCAAATATCTCATGACCTATAATATCTACAGTCTCGTTTCTTACGTAGTTGTTAAGCAAACTTTGGCACACAATCCATGCAATTTATATGATGTTATCAAATTACGTGTCGAAGATAAATGCTGAAGCATCCAAGTCTCAAGAAATACAAGGTTAACCTTTGTCAAATCATAGCACATATCTTATGACCCGTAATATCTACAGTCTTGTTTCTTTCATTGTTTTTTAAGCAATCTTTGACACATTCCAAGCAATTTATATATATGCAATTTATATGATGATATCGAATTTAGTTTCGAAGATAAATGCAGAAGCATCCAATTCTCAAGACATACAAGGGTAACCTTTGTCAAATCCATTACATGCCCATATGAGACCAAATATCTCATGACCCATAACAGTCTTGTTTCTTTCATTATTTGTTAAGCTATCTTTGACACACAATCCATGCTATTTAGATGATGATATCGAATTCCGTTTGAAAAATGGGTGCAGAAGCAGCCAAGTCTCAAGAAATAAAAGGGTAAGCTTTGTCAAATCCATTACATGTCCATATGAGAGCAAATATCTCATGACATATAACATCTACAGTTTTGTTTCTTACCTTGTTTGTTAAGCTTTCTTTGACACACAATACACGCATTTTAGATGATGATATCGAATTCCTTTTGAAAGATATACGCAGAAGCGTCCAACTCTCAAGAAATACAAGGGTAAGCTTTGTCAAACCCATTACATGTCAATTTGAGAGCAAATATCTCATGACCCCTAATATCTACAGTCTCGTTTCTTACGTCTTTTGTTAAGCAAACTTTGACAAACAATTCATGCAATTTATATGATGATATCGAACTTCGTTTCGAAGATAAAAGCAGAAGCATCCAAGTCTCAAGAAATACAAGGGTAACCTTTGTCAAATCCATTACATGCCCATATGAGAGCAAATATCTCATGACCCATAATATCTACAGTCTCGTTTCTTACGTCGTTTGTTAAGCAAACTTTGATGCACAATCCATGCTATTTATATGATGATATCGAATTCCGTTTCGAAGGTAGATGCAGAAGCATCCAAGTCTCAAGAAATACATGGATAACCTTGTCAAATCTATCGCATGTCCATCTGAGATCAAATATCTCATGACCAATAACATCTACAGTCTTGTTTCTTACGTTGTTTGTTAAGCTATCTTTGACACACAATCTATGCAATTTATATGATGATATCGAATTCCTTTTGAAAGATAGGTGCAAAAAGATTCAAGTCTCAAGAAATACAAGGGTAAGCTTTGTCAAATCCATTACATGTCCATATGAGAGCATACATCTCATGACCCATAATTTCTACAGTCGCGTTTCTTACGTCGTTTGTTAAGCAAACTTTGACACACAATCCATGCAATTTATATGATGATATCGAATTCCGTTTCGAAGATAGATGCAGAATTATTCAAGTCTCAAGGAATACAAGGATAACCTTTGTCAAATCCATTACATACCCATATGAGAGCAAATATCTCATGACCCAAAATTTCTACAGTCCCGTTTCTAACGTCGTTCGTTAAGCAAACTTTGACACACAATCCATGCAATTTTTATGTTGATAGATGCTGAAGCATCCAATTCTCAAGCAACACAAGGGTAACCTTTGTCAAATCAATTACATGTCCATATGAGAGCAAATAGCTCAAGACTAATAATATCTACAGTCTCCTTTCCTACGTCGCTTGCTAAGCAAACTTTGACACACAATCTATGCAATTTATATGATGATATCGAATTCCGTTTGAAAGATAGATGCAGAAGCAGCGAAGTCTCAAGAAATACAAGGGTAAGCTTTCTCAAACTAATTACACGTCCATATGAGAGCAAATATCTCATGACCAATAACATCTACAGTCTTGTTTCTTGCGTTGTTTATTAAGCTATCTTTCACACACAATCCATGCAATTTAGATGATGATATCGAATTCCGTTTGAAAGATAGATGCTGAAGCATCCAATTCTCAAGCAACACAAGGGTAACCTTTGACAAATCCATTACATGTCCATATGAGAGCAAATAGCTCAGGACCAATAATATCTACAGTCTCCTTTTTTACGTCGTTTGTTAAGAACAACACAATCCATGAAATTTATATGATGATATCGAATTCTGTTTGAAAGATAGATGCAGAAGCAGCCAAATCTCAAGAAATACAAGGGTAAGCTTTGTCAAATAAATTACATGTCCATATGACAGCAAATATCTCATGACCCATAATATCTACAGTCTCGTTTCTTACGTCGTTTGTTCAGCAAACTTTGATACACAATCCATGCTATTTATATGATGATATCGAATTCCGTTTCGAAGGTTGATTCAGAAGCATCCAAGCCTCAAGAAATACAAGGATAACCCTGTCAAATCTATCGCATGTACATCTGAGAGCAAATATCTCATGACCAATAACATCTACAGTCTTGTTTCTTACGTTGTTTGTTAAGCTATCTTTGACACACAATCCATGCAATTTATATGATGATGTCGAATTCCTTTTGAAAGATAGGTGCAGAAACAGCCAATTCTCAAGAAATACAAGGGTAACCTTTGCCAAATCCATTACATGTCCATATGAGAGCATATATCTCATGACCCATAATTTCTACAGTCGCGTTTTTTACGTCATTTGTAAAGCACACTTTGATACACAATCCGTGCAATTTATATGATGATATCGAATTGCGTTTCGAAGATAGTTGCCGAAGTATTCAAGTCTCAAGGAATACAAGGATAACCTTTGTCAAATCCATTACATACCCATAACAGAGTAAATATCTCATGATATTGACACACAGTCCATGCAAGTTATATGTTGATAGATGCTGGAGCATCCAATTCTCAAGCAACACAAGGGTAAACTTTGTCAAATCAATTAAATGTCCATATGAGAGCAAATAGCTCATGACTAATAATATCTACAGTCTCCTTTCCTACGTCGCTTGTTAAGCAAACTTTGACACACAATCCATGCAATTTATATGATGATATCGAATTCCGTTTCGAAGGCTGATGCAGAAGCATTCAAGTCTCAAGAAATACAAGGATAACCTTGTCAAATCTATCGCATGTACATCTGAGAGCAAGTATCTCATGACCAATAACATCTACAGTCTTGTTTCTTACGTTGTTTGTTAAGCTATCTTTGACACACAATCCATGCAATTTATATGATGATAAGGATTCCGTTTTGCAGATAGATGCAGAAGTATTCAAGTCTCAAGGAATACAAGGATAACCTTTGTCAAATCCATTACATACCCATATGAGAGCAAATATCTCATGACCCAAACTTTCTACAGTCCCATTTCTAGCGTCGTTTGTTAAGCAAACTTTCACACACAATCCATACAATTTATATGTTGATATCGTATTCCGTTTCGAAGATAGATGCAGAAGCATTCAAGTCTCAAGGAATACAAGGGTAAGCTTTGTCAAACCCATTACATGTCTATATGAGAGCAAATATCTCATGACCCATAATATCTTCAGTCTCGTTTCTTACGTCGTTTGTTAAGCAAACTTTGACACATAATCCATGCAATTAAGATGATGATATCGAATTCCGTTTGAGAGAGAGAGACGCACAAGCATCCAAGTCTCAAGAAATACAAGGGTAACCTTTGTCAAACTAATTAAATGTCCATATGATATCAAATATCTCATGACCCGTAATATCTTCAGTCTCGTTTCTTACGTCGTTTGTTAAGCAAACTTTGGCACACAATCCATGCAATTTATATGATGACACGAATTCCGTTTCGAAGGTAAATGCTGAAGCATACAAGTCCCAAGAAATACAAGGGTAACCTTTGTCAAATCCATTACATGCCCATATGAGAGCAAATATCTCATTACCCATAATATCTGCAGTCTCGTTTCTTACGTCGTTTGGTAAGAAAACTTTGATACACAATCCATGCAATTAAGATTATGATATATAATTTAATTTCGCAGATAGATGCTGATGCATCCAAGTCTCAAGAAATACAAGGGTAACCTTTGTCAAATCCATTACATGCCCATATGAGAGCAAATATCTCATTACCCATAATATCTTCAGTCTCGTTTCTTACGTCGTTTGTTAAGCAAATTTGGCACACAATCCATGCAATTTATATGATGACACGAATTCCGTTTCGAAGGTAAATGCTGAAGCATACAAGTCCCAAGAAATACAAGGGTAACCTTTGTCAAACCTATTACATGTCCATATGAGAGCAAATATCTCATGACCTATAATATCTACAGCCTCGTTCGTTACGTCGTTTGTTAAGCAAACTTTGACACACAATCCATGCAATTTATATGATATCGAATTCCGTTTCGAAGATAAATGCTGAAGCATCCAAGTCTCAAGAAATATAAGGGTAACCTTTGTCAAATCAATTACATGCCCATATGAGAGCAAATATCTACAGTCTCGTTTCTTTCCTTGTTTGTTAAGCTATCTTTGACACACAATCCATGCAATTTAGATGATGATATCGAATTCTTTTGAAAGATAGACGCAGAAGCGTCCAACTCTCAAGAAATACAAGGGTAAGTTTTGTCAAACCCATTAAATGTCCATTTGAGAGCAAATACCTCATGACCCATAATATCTACAGTCTCGTTTCTTACGTCTTTTCTTAAGCGAACTTTGACACACAATCCATGCAATTTATATGATGATATCGAATTCCGTTTGAAAGATAGATGCAGAAGCAGCCAAGTTTCAAGAAATACAAGGGTAAGCTTTCTCAAACTAATTACATGTCCATATGAGAGCAAATATCTCATGACTAATAACATCTACAGTCTTGTTTCTTGCGTTGCTTATTAAGCTATCTTTGACACACAATCCATGCAATTTAGATGATGATATCGAATTCCGTTTGAAAGATAGATGCTGAAGCATCCAATTCTCAAGCAACACAAGGGTAACCTTTGTCAAATCCATTACATGTCCATATGAGAGCATATATCTCATGACCCACTATTTCTACAGTCGCGTTTCCTACGTCGTTTGTAAAGCAAACTTTGACACACAATCCATGCTATTTATATTATGATATCGAATTCCGTTTAGAAGGTTGATGCAAAAGCATCCAAGTCTCAAGAAATACAAGGATAACCTTGTCAAATCTATCGCATGTCCATATGAGAGCATATATCTCATGACCCACAGTTTCTACAGTCGCGTTTCCTACGTCGTTTGTTAAGCAAACTTTGAAACATAATCCATGCAATTAACCCTTTTGGCCCCGAACTTTTTTCCTCGCATTAGTAGTTACTTTAAAAACATAGAATTAAAGTATAAGTCAAAGCTAAGACATAACATAAATTGGTGGGCGTTACCCCACCTATTTCGGAAGATACAGTACATTTTATCTAAAATTTATTTGCTTGTAATTATGTAAATATAAATGTTATAATTGTATAGAAGTATACCTCTGACCTTACTTTTGAAGAATCAAAACTAAACTTTAACATAAAGCTCATACATTTTGATTTAGAAACGATTTAAATAATTTGGACTGTACACATCGATTTTTGACATGCCGTGATTTTCCAGACTTCACATTGAATAATGCATCGTAGTTCTGTTGATCGGGATACAAATGGCACTTTTTCATAATTTTTGCATTCTTAGGACTACAATTAGCCAAAGCAATGTGGTCTTTGAAGAAAAAATTTTGTTAGTTTTAAATAAAACGACGTCAAAATCTAAGTTGCTTATAAGCAACGTTGGGGCCGAAAGGGTTAAGATGATGATATCGAATTTCGTTTGAAAGATAGACGCAGAAGCATCCAAGTCTCAAGAAATACAGGGGTAAGTTTTGTCAATCCCATTGAGAGCACATGTCTCATGACCCATAATATCTACAGTCTCGTTTCTTACGTCGTTTGTTAAGCAAACTTTGACACACAATCCTTGCAATTTAGATGATGATATCTAATTCCGTTTGAAAGATAGATGTAGAAACAGCCAAGTCTCAAGAAATACAAGTGTAAGCTTTGTCAAACCCATTAAATGTCCATGTGAGAGCAAATATCTCATGACCCATAAAATCTACTGTCTTATTTCTTACGTTGTTTGTTAAGCTATCTTTGATACACAATCCATGCAATTTAGATGATGATATCAAATTTTGACAAATGGGTGCAGAAGCAGCCTTGTCTCAAGAAATCAAAGGGTCAGCTTTGTCAAATCCATTACATGTCCATATGAGAGCAAATATCTCATGACATATAACATCTACAGTTTTGTTTCTTACCTTGTTTGTTAAGCTGTCATTGACACACAATCCATGAAATTTAGCTGATGCTATCGAATTCCTTTTAAAAGATAGACGCAGTAGCGTCCAACTCTCAAGATATACAAGGGTAAGCTTTGTCAAACCCATTACATGTCAATTTGAGAGCAAATATCTCATGACCCATAAAATCTACAGTCTCGTTTCTTACGTCGTTGGTTAAGCAACTTTGTCCATATGAGAGCAAATATCTCATGACCCATAACATACAGTCATGTTTCTTCCATTGTTTGTTAAGCTATCTTCGACACACAATCCATGCAATTTTGATGACGATATCGATTTCCGTTTAAAAGATAGACGCAGAAGCATCCAAGTCTCAAGAAATACAAGGGTAAGCTTTGCCAAACCCATTACATGTCCGTATGAGAGCAAATATCTCATGACCTATAATATCTACAGTCTCGTTTCTTACGTAGTTGTTAAGCAAACTTTGGCACACAATCCATGCAATTTATATGATGTTATCAAATTCCGTGTCGAAGATAAATGCTGAAGCATCCAAGTCTCAAGAAATACAAGGTTAACCTTTGTCAAATCATAGCACATATCTTATGACCCGTAATATCTACAGTCTTGTTTCTTTCATTGTTTTTTAAGCAATCTTTGACACATTCCAAGCAATTTGTATATATGCAATTTATATGATGATATCGAATTTAGTTTCGAAGATAAATGCAGAAGCATCCAATTCTCAAGACATACAAGGGTAACCTTTGTCAAATCCATTACATGCCCATATGAGACCAAATATCTCATGACCCATAACAGTCTTGTTTCTTTCATTATTTGTTAAGCTATCTTTGACACACAATCCATGCTATTTAGATGATGATATCGAATTCCGTTTGAAAAATGGGTGCAGAAGCAGCCAAGTCTCAAGAAATAAAAGGGTAAGCTTTGTCAAATCCATTACATGTCCATATGAGAGCAAATATCTCATGACATATAACATCTACAGTTTTGTTTCTTACCTTGTTTGTTAAGCTTTCTTTGACACACAATCCACGCATTTTAGATGATGATATCGAATTCCTTTTGAAAGATATACGCAGAAGCGTCCAACTCTCAAGAAATACAAGGGTAAGCTTTGTCAAACCCATTACATGTCAATTTGAGAGCAAATATCTCATGACCCCTAATATCTACAGTCTCGTTTCTTACGTCTTTTGTTAAGCAAACTTTGACAAACAATTCATGCAATTTATATGATGATATCGAACTTCGTTTCGAAGATAAAAGCAGAAGCATCCAAGTCTCAAGAAATACAAGGGTAACCTTTGTCAAATCCATTACATGCCCATATGAGAGCAAATATCTCATGACCCATAATATCTACAGTCTCGTTTCTTACGTCGTTTGTTAAGCAAACTTTGATGCACAATCCATGCTATTTATATGATGATATCGAATTCCGTTTCGAAGGTAGATGCAGAAGCATCCAAGTCTCAAGAAATACATGGATAACCTTGTCAAATCTATCGCATGTCCATCTGAGATCAAATATCTCATGACCAATAACATCTACAGTCTTGTTTCTTACGTTGTTTGTTAAGCTATCTTTGACACACAATCTATGCAATTTATATGATGATATCGAATTCCTTTTGAAAGATAGGTGCAAAAAGATTCAAGTCTCAAGAAATACAAGGGTAAGCTTTGTCAAATCCATTACATGTCCATATGAGAGCATACATCTCATGACCCATAATTTCTACAGTCGCGTTTCTTACGTCGTTTGTTAAGCAAACTTTGACACACAATCCATGCAATTTATATGATGATATCGAATTCCGTTTCGAAGATAGATGCAGAATTATTCAAGTCTCAAGGAATACAAGGATAACCTTTGTCAAATCCATTACATACCCATATGAGAGCAAATATCTCATGACCCAAAATTTCTACAGTCCCGTTTCTAACGTCGTTCGTTAAGCAAACTTTGACACACAATCCATGCAATTTATATGTTGATAGATGCTGAAGCATCCAATTCTCAAGCAACACAAGGGTAACCTTTGTCAAATCAATTACATGTCCATATGAGAGCAAATAGCTCAAGACTAATAATATCTACAGTCTCCTTTCCTACGTCGCTTGCTAAGCAAACTTTGACACACAATCTATGCAATTTATATGATGATATCGAATTCCGTTTGAAAGATAGATGCAGAAGCAGCCAAGTCTCAAGAAATACAAGGGTAAGCTTTCTCAAACTAATTACACGTCCATATGAGAGCAAATATCTCATGACCAATAACATCTACAGTCTTGTTTCTTGCGTTGTTTATTAAGCTATCTTTCACACACAATCCATGCAATTTAGATGATGATATCGAATTCCGTTTGAAAGATAGATGCTGAAGCATCCAATTCTCAAGCAACACAAGGGTAACCTTTGACAAATCCATTACATGTCCATATGAGAGCAAATAGCTCAGGACCAATAATATCTACAGTCTCCTTTTTTACGTCGTTTGTTAAGAACAACACTATCCATGAAATTTATATGATGATATCGAATTCTGTTTGAAAGATAGATGCAGAAGCAGCCAAGTCTCAAGAAATACAAGGGTAAGCTTTGTCAAATAAATTACATGTCCATATGACAGCAAATATCTCATGACCCATAATATCTACAGTCTCGTTTCTTACGTCGTTTGTTAAGCAAACTTTGACACACAATCCATGCTATTTATATGATGATATCGAATTCCGTTTCGAAGGTTGATTCAGAAGCATCCAAGCCTCAAGAAATACAAGGATAACCCTGTCAAATCTATCGCATGTACATCTGAGAGCAAATATCTCATGACCAATAACATCTACAGTCTTGTTTCTTACGTTGTTTGTTAAGCTATCTTTGACACACAATCCATGCAATTTATATGATGATATCGAATTCCTTTTGAAAGATAGGTGCAGAAACAGCCAATTCTCAAGAAATACAAGGGTAACCTTTGCCAAATCCATTACATGTCCATATGAGAGCATATATCTCATGACCCATAATTTCTACAGTCGCGTTTTTTACGTCATTTGTAAAGCACACTTTGATACACAATCCGTGCAATTTATATGATGATATCGAATTGCGTTTCGAAGATAGTTGCCGAAGTATTCAAGTCTCAAGGAATACATGGATAACCTTTGTCAAATCCATTACATACCCATAACAGAGTAAATATCTCATGATATTGACACACAGTCCATGCAATTTATATGTTGATAGATGCTGGAGCATCCAATTCTCAAGCAACACAAGGGTAAACTTTGTCAAATCAATTACATGTCCATATGAGAGCAAATAGCTCATGACTAATAATATCTACAGTCTCCTTTCCTACGTCGCTTGTTAAGCAAACTTTGACACACAATCCATGCAATTTATATGATGATATCGAATTCCGTTTCGAAGGTTGATGCAGAAGCATTCAAGTCTCAAGAAATACAAGGATAACCTTGTCAAATCTATCGCATGTACATCTGAGAGCAAGTATCTCATGACCAATAACATCTACAGTCTTGTTTCTTACGTTGTTTGTTAAGCTATCTTTGACACACAATCCATGCAATTTATATGATGATAAGGATTCCGTTTTGCAGATAGATGCAGAAGTATTCAACTCTCAAGGAATACAAGGATAAACTTTGTCAAATCCATTACATACCCATATGAGAGCAAATATCTCATGACCCAAAATTTTTACAGTCCGTTTCTAACGTCGTTTGTTAAGCAAACTTAGACACACAATCGATGCAATTTATATGTTGATATCGAATTCCGTTTCGGAGATAGATGCAGAAGCATTCAAGTCTCAAGGAATACAAGGGTAAGCTTTGTCAAACCCATTACATGTCCATATGAGAGCAAATATCTCATGACCCATAATATCTTCAGTCTCGTCTCTTACGTCGTTTGTTAAGCAAACTTTGACACATAATCCATGCAATTAAGATGATGATATCGAATTCCGTTTGAAAGATACACGCAGAAGCATCCAAGTTTCAAGAAATACAAGGGTAAGCTTTGTCAAACCAATTACATGTCCATATGAGAGCAAATATCTCATGACCCATAATATTTTTAGTCTCATTTCTTACGTCGTTTGTTAAGCAAACTCCGTGTCGAAGATAAATGCAGAAGCATCCAAGTCTCAAGAAATACAAGGGTAACCTTTGTCAAATCCATTACATGCCCATATGAGAGCAAATATCTCATTACCCATAATATCTTCAGTCTCGTTTCTTACGTCGTTTGTTAAGCAAACTTTGGCACACAATCCATGCAATTTATATGATGACACGAATTCCGTTTCGAAGGTAAATGCTGAAGCATACAAGTCCCAAGAAATACAAGGGTAACCTTTGTCAAACCTATTACATGTCCATATGAGAGCAAATATCTCATGACCTATAATATCTACAGCCTCGTTCGTTACGTCGTTTGTTAAGCAAACTTTGACACACAATCCATGCAATTTATATGATATCGAATTCCGTTTCGAAGATAAATGCTGAAGCATCCAAGTCTCAAGAAATATAAGGGTAACCTTTGTCAAATCAATTACATGCCCACATGAGAGCAAATATCTACAGTCTCGTTTCTTTCCTTGTTTGTTAAGCTATCTTTGACACACAATCCATGCAATTTAGATGATGATATCGAATTCTTTTGAAAGATAGACGCAGAAGCGTCCAACTCTCAAGAAATACAAGGGTAAGTTTTGTCAAACCCATTAAATGTCCATTTGAGAGCAAATACCTCATGACCCATAATATCTACAGTCTCGTTTCTTTCCTTGTTTGTTAAGCTATCTTTGACACACAATTCATGCAATTTGTATGATGATATCGAACTCCGTTTCGAAGATAAGTGCAGAAGCATCCAAGTCTCAAGAAAAACAAGGGTGACCTCTGTCAAATCAATTACATGCCCATGTGAGAGCAAATATCTCATGACCCATAATATCTACAGTCTCGTTTCTTACGTCCATTGTTAAGCAAAGTTTGACACACAATCCATGCTATTTATATGATGATATCGAATTCCGTTTCAAAGGTTGATGCAGAAGCATCCAAGTCTCAAGAAATACAAGGATAACCTTGTCAAATCTATCGCATGTCCATCTGAGAGCAAATATCTCATGACCTATAATATCTACAGCCTCGTTCGTTACGTCGTTTGTTAAGCAAACTTTGACACACAATCCATGCAATTTATATGATGATATCGACTTCCTTTTGAAAGATAGGTGCAGAAGCAACCAAGTCTCAAGAAATACAAGGGTAAGCTTTGTCAAATCCATTACATGTCCATATGAGAGCATATACCTCATGACCCATAATTTCTACAGTCTCGTTTCTTACGTCCTTTGTTAAGCAAACTTTGACACAAAATCCATGCTTTTTATATGATGATATCGAATTCCGTTTCGAAGGTTGATGCAGAAGCATCCAAGTCTCAAGAAATACAAGGATAACCTTGTCAAATCTATCGCATGTCCATCTGAGAGCAAATATCTCATGACCCATAATATCTACAGTCTTGTTTCTAGCGTCGTTTGTTAAGCAAACATTGACACAAAATCCATGCAATTTATATGATGATATCGAACTCCGTTTCGAAGATAAATGCGAAGCATCCAAGTCTCAAGAAATACAAAGGTAACCTTTGTCAAATCCATTACATGCCCATGTGAAAGCAAATATCTCATGACCCATAATATCTACAGTCTCTTTTCTCACGTCCTTTGTTAAGCAAACTTTCACACAAAATCCATGCTTTTTATATGATGATATCGAATTCCGTTTCGAAGGTTGATGCAGAAGCATCCAAGTCTCAAGAAATACAAGGATAACCTTGTCAAATCTATCGCATGTCCATCTGAGAGCAAATATCTCATGACCAATAACATCTACAGTCTTGTTTCTAGCGTCGTTTGTTAAGCAAACTTTGACACACAATCCATGCAATTTGTATGCTGATGGATGCTGAAGCATCCAATTCTCAAGCAACACAAGGGTAACCTTTGTCAAATCCATTACATGTCCATATGAGAGCAAATAGCTCAGGACTAATAATATCTACAGTCTCCCTTCTTACGTCGCTTGTTAAGCAAACTTTGACACAAAATCCATGCAATTTATATGATGATATCGAATTCCATTTGAAAGATAGATGCAGAAGCAGCCAAGTCTCAAGAAATACAAGGGTAAGCTTTGTCAAATCCATTACATGTCCATATGAGAGCAAATATCTCATGACCCATAACATCTACAGTCTCGTTTCTTACGTCGTTTGTTAAGCAAACTTTGGCACACAATCCATGCAATTTATATGATGATATCGAATTCCGTTTGAAAGATAGATGCAGAAGTAGCCAAGTCTCAAGAAATGCAAGGTTAAGCTTTCTCAAACTAATTACATGTCTATATGAGAGCAAATATCTCATGACCAATAACATCTACAGTCTTGTTTCTTGCGTTGTTTATTAAGCTATCTTTGACACACAATCCATGCAATTTAGATGATGATATCGAATTCCGTTTGAAAAAGAGGTGCAGAAACAGCCAAGTCTCAAGAAATACAAGTTTTGTCCAATCCACTACATGTCCATACGAGAGCAAGTATCTCATGACCGATAATATCTACAGTCTCGTTTTTTACGTCGTTTGTTAACCAAACTTTTACAAACAATCCATGCAATTTATATTATGGTACCGAGTTCCGTTTCGAAGATAGATGCAGACATGGGCGTAGGCAGCTATGGGCAGGGGGGGGGGGGGGGCAGCTGCCCCCCTAGAGCCATGGCAACAAATTTTATTCCGATTGAAATAAATATTAGGTGTGTCTTTTTACGTGATAATTTGTAATAATTATTACGAAATATTACTAAATGCTGTCTTTTTACACAAAAGTTCAGTAAAAGAGAGCGAAGTGAGAGAACAAGTTTGACAGTTGTTTGCTGAGAAATTGCTAAAAGTTGCTGAAAGAATTTTTCCCAGCAATCTTTAGCAAGTTCGATCAGCTGTTTTTTAATCATCTGCAAATGGTCAGCTGCTCAATGTTTATCTTATTTTTTGTGGAGAAATACTATAAATATTACGACTCAGGTTTATTTATTGATTATTTTATTAATATATTAATTATTTTCTATGTATTTTGCTTAAAAATTAAGAACTTTTTCATTGCTTTGGAGTTATTTTTTCGTTCATGCATTGGCGCCAATGTTTTTGTTTTGGTTATCAACTGTTATCTTGCTAAAGTTTACTAAATGCTGTCTTTTTACTTTTTTCTCTATTTTCGTATCAAAGAGTAAAATCTCTCTTACTCTCTGAAAAGAAGTTAGTGAATAATTATAACTGAAAAAGTAAAAAGACACAACTATTACCTAAACACATCAAGTTGTTAATATCCAGTAAAATTTTTGCCAATTTACAGCGGTAATATGTCAAGTAAAGTCGAAGTTGAAAAGCATTCGCAGCTTATGAGTGAAATTATAAAAAAGAGGTAAATGTACAATTTCCAGATTTGACAATGTTTTTTACGTAAAAAGATATTCATTCATAGTTTTCTAAATTCCTTAAAAATAAATTCTTTGTAAATAAATTTTCTGGTACTTTTAAAATCAGTACTATAAATTTTTGTAGAGTTTTACTAATGTTGGGAGTATTTGGCAGACTCCGTATTTTTTAAAAAAATACACCTTTATATGGGTGCTATACCTAAACGTGGACCTATATTGAACATATTTTGCAAGGATGTATTTTGTTGACTAAGAACTCAAAATGCGAAATTTCAACCAAATCAATTGGGAACTGTGTCTAAATTCATCAAAATACCAAAAATCAGGCATTACTTTTATAAGGGGGCTATACCTAAATGTGGACCTACATCCACTCAAATTTATGTCTATCATTTTGCCTCGTTGTAAAACTATGTTTAAAATTTCGAGGCGGTACAAATGAGACCGCCTCTCAATTGGTTGTGATGTCAATATATATATATATATATATATATATATATATATATCTCCAATTTTGGTGAATATTTTAATGAAATTGAAAATGGATTTTAAAAATATTATTCAAATAAGGGGCGTTTGTGAAGCAAAACTATATATATTATTAACGACAATCCGATTATATACCATTTCGATTCTGCAAATCGAGTCGATTCGGTTTTTATCACATACCCGGTAAAGTATGTTTGGACGATATATATCGCGTAGAAATATTACGATGTGCAAAGTATGGACCAGAGTGAACGAAAAAATGATTAAAGAGTAGTATAGAGTCTTCTTTGGGCCTACAAAACTTTCCCCCGGAAATGTGTCAGTGCTGGTTAACGTTTTGGATTACCCCTCATAGATCGGTACCGCCCGATTTTTCAGGGGTTTATCTGCATTATCATACAGAAACGGAAGTAATTTAATACATATTTAGTCTTCTTTGGGCCTACTAAACTTCTATCCAGAAATTTGTGAGCACTGGTTCATATTTTATGTAGCCAAACTAGAACGGTGCCTCCCGATTTTAGGTGTTTTCAGGATATTGTAGGATAGTACGGCTATCCTAGAGAAATGGCTGAAATTTAATTTTTAGTCTTCTATGGGGCTATAATAACTCTTCCCCCTAATTTGTCTATACGATTTGATATAGCCACTGACGTTTATAGCAATTTCGAACAGTCAACTTTGCACATATGTAAAGTCCTGCATGTGCATCTAAATCATCTTCTTTATGTTTTGTGAATTGGTTTTATGTATTGGCAATAATTCACCATGATTACTTTTTAAATTTCATGTTTTTTTTTTGAATTTTTTAAAATTAATTTAAACATGTAAGAAAAGTCTACAGTCGGACGGAGCCGACCATGGGATACCCTATACCACTATCCCTTGACAAACGCTCTAAACGGAACTTCTTTTCAATGATTGTGAACATTTAATTACACTGTGCAACATTTTCAAGGTAATTTTGTGCAAACAATTTCAAATGCGGTTTTTATGAGAGTACAGAGTACAGTACAGAGCCATCAAAAAGTTTGAAAAATTATAAAAAAAACTTAAGTTGTTCTGATATATTATTTTTAAATTTAATAACGGCAAATGGACGACTAATATCTTTCGAATAAGCTATTTTTTAAACGCATTAAAAATAGGAAAATGCTTTTCCTCCTGCTCTAGGCTGCGTAGAAAATAACAAACATAATTTTTTATTTGTAAGTAAACTTTGAATTCTGTTGAAAAATATATGGGATATGCAATTTTTAATTGAAAACTTCTCTACAAGTGGTGTCTTAGACACGCCGTTCGGACTCGTCGATAAACAGTAGGTCCCATATCATTGAGCTAATATGAATCGGGGTGCACTCATTGATATGAGAGAAATCTGCCTTGTCCCTTTTGGGATGTTTTTGGAACAATTATTATTATTATGCAATTTTTATACCCTCCACCATAGAATGGAGGGTATATTTTTCCGTTTGTAACGCATTGAAATACTTATTTGCAACCCTATAAAGTATACATATTTGTTATCAGGATACAATTCTGAGTCGCTACAATATAGATTGACTGATATAGTGTATCAAAATTAAAAATTTGTTTAACAAGTTTTTATTATATCGGTCCAAAATTAGTGGTTCCGCCCGTGGACAAAAATCGAATAGTTATGGCAACAAATTTTATTCCGATTGAAATAAATATTAGGTGTGTCTTTTTACGTGATAATTTGTAATAATTATTACGAAATATTACTAAATGCTGTCTTTTTACAAAAAAGTTCAGTAAAAGAGAGCGAAGTGAGAGAACAAGTTTGACAGTTGTTTGCTGAGAAATTGCTAAAAGTTGCTGAAAGAATTTTTCCCAGCAACCTTTAGCAAGTTCGATCAGCTGTTTTTTAATCATCTGCAAATGGTCAGCTGCTCAATGTTTATCTTATTTTTTGTGGAGAAATACTATAAATATTACGACTCAGGTTTATTTATTGATTATTTTATTAATATATTAATTATTTTCTATGTATTTTGCTTAAAAATGAAGAACTTTTTCATTGCTTTGGAGTTATTTTTTCGTTCATGCATTGGCGCCAATGTTTTTGTTTTGGTTATCAACTGTTATCTTGCTAAAGTTTACTAAATGCTGTCTTTTTACTTTTTTCTCTATTTTCGTATCAAAGAGTAAAATCTCTCTTACTCTCTGAAAAGAAGTTACTGAATAATTATAACTGAAAAAGTAAAAAGACACAACTATTACCTAAACACATCAAGTTGTTAATATCCAGTAAAATTTTTGCCAATTTACAGCGGTAATATGTCAAGTAAAGTCGAAGTTGAAAAGCATTCGCAGCTTATGAGTGAAATTATAAAAAAGAGGTAAATGTACAATTTCCAGATTTGACAATGTTTTTTACGTAAAAAGATATTCATTCATAGTTTTCTAAATTACTTAAAAATAAATTCTTTGTAAATAAATTTTCTGGTACTTTTAAAATCAGTACTATAAATTTTTGTAGAGTTTTACTAATGTTGGGAGTATTTGGCTTACTCCGTATTTTTTAAAAAAATACACCTTTATATGGGTGCTATACCTAAACGTGGACCTATATTGAACATATTTTGCAAGGATGTATTTTGTTGACTAAGAACTCAAAATGCGAAATTTCAACCAAAGCAATTGGGAACTGTGTCTAAATTCATCAAAATACCAAAAATCAGGCATTACTTTTATAAGGGGGCTATACCTAAATGTGGACCTACATCCACTCAAATTTATGTCTATCATTTTGCCTCGTTGTAAAACTATGTTTAAAATTTCGAGGCGGTACAAATGAGACCGCCTCTCAATTGGTTGTGATGTCAAAATGTACAGGTATGTGATGGAAAACTATTCGGCTCGTTTTGGCATAAATCGAAATCGTATATCTCCAATTTTGGTGAATATTTTAATGAAATTGAAAATGGATTTTAAAAATATTATTCAAATAAGGGGCGTTTGTGAAGCAAAACTATATATATTATTAACGGCAATCCGATTATATACCATTTCGATTCTGCAAATCGAGTCGATTCGGTTTTTATCACATACCCGGTAAAGTATGTTTGGACGATATATATCGCGTAGAAATATTACGATGTGCAAAGTATGGACCAGAGTGAACGAAAAAATGATTAAAGAGTAGTATAGAGTCTTCTTTGGGCCTACAAAACTTTCCCCCGGAAATGTGTCAGTGCTGGTTAACGTTTTGGATTACCCCTCATAGATCGGTACCGCCCGATTTTTCAGGGGTTTATCTGCATTATCATACAGAAACGGAAGTAATTTAATACATATTTAGTCTTCTTTGGGCCTACTAAACTTCTATCCAGAAATTTGTGAGCACTGGTTCATATTTTATGTAGCCAAACTAGAACGGTGCCTCCCGATTTTAGGTGTTTTCAGGATATTGTAGGATAGTACAGCTATCCTACAGAAATGGCTGAAATTTAATTTTTAGTCTTCTATGGGGCTATAATAACTCTTCCCCCTAATTTGTCTATACGATTTGATATAGCCACTGACATTTATAGCAATTTCGAACAGTCAACTTTGCACATATGTAAAGTCCTGCATGTGCATCTAAATCATCATCTTTATGTTTTGTGAATTGGTTTTATGTATTGGCAATAATTCACCATTAAATTTCATGTTTTTTTTGAATTTTTTAAAATTAATTTAAACATGTAAGAAAAGTCTACAGTCGGACGGAGCCGACCATGGGATACCCTATACCACTATCCCTTGACAAACGCTCTAAACGGAACTTCTTTTCAATGATTGTGAACATTTAATTACACTGTGCAACATTTTCAAGGTAATTTTGTGCAAACAATTTCAAATGCGGTTTTTATGAGAGTACAGACGCAATAGACAAAAACCCTCTTTGGGTTTAGTTTTGTTAGATCGGGTTCGGATTTTATGGCCCTATCTAAACATGGCTAAATATTGACTTTTTAAAGAAAATCGGGGCTATAACTTCGAAACCAATAGGAATCTTTCCATGACATCCGCAGCAAACTTGTAGATAAGAACAAGAATAATGTATTTGGAAACATAATGAACACGAATAACCTCATTTATTGCCTCAATTTTTATAATATATCTAAAATTTTCGTGATTTGTATATATTTAGCAGCGTATCTCCACAACCGTAAAATTTTTCTTAATGTTATCTTTGGGAAAAATATTCGCTGGAATGTAATACACAACTCTTCAGATCATATCATTGTTGTAAAATTCCTCTATCGCGTTGTTTCTATCATTTTTTTCGACGACAATTTGATAAATATATAAACAAAACATTGAAATTTCAAATATGAGAATAAACAGCCTGTGAGAACGTTGTTTCAAATATGTTTGGAATTTTTGTGCGAAAGGTTACTTGGATCAACTTTCAATAGTTTGGCTGTTACTGACCATAATTCCAGAAATTATGTAATCTTTCCTAAATTTTATCAATTTTGATTTTTATATGTCTGTTCGACATATAAGTTCTACTACTTTAGGACTACAATATTGCTGAAGACTGCAAAGCAAAAATCTTATTAGTTTCTGAGATAAAGCACGGATCAATTGAAAAAGGGTCATTTTAGCCCGGTATAGATGTGGCCATAAAATCCAAACACGAAACCCAACTAGGGGGTTTGTAGTCTTAATATGTACTTTCAGAAAATGCCCACTAGAAGTTGTTTGCATTTTCAGTGTTGCACAGTGTTATCAAATATCAGAGATGTAAGGTATAATACTTATGACCAAAACAAAAAAGTTATCTAGCATGACAAAGACATTTTTGTAGCTGGAAAGGAAAATTTAGTTGACACAAACTAAAATATAATGAAACCCACTTATGTACTACTACTTCCGTTGTTTAACCGCTACGTTATTGAAAATTTTACCAATTTCACACAAAAGTCACGTTGGTTTGTACGCTTCTTCTTCATCATAAACTCAAACTTCGTTTAAAATTTTGCGGGTGATTGTTTTGACCTACAGAGCCGCTACAAAATTAGTTAAAATTTCGTTTTTGGTCCATTTCATCCCCTGAACATTTCACGATCATCACCAAAAACTAGTCATTTCAATTCCGGCCCGAACCCAACCTCCTTCAAAAATTCGTTACAATCGGTCCATAATTGCGGCATTAAGCTTGTTTACAATTTTTAATGGACGGACACACATCGCTAAATCGATTTATCTCGTCGAGATATGAATTTTGGCATACCAAATAAGGTGTCAAGGACGAATATTTCGTGGTGTTACATAAACTTTTGGAGAGACAATATGTAGCATGGAATAAAAATGTGGTTCTCTACATAGAACCCATTATATATTAGGCAATAGGCCCGTTATCCAGCAAACACTTTTTTTGCAACTTACATCAGAGGAAAGGTCAGTAGTTTTTTTTCCATATGTAGGCGACTATGCGAAATATATGTCCTCAAGGAATTAAAATATCGACCAAAAATAAAATTTTTATATTTTTCATAATAAAGTAATGGTCCATTTCAGTTGCTAAAGAATATCAGATCATCATTCAAAATTGTTGGCATATTTGCCGACCTATACTCTTACCCGGTGCAAAATTTCGTGACTATTGATGTATAATTGAGTCTTCTAGAAAATTTATTATTACACTACAAACAAATAACGGAATATATTAGGCTGTAACTCTGTTATCTGATCATGCACACCAACACAATTGGCATCAATTGAAAGGTCAAACGTTCCATTTTCAAGTATATCTCACTTGTCCGGAATGTCACTTCCAGGAATTAAGATATAAGCTGTATATTAAAAATTTTGACAATTTTCACACAAAAGTTTTGGTCCATTTAACCCTCTAAATATTATCCCATCGCCATCTCAAATTGCAAGCTTCTCCTTTGTGATATACACTTACCTTATTTAAAATTACGCGTTGATCGGACTATTATTGAGACCTACAGAGCCGCTAGAAAATTGTATAAATATTATGTTTTTGGTCCATTTCACCCGCTATATATTTCACGATCATCACCAATAAGAATAGGGATCTATCCTGATCTGAACCCGACCTCCATACAAAATTTCGTGACGATCGGTCCATAATTGCGGCCTGGAGCGTGTTTACATTTTATAATGGACAGACGGACGGACGGACGGACACACATCTCAAAATCGCTTTATCTCGTCGAGATATGAAGATTGGTGTACCACATTGGGGGTCTCCGACGAATATTTCGCGGTGTTACATGAATTTTTACCAAAACAAACTTATAAAAACGAAAGAAAAGAAAAACAAACCCCTCTAAAGTTGACGAACCCCGCAAACGTTTTAAGGACCATGATCTGCTAATCTGCACCTGGAATGTTCGCACTCTTTATAGAGAAGGTGCAGTCTTCGCATTGGCAGACGTACTACAAGGGTAAGCTTTGTCAAATCCACTACATGTCCATATGGGAGCAAATATCTCATGACCCATTACATCTACAGCCTTGTTTCTTACGTTGTTTTTTAAACTATCCTGGACACAAAATCCATGCAATTTAGATGATGATTTCGAATTCCGTTTGAAAGATAGACGCAGAAGCATCCAAGTCTCAAGAAATACAAGGGTAAGCTGTGTCAAACCCATTACATGTCCATATGAGAACAGATATCTCATGACCCATAATATCTACAGTTTCGTTTCTTACGTCATTTGTTAAGCAAACTTTGACACACAATCCATGCAATTTATATGATGATATCGAATTCCGTTTCGAAGATAGACGCAGAAGCATAAAAGTCCCAAGAAATACAAATCACTCACATGTCCACCTGAGACCAAATATATCATGACCCATAACATCTACAGTCTTGTTTCTTGCGTTTTTTGTTAAGCTATTTTTGACACACAATCCATGCAATTTAGATGATTATACCGAATTCCGTTTGAAAGATAGATGCTGAAGCATCCAAGTCTCAAGAAATGTCAAATCCATTACATATCCATATGAGAGCACATATCTCATGACCCATAATATCTACAGGCACGTTGCTTACGTCGTTTGTTAAGCAAACTTTGAAACACAATTCTTGCAATTTAGATGATGATATCGAACTCCGTTTGAAAGAGAGATGCAGAAACAGCCAAGTCTCAAGAAATACAAGTGTAAGCTTTGTCAAATCCATTAAATGTTCATATGAGAGCAAATATCTCATGACCCATAACATCTACTGTCTTATTTAATACGTTGTTTGTTAAGCTATCCTCGATAATGATATCGAATTTTGAAAAATGAGTGCAGAAGCAGCCAAGTCTCAAGAAATGAAAGGGTAAGCTTTGTCAAATCCATTACATGTCCATATGAGAGAAAATATCTCATGACATATAACATCAACAGTTTTGTTTCTTACCTTGTTTGTTAAGCTATCTTTGACACACAATCCATGCAATTTAGATGACGATATAGAATTCCTTTTGAAAGATAGACACAGAAGCGTCCAACTCTCTAGAAATACAAGTGCAAGCTTTGTCAAACCCATTACATGTCATTTTGAGAGCGAATATCTCATCTCGTTTCTTACTTCTTTTGTTAAGCAAACTTTGACAAACAACTCATGCAATTTGTATGATGATATCGAACTCCGTTTCGAAGATAAATGCAGAAGCATCCAAGTCTCAAGAAATACAAGGGTAATCTTTGTCAAATCCATTACATGCCCATATGAGAGCAAATATCTCATGCCCCATAACATCTACAGTCTCGTTTCTGACGTCGTTTGTTAAGTAAACTTTGACACACGATCCATGCTATTTATATAATGATATCGAATTCCTTTTCGAAGGTTGATGCAGAAGCATCCAAGTCTCAAGAAATACAACGATAACCTTGTCAAATCTATCGCATGTCCATCTGAGAGTAAATATCTCATGACTAATAACATCTACAGTCTTGTTTCTTACGTTGTTTATTAAGCTATCTTTGACACACAATCCGTGCAATTTATATGATGATATCGAATTCCTTTTGAAAGATAGGTACAGAAGCAACCAAGTCTCAAGAAATACAAGGGTAAGCTTTGTCAAGTCCATTACATGTACATCTGTGAGCAAATATCTCTTGACCCATAACATCTTCCGTCTTGTTTCATACGTTGTTTGTTAAGCTATCTTTGACACACAATCCATGCAATTTAGATGATGATACCGAATTCAGTTTGAAAGATAGATGCTGAGGCATACAATTCTCAAGCAACACAAGGGTAACCGTTGTCAAATCCATTACATGTCCATATGAGAGGAAATAGTTTAGGGCCAATAATATCTACAGTCTCCTTTCTTACGTCATTTCTTAAGCAAACTTCGACACACAATCCATGCAATTTATATGATGATATCGAATTCCGTTTGAAGGATAGATGCAGAAGCAGCCAAGTCTCAAGAAATACAAGGGTAAGCTTTGTCAAATCCATTACATGTCCTTATGAGAGCAAATATCTCAAGACCCATAACATCTACAGTCTCGTTGCTTACGTCGTTTGTTAAGCAAACTTTGACACACAATCCATGCAATTTATATGATGATATCGAATTCCGTTTGAAAGATAGATGCAGAAGCAGCCAAGTCTCAAGAAATACAAGGGTAAGCTTTGTCAAACCCATTACATGTCCATATGAGAGAAAATATCTCATGACCAATAACATCTACAGTCTTGTTTCTTACGTAGTTTATTAAGCTATTTTTGACACACAATCCTTGCAATTTAGATGATGGTGTCGAATTCCGTTTCGAAGGTTGATGGAGAAGCATCCAAGTCTCAAGAAATACAAAGATAACCTTGTCAAATCTATCGCAAATCCATCTGAGAGCAAATATCTCATGACCCATAATATCTTCAGTCTCGTTTCTTACGTCGTTTGTTAAGCAAACTTTGGCACACAATCCATGCAATTTATATGATGACACGAATTCCGTTTCGAAGGTAAATGCTGAAGCATACAAGTCCCAAGAAATATGAGAGCAAATATCTCATGACCCATAATATCTGCAGTCTCGTTTCTTACGTCGTTTGTTAAGAAAACTTTAACACACAATCCATGCAATTAAGATGATGATATCGAATTTAGTTTCGAAGATAGATGCTGATGCATCCAAGTCTCAAGAAATACAAGGGTAACCCTTGTCAAACCTATTACATGTCCATATGAGAGCAAATATCTCATGACCCATAACATCTACAGTCATGTTCCTTCCATTGTTTGTTAAGCTATCTTTGACACACAATCCATGCATTTTGATGATGATATCGATTTCCGTTTAAAAGATAGACGCAGAAGCATCCAAGTCTCAAGAAATACAAGGGTAGCTTTGTCAAACCCATTACATGTCCGTATGAGAGCAAATATCTCATGACCTATAGTATCTACAGTCTCGTTTCTTACGTATTTGTTAAGCAAACTTTGACACACAATCCATGCAATTTATATGAAGATATCAAATTCCGTTTCGAAGATAAATGCTGAAGCATCCAAGTCTCAAGAAATACAAGGGTAACCTTTGTCAAATCATAGCACATATCTTATGACCCGTAATATCTACAGTCTTGTTTCTTTCGTTGTTTGTTAAGCAATCTTTGACACAATCCATGCAATTTATATATATATGAAACTAGCTTAGCCCGGTGCGCTTCGCTACCCCGACTAAGTGAAAAATAAATGAATGAGTCCTACGTAGGTCACATTTACAAATTTTATATACTCTAACACTCCTGAGTCCACCCTCTCCTTTAAAGAAGATAATTAAATTAGGAACAACACTAAAATTGAGTACCTTAAGTTTGAGGATACTTGTAATTTATTCAGCCCATTGGGACATCTTAAATTATTCTTAGGATAACTGCTTCTGTTATTGATAATTTTTACTCCAATATTGATAGAGATATGTCAATAATGATAAAACTTTCATTGAAATGGGACGTATATATCAAATCAAATACATGAAATCGGCCAAAAATATACATGGGAGCTATATCTAAATCTGAACCGATTTCGAAATATTTTGGCACAATTATTTCTAGGCCAAATTCCGTCGCACATTACGAATGTCATTGAAATCGGACATATACAGCGTGATTGTTGCATCAAATAAATGAAATCGGCCGAAAATATATATGGGCGCTATATCCAAATCTGAACCGATTTCGATATAATTTTGAACATCTATTTCCACGCCAATATTCGTCATAAATTCCAAATGTCATTGAAATCGTACATATACAGCGTTTTTGGTGCATTAAGTTCATCAATTCGGACGAAAATATATATGGGAGCTATACCTAAATCTAAACCGATTTCGATATCATTCGGCACATATATTTCTGGGCTAATATCCGTCACACGTTAACAATTTCATTGAAATCAGACATATATAGCGTGTTTGGAGCATCAAATACATGAAATCGGCCGAAAATATATATGAGCGCTAATCCAAATCTGAACCGATTTCGATATAATTTGGAACATCTATTTCTAGGCCAATATCCGTCACATATTCCAAATTTCAACGAAATTGGACATAATAGCGTGTTTGGTGCAAAAAATACAGGAAATCGGCCGATAATATATATGGGAGCTATATTCAAATCTGAACCGATCTCGATATAATTTAGCACATTTATTTCTAGAACAAATTCCCTCAGACCCTCCAAATTTCAGCGAAATTGGGCATATATAGCATGTTTGGTGCATCAAATGTGGAAAATCGGCCGAATATATATATTGGAGCTATATCCAAATCTGAACCGATTTCGATATAATTTGGCACATTTATTTCTAGACCAAGTTCTATAACACATTCCAAATTTCCGCGAATTTGGATATATATAGCGTGTTTGGTGCATCAAATGCGGAAAATCGCCCGAAAATATATATGGGAGCTACATCCAAATCTGAACCGATTTCGATATAATTTGGCACATGTATTTCTAGACCAAGTTCAGTCATGTCCATCTGATAGTAAATATCTCATGACTAATAACATCTACAGTCTTGTTTCTTACGTTGTTTATTAAGCTATCTTTGACACACAATCCGTGCAATTTATATGATGATATCGAATTCCTTTTGAAAGATAGGTACAGAAGCAACCAAGTCTCAAGAAATACAAGGGTAAGCTTTGTCAAGTCCATTACATGTACATCTGAGAGCAAATATCTCTTGACCCATAACATCTTCCGTCTTGTTTCATACGTTGTTTGTTAAGCTATCTTTGACACACAATCCATGCAATTTAGATGATGATACCGAATTCCGTTTGAAAGATAGATGCTGAGGCATACAATTCTCAAGCAACACAAGGGTAACCGTTGTCAAATCCATTACATGTCCATATGAGAGGAAATAGTGTAGGGCCAATAATATCTACAGTCTCCTTTCTTACGTCATTTCTTAAGCAGACTTCGACACACAATCCATGCAATTTATATGATGATATCGAATTCCGTTTGAGGGATAGATGCAGAAGCAGCCAAGTCTCAAGAAATACAAGGGTAAGCTTTGTCAAATCCATTACATGTCCTTATGAGAGCAAATATCTCAAGACCCATAACATCTACAGTCTCGTTGCTTATGTCGTTTGTTAAGCAAACTTTGACACACAATCCATGCAATTTATATGATGATATCGAATTCCGTTTGAAAGATAGATGCAGAAGCAGCCAAGTCTCAAGAAATACAAGGGTAAGCTTTGTCAAACCCATTACATGTCCATATGAGAGAAAATATCTCATGACCAATAACATCTACAGTCTTGTTTCTTACGTAGTTTATTAAGCTATCTTTGACACACAATCCATGCAATTTAGATGATGGTGTCGAATTCCGTTTCGAAGGTTGATGGAGAAGCATCCAAGTCTCAAGAAATACAAAGATAACCTTGTCAAATCTATCGCATGTCCATCTGAGAGCAAATATCTCATGACCCATAATATCTTCAGTCTCGTTTCTTACGTCGTTTGTTAAGCAAACTTTGGCACACAATCCATGCAATTTATATGATGACACGAATTCCGTTTCGAAGGTAAATGCTGAAGCATACAAGTCCCAAGAAATATGAGAGCAAATATCTCATGACCCATAATATCTGCAGTCTCGTTTCTTACGTCGTTTGTTAAGAAAACTTTAACACACAATCCATGCAATTAAGATGATGATATCGAATTTAGTTTTGAAGATAGATGCTGATGCATCCAAGTCTCAAGAAATACAAGGGTAACCCTTGTCAAACCTATTACATGTCCATATGAGAGCAAATATCTCATGACCCATAACATCTACAGTCATGTTCCTTCCATTGTTTGTTAAGCTATCTTTGACACACAATCCATGCATTTTGATGATGATATCGATTTCCGTTTAAAAGATAGACGCAGAAGCATCCAAGTCTCAAGAAATACAAGGGTAGCTTTGTCAAACCCATTACATGTCCGTATGAGAGCAAATATCTCATGACCTATAGTATCTACAGTCTCGTTTCTTACGTATTTGTTAAGCAAACTTTGACACACAATCCATGCAATTTATATGAAGATATCAAATTCCGTTTCGAAGATAAATGCTGAAGCATCCAAGTCTCAAGAAATACAAGGGTAACCTTTGTCAAATCATAGCACATATCTTATGACCCGTAATATCTACAGTCTTGTTTCTTTCGTTGTTTGTTAAGCAATCTTTGACACAATCCATGCAATTTATATATATATGAAACTAGCTTAACCCGGTGCGCTTCGCTACCCCGACTAAGTGAAAAATAAATGAATGAGTCCTACGTAGGTCACATTTACAAATTTTATATACTCTAACACTCCTGAGTCCACCCTCTCCTTTAAAGAAGATAATTAAATTAGGAACAACACTAAAATTGAGTACCTTAAGTTTGAGGATACTTGTAATTTATTCAGCCCATTGGGACATCTTAAATTATTCTTAGGATAACTGCTTCTGTTATTGATAATTTTTACTCCAATATTGATAGAGATATGTCAATAATGATAAAACTTTCATTGAAATGGGACGTATATATCAAATAAAATACATGAAATCGGCCAAAAATATACATGGGAGCTATATCTAAATCTGAACCGATTTCGAAATATTTTGGCACAATTATTTCTAGGCCAAATTCCGTCGCACATTACGAATGTCATTGAAATCGGACATATACAGCGTGATTGTTGCATCAAATAAATGAAATCGGCCGAAAATATATATGGGCGCTATATCCAAATCTGAACCGATTTCGATATAATTTTGAACATCTATTTCCAGGCCAATATTCGTCATAAATTCCAAATGTCATTGAAATCGTGCATATACAGCGTTTTTGGTGCATTAAGTTCATCAATTCGGACGAAAATATATATGGGAGCTATACCTAAATCTAAACCGATTTCGATATCATTCGGCACATATATTTCTGGGCTAATATCCGTCACACGTTAACAATTTCATTGAAATCAGACATATATAGCGTGTTTGGAGCATCAAATACATGAAATCGGCCGAAAATATATATGAGCGCTAATCCAAATCTGAACCGATTTCGATATAATTTGGAACATCTATTTCTAGGCCAATATCCGTCACATATTCCAAATTTCAACGAAATTGGACATAATAGCGTGTTTGGTGCATAAAATACAGGAAATCGGCCGATAATATATATGGGAGCTATATTCAAATCTGAACCGATCTCGATATAATTTAGCACATTTATTTCTAGAACAAATTCCCTCAGACCCTCCAAATTTCAGCGAAATTGGGCATATATAGCATGTTTGGTGCATCAAATGTGGAAAATCGGCCGAATATATATATTGGAGCTATATCCAAATCTGAACCGATTTCGATATAATTTGGCACATTTATTTCTAGACCAAGTTCTATAACACATTCCAAATTTCCGCGAATTTGGATATATATAGCGTGTTTGGTGCATCAAATGCGGAAAATCGCCGAAAATATATATGGGAGCTACATCCAAATCTGAACCGATTTCGATATAATTTGGCACATGTATTTCTAGACCAAGTTCAGTCACACGTTCCAAATTTTATTGAAATTGGATATAAATAGTGTGTTTGGTGCCTCAAACACATGAAATCGGTAGAAAATATATATAGGAGCTATATCCAAATCCGAACCGATTTCTATATAAATTGGCACATATATTTCTAGGCCAATATCCATCACACATTCAAAATTTCAGCGAAATCGGCCGAAAATGTAGGTATATGGGAGCTATATCCAAATCTGAACCAAACTTGATATAATTTGGCACATTTATTTCTACAACAAATTCCGACACATATTCCAAATTTCATTGAAATTGGACATAAATAGCATGTTTGGTTCATAAAAAAGAAATCGGCCGAAAATATATAGGAGCTTATCCAAATGTGAACCGATTTCGATATAATTTGGCACATGTATTTCTAGACAAAGTTCAGTCACACGTTCCAAATTTTATTGAAATTGGATACAAATACCGTGTTTGGAGTCTCAAATACATGAAATCGGCAGAAAATATATATAGGAGCTATATCCAAATCTGAACCGATTTCGATATAAATTGGCACATATATTTCTAGGCCAATATCCATCACACATTTCAAATTTCAGCGCAATTGGATATATGTATATATAGCGTGCTGGGCGCATAAAATACAGGAAATCGGTCGAAAATATATATGGGAGCTATATTCAAATCTGAACCGATCTCGATATAATTTAGCACACTTATTTCTAGAACAAATTCCGTCAGACCCTCCAAATTTCATCGAAATTGGGCATATATAGCATGTTTGGTGCATCAAATGTGAAAAATCGGCCGAAAATATATATTGGAGCTATATCGAAATCTGAACCGATTTCGATATAATTCGGCATATTTATGTCTAGACCAAATTCCGTTACACATTTCAAATTTCAGAGAAATTGGACATATATAGCATGTTTGGTGCATCAAATGCAGAAAATCTGCCGAAAATATATATGGGAGCTATATCCAAATCTGAACCGATTTCAATATAGTTTGGCACATTTATTTCTAGACCAAATTCCGTTACATATTCTAAATTTCAGCGAAATTGGACATATATAGCGTGTTTAGTGCATAAAAAAGAAATCGGCCGAAAATATATGTAGATGGGAGCTATATCCAAATCTGAACCAAACTCGATATAATTTGGCACATTTATTTATAAAACAAATTCCGCCACACATTCCAAATTTCATTGAAATTGGACATAAAAAGCATGTTTGGTACATAAAATAAGAAAATCGGCCGAAAATATATGTATGTGGGAGCTACATCCAAATCTGAACCGATTTGAATAAAATTTAGTAAATTTATTTCTACACCAAATTCCGCCACACATACAAAATTTGGAGATTGTATCTGTAATAGTTCTAAAGATATTTGCATACAAAATCTAAATTTTTTGGAGGTACCTCCGGTTTTGATGCTATATCTCCAGATCAACGCGAAATTTTAAAAAATGATATAGCCTATTTTCATTCCAGGCCATGTAGCAATGTACCCTTAACATTTCAGTAAGATCTGTTCAGCGGTTTTCGAGTCTATAAGGCACAAACAAACAAACAGACAAACAAATTTCAATTTTATATATATAGATTTATATGATGATATCGAACTTAGTTTCGAAGATAAATGCAGAAGCATCCAATTCTCAAGACATACAAGGGTAACCTTTGCCAAATCCATTACATGCCCATATGAGAGCAACTATCTCATGACCCATAACATCTACAGTCTTGTTTCTTGCGTTGTTTGTTAAGCTATCTTTGACACACAATTCATTCAATTTAGATGATTATACCGAATTCCGTTTGAAAGATAGATGCTGAAGCATCCAAGTCTCAAGAAATACAAGGGTAAGCTTTGTCAAATCCATTACATATCCATATGAGAGCACATATCTCATGACCCATAATATCTACAGTCTCGTTTCTTACGTCGTTTGTTAAGCAAACTTTGACACACAATCCTTGCAACCAGGTCTCAAGAAATACAAGGGTAAGCTTTGTCAAATCCATTACATGTACATCTGAGAGCACATATCTCTTGACCCATAACATCTACAGTCTTGTTTCATACGTCGTTTGTTAAGCAAACTTTGACACACAATCCATGCAATTTATATGATGATATCGAATTCCGTTTGAAAGATAGATGCAGAAGCAGCCAAGTCTCAAGAAATACAAGGATAAGCTTTGTCAAACCCATTACATGTCCATATGAGAGCAGATATCTCATGACCCATAATATCTACAGTTTCGTTTCTTATGTCATTTTTTAAGCAAACTTTGACACACAATCCTTGCAATTTAGATGATGATATCTAATTCCGTTTGAAAGATATATGCAGAAACAGCCAAGTCTCAAGAAATACAAGTGTAAGCTTTGTCAAATCCATTAAATGTCCATATGAGAGCAAATATCTCATGACCCATAACATCTACTGTCTTATTTCTTACGCTGTTTGTTAAGCTATCTTTGATACACAATCCATGCAATTTAGATGATGATATCAAATTTTGAAAAATGGGTGCAGAAGCAGCCTTGTCTCAAGAAATCAAAGGGTCAGCTTTGTCAAATCCATTACATGTCCATATGAGAGCAAATATCTTATGACATATAACATCTACAGTTTTGTTTCTTACCTTGTTTGTTAAGCTGTCATTGACACACAATCCATGAAATTTAGCTGATGATATCGAATTCCTTTTGAAAGATAGACGCAGAAGCGTCCAACTCTCAAGATATACAAGGGTAAGCTTTGTAAAACCCATTACATGTCCACCTGAGACCAAATATATCATGACCCATAACATCTACAGTCTTGTTTCTTGCGTTGTTTGTTTAGCTATCCTTGACACAAAATCCATGCAATTTAGATGATGATATCGAATTCCCTTTGAAAGATAGACGCAGAAGTATCCAAGTCACAAGAAATACAAGGGTAAGCTTTGTCAAACCCATTCCTTTTCAATATGAGAGCAGATATCTCATGACTCATAATATCTGCAGTTTCGTTTCTTACGTCATTTGTTAAGCAAACTTTGACACACAATCCATGCAATTTATTTGATAATATCGAATTCCGTTTCGAAGATAGACGCAGAAGCATAAAAGTTCCAAGAAATACAAGGGTAGCCTTGTCAAATCAATCACATGTCCACCTGAGCCCAAATATATAATGACCCATAGCATCTACAGTCTTGTTTCTTGCGCTGTTTGTTAAGCTATTTTTGACACACAATCCATGCAATTTATATGATTATACCGAATTCCGTTTGAAAGATAGATGCTGAAGCATCCAAGTCTCAAGAAATACAAGGGTAAGCTTTGTCAAATCCATTACATATCCATATGATAGCCATATCTCATGACCCATAATATCTACAGTCTCGCTGCTTACGTCGTTTGTTAAGCAAACTTTGACACACAATCCTTGCAATTAAGATGATGATGATATCGAATTCCGTTTGAAAGATAGATGCATAAACAGCCAAGTCTCAAGAAATACAAGTGTAAGCTTTGTCAAATCCATTAAATGTTCATATGAGAGCAAATATCTCATGACCCATAGCATCTACTGTCTTATTTCTTACGTTGTTTGTTAAGCTATCTTCGATGATGATATCGAATTTTGAAAAATGAGTGCAGAAGCAGCCAAGTCTCAAGAAATGAAAGGGTAAGCTTTGTCAAATCCATTACATGTCCATATGAGAGCAAACATCTCATGACATATAACATCTACAGTTTTGTTTCTTACTTTGTTTGTTAAGCTATCTTTGACACACAATCCATGCTATTAAGATTACGATATAGAATTCCTTTTGAAAGATAGACACAGAAGCGTCCAACTCTCTAGAAATACAAGTGCAAGCTGTGTCAAACCCATTACATGTCATTTTGAGAGCAAATATCTCATCTCGTTTCTTACGTCGTTTGTTAAGTAAACTTTGACACACGATCCATGCTATTTATATAATTATATCGAATTCTGTTTCGAAGGTTGATGCAGAAGCATCCAAGGATAAGAAATACAAGGATAACCTTGTCAAATCTATCGCATGTCCATCTGAGAGTAAATATCTCATGGCCAATAACATCTACAATCTTGTTTCTTACGTTGTTTGTTAAGCTATCTTTGACACACAATCCGTGCAATTTATATGATGATATCGAATTCCGTTTGAAAGATAGATGCATAAACAGCCAAGTCTCAAGAAATACAAGGGTAAGCTTTGTCAAATCCATTACATGTACATCTGAGAGCAAATATCTCTTGACCCATAACATCTACAATCTTGTTTCATACGTTGTTTGTTAAGCTATCTCTGACACACAATCCATGCAATTTAGATGATGATACCGAATTCAGTTTGAAAGATAGATGCTGAAGCATCCAATTCTCAAGCAACACAAGGGTAACCGTTGTCAAATCCATTACATGTCCATATGAGAGCAAATAGTTTAGGGCCAATAACATCTACAGTCTCCTTTCTGACGTCGTTTGTTAAGCAAACTTCGACACACAATCCATGCAATTTATATGGTGATATCGAATTCCGTTTGAAAGATAGATGCAGAAGCAGCCAAGTCTCAAGAAATACAAGGGTAAGCTTTGTCAAATCCATTACATGTCCATATGAGAGCAAATATCTCAAGACCCATAACGTCTACAGTCTCGTTGCTTACGTCGTTTGTTAAGCAAACTTTGACACACAATCCCTGCAATTTATATGATGATATCGAATTCCGTTTGAAAGATAGATGCAGAAGCAGCCAAGTCTCAAGAAATACAAGGGTAAGCTTTGTCAAACCCATTACATGTCCATATGAGAGCAAATATCTCATGACCAATAACATCTACAGTCTTGTTTCTTGCGTTGTTTATTAAGATATCTTTGACACACAATCCATGCAATTTAGAAAATGGTGTCGAATTCCGTTGCGAAGGTTGGTGGAGAAGCATCCAAGTCTCAAGAAATACAAGGATAACCTTGTCAAATCTATCGCATGTCCATCTGAGAGCAAATATCTTCAGTCTCGTTTCTTACGTCGTTTGTTAAGCCAACTTTGGCACACAATCCAGGCAATTTATATGATGACACGAATTCCGTTTCGAAGGTAAATGCTGAAGCATACAAGTCCCAAGAAATATGAGAGCAAATATCTCATGACCTATAATATCTGCAGTCTCGTTTCTTAAGTCGTTTGTTAAGAAAACTTTAACACACAATCCATGCAATTAAGATGATGATATCGAATTTAGTTTCGAAGATAGATGCTGATGCATCCAAGTCTCAAGAAATACAAGGGTAACCCTTGTCAAACCTATTACATGTCCATATGAGAGCAAATATCTCATGACCCATAACATCTACAGTCATGTTTCTTCCATTGTTTGTTAAGCTATCTTTGACACACAATCCATGCAATTTTGATGATGATATCGATTTCCGTTTAAAAGATAGACGCAGAAGCATCCAAGTCTCAAGAAATACAAGGGTAAGCTTTGTCAAACCCATTACATGTCCGTATGAGAGCAAATATCTCATGACCTATAATATCTACAGTCTCGTTTCTTACGTATTTGTTAAGCAAACTTTGACACACAATCCATGCAATTTATATGATGATATCAAATTCCGTTTCGAAGATATATGCTGAAGCATCCAAGTCTCAAGAAATACAAGGGTAAACTTTGTCAAATCATAGCACATATCTTATGACCCGCAATATCTACAGTCTTGTTTCTTTCGTTGCTTGTTAAGCAATCTTTGACACAATCCATGCAATTTATATATATGAAATGTATATGATGATATCGAATTTAGTTTCGAAGATAAATGCAGAAGCATCCAATTCTCAAGATATACAAGGGTAACCTTTGTCAAATCCATTACATGCCCATATGAGAGCAAATATCTCATGACCCATAACATCTACAGTCTTTGTTTCTTACATTGTTTGTTAAGCTATCTTTGACACACAATCCATGCAATTTATATGATGATATCGAAGTCCGTTTGAAAAATGGGTGCAGAAGCAGCCAAGTCTCAAGAAATAAAAGGGTAAGCTTTGTCAAATCCATTACATGCCCATATGAGAGCAACTATCTCATGACCCATAACATCTACAGTCTTGTTTCTTGCGTTGTTTGTTAAGCTATCTTTGACACACAATCCGTGCAATTTAGATGATTATACCGAATTCCGTTTGAAAGATAGATGCTGAAGCATCCAATTGTCAAGCAACACAAGGGTAACCTCTGTCATATCCATTACATGTCCATATGAGAGCAAGTATCTCATGACCCATAATATCTACAGTCTCGTTTCTTACGTCGTTTGTTAAGCAAACTTTGAAACATAATCCATGCAATTAAGATGATGGCACCGAGTTCCGTTTGAAAGATAGATGCAGAAGCAGCCAAGTCTCAAGAAATACAAGGGTAAGTTTTATCAAACCCATTGAGAGCACATATCTCATGACCCATAATATCTACAGTCTCGTTTCTTCCGTCGTTTGTTAAGCTGTCTTTGACACACAATCCATGCAATTTAGATGATGATATCGAAGTCCGTTTGAAAAATGGGTGCAGAAGCAGCCAAGTCTCAAGAAATAAAAGGGTAAGCTTTGTCAAATCCATTACATGCCCATATGAGAGCAACTATCTCATGACCCATAACATATACAGTCTTGTTCCTTGCGTTGTTTGTTAAGCTATCTTTGACACACAATCCGTGCAATTTAGATGATTATACCGAATTCCGTTTGAAAGATAGATGCAGATGCATTCAAGTCTCAAGAAATACAGCGGCAAGCTTTGTCAAATCCATTACATGTCCATATGAGAGCATATATCTCATGACCCATAATTTCTACAGTCGCGTTTCTAATGTCGTTTGTTAAGCAAACTTTGAAACATAATCCGTGCAATTAAGATGATGATATCGAATTCCGCTTGAAAGATAGATGCAGAAGCAGCCAAGTCTCAAGAAATACAAGGGTAAGTTTTATCAAACCCATTGAGAGCACATATCTCATGACCCATAATATCTACAGTCTCGTTTCTTCCGTCGTTTGTTAAGCAAACTTTGACACACAATCCTTGCAATTTAGATGATGATAGCTAATTCCGTTTGAAAGATAGATGCAGAAACAGCCAAGTCTCAAGAAATACAAGTGTAAGCTTTGTCAAATCCATTAAATGTCCATATGAGAGCAAATATCTCATGACCCATAACATCTACTGTCTTATTTCTTACGTTGTTTGTTAAGCTATCTTTGATACACAATCCATGCAATTTAGATGATGATATCAAATTTTGAAAAATTGGTGCAGAAGCAGCCTTGTCTCAAGAAATCAAAGGGTCAGCTTTGTCAAATCCATTACATGTCCATATGAGAGCAAATATCTCATGACATATAACATCTACAGTTTTGTTTCTTACCTTGTTTGTTAAGCTGTCATTGACACACAATCCATGAAATTTAGCTGATGATATCGAATTCCTTTTGAAAGATAGACGCAGAAGCGTCCAACTCTCAAGATATACAAGGGTAAGCTTTGTCAAGCCCATTACATGTCAATTTGAGAGCGAATATCTCATGACCCATAAAATCTACAGTCTCGTTTCTTACGTCTTTTGTTAAGCAGACTTTGACAAACAATCCATTCAATTTAGCTGATGATATCGAATTCCTTTTGAAAGATAGACGCAGAAGCGTCCAACTCTCAAGGTATACAAGGGCAAGCTTTGTCAAACCCATTACATGTCAATTTGAGAGCAAATATCTCATGACACATAATATCTACAGTCTCGTTTCTTCCATTGTTTGTTAAGCTATCTTCGACACACAATCCGTGCAATTTTGATGACGATATCGATTTCCGTTTAAAAGATAGACGCAGAAGCATCCAAGTCTCAAGAATACAAGGGTAAGCTTTGCCAAACCCATTATATGTCCTTATGAGAGCAAATATCTCATCACCTATAATATCTACAGTCTCGTTTCTTACGTAGTTGTTAAGCAAACTTTGGCACACAATCCATGCTATTTATATTTAGATATCGAATTCCGTTTCGAAGGTTGATGCAGAAGCATCCAAGTCTCAAGAAATACAAGGGTAAGCTTCGCCAAACCCATTACATGTCCGTATGAGACCAAATATCTCATGACCCATAACAGTCTTGTTTCTTTCATTATTTGTTAAGCTATCTTTGACACACAATCCATGCAATTTAGATGATGATATCGAATTCCGTTTGAAAAATGGGTGCAGGAGCAGCCAAGTCTCAAGAAATAAAAGGGTAAGCTTTGTCATATCCATTACATGTCCATATGAGAGCAAATATCTCATGACATATAACATCTACAGTTTTGTTTCTTACCTTGTTTGTTAAGCTATTTGTTTTCAAGATAAATGCAGAAGCATCCAAGTCTCAAGAAATACAAGGGTAACCTTTGTCAAATCCATTACATGCCCATATGAGAGCAAATATCTCATGACCCATAATATCTACAGTCTCGTTTCTTACGTCGTTTGTTAAGCAAACTTTGATGCATAATCCATGCAATTTATATGATGATATCGAATTCCGTTTGAAAGATAGATGCAGAAGTAGCCAAGCTATTTATATGATGATATCGAATTCCGTTTCGAAGGTTGATGCAGAAGCATCCAAGTCTCAAGAAATACATGGATAACCTTGTCAAACCTATCGCATGTCCATCTAAGAGCAAACATCTCATGACCCATAATTTCTACAGTCGCGTTTCTTACGTCGTTTGTAAAGCAAACTTTGATACACAATCCATGCAATTTATATGATGATATCGAATTCCTTTTGAACGATAGGTGCAGAAAGAGACAAGTCTCAAGAAATACAAGGGTAACCTTTGTCAAATCCAATACATGTCCATATGAGAGCATATATCTCATGACCCATAATTTCTACAGTCGCGTTTCTTACGTCGTTTGTAAAGCAAACTTTGATACACAATCCATGCAATTTATATGATGATATCGAATTCCGTTTCGAAGATAGTTGCAGAAGTATTCAAGTCTCAAGGAATACAAGGATAAACTTTGTCAAATCCATTACATACCCATATGAGAGCAAATATCTCATGACCCAAAATTTCTACAGTCCCGTTTCTAACGTCGTTTGTTAAACAAACTTTGACACACAATCCATGCAATTTATATGTTGATAGATGCTGAAGCATCCAATTCTCAAGGAACGCAAGGGTAACCTTTGTCAAATCAATTACATGTCCATATGAGAGCAAATAGCTCAGGACTTATAATATCTACAGTCTCCTTTCCTACGTCGCTTGTTAAGCAAACTTTGACACACAATCCATGCAATTTATATGATGATATCGAATTCCCTTTGAAAGATAGATGCAGAAACAGCCAAGTTTCAAGAAATACAAGGGTAAGCTTTCTCAAACTATTTACATGTCCATATGAGAGCAAATATCTCATGACCAATAACATCTACAGTCTTGTTTCTTGCGTTGTTTATTAAGCTATCTTTGACACACAATCCATGCAATTTAGATGATGATATCGAATTCCGTTTGAAAGATAGATGCTGAAGCATCCAATTCTCAAGCAACACAATGGTAACCTTTGTCAAATCCATTACATGTCCATATGAGAGCAAATAGCTCAGGACCAATAATATCTACAGTCTTCTTTTTTACGTCGTTTGTTAAGAACAACACAATCCATGAAATTTATATGATGATATCGAATTCTGTTTGAAAGATAGATGCAGAAGCAGCCAAGTCTCAAGAAATACAAGGGTAAGCTTTGTCAAATCCATTACATGTCCATATGAGAGCATATATCTCATGACCCATAATTTCTACAGTCTTATTTCTTACGTCGTTTGTAAAGCAAACTTTGACACACAATCCATGCTATTTATATTATGATATCGAATTCCGTTTCGAAGGTTGATGCAGAAGCATCCAAGTCTCAAGAAATACAAGGGTAAGCTTTGCCAAACCCATTACATGTCCGTATGAGAGCAAATATCTCATGACCTATAATATCTACAGTCTCGTTTCTTACGTAGTTGTTAAGCAAACTTTGGCACACAATCCATGCAATTTATATGATGTTATCAAATTCCGTGTCGAATATAAATGCTGAAGCATCCAAGCCTCAAGTTATACAAGGGTAACCTTTGTCAAATCATAGCACATATTTTATGACCCGTAATATCTACAGTCTTGTTTCTTTCGTTGTTTGTTAAGCAATCTTTGACACATTCCACGCAATTTATATATATGCAATTTATATGATGATATCGAATTTAGTTTCGAAGATAAATGCAGAAGCATCCCATTCTCAAGACATACAAGGGTAACCTTTGTCAAATCCATTACGTGCCCATATGAGACCAAATATCTCATGACCCATAACAGTCTTGTTTCTTTCATTATTTGTTAAGCTATCTTTGACACACAATCCATGCAATTTAGATGATGATATCGAATTCCGTTTGAAAAATGGCTGCAGAAGCAGCCAAGTCTCAAGAAATAAGAGGGTAAGCTTTGTCAAATCCATTACATGTCCATATGAGAGCAAATATCTCATGACAAATAACATCTACAGTTTTGTCTCTTACCTTGTTTGTTAAGCTATCTTTGACACACAATCCACGCAATTTAGATGATGATATCGAATTCCTTTTGAAAGATATACGCAGAAGCGTCCAACTCTCAAGAAATACAAGGGTAAGCTTTGTCAAACCCATTACATGTCAATTTGAGAGCAAATATCTCATGACCCATAATATCTACAGTCTCGTTTCTTACGTCTTTTGTTAAGCAAACTTTGAAAAACAATTCATGCAATTTATATGATGATATCGAACTTCGTTTCGAAGATAAATGCAGAAGCATCCAAGTCTCAAGAAATACAAGGGTAACCTTTGTCAAATCCATTACATGCCCATATGAGAGCAAATATCTCATGACCCATAATATCTACAGTCTCGTTTCTTACGTCGTTTGTTAAGGAAACTTTGATGCATAATCCATGCAATTTATATGATGATATCGAATTCCGTTTGAAAGATAGATGCAGAAGCAGCCAAGCTATTTATATGATGGTATCGAATTCCGTTTCGAAGGTTGATGCAGAAGCATCCAAGTCTCAAGAAATACATGGATAAACTTGTCAAACCTATCGCATGTCCATCTGAGAGCAAATATCTGATGACCAATAACATCTACAGTCTTGTTTCTTACGTTGTTTGTTAAGCTATCTTTGACACACAATCCATGCAGTTTATATGATGATATCGAATTCCTTTTGAACGATAGGTGCAGAAAGAGACAAGTCTCAAGAAATACAAGGGTAACCTTTGTCAAATCCAATACATGTCCATATGAGAGCATATATCTCATGACCCATAATTTCTACAGTCGCGTTTCTTACGTCGTTTGTAAAGCAAACTTTGATACACAATCCATGCAATTTATATGATGATATCGAATTCCGTTTCGAAGATAGTTGCAGAAGTATTCAAGTCTCAAGGAATACAAGGATAACCTTTGTCAAATCCATTACATACCCATATGAGAGCAAATATCTCATGACCCAAAATTTCTACAATCCCGTTTCTAACGTCGTTTGTTAAACAAACTTTGACACGCAATCCATGCAATTTATATGTTGATAGATGCTGAAGCATCCAATTCTCAAGCAACGCAAGGGTAATCTTTGTCACATCAATTACATGTCCATATGAGAGCAAATAGCTCAGGACTAATAATATCTACAGTCTCCTTTCCTACGTCGCTTGTTAAGCAAACTTTGACACACAATCCATGCAATTTATATGATGATATCGAATTCCGTTTGAAAGATAGACGCAGAAGCAGCCAAGTTTCAAGAAATACAAGGGTAAGCTTTCTCAAACTATTTACATGTCCATATGAGAGCAAATATCTCATGACCAATAACATCTACAGTCTTGTTTCTTGCGTTGTTTATTAAGCTATCTTTGACACACAATCCATGCAATTTAGATGATGATATCGAATTCCGCTTGAAAGATAGATGCTGAAGCATCCAATTCTCAAGCAACACAAGGGTAACCTTTGCCAAATCCATTACATGTCCATATGAGAGCAAATAGCTCAGGACCAATAATATCTACAGTCTCCTTTTTTACGTCGTTTGTTAAGAACAACACAATCCATGAAATTTATATGATGATATCGAATTCTGTTTGAAAGATAGATGCAGAAGCATCCAAGTCTCAAGAAATACAAGGGTAAGCTTTGTCAAATCCATTACATGTCCATATGAGAGCATATATGATATCGAATTCCGTTTCGAAGGTTGATGCAAAAGCATCCAAGTCTCAAGAAATAAAGGATAACGTTGTCAAATCTATCGCATGTCCATCTGAGAGCAAATATCTCATGACCAATAACATCTACAGTCTTGTTTCTTACGTTGTTTGTTAAGCTATCTTTGACACACAATCCATGCAATTTATATGATGATATCTCAAGAAATACAAGGGTAACCTTTGTCAAATCCATTACATGTCCATATGAGAGCATATATCTCATGACCCATAATTTCTACAGTCGCGTTTCTTACGTCGTTTGTAAGGCAAACTTTGATACACAATCCATGCAATTTATATGTTGATAGATGCTGAAGCATCCAATTCTCAAGCAACACAAGGGTAACCTTTGTCAAATCCATTACATGTCCATATGAGAGCAAATAGCTCAGGGCTAATAATATCTACAGTCTCCTTTTTTACGTCGTTTGTTAAGAACAGCACAATATTTCAGGACTAAAAATATATACAGTCTCCTTTCCTACGTCGCTTGTTAAGCAAACTTTGACACACAATCCATGCAATTTATATGATGATATCGAATTCCTTTTGAAAGATATACGCAGAAGCGTCCAACTCTCAAGATATACAAGGGTAAGCTTTGTCAAACCCATTACATGCCCATATGAGAGCAAATATCTCATGACCCATAATATCTACAGTCTCGTTTCTAACGTTGTTTTTTAAGCAAACTTTGATGCATAAACCATGCAATTTATATGATGATATCGAATTCCGTTTCGAAGATAGTTGCAGAAGTATTCAAGTCTCAAGGAATACAAGGATAACCTTTGTCAAATCCATTACATACCCATATGAGAGCAAATATCTCATGACCCAAAATTTCTACAGTCCCGTTTCTAACGTCGTTTGTTAAACAAACTTTGACACACAATCCATGCAATTTATATGTTGATAGATGCTGAAGCATCCAATTCTCAAGGAACGCAAGGGTAATCTTTGTCACATCAATTACATGTCCATATGAGAGCAAATAGCTCAGGACCAATAATATCTACAGTCTTCTTTTTTACGTCGTTTGTTAAGAACAACACAATCCATGTAATTTATATGATGATGTTGTTTATTAAGCTATCTTTGACACACAATCCATGCAATTTAGATGATGATATCGAATTCCGTTTGAAAGATAGATGCTGAAGCATCCAATTCTCAAGCAACACAAGGGTAACCTTTGTCAAATCCATTACATGTCCACATGAGAGCAAATAGCTCAGCACCAATAATATCTACAGTCTCCTTTTTTACGTCGTTTGTTAAGAACAACACAATCCATGAAATTTATATGATGATATCGAATTCTGTTTGAAAGATAGATGCAGAAGCATCCAAGTCTCAAGAAATACAAGGGTAAGCTTTGTCAAATCCATTACATGTCCATATGAGAGCATATATCTCATGACCCATAATTTCTACAGTCGCGTTTCTTACGTCGTTTGTAAAGCAAACTTTGACACACAATCCATGCTATTTATATTATGATATCGAATTCCGTTTCGAAGGTTGACGCAAAAGCATCCAAGTCTCAAGAAATAAAGGATAACGTTGTCAAATCTATCGCATGTCCATCTGAGAGCAAATATCTCATGACCAATAACATCTACAGTCTTGTTTCTTACGTTGTCTGTTAAGCTATCTTTGACACACAATCCATGCAATTTATATGATGATATCTCAAGAAATACAAGGGTAACCTTTGTCAAATCCATTACATGTCCATATGAGAGCATATATCTCATGACCCATAATTTCTACAGTCGCGTTTCTTACGTCGTTTGTAAGGCAAACTTTGATACACAATCCATGCAATTTATATGTTGATAGATGCTGAAGCATCCAATTCTCAAGCAACACAAGGGTAACCTTTGTCAAATCCATTACATGTCCATATGAGAGCAAATAGCTCAGGACCAATAATATCTACAGTCTCCTTTTTTACGTCGTTTGTTAAGAACAACACAATATTTCAGGACTAAAAATATATACAGTCTCCTTTCCTACGTCGCTTGTTAAGCAATCTTTGACACACAATCCATGCAATTTATATGATGATATCGAATTCCTTTTGAAAGATAGACGCAGAAGCGTCCAACTCTCAAGATATACAAGGGTAAGCTTTGTCAAACCCATTACATGCCCATATGAGAGCAAATATCTCATGACCCATAATATCTACAGTCTCGTTTCTTACGTCGTTTGTTAAGCAAACTTTGATGCATAATCCATGCAATTTATATGATGATATCGAATTCCGTTTGAAAGATAGATGCAGAAGTAGCCAAGCTATTTATATGATGATATCGAATTCCGTTTCAAAGGTTGATGCAGAAGCATCCAAGTCTCAAGAAATACATGGATAACCTGGTCAAACCTATCGCATGTCCATCTAAGAGCAAATATCTCATGACCAATAACATCTACAGTCTTGTTTCTTACGTTGTTTGTTAAGCTATCTTTGACACACAATCCATACAGTTTATATGATGATATCGAATTCCTTTTGAAAGATAGGTGCAGAAAGAGACAAGTCTCAAGAAATACAAGGGTAAGCTTTGTCAAATCCATTACATGTCCATATGAGAGCATATATCTCATGACCCATAATTTCTACAGTCGCGTTTCTTACGTCGTTTGTAAAGCAAACTTTGATACACAATCCATGCAATTTATATGATGATATCGAATTCCGTTTCGAAGATAGTTGCAGAAGTATTCAAGTCTCAAGGAATACAAGGATAACCTTTGTCAAATCCATTACATACCCATATGAGAGCAAATATCTCATGACCCAAAATTTCTACAGTCCCGTTTCTAACGTCGTTTGTTAAACAAACTTTGACACACAATCCATGCAATTTATATGTTGATAGATGCAGAAGCATCCAATTCTCAAGGAACGCAAGGGTAACCTTTGTCAAATCAATTACATGTCCATATGAGAGCAAATAGCTCAGGACTTATAATATCTACAGTCTCCTTTCCTACGTCGCTTGTTAAGCAAACTTTGACACACAATCCATGCAATTTATATGATGATATCGAATTCCGTTTGAAAGATAGATGCAGAAGCAGCCAAGTTTCAAGAAATACAAGGGTAAGCTTTCTCAAACTATTTACATGTCCATATGAGAGCAAATATCTCATGACCAATAACATCAACAGTCTTGTTTCTTGCGTTGTTTATTAAGCTATCTTTGACACACAATCCATGCAATTTAGATGATGATATCGAATTCCGTTTGAAAGATAGATGCTGAAGCATCCAATTCTCAAGCAACACAAGGGTAACCTTTGTCAAATCCATTACATGTCCATATGAGAGCAAATAGCTCAGGACCAATAATATCATCAGTAGGGTGGGGCGATTTGTGTGGAAGGGAAAAAACCTTAATGAGCCCTTCGCGTTTCTGATTCCTGGGATTGAACTGAGCAAAAAAGTCTACTGGACCATATGTCTACCGCGGAAATCGAGCCTCCCGATTTTGACTTTAAGTTTTTTAATGGCGTTTTTTGGATATTTTGGCATATAACAGCCAAACCATTGAGATTTGCGACCTAACACAGGCCAAAATTGTAGCCAACACAATAATTACGAACTCTGTAGTACATCGCGAAATTATTGGAATGCTCCTTCAGGCAGTTTTTGCCTTGATAATGTGCACATTTGTCGGCAAATATCGATAAATGACATTGTGCTACAAAAGTTGACTAGAAAAATATTCAAGCGTTCTGTTACAAAATTCTATCGTGCTGGGATCCATGGGCAACGATAATGCTATTAGTTCGTGTGGGTCACTTCGTTTTATTTTTTTATAACGGTAAAAGTAGTGAAAATCTGGGTTTCTTACATTTTCAAATTTAAACGGGCATATCTTCTTTTTTCCACAACGGATTTCTTTTAATCCTTCTTCCTTTTAAAGGGGTGAATAATGTCTGTTGAATAAGCTATTATTGTTATAAATCGGTTAACAAATGGCTAAGTTATAGTGGTTTATGTCTGAAAAACCCCACAAAAAACCTATAAAGGAATTTCTCATAACTTTCAAAATAAATATTGAACAAAACAAAAAAGCATTATATTTTTGAAAATTATGAGAAATTCCTTTATAGGTTTTTTGTGGGGTTTTCAGACATAAACCACTATAACTTAGCCATTTCTTAAACGATTTAAAACAATAATAGCTTATTCCAAAGACAGTATTCACCCTTTAAAAGGAAGAAGGAACAAAAGAAATCCGTTGTGGAAAACATAAAATATGCCCGTTTAAATATGAAAATGTAAGAAACCCAGATTTTCACTACTTTTAACTTTATAAAAAAATAAAACGAAGTGACCCAAACGAAATAAAGGCATTGTCGTTGTCCATGGATCCCAACACGATATAATTTTGCATCAGAACACTTGAATATTTTTCGGGTCAAATTTTGTAGCACAATGTCATTTATCGACATTTTCCGAAAAGTTTGCACATTCTTAAGGCCAGAACTGCCTGAAGGAGCGTTCCAATGCTTTTGCGATATATAAGAGAGTTTTCAATTACTGTCTTGGCTACAATGTTTGTCTTTGTGTTGGATCGAAAATCTCAATGGTTTGGCTGTTATATACCAAAATATCCAAAAAACGTCAATAAAAAACTTAAAGTCAAAATCGGGAGGCTCGATTTTCATTGTAGACATATGGTCCAGTAGACTTTTTTGCTCAGTTCAGCCCCAGGAATCAGAAACGCGAAGGGCCCATTAAGGTTTTCAAATCGCCCCGGCCTAATCTACAGTCTTCTTTTTTACGTCGTTTGTTAAGAACAACACAATCCATGAAATTTATATGATGATGTTGTTTATTAAGCTATCTTTGACACACAATCCATGCAATTTAGATGATGATATCGAATTCCGTTTGAAAGATAGATGCTGAAGCATCCAATTCTCAAGCAACACAAGGGTAACCTTTGTCAAATCCATTACATGTCCATATGAGAGCAAATAGCTCAGGACCAATAATATCTACAGTCTCCTTTTTTACGTCGTTTGTTAAGAACAACACAATCCATGAAATTTATATGATGATATCGAATTCTGTTTGAAAGATAGATGCAGAAGCATCCAAGTCTCAAGAAATACAAGGGTAAGCTTTGTCAAATCCATTACATGTCCATATGAGAGCATATATCTCATGACCCATAATTTCTACAGTCGCGTTTCTTACGTCGTTTGTAAAGCAAACTTTGACACACAATCCATGCTATTTATATTATGATATCGAATTCCGTTTCGAAGGTTGATGCAAAAGCATCCAAGTCTCAAGAAATAAAGGATAACGTTGTCAAATCTATCGCATGTCCATCTGAGAGCAAATATCTCATGACCAATAACATCTACAGTCTTGTTTCTTACGTTGTCTGTTAAGCTATCTTTGACACACAATCCATGCAATTTATATGATGATATCGAATTCCTTTTGAAAGATAGGTGCAGAAACAGCCAAGTCTCAAGAAATACATGGGTAACCTTCGTCAAATCCATTACATGTCCATATGAGAGCATATATCTCATGACCCATAATTTCTACAGTCGCGTTTCTTACGTCGTTTGTAAGGCAAACTTTGATACACAATCCATCCAATTTATATGTTGATAGATGCTGAAGCATCCAATTCTCAAGCAACACAAGGGTAACCTTTGTCAAATCCATTACATGTCCATATGAGAGCAAATAGCTCAGGACCAATAATATCTACAGTCTCCTTTTTTACGTCGTTTGTTAAGAACAACACAATATTTCAGGACTAAAAATATATACAGTGTCCTTTCCTACGTCGCTTGTTAAGCAAACTTTGACACACAATCCATGCAATTTATATGATGATATCGAATTCCTTTTGAAAGATAGACGCAGAAGCGTCCAACTCTCAAGATATACAAGGGTAAGCTTTGTCAAACCCATTACATGCCCATATGAGAGCAAATATCTCATGACCCATAATATATACAGTCTCGTTTCTTACGTCGTTTGTTAAGCAAACTTTGATGCATAATCCATGCAATTTATATGATGATATCGAATTCCGTTTGAAAGATAGATGCAGAAGTAGCCAAGCTATTTATATGATGATATCGAATTCCGTTTCGAAGGTTGATGCAGAAGCATCCAAGTCTCAAGAAATACATGGATAACCTTGTCAAACCTATCGCATGTCCATCTAAGAGCAAATATCTCATGACAAATAACATCTACAGTCTTGTTTCTTACGTTGTTTGTTAAGCTATCTTTGACACACAATCCATGCAGTTTATATGATGATATCGAATTCCTTTTGAAAGATAGGTGCAGAAAGAGACAAGTCTCAAGAAATACAAGGGTAACCTTTGTCAAATCCATTACATGTCCATATGAGAGCATATATCTGATGACCCATAATTTATACAGTCGCGTTTCTTACGTCGTTTGTAAAGCAAACTTTGATACACAATCCATGCAATTTATATGATGATATCGAATTCCGTTTCGAAGATAGTTGCAGAAGTATTCAAGTCTCAAGGAATACAAGGATAACCTTTGTCAAATCCATTACATACCCATATGAGAGCAAATATCTCATGACCCAAAATTTCTACAGTCCCGTTTCTAACGTCGTTTGTTAAACAAATTTTGACACACAATCCATGCAATTTATATGTTAATAGATGCTGAAGCATCCAATTCTCAAGGAACGCACGGGTAACCTTTGTCAAATCAATTACATGTCCATATGAGAGCAAATAGCTCAGGACTTATAATATCTACAGTCTCCTTTCCTACGTCGCTTGTTAAGCAAACTTTGACACACAATCCATGCAATTTATATGATGAGATCGAATTCCGTTTGAAAGATAGATGCAGAAGCAGCCAAGTTTCAAGAAATACAAGGGTAAGCTTTCTCAAACTATTTACATGTCCATATGAGAGCAAATATCTCATGACCAATAACATCTACAGTCTTGTTTCTTGCGTTGTTTATTAAGCTATCTTTGACACACAATCCATGCAATTTAGATGGTGATATCGAATTCCGTTTGAAAGATAGATGCTGAAGCATCCAATTCTCAAGCAACACAAGGGTAACCTTTGTCAAATCCATTACATGTCCATATGAGAGCAAATAGCTCAGGACCAATAATATCTACAGTCTTCTTTTTTACGTCGTTTGTTAAGAACAACACAATCCATGAAATTTATATGATGATATCGAATTCCGTTTCGAAGATAGTTGCAGAAGTATTCAAGTCTCAAGGAATACAAGGATAACCTTTGTCAAATCCATTACATACCCATATGAGAGCAAATATCTCATGACCCAAAATTTCTACAGTCCCGTTTCTAACGTCGTTTGTTAAACAAACTTTGACACACAATCCATGCAATTTATATGTTGATAGATGCTGAAGCATCCAATTCTCAAGGAACGCAAGGGTAACCTTTGTCAAATCAATTACATGTCCATATGAGAGCAAATAGCTCAGGACTTATAATATCTACAGTCTCCTTTCCTACGTCGCTTGTTAAGCAAACTTTGACACACAATCCATGCAATTTATATGATGATATCGAATTCCGTTTGAAAGATAGATGCAGAAGCAGCCAATTTTCAGGAAATACAAGGGTAAGCTTTCTCAAACTATTTACATGTCCATATGAGAGCAAATATCTCATGACCAATAACATCTACAGTCTTGTTTCTTGCGTTGTTTATTAAGCTATCTTTGACACACAATCCATGCAATTTATATGATGATATCGAATTCTGTTTGAAAGATAGATGCAGAAGCAGCCAAGTCTCAAGAAATACAAGGGTAAGCTTTGTCAAATCCATTACATGTCCATATGAGAGCATATATCTCATGACCCATAATTTCTACAGTCTCATTTCTTACGTCGTTTGTAAAGCAAACTTTGACACACAATACATGCTATTTATATTATGATATCGAATTCCGTTTCGAAGGTTGATGCAGAAGCATCCAAGTCTCAAGAAATACAAGGGTAAGCTTTGCCAAACCCATTACATGTCCGTATGAGAGCAAATATCTCATGACCTATAATACCTACAGTCTCGTTTCTTACGTAGTTGTTAAGCAAACTTTGGCACACAATCCATGCAATTTATATGATGTTATCAAATTCCGTGTCGAAGATAAATGCTGAAGCATCCAAGTCTCAAGTAATACAAGGGTAACCTTTGTCAAATCATAGCACATATCTTATGACCCGTAATATCTACAGTCTTGTTTCTTTCGTTATTTGTTAAGCAATCTTTGACACATTCCACGCAATTTATATATATGCAATTTATATGATGATATCGAATTTAGTTTCGAAGATACATAAATGCAGAAGCATCCCATTCTCAAGACATACAAGGGTAACCTTTGTCAAATCCATTACATCCCCATATGAAACCAAATATCTCATGACCCATAACAGTCTTGTTTCTTTCATTATTTGTTAAGCTATCTTTGACACACAATCCATGCAATTTAGATGATGATATCGAATTCCGTTTGAAAAATGGGTGCAGAAGCAGCCAAGTCTCAAGAAATAATAGGGTAAGCTTTGTCAAATCCATTACATGTCCATATGAGAGCAAATATCTCACGACAAATAACATCTACAGTTTTGCCTCTTACCTTTATTGTTAAGCTATCTTTGACACACAATCCACGCAACTCTCAAGAAATACAAGGGTAAGCTTTGTCAAACCCATTACATGTCAATTTGAGAGCCAATATCTCATGACCCATTATATCTACAGTCTCGTTTCTTACGTCTTTTGTTAAGCAAACTTTGAAAAACAATTCATGCAATTTATATGATGATATCGAACTTCATTTCAAAGATAAATGCAGAAGCATCCAAGTCTCAAGAAATACAAGGGTAACCTTTGTCAAATCCATTACATGCCCATATGAGAGCAAATATCTCATGACCCATAATATCTACAGTCTCGTTTCTTACGTCGTTTGTTAAGGAAACTTTGATGCATAATCCATGCAATTTATATGATGATATCGAATTCCGTTTGAAAGATAGATACAGAAGCAGCCAAGCTACTATTTATATGATGGTATCGAATTCCGTTTCGAAGGTTGATGCAGAAGCATCCAAGTCTCAAGAAATACATGGATAACCTTGTCAAACCTATCGCATGTCCATCTGAGAGCAAATATCTCATGACCAATAACATCTACAGTCTTGTTTCTTACGTTGTTTGTTAAGCTATCTTTGACACACAATCCATGCAGTTTATATGATGATATCGAATTCCTTTTGAACGGTAGGTGCAGAAAGAGACAAGTCTCAAGAAATACAAGGGTAACCTTTGTCAAATCCAATACATGTCCATATGAGAGCATATATCTCATGACCCATAATTTCTACAGTCGCGTTTCTTACGTCGTTTGTAAAGCAAACTTTGATACACAATCCATGCAATTTAAATGATGATATCGAATTCCGTTTCGAAGATAGTTGCAGAAGTATTCAAGTCTCAAGGAATACAAGGATAACCTTTGTCAAATCCATTACATACCCATATGAGAGCAAATATCTCATGACCCAAAATTTCTACAGTCCCGTTTCTAACGTCGTTTGTTAAACAAACTTTGACACGCAATCCATGCAATTTATATGTTGATAGATGCTGAAGCATCCAATTCTCAAGCAACGCAAGGGTAACCTTTGTCAAATCAATTACATGTCCATATGAGAGCAAATAGCTCAGGACTAATAATATCTACAGTCTCCTTTCCTACGTCGCTTGTTAAGCAAACTTTGACACACAATCCATGCAATTTATATGATGATATCGAATTCCGTTTGAAAGATAGATGCAGAAGCAGCCAAGTTTCAAGAAATACAAGGGTAAGCTTTCTCAAACTATTTACATGTCCATATGAGAGCAAATATCTCATGACCAATAACATCTACAGTCTTGTTTCTTGCGTTGTTCATTAAGCTATCTTTGACACACAATCCATGCAATTTAGATGATGATATCGAATTCCGTTTGAAAGATAGATGCTGAAGCATCCAATTCTCAAGCAACACAAGGGTAACCTTTGTCAAATCCATTACATGTCCATATGAGAGCAAATAGCTTAGGACCAATAATATCTACAGTCTCCTTTTTTACGTCTTTGTTAAGAACAACACAATCCATGAAATTTATATGATGATATCGAATTATGTTTGAAAGATAGATGCAGAAGCATCCAAGTCTCATGAAATACAAGGGTAAGCTTTGTCAAATCCATTACATGTCCATATGAGAGCATATATCTCATGACCCATAATTTCTACAGTCGCGTTTCTTACGTCGTTTGTAAAGCAAACTTTGACACACAATCCATGCTATTTATATTATGATATCGAATTCCGTTTCGAAGGTTGATGCAAAAGCATCCAAGTCTCAAGAAATAAAGGATAACCTTGTCAAATCTATCGCATGTCCATCTGAGAGCAAATATCTCATGACCAATAACATCTACAGTCTTGTTTCTTACGTTGTTTGTTAAGCTATCTTTGACACACAATCCATGCAATTTATATGATAATATCGAATTCCTTTTGAAAGATAGGTGCAGAAACAGACAAGTCTCAAGAAATACAAGGGTAACCTTTGTCAAATCCATTACATGTCCATATGAGAGCATATATCTCATGACCCATAATTTCTACAGTCGCGTTTCTTACGTCGTTTGTAAAGAAAACTTAGATACACAATCCATGCAATTTATATGATGATATCGAATTCCGTTTCGAAGATAGATGCAGAAGTATTCAAGTCTCAAGGAATACAAAGATAACCTTTGTCAAATCCATTACATATCCATATGAGAGCAAATATCTCATGACCCAAAATTTCTACAGTCCCGTTTCTAACGTCGTTTGTTAAGCAAACTTTGACACACAATCCATGCAATATATATGTTGATAGATGCTGAAGCATCCAATTCTCAAGCAACACAAGGGTAACCTTTGTCAAATCCATTACCTTTCCATATGAGAGCAAATAGCTCAGGACCAATAATATCTACAGTCTCCTGTTTTACGTCGTTTGTTAAGAACAACACAATCCATGAAATTTATATGATAATATCGAATTCTGTTTGAAAGATAGATGCAGAAGCAGCCAAGTCTCAAGAAATACAAGGGTAAGCTTTGTCAAATCCATTACATGTCTATATGAGAGCAAATATTTCAGGACTAAAAATATCTACAGTCTCCTTTCCTACGTCGCTTGTTAAGCAAACTTTGACACACAATCCATGCAATTTATATGATGATATCGAATTCCGTTTGAAAGATAGATGCAGAAGCAGCCAAGTCTCAAGAAATACAAGGGTAAGCTTTCTCAAACTAATTACATGTCCATATGAGAGCAAATATCTCATGACCAATAACATCTACAGTCTTGTTTCTTGCGTTGTTTATTAAGCTATCTTTCACACATAATCCATGCAATTTAGATTATGATATCGAATTCCGTTTGAAAGATAGATGCTGAAGCATCCAATTCTCAAGCAACACAAGGGTAACCTTTGTCAAATCCATTACTTGTCCATATGAGAGCAAATAGCTCAGGACCAATAATATCTACAGTCTCCTTTTTACGTCGTTTGTTAAGAACAACACAATCCATGAAATTTATATGATGATATCGAATTCTGTTTGAAAGATAGATGCAGAAGCAGCCAAGTCTCAAGAAATACAAGGGTAAGCTTTGTCAAATCCATTACATGTCTATATGAGAGCAAATATCTCATGACCCATAACATCTACAGTCTCGTTGCTTACGTCGTTTGTTAAGCAAACTTTGACACACAATCCATGCAATTTATATGATGATATCGAATTCGGCTTGAAAGATAGATGCAGAAGTCTCAAGAAATACAATCGTAACCTTTGTCAAATCCATTACATGTCCATATGACCCATAATATCTACAGTCTCGTTTCTTTCGTCGTTTGTTAAGCAAACTTTGATACACAATCCATGCTATTTATATGATGATATCGAATTCCGTTTCGAAGTCTGATTCAGAAGCATCCAAGTCTCAAGAAATACAAGGATAACCTTGTCAAATTTATCGCATGTACATCTGAGACCAAATATCTCATGACCAATAACATCTACAGTCTTGTTTCTTACGTTGTTTATTAAGCTATCTTTGACACACAATCCATGCAATTTATATGATGATATCGAATTCCTTTTGAAAGATAGGTGCAGAAACAGCCAAGTCTCAAGAAATACAAGGGTAACCTTTGTCAAATCCATTACATACCCATATGAGAGTAAATATCTCATGATATTGACACACAATCCATGCAATTTATATGTTGATAGATGCTGAAGCTCCAATTCTCAAGCAACACAAGGGTAACCTTTGTCAAAACAATTACATGTCCATATGAGAGCAAATAGCTCAGGACTAATAATATCTACAGTCTCCTTTCCTACGTCGCTTGTTAAGCAAACTTTGACACACAATCCATGCTATTTATATGATGATATCGAATTCCTTTTGAAAGATAGGTGCAGAAACAGCCAAGTCTCAAGAAATACAAGTGTAGCCTTTGTCAAATCCATTACATGTCCATATGAGAGCATATATCGCATGACCCATAATTTCTACAGTCGTGTTTCTTACGTCGTTTGTAAAGCAAACTTTGACACACAATCCATGCAATTTATATGATGATATCGAATTGCGTTTCGAAGATACTTGCAGAAGTATTCAAGTCTCAAGGAATACAAGGATAACCTTTGCCAAATCCATTACATACCCATATGAGAGTAAATATCTCATGACCCAAAATTTGTTAAGCAAACTTTGACACACAATCCATGCAATTTATATGTTGATAGATGCTGAAGCATCCAATTCTCAAGCAACACAAGTGTAACCTTTGTCAAATCAATTACATGTCCATATGAGAGCAAATAGCTCAGGACTAATAATATCTACAGTCTCCTTTCCTACGTCGCTTGTTAAGCAAACTTTGACACACAATCCATGCTATTTATATGATGATATCGAATTCCGTTTGGAAGATAGATGCAGAAGCAGCCAAGTCTCAAGAAATACAAGGGTAAGCTTTCTCAAACTAATTACATGTCCATATGAGAGCAAATCCCGCGGGGGATTGCTAGATCCTCTACCGGGACCCTCCCATTGGCGAATTGGGGACGTTCGACTCGCTAAATAAACGAGTCGGATACCAGGGAAATAAAATACCTGGGGGTGACCAAAAACTAGCCTAAGGCACTGCTGCCTGTGCCTTAGTATCACTGGAAGGCGGAAGTTGAGTGAACCGGAACGGCTATCATTGAAATACTATCGGCGCAGTGGCATCCACATAAACGGCGATTAAACGGCACCTATTATCCCAAGCGTCTGTCCTCCATGTTAGGAGCGGCTTACATATCACTGCTAGTCTGGAAGCTTAGATGGCAGCCCCATCCCAGAATCGAGTGCATCAGGGTAATCGCCTGGTCACTTTAAAACCCATGATTACAGAAACCACAAGAAGATACAACAATCAAAACCCCCCCTCGATGACGACCTTTGGAATGAAAACAAGGACACGATTTGGTACATGGAATATTCGCACAATGCTTGAACCCTCAAAACTTGCCCAGATAACAAAAGAGTTCTGCAGATATAAACTAACACTCCTTGGCCTCTGCGAAACAAGATGGCCGGACAATGGAGAATTTTCAGCAACCGATAATGTAACCTTTTTATACTCGGGCAAACCAGCTGGACAGCCAAGATCTAGTGGACAGCCAAGATCGTACGCGCGCTAGATACCTTACCGTGATACAGTGCTATGCCCCAACTGAGAACGCCGAAGATTTCGACAAGAGTGCTTTTTACAGCCAGCTCACAAATGTTTTAGATGCAACCCACAGAGGAGATATAAAGATCTTAATGGGCGATTTCAACGCCCAAGTAGGACCAGATAATAGAAATTTGGAATGTGTAATGGGCAAACACGGCATAGGAAGAATGAACGAAAATGGTACACTTTTGGCAGAAACATGCGCCAGCAACGCTCTTGTGATAGGTGGTACACTATTCCCTCACAAGAGAAAGCCACATGGATATCTCCGGATTGTTTAACGGAAAATCAGATAGACCACATCGCCATCAGTAAAACATGGAGAGGGTCACTTCTGGATGTGTGTGTAAAAAGAGGAGCAGATGTAGGTAGCGACCACCATTTACTGATAGGAACACTCAGGTTTAAGGTAGCTGCAATTAGAACAGAAAGAACAAAAAAAACGTAGACCACGATATGATGTTGCCAAACTACAAGAGGAGACCGTGCGAAACAGATACTCAAGGAATCTCGATGCAAAATATGCCGAATTACAAGCCGTCGAAAGTTCTAACGTAAATGATTACTGGGAAAAGGCTAAGTCCACAATTTTAGAAACAGCCGCCGAATGTCTAACTGCCACGAGAGCACCCAGGAAATGCTGGATATCAGACGATACGTGGATGCTCATCGAACAGCGGAAAAACATAAAGTCTCAACTAAACGCAGCCAGAACAAGATCGATAAAACTTACCTTAAACAGACACTACAATGAGTTGGATAAGAAAGTTAAAAAAAGTGTCAGAAACGACAAAAGACTTTGGGCAGAAAATATGGCTGTACAAGCGGAAACTGCAGCATCATCCAACAAAACAAAAGAAATGTACCAAACAATAAAGAAGCTCAGTGGAAAAAAGACAAAATTTTCAAAAGGTAAACCTTTAGTTGGCCCAGATGGAACATCACACACAAACAGCCAATCTCAACTCGAGGTATGGGTACATCACTATACCAACAATCTGTCCATAAACCAAACAGTTAGAAATTCAAATATCTGCAACTGTGAGCATCACGAGACAAGAGACGACATAAACACAGCACCTCCTTCCATAGACGAAATATGTCATGCCATATCATCTTTAAAAAATAGTAAATCAGCAGGCATTGACGAAATCGCACCTGAAATGTTAAAAGCAAACCCATTCACAAGTGCATTGATCTAACATCCAGTCGTCAACAAATTTTGGAGTACTGGGGAATTGCCATCCGACCTAAAGGAAGGACTGGTAATAAATGTGCCAAAAAAGGCAATCTTTCTCAATGCTCAAACTACAGGGGCATAACTCTTTTGAGCATGGCAAATAAAACAATTACATATATTTTAAACGACCGAATTTCATCAGCAATTGCACCCGAACTAAGAAAGCAGCAAGCTGGGTTTCGACAAAACTATTCCTGTGTGGATCACATAAATGCTCTAAGAATCATCATAGAGCAATCTATAGAACTAAGATCATCATTGTATCTAACGTTCATAGACTTTCAAAAAGCATTCGACACTATATCCCACAATGCCATATGGGCGCCCCTAGTATGCAAGTGTGTTCCAACAAAAATAATGTAGTATAACAATGTAGCGTAAATACAATGTCACACAGTGCCAACAAGAATATTTAATAAATGAAAGAATATTTTCATAACAAACCACCAACGACGAATTATGCTAACGCTGCACTTTATTCCATATGAACGCCAAGCCATTCATAATGTAAGCGTGCTGTTGTTGTTGTTGTTATTCTCGGGTTATTGCACTGTTTTGGTTTTCGATTGTTGTGACACATATTTTTCCCCTCTTTTCGTTTCTCTCTTAGTTTGTAAGACTTAGCATGTAAGAAGTTTTCTACATGTCAAATAGAGTAAGAGTAAATGTCAACCATATGTTTAAGCGGGAATTCCTCGATCTTGCTGACTATGAAGAAATTGTGTATAAAGTCGATGGAATTTCAATATTCAATCAATTATTGAACAACCAACAATAAACGAACAACGGGCTCTCGTTAGCCCTGAATAGAAATTCAAAAGTTGTTTTTTTGTGGTCTACATGGCGATCCTGCCAGCTTCGCACTAATTGCGATCCTTGCACCAGTTGCAAGACCTTGCTTAACTAAGCAAGGAGTTGTAATCCTTGCACAAGTTGCAAGACCTTGCTCACGTCAGCAAGGAGCAAAAAAAATAATAAATAAATAAATTTGAAAGCGAGATCTTTTGCCAGGATTGAAAATATAGTTTTTTTTTCTGAAGAAACTGCCGAGGCCAATCCGGCGCAGTCCAACACATGCCTGGTGTTGATGATAAAAAAGTGGGGCCGAAACCGCTGACAATTGAAGAATACAAGAGAAGAACGAGGAGGCCCAAGAAGGAGGACAAAATCAAGATTCCAAGAGTGAAGGCGCCAAAAAGACGAGGCGGCTATACGACCAAGTTAAGAAGACAGAGGAAAATTCTGCTTAGGGACATCAATGCTGACCCACCACCACCTTGGCATTTCGCATCCGGCCTGTGGTTGCGAATAGATAAAATAGACAGACAATTATATAATTATATTAACTATCGAATAAAAAGCGACCAATACATAGATCCTGAAGAAGTCAGCAAGCGTCCAATCGCTCTTGACATATCTTCCCAAGGGATCACTAAAATAGTATCAGAAAAACAGCAGATTCCTGCTGGAGAATCTGAATATATATATATATATATATATATATATATATATATATATATATATATATATATATATATATGGTAACATGGGGCGCCTTCGCCAAGTTTTTGTTCAATATGTTCTCATATCGACATCACTAAAGTTTTTCCAAATATTATTTTTGGTAAGAATATTAGCATGTCTTGACTATAAGTTTTGATATATAAATGATTATATTTTTGTTTTTAAAATATTATTTTTGAGAATTTACAAAATGTCTAAAAAGTGGCGAAGCCTCCCCACCCATGGGGTAGCTTCGCCATCGACATAGGACATATATCAACGGACTCTAAACTGGCATTTAACACACCTTCTCCCCAAATATCAACATTATGCATAAAAGGAACATGTTTTCTATTTAATAATCAAAAATGATTCTTAAATTTACAAAAAGAAACATATTCTAGCCGTTAATTGAAGTAGGTACCTTGAATTTGGGCATAAAAATGAAATTTTTGCCAAATTAGATAGGTTTAGCACAATATTTGATTTCAACTTCACATTATAGCGTGGTATATCAATAGCATAAACAATTTAAGTTAAACCTGACATATTTCTCACATTAACCCACAACAACCCTATCATGGCGTAGCCGCCCCACCCCCTACATAGTTCATAATATGAATATAATGACATTTATAATTACTTTTATCATGCAAATTATTTTGATTTATATTCTTCAGTAGTTGTCTATTAACGGTATAAAATATAATTTTGATATCACAAAAGGTATACAAGATATTACAAAATATACCTACCATGAATATTTTCCGCAATACCCCAAAAACATGAAACCGCGTTCATCAGCAATCATATATTTGATAGAAATTCCAACTTTTGGGAGATGAAAGATCTTCGTTAAACTCACAATTTTCCCTTTAGCGGCATTTTTCTAGCAGTTATAATTATGAAGAAAATCGGCGCTGGCGAAGGCGCCCCAGTGGCGAAGCCGCCCCATGTTACCATATATATATATATATATATATATATATATATATATATATATATATATATATATATATATATATAAAAATTTTGTCAGAATAAATTAAAATAAAATGCAGGAAAATAGAAAACAAGTATTAAAATTATGAAATTAAGTGAAGAGAATATAATTATAAAAAAACCGCAAATAAAATATTAATGTAAATGTATTAAATAAATTAAAGAGAATATAATTATGTAAAAAAACACAAGTAACAATATTAATGTAATATGGGCAAGCAGCTATCTAAAGTAGAACGGCCAAACGCCAACGTTATAAATGACGTTAAAGTAATCGAAAGGGAGGTTAACCTATCAAAAATTGAAATCTGTCTAGAATTCATGTCAGTTTTTATAATTTTGAATTTCGTGATTAAGGCTTATTCCATTCATAATAAAATGCTTAAGAAGAAGTACACAGCTAGGAATAGTATAGAAAAAATCTAAACATGGAATGGGAATTGTTAGAAAAATTGTTTGAAGCTGAAAAGGAAAAATTTAAGAAATCATACAAATGCGTGAACAAAAATATTCACATTAGAGACGAAATGGTAAAAAAGCATTTAGGTATTCTGGCAAGTTCATTTGAAAGCATACGGCTACTAATAATAAAATATAAAAACAAATTAACAGAAGAACACGTCAAATATACTAATGACCTTTATTGGTCACTAAGAGATCAATTAGTAAAAATCTTGTCAAAATACCAGCTCGATAAAAAAGTTCCACATTCTATACAAGAGCAATTCCAGATAGATTTAAATATATTGATACCCGCGGTAGGGACTGGAGTCCTAAAAACTTTACAGGAAGAAATTAATTCAGATTTTGAGGACGATTCAACAGAAACAGACATGACAGAAACAACAGTAGACTATATCATGACACACGTCACCAGGGTTGTCCCGGAATTTGATGGCAACCCAGATAATTTGCAAGCATTCTTAGACGCACTAGTGGTTGTTGACGGGTTTAAAGGCAATCAAGAAGCCTTCGCAATTAGCATCATACGGACAAAATTAAAAGGACATGCGGGACTCATTCTGGAGAATGAACCACAATAAAAGAAATAGCGGAAAAATTTAAAAAACCCATTAAGGGAGAATCTGTCATGGTCGTGACAGCAAAGCTTATGAGTATTAAGCAAAATAATAAATCTCCTACCGCATATTGTGGTGAAATTCTAGCTCTGGAAAAGTTGTTAGAAAAGGCATATGTCTCAGAGGGTCAGACGCATAAGAGTGCAATAATGAATGCAACCAGAGTTGCTGTCCAAGCCATGTACAGAAACTGTTCCATGGAAAAGGTCAAACTAATTATGGAAGCGGGTCAATTTAAAAATATGGATGAAGCTATTGGCAAGTTTGTCACAAGTTTTACGGAATCATCCGGACAACAAGGCTCCGTTCTATATTACAAAAACAACAATTTCCGTGGGCGTGGACATTAAGGTTATGACTTTTTTACAACCTCATATCACTGTATCATAGCGTGATGAGTTTTGCCATAAGATTACATAAAATCTTAATTATAAGGTGATTCGGTGAAAAAACCTCACGCACAAAATGATTTTAAAATTTGAATTTATCAAAATTATGGACAATTTTTTGAAGTCACTGAAAACAGATATATAATTGAAAATAAACTTTAGAGCCACATGAGATAATTAAAATGACATAAAATTTATTTCTCACTATTTTTCTTCAATTCTGAGAATCGTAAAAATGTGGTAAACGCTTTTATTCAAAAATATAATTTTTTAACAAAAAACAAAAAAATTTAAATGTTTTCAAAGTGACTTTTTTCGCGACTTTTTTAATATATGAATGAATTAAATGTTATTATAGTTATTAGTAGGCTTATATTTATTCATTCGTGCAACAAAAAATAATTTTTTGAAAAATTTTTTTTTTTCATTTTATATATTTTTTCAAAAAATTATTTTTTTAAAATCGATTTGTGCGTGAACTTTTTTTATATTTCAATGGAATAAACGATAGCATAGTGATTAATAGGCAAAAGTTCATTCATCCCTGCTACAGGAAATCATTTTTGAGGAAAAATGTCAAAAAGTCATAACCCTAGTGGACATAATAATCGTGGAAGACATAGAGGTAGAGGAAACTACCATAACAATAACTACAATAACAATGGCAACTACAATAATAGCAACTATAATAATCGTAATAACAATAACAATAGAGGACGTGGTAGAAATTGTTACAACAATAATAATAACCGAAATGTTAACGTCGCTTATAGAAATGACGACAGTTCGGGAAACTCGAACGATCCCCTAAGAGTAGAACAATAGAGAAGAAAGTGTATAATGTCCACCTTAACTTTGGCTTATTCGCTCAATTGCTCATTAACGAAACAAATACAATAATCACACTTTTAGTAGACACTGGAGCAGATATTTCATTGATAAAAACACACAACGTTCAATCATATAGCATAAATAGAAACAATATTACAACAATTAGCGGTATAGGACAAGGTAAAGTAAGAACAATTGGAAGAATAGAAATTGATTTGCGATTCCAAAACTATTTCATACCCGTTGATTTTCATGCAGTTAGCGATGACTTCCCAATACCTTGTGACGGAATCATCGGTATGGATCTCATGAAAAAATTCAATTGTATATTAAATTTTCAGGAAGATACAGATTACCTCATCCTACGACCAAGTAATGTTCCAAAACCGTTAGAAATACCTTTAATGAATACATGCAACGAAGATATTATTTTACCTGCAAGGTCAGAAGTTATACGACAAGTAAAACTGATGACCACGTTTAAAGAGGTGTTGATACCAAATCATGAACCACAACCTGGTGTGTTCATAGCAAACACCAAAGTAACATCTGACAATGCATATATTCGAATTTTGAATACTAATCAACACACAGTTAAGTTAAAGAACCACAAGATTTTAACTGAAGATATTACTGATTACGAAATAATAAATAACAGTAAAGATAACAGTCAAAGAAAGTCTGAAATAATTAAAACATTAAAGAAAAATTTTCCAGAAAGATTCAGTAAAATATTAACGGAACATTGTTCTGAATACAGTGATATCTTTGGTATAGAATCAGAAACTATTTCTACAAATAATTTTTATGAGCAAAAGTTAAGGCTAAAGGATAAAGAACCAGTGTACATTAAGAACTATCGTATACCACATACACACAAAGATGAAGTAGACAGACAGGTAAAGAAACTCGTAGATGACAACATTGTCGAACCATCTCAATCAGAGTATAATAGTCCATTGCTGTTAGTACCGAAAAAATCACTCCCGAATTCTAAAGAAAAAAGATGGAGATTGGTTATAGACAAATAAATAAGAAGCTAGTGGCTGATAAATTTCCATTACCTAGAATAGATGATATCTTAGACCAACTCGGAAGAGCTAAGTATTTTTCCTGTTTAGACTTAATGTCAGGATTTCACCAAATCCCTTTAGAGGAAAAATCTAGAGATATTACTTCCTTTTCGACAGGTAACGGTTCTTATCGATTTACTAGATTACCATATGGACTGAAAATAGCACCAAATTCTTTTCAAAGAATGATGACATTTGCTTTTATCGGATTAAAACCTGAACAAGCATTTTTGTATATGGATGACTTAGTTGTCCTGGGTTGCTCAGAGAAGCATATGCTTTCGAATTTAACTGACGTTTTTAGGTTATGTCGTGAGAAGAATCTCAAACTACATCCTGCAAAATGTTCATTCTTTATGCAAGAAGTAACATACCTTGGTCATAAATGTACTGATAAAGGGATACTACCAGATGATAGTAAATACTCGGTCATACAAAATTATCCAATACAAAAAGACGCTGATAGTGCAAAAAGATTTGTAGCTTTTCTTTTCTCGACTTCACTGTCGAGTATCTTAGGGGGAAAGATAACCATATAGCAGACGCACTATCGCGCATTACAATAGATGATCTTAAAAGTATAAACAATGGTACAAACTTCATACTAAGAATTACAACAAGATCTATGACTAAAAAAGGAGTTAATAAGGCAGTAGAAGAGACAAGTAAGCATCATCAAAGAAATATAAATGATAAACCCCGTATATATGTACCATTAAATAACGCTGACGTCAGAAAATATTATAAATTGAAAATTACACCTGGACGATGTTATATCAAAAAGCGTAAGGTTTCAATTGCATATATACAAATAAATGATTTGTTTATTAATGGGAAACTTGACTTAGGACAATTTTTCCCAAGGCTCGAAGAAGTGGCTGGAAAACATCATATTGATAAATTACAAGTGGCACCTAGTGAGAAAATATTTGAATTTAACTCTATAGAGGAATTTATAAATGAGGGCAATAATAAATTGAATAGAATAAAAGTAGCGCTACTAAATAAGGTGACCCACATTAATGATAAAGATGCACAAAAGATTAAAGAAATATTAAATAAATACCATGACGACCCTATAGAAGGAGGTCATGCTGGAATTCTAAGGACGCTAGCAAAGATTAAAAGATATTATTATTGGAAAAATATGTCTAAAGATATTAAAAAATATGCCAAAGCGTGCCTAAAATGCCATACTGCTAAACAAACAAAACACTTAAAAACTCCAATGACAATAACGCCAACACCGACGAGTGCATTTGACACCGTTTACGTTGATACTATTGGCCCATTTCCAAAATCAGAACAAGGAAATGAATATGCCGTCACATTGATATGCGATATGACAAAATACTTAGTCGCTATACCGGTCAGTGACAAAAGTGCAAAAACAATTGCTAAAGCGATATTTGAGAACTTTATTCTCACCTACGGTCCAATGAAGACGTTCATTTCGGACATGGGAACAGAATATAAAAACACCCTACTAGAAGAAATATGCAATTTACTTAAAATACAAAAACTAACTTCGACAGCATATCATCATCAAACACTTGGTACAACTGAAAGAAGTCACAGAACTTTTAATGAATATGTTAGATCTTACATATCAGTTGATAAAAGTGATTGGGATATATGGCTTAAATATTTCATGTATTGTTTCAATACAACACCTTCAACCGTACGTGATTACTGTCCATACGAATTAGTTTTTGGTAAACTTCCGAATATGTTCAGTCAATTCGCAGAAGTAGATAAAATTGCACCATTATATAATATAGACAATTATGCCAAAGAAACTAAGTTTAGGTTAGAAGTAGCACATAAGAGAGCTCAACAAAGACAGAAAGAAATATATGATAAGAAAAGTATTGATTGTAACATTAAAATTGGCGATTTGGTTTTACTACGAGATGAAGCTAGCCATAAATTTGATCCGAAATACAAAGGACCATACAAAATTAAAGAAATTTTACAAAACAATAATATAAAAATTTTTGAAAAAGAAACAAAGAAAGAACAAATAGTTCATAAAAATAGACTTAAGATTTATAACCCATAAGTCATAAAATGTAGCATTTAAGAAAACACTTAAATCATATATGTAAACAATCATTAAAATACACTTAAGATTTTTTTTCAAATATACTTGTAATAAACGTGGATCCACTTTAGATGTTTAAGAATTTTTAACAAAATTTTATGTTTACAATAAATATGTCTAATTTTAAGTATGTACGTTTAATATTACAAAGAATGTCCACATAATTCAAAAGAAATTATATGAACATTCTTCCGAAAAGGGGAGGTGTAGTATAACAATGTAGCGTAAATACAATGTCACACAGTGCCAACAAGAATATTTAATAAATGAAAGAATATTTTCATAACAAACCACCAACGACGAATTATGCTAACGCTGCACTTTATTCCATATGAACGCCAAGCCATTCATAATGTAAGCGTGCTGTTGTTGTTGTTATTCTCGGGCTATTGCACTGTTTTGGTTTTCGATTGTTGTGACACATATTTCTCCCCTCTTTTCGTTTCTCTCTTAGTTTGTAAGACTTAGCATGTAAGAAGTTTTCTACATGTCAAATAGAGTAAGAGTAAATGTCGACCATATGTTTAAGCGGGAATTCCTCGATCTTGCTGACTATGAAGAAATTGTGTATAAAGTCGATGGAATTCCCAATATTCAATCAATTATTGAACAACCAACAATAAACGAACAACGGGCTCTAGTTAGCCCTGAATAGAAATTCAAAAGTTGTTTTTTTTTTGTGGTCTACAATAATCGACCTTATTAAAGCTCTCTATGATGACTTACACTGCAGAATTTTGCACGACGACTTAACTAGCCAGAGAATTAAAATATGTGCAGGAGTAAGACAAGGATGCGTATTATCGCCGCTCCTTTTTAACATTGTTTTAGATACGGTCATGGCTGCTGCGACGCGGGAGCTTGGCGGCATCATTTGAGGTTTAAACGGCAGATTGACTGATTTAGGACTACGCTGATGATATTTGCCTTTTGTCGCATCAGAACTCAAACATGCAACATCAAATCAACCAAGTTCAGGAGTATGCGCAGAGAGCTGGCCTTCATATAAATGTATCCAAGACTAAATGCATGCGCATCAATGCTGGAAACGCAACACCATTAACCTTGGACAACACCGCTTTGGAAGAAGTAGAAGAATTTATCTATCCCGGCAGTATGTTAACGTCGACAGGAGGCTCTGAAGCAGATATAAATAGCCGCATGCGAAAGGCAAAATAAGCATTCGGAGCACTCAACAATATATGGAGATCATCGCAAATCAGACGGAGTACAAAAATACGACTATTCAACTCAAATGTAAAATCTGTTCTATTGTACGGATGCGAAACATGGAACATGTCCTCAAGAATAGCGAACTCACTCCAGGCATTCGTCAATAGATGCTTAAGAAGAATTTTGAGAATACATTGGCCTAATGTGATTACAAACCAATCTCTTTATGAAAGGTGCAACCAAAATCCAATAGTCAAGGAAATCAGACTAAGAAAATGGAGATGGATCGGTCATACACTGAGGAAACAAGAAGGAAATATTGCCAAAGAAGCCCTTGAGTGGAACCCGCAAGGTAGCCGCCGTAGAGGTAGACCTTTGCTAACGTGGAGACGGCAAGTTTTAGAAGAACTGAGGAAGGCGAATAAATCATGGAATGAAATTAAAATTTTAGCTTTAAATAGAAATAATTGGAAAAATTTTGTTGTGGCCCTATGTTCCACCTGGGAACCTGGATATTAATAATAATAAATAATGAGAGCAAATATCTCATGAGCAATAACATCTACAGTCTTGTTTCTTGCGTTGTTTATTAAGCTATCTTTGACACACAATCCATGCAATTTAGATGATGATATCGAATTCCGTTTGAAAGATAAATGCTGAAGCATCCAATTCTCAAGCAACACAAGGGTAACCTTTGTCAAATCCATTACATGTCCATATGAGAGCAAATAGCTCAGGACCAATAATATCTACAGTCTCGTTGCTTACGTCGTTTGTTAAGCAAACTTTGACACACAATCCATGCAATTTATATGATGATATCGAATTCTGTTTGAAAGATAGATGCAGAAGCAGCCAAGTCTCAAGGAATACAAGGGTAAGCTTTGTCAAATCCATTACATGTCCATATGAGAGCAAATATCTCATGACCCATAACATCTACAGTCTCGTTGCTTACGTCGTTTGTTAAGCAAACTTTGACACACAATCCATGCTATTTATATGATGATATCGAATTCCGTTTGAAAGATAGATGCAGAAGCAGCCAAGTCTCAAGAAATACAAGGGTAAGCTTTGCCAAATCCATTACATGTCTGTTAAAAACATACATACTTACATAGCTTATATTTATTTACTATTTTTATTTTTGTTTTCACACTCTGTATTTTAATTGTCCAAATTGCCAATAAAGCATTATTCAGTCATTAATTAAAGTAAGTCAATAGTTTTTATCGTTAATGTGACCTATATTTAAATTCACTTAGTTTGTAATATTTATAAATTTCATTTCTTTACATTTTTTTGTATGCATAATATTTGGCTTAGTCATCATTTATGTTAAGAAAGTATTGTTATAAAAGAGTGAAATCAATAAAGATAAACAGTCGTTTTTAGTACTACAATCCGCCACCTCTTTTAATTATTAGTCGACTGTTCCCTTCAAGTTCATGTGCTTGTAAGGAACAACCCGAAAGAGAATCTTAAGTGCCGATTCAAGTTTATGTGCTTGAATGGAGTAACACCAGATTCTAATTAGATTAACATTATTTGGTGACACCGACGTGATTGTTTCGGTTTATGTATAACGCGTTGTGGAATCAAAGAAGAGACGATCAAAAAGTTGTGGAGTCAAATCACAGATTTGTACGACGAAATTTGGCAGCAGATTGAGGACCCTTCCAGAATCGGGCTAGATCAAGATAGCTACGATAGCCTAGAAGATACGGTTCAACATAACCTAATTCGGCTGGCGGTCCTGAAAGACAAATGCTCTGACAATGCAACAAACGCAACTCTACTGGGAAGTAACTTGGCAACATACAGCGCACTTCCGCTACCGAAGGTAACAATCCCTCAATTCAATGGGGATTGCTTGAAGTAGCGACAGTTCTATGAACTGTTTTTGGAGATGGTTGACAAACAGCCACTCCCCAACGTCCAAAAAATGTGGTATCTCAAAACGAATTTGTCGAGCGAGGCTGACAAACTCATAAGCCATCTTTCGTCGTTTGTTAAGCAAACTTTGATACACAATCCATGCATTTATATGATGATATCGAATTCCGTTTGAAAGATAGATGCAGAAGCAGCCAGGTCTCAAGAAATACAAGGGTAAACTTTGTCAAATCCATTACATGTCTGTTAAAAACATACATACTTACATAGCTTATATTTATTTACTATTTTTATTTTTGTTTTCACACTCTGTATTTTAATTGTCCGAATTGCCAATAAAGCATTATTCAGTCATTAATTAAAGTAAGTCAATAGTTTTTATCGTTAATGTGACCTATATTTAAATTCACTTACTTTGTAATATTTATAAATTTCATTTCTTTAAATTTTTTTGTATGCATAATATTTGGCTTAGTCATCATTTATGTTAAGAAAGTATTGTTATAAAAGAGTGAAATCAATAAACAGTCGTCTTTTAGTACTACAATCCGCCATCTCTTTTAATTATTAGTCGACGGTTTCCTTCAAGTTCATGTGCTTGTAAGGAAGAACCCGAAAGAGAATCTTAAGTGCCAATTCAAGTTTATGTGCTTGAATGGAGTAACACCAGATTCTAATTAGATTAACATTATTTGGTGACCCCGACGTGATTGTTTCGGTTTATGTATATTGCGTCGTGTATATTAAATTCGAATCCTCGTGTCCGCACATCTTTGCTGATTCTATAATCAACCTCAGATACAACAGATCCTTGCAGATTCAGCACGCCACCTCAGACACAACAGATCCTTGCAGATTCTACACTCAACGTCGGATACAACACAAATCCTTGCAGATTCTACACGCAACTTTGGATACATCGCATCGCGGAGAATTTACACAAGAACATTGGAGAAAAGTTTAGTTCAACGATGGACTATATCGAGGCGGAATTAGACAAATTGAAGTCTGCCAAGAGCAGGCCAGGGCCAAAGGAAAATGCCCAAAAAACTAGTTCAAAAGTCCAAACATCTGTCCTGGTAGAGGAACCTGCATCTGCCCAAGTTGAGGGGCTGGCCCGAAGGATAAAAGCTAGAATGGCTGCCCTTATGCGCCATCTGCAGAGCTTGGACAATATCGAAACCGGACAATCAAATCAATTTTATGGAATCAAAGAAGAGACGATCAAAAAGTTGTGGAGTCAAATCACAGATTTGTACGACGAAATTTGGCAGCAGATTGAGGACCCTTCCAGAATCAGGCTAGATCAAGATAGCTACGATAGCCTAGAAGATACGGTGCAATATAACCTAATTCGGCTGGCGGTCCTGAAAGACAAAAACTCTGACAATGCAACAAACGCAACTCTACTGGGAAGTAACTTGGCAACATACAGCGCACTTCCGCTACCGAAGGTAACAATCCCTCAATTCAATGGGGATTGCTTGAAGTAGCGACAGTTCTATGAACTGTTTTTGGAGATGGTTGACAAACAGCCACTCCCCAACGTCCAAAAAATGTGGTATCTCAAAACGAATTTGTCGAGCGAGGCTGACAAACTCATAAGCCATCTAGCCTTGACAGAGGAAAACTACAAAACAGCATGGATGTTGCTTCAAGATCGTTACAACAATAAACGAATTCTTGTTTCAACACTGGTAGAAATAAAGGCTCTGAATGACACCACGAGGGAATGCATGCTAGCCCTGAAAAATTTGGATATCGACACTTCGTCGTGGGACGCTCTACTGATCCAATTGATCATGAAAAAATTGGATCAGACGCTGTACATACGATTCATACAATCGTTAACAAAGACGAATGAAGTCCCTACCATGAATGAGCTATTTGCATTTTTGGAGCTGCAATTTGAGTCGATGGAATCAATTGGAAAAGTGGCAACTACTCAAAAAGGTTCAAGCAAAACTGTTTCGTCCATAGCATCAATGGAGGATAACAGCAAATGCAGCCTATGCAAAAAACGGCCACCATCCCATCTATCGTTGTAAACAATTTTTGGCAATGAGGGAATCTGAGAGACTCAAATGGGTACAACAACATAAAATGTGTACGAACTGCTTTCAATACGATCATGTATCGAAAGCATGTACTTCTAGTAACTGCAAAATATGTAGTAATAAGCACAATACTTTACTACATTTGCCAAGCAAATCGAAGACATCTTCAATAGCTTCGAATCAATCACCAACCACAAGGAATGATGCCGCACCAGTCAACACAGCTGCAATCTCGTCAGCATCAGTCGAAGATCAGAAGAACGTAATTCTAGCTACTGCTAAGGTTATCATCAAGGCTGCAAACGGTATGTCAGGCGAATTTAGAGCGGTACTCGACTCGGGCTCACAAGTGAACCTTGTGACTGAAAGGCTGATAAAAAAGTTATCACTTAGAACCAGGGATGCCTCATGGGCCATTGAGGGAGTTGTGCAGATGTTATCTAATAATTCTGAATTTTCATCTGATTTGGAGGCGTTGGTTTTGCCAACAATTATACCAGCGCAACCGAATCACGATCTGGACATCTCTAGATGGCAGATCCCACAGAATATTAAATTAGCGGATCCCAACTTTAACACGCAAGGAAAGGTTGATATTCTACTTGGAGCAGAGTTCTACTTTAGCCTAATGCAGCCAGGTACAATACAACTCAGTGGCAATCAACCCATACTACAAAATACTGCGCTCGGCTGGATTGTTGGCGGCTTAATAGAACAAACCTCAACGGACGTCCCACCAGCAGCGTTGACATGTGCAATTTTCGATAGTGAAACGTCACTAGAACAAGCAATCGAAAAACTATGGAAGCTCTAGGAAGTAGAAGCGCGTGAGAAAGTAATGTCTCCGCTAGAGAAGCTGTGTGAATCTCACTACAAACCTCAACGGACGTCCCACCAGCAGCGTTGACATGTGCAATTTTCGATAGTGAAACGTCACTAGAACAAGCAATCGAAAAACTATGGAAGCTCTAGGAAGTAGAAGCGCGTGAGAAAGTAATGTCTCAGTAATGTTCAGACGGATGGATACGGTCGTTTCATTGTCAGGCTCCCTTTCCGAGAATCTCCAACTGCATTGGGGAAATCACATGCAATGGCGTATAACCGATTTATGAGCATGGAACGCCGGCTTCTACAGAAGGAAGACATCCGAAGTCAATACATTAAGTTTATGCAAGAATACGAACAATTGGGACACATGCAAAAGATTGACGTGGGAACGGTATCAAACCCAAAATATTTTATCCCGCATCATTGTGTCCGCAAACCGGATAGTACCACAACAAAACTAAGGGTCGTATTTGATGCATCCGCAAAAACCTCATCAGGTTGTTCGTTAAATGATTTGATGTACACTGGGCCAACTGTCCAAAGTGAACTTTTTTCTATATTGCTGCGTTTTCGATTGCCAAAATTTGTCTTCACCACAGACATTGAAAAGATGTATAGGCAAATACTACTACATCCTGATGATCAAAAATATCAACTGATTATATGGAGAGAAGATACGACGCATCCTGTTAGTTATTACAAGCTGAATACTGTCACATATGGCACTCGTACAGACCTTATCTTGCTACAAATGTTTGCAGAAAATTGCAGACGACAACATGGATCGTTATCCACTTGGATCAAAGATGCTCAAGGAAAACTTTTATATGGATGATGGGCTCAGTGGTGCCGACAGCCCTTGAAACTCAAAAGGAATTGATAGCTATTTTGAAGCAACATGGTTTCAATTTAAGAAAATGGTCTTCGAATTCTCTTAGATTGCTGAAAGATATACCACATAGCGACCGAGAAGTCAACTTAGATTTGGATGAAAATATAAACAAAACAATAAAAACATTGGGGTTATATTGGATGCCTCAAGCAGACCAATTTTGCGTGAAGACAAATATCGACCATCATCAAGCAATATCAAAGCGCTCAGTTACGTCTGAACTTGCAAAACTGTTCGACCCTCTTGGTCTACTGGCTCCGGTTGTTGTGAAAGCAAAGATATTTATGCAACAGCTGTGGCAGTTTACATTAGATTGGGATGAACCATTACCAGAGACACTTTGTGCTACTTGGAAAACATTTCGATGTGAATTGGAAGGTCTCAACTACTTCAAAATACCTCGACATGTATTTTGTGGGGAAATTCCAACAAAAACACAATTACATGTGTTTGCCGATGCATCTGAAAGAGCTTTTGGCGCAGCTGTATACATCCGATAATTTACGAATGATAGGCGCGTAACGGTGCGTCTTATCTGTGCTAAATCCAGGGTGGCTCCTTTGAAGCAACAAAAATTGCCTCGACTGGAACTATGTGCCGCAGTAGTAGCAGCTCAGCTAGCTAACAGAGTAAAGGTTAATTTAAGGCTTCAAGACCATCCTATGTTTCTTTGGACCGATTCGGAAATTGTACTGGCCTGGATAAAATCACAGTCAACTTTATATAAGACTTTTGTTGCTAATAGGGTATCGATTATCCAAACATTAACATTACCAGAAAAATGGAAACACGTACCATCGAAAGAAAATCCAGCCGACTTTAACCATCAGATCTGGCTAAATGTCGATTATGGTTCCATGGACCAGTTTTTCTTCATGGAAAAGAGGAGCCATGGCCGGCAAAACTTTGTTCTCAAAATGCTATTACTAATAACATGGAGTTAAAGGGAGCAGCTACTGCAGGAATAGTAACTGCTGACATCAATTTCATTTATGGAATCGAACACAAAAATTCCTTCAGGAAATTGCAAAGAATCGTGGCGTACGTGCTTAGATTTACAAGAAACTCTCGGATACCAAGGAAGGAACGGCTTGAAAATATAGCACTTACTCCCAAACAGTTGGATCAATCCCTTCGCTTAATTACTCACGCTATACAATCTACCGAGTTCGCAGTCGAAATAAAAGAGTTGAAGGCTGAAAAGCAACCGAGCAAGCATAGTTCTTTATGCAGTCTATCACCGTTTTTGGATGATGAAGGTATCATTCGCGTCGGAGGAAGATTGGAACATTCCATGCTACAACCAGATGCAAAACATCCGATAATATTACCATATAACGATTCTTTCGTGAAATTGCTCTTCAAGATGACTCATGAAGAGAATAAGCACTGTCGGCCCCAAGCGCTGTTAAACACAATTAGGCAGCGATTTTGGCCAATCAAAGGCAAAATAACAGCAAGATCAACTGTTCAAAAATGCGTACGATGTACTAGAGCGCGTCCGCAGCTTTATGAACAAGTAATGGGTAATCTGCCAGCAACGAGGATAGTTCCTGCTCGACCGTTCATAAACACTGGAGTAGACTATTGTGGACCATTTCGGGTTCATTACAAGGTGAGGGGCTAACGGCCAACCAAGGCCTACGTAGCTGTGTTCTGCTGCTTTGCAACAAAAGCGGTTCATTTAGAACTGGTATCCGATTTGTCCACTGAAGCTTTCTTTGGTGCTCTAAAGCGGTTTATTGCACGACGTGGGCACTGCCAGAACATATATTGTGACAATGCTACAAACTTTGTCGGAGCCAAAAATAGTTTAGCGGAATTATCTGAAAGCACATATGCTACTAAAGCGAAAGAAGAAATAATATCAGCTTCCAGTGCTAAGGGCATACAATTTTATTTTATTCCACCGAGAGCTCCTCATTTCGGTGGTTTGTGGGAAGCTGCAGTAAAGTCTGCAAAACGTCTCTTAGTACGCAGTGTTTCAACAGAAACACTAACATTTGAAGAACTAGAGACAATTATCGTAGAAATCGAAGCTATTTTAAATTCCCGTCCTCTCACGCCACTATCAAACGACCCAGATAGCCTTGAAGCATTGACACCGGGACATTTTCTAATAGGAGAAGCTCTAACTTCACAAGTAGACAGCAGAGCAGATACTGTGAAGACATCCAGTACGTCACATTGGAAATTGATTTCTCATATCAAGCAGCAGTTCTGGAAAAGGTGGTCAGAAGAATACCTACATGAACTTCAACAGCGAAACAAATGGAGGAAAAAGATGGACAATCTTAAAGAAGGAGATATGGTCATTATCAAGGAAGACAATATACCCCCAATGAAGTGGCCATTAGGAAGAATTCTTAAGGTGTGAGGACGGAGCTGTAAGAGTTGCAGAAGTAAAAACGCAATCGGGAATATTCAAGCGGGCCATTCACAGACTGGCTCCCTTATTTCCAGAAGGTCAAGATGAAGTGTCTAAAGACAGCCATTCTGCGCAAGACGGTTCAATTTCGGCAACGGGTCAATCCCTAGAAGACGAGGATGAAAGAGATGTCATTCCGGCAAAAAGAGTGAAGATGGCGTAAAGCCCGGCAATACTATCAGTATTGTTAGCACTGCTCCTGATGCCTATAATCCTATGCAACCACCTGTACTTCATCAGGAAGAGATGTGCAACATATTTGTAAACAATCATCTGTTTAAGAATGAATTGCTACAAGAGAAGGAGTTATTTATCAATAGGCGCCTTAGAAGATCTCCATTTAACATAGTTGGCAATATTGCCCGTTCTCTTTTAGGCGTTCTTGATGCAGATTACGCTGAAGAAATGTCGAAAACTATCAACAGAGCAAGGAACGAGCAGGATCACATGACAATATTACTTAAAAATCAAACGTCGATAATTGACTCAACCATTAATATCATCAAACAGGATGAGATCAGCAATCAGCGAAAAATACAAGAGATCTCAGAAATGGTTGACAGGATCAAGAATGATGTCGCTAAGGAATCTTCCCAATTAAGCAACTCACAACTTGTTGGACTCTTGTCAACGTACTTGACATTATTCGCCATAAACCTTCAGCGAGTAGATTCCGAAATCATCAGTGTGCTTACCGATACACATAATGGCAAAATAAGCCCACTGTTACTGTCTCCTCATCAATTGAAGGAAGAAATTAGCGTTATCAAAGCTAATCTTCCAATTTCGCATGCTTTGCCAACTGCCGGTGATAACTTGATTGAACTATATAAGCTTATGAGCGTCAAGGGAGCAGTAACAAAATATGAAGTCATCTTTGAAGTCAAGGTACCCTTAGTCAATCAACAGTTTTTTGAACTATTCAAGGTAGTACCTGTTCCAACCATAAAAAATGACACTTTAATCGCTATTCAGCCAGAAACATCGTACAAGGCTACAGATGCCCACAGAGATGAATATATACTTTTCCAATCAGAGGACATATCAAGATGCATCAAACCAAAGGATGGGGAATATATCTGCAAAAATCAGCAGTCCAAACTCCGGAGGAACGCCGCCGCCAACCCATGCGAGATCAACATCTTTAACAATCATTCAACTACCAATTGCAAACTAAACAGAATCTTTGAAATCAAGGTACCCTTAGTCAATCAACAGTTTTTTGAACTATTCAAGGTAGTACCTGTTCCAACCATAAAAAATGACACTTTAATCGCTATTCAGCCAGAAACATCGTACAAGGCTACAGATGCCCACAGAGATGAATATATACTTTTCCAATCGGAGGACATATCAAGATGCATCAAACCAAAGGATGGGGAATATATCTGCAAAAATCAGCAGTCCAAACTCCGGAGGAACGCCGCCGCCAACCCATGCGAGATCAACATCTTTAACAATCATTCAACTACCAATTGCAAACTAAACAGAATTATTGGAACGGCGGTTTGGAGCCAATTGCACCATCAAAATATGTGGATATTGAATCTTCCATTGTATGCGGAACGGAGACTAGTCTTATCTCCATTAAAAATGCCGGTATAATGGAAATTGGTCCCAACTGTGTTATGAAGAACAATTTTGTTACCATACACGGACATTTTGAAGCCTCCAATAGCCTACGTGCTTCTTATGTGAGATTGAAAGACATCCATTCCATAAGTTCACCACAGGAGGTAGAAAGGGTTTTAACACGCACTAACACTACTTCTTACAAGGTTCATCTAGAAGTATTGGAGAACATCCAAAGACAGCTGAATGAATCAACTCTAAGACATTTGCCACAACTAATTCACTCCAGAAGTCTTCATCGTCATGCAGTTAGCTACACTTCATTGTTTTGCTGCGTTGTTATTCTGCTTGGTCTGCTGAGTTGGAAAATCCATTCAAGGTTAAACAAAACGGCTCAATTTACACCTACTCTAGCTGTATGAACTCACCCATCAACAATAAGTGTCCCAGCTGATTCATCCACTCATACAACCAATTCAGCTACACTTACTGCTTGACACTGTCAACGCGGCGGAGAATGTTAAAAACATACATACTTACATAGCTTATATTTATTTACTATTTTTGTTTTCACACTCTGTATTTTAATTGTCCAAATTGCCAATAAAGCGTTATTCAGTCATTAATTAAAGTAAGTCAATAGTTTTTATCGTTAATGTGACCTATATTTAAATTCACTTACTTTGTAATATTTTTAAATTTCATTTCTTTACATTTTTTTTGTATGCATAATAATTGGCTTAGTCATCATTTATGTTAATAAAGTATTGTTATAACAGTCGTCTTTTAGTACTACAATCCGCCACCTCTTTTAATTATTAGTCGACGGTTTCCTTCAAGTTCATGTGCTTGTAAGGAACAACCCGAAAGAGAATCTTAAGTGCCAATCCAAGTTTATGTGCTTGAATGGAGTAACACCAGATTCTAATTAGATTAACAATGTCCATATGAGAGCATATATCTCATGACCCATAATTTCTACAGTCGCGTTTCTTACGTCGTTTGTAAAGCAAACTTTGACACACAATCCATGCAATTTATATGATGATATCGAATTCCGTTTCGCAGATAGATGCAGAAGTATTCAAGTCTCAAGGAATACAAGGATAAACTTTGTCAAATCCATTACATACCCATATGAGAGCAAATATCTCATGACCCAAAATTTTTACAGTCCGTTTCTAACGTCGTTTGTTAAGCAAACTTAGACACACAATCCATGCAATTTATATGTTGATATCGAATTCCGTTTCGAAGATAGATGCAGAAGCATTCAAGTCTCAAGGAATACAAGGGTAAACTTTGTCAAACCCATTACATGTCCATATGAGAGCAAATATCTCATGACCCATAATATCTTCAGTCTCGTCTCTTACGTCGTTTGTTAAGCAAACTTTGACACATAATCCATGCAATTAAGATGATGATATCGAATTCCGTTTGAAAAATACACGTAGAGGCATCCAAGTCTCAAGAAATACAAGGGTAAGCTTTGTCAAACCCATTACATGTCCAAATGAGAGCAAATATCTCATGACCCATAATATCTTCAGTCTCGTTTCTTACGTCGTTTGTTAAGCAAACTCCGTTTCGAAGATAAATGCAGAAGCATCTAAGTCTCAAGAAATACAGGGGTAACCTTTGTCAAATCCATTACATGCCCATATGAGAGCAAATATCTCATGACCCATAATATCTACAGTCTCGTTTCTTACGTCATTTGTTAAGCAAACTTTGATACACAATCCATGCTATTTATATGATGATATCGAATTCCGTTTCGAAGGTTGATGCAAAAGCATCCAAGACTCAAGAAATACAAGGATAACCTTGTCAAATCTATCGCATGTCCATCTGAGAGCAAATATCTCATGACCAATGACATCTACAGTCTTGTTTCTTACGTTGTTTGTTAAGCTATCTTTGACACACAATCCATGCAATTTATATGATGATATCGAATTCCGTTTTGCAGATAGATGCAGAAGTATTCAAGTCTCATGGAATACAAGGATATACTTTGTCAAATCCATTACATACCCATATGAGAGCAAATATCTCATGACCCAAAATTTTTACAGTCCGTTTCTAACGTCGTTTGTTAAGCAAACTTAGACACACAATCCATGCAATTTATATGTTGATATAGAATTCCGTTTCGAAGATAGATGCAGAAGCATTCAAGTCTCAAGGAATACAAGGGTAAGCTTTGTCAAACCCATTACATGTCCATATGAGAGCAAATATCTCATGACCCATAATATCTTCAGTCTCGTCTCTTACGTCGTTTGTTAAGCAAACTTTGACACATAATCCATGCAATTAAGATGATGATATCGAATTCCGTTTGAAAGATACACGCAGAAGCATCCAAGTCTCAAGAAATACAAGGGTAAGCTTTGTCAAACCCATGACATGTCCATATGAGAGCAAATATCTCATGACCCATAATATCTTCAGTCTCGTTTCTTACGTCGTTTGTTAAGCAAACTCCGTTTCGAAGATAAATGCAGAAGCATCCAAGTCTCAAGAAATACAAGGGTAACCTTTGTCAAATCCATTACATGCCCATATGAGAGCAAATATCTCATTACCCATAATATCTGCTGTCTCGTTTCTTACGTCGTTAGGTAAGAAAACTTTGATACACAATCCATGCAATTAAGATGATGATATCGAATTCCGTTTGAAAGATACACGCAGAAGCATCCAAGTCTCAAGAAATACAAGGGTAAGCTTTGTCAAACCCATTACATGTCCATATGAGAGCAAATATCTCATGACCCATAATATCTTCAGTCTCGTTTTTTACGTCGTTTGTTAAGCAAACTCCGTTTCGAAGATAAATGCAGAAGCATCCAAGTCTCAAGAAATACAATGGTAAGCGTTGTCAAACCCATTACATGTCCATATGAGAGCATATATCTCATGACCCATAATTTCTACAGTCGCGTTTCTTACGTCGTTTGTAAAGCAAACTTTGACACACAATCCATGCAATTTATATGATGATATCGAATTCCGTTTCGAAGATAGATGCAGAAGTATTCAAGTCTCAAGGAATACAAAGATAACCTTTGTCAAATCCATTACATACCTATATGAGAGCCAATATCTCATGACCCAAACTTTCTACAGTCCCGTTTCTAACGTCGTTTGTTAAGCAAACTTTCACACACAATCCATGCAATTTATACGTTGATATCGTATTCCGTTTCGAAGATAGATGCAGAAGCAAGGGTAACCTTTATCAAATCCATTACATGCCCATATGAGAGCAAATATCTCATTACCCATAATATCTGCTGTCTCGTTTCTTACGTCGTTAGGTAAGAAAACCTTGATACACAATCCATGCAATTAAGATGATGATATCGAATTCCGTTTGAAAGATACACGCAGAAGCATCCAAGTCTCAAGAAATACAAGGGTAAGCTTTGTCAAACCCATTACATGTCCATATGAGAGCAAATATCTCATGACCCATAATATCATCACCATTAAAAATGCAGTTATAATGGAAATTGGTCCCAACTGTGTTATGAAGAACAATTTTGTTACCATACACGGACATTTAAAGCCTCCAATAGCCTACGTGCTTCTTATGTGAGATTGAAAGACATCCATTCCATAAGTTCACCACAGGAGGTAGAAAGGGTTTTAACACGACTAACACTACTTCTTACAAGGTTCATCTAGAAGTATTGGAGAACATCCAAAGACAGCTGAATGAATAAACTCTAAGACATTTGCCACAACTAATTCATGGATGGATGATACCAAGCAACGGTCCTGACCGCTTTTAACATGGCAAAGCCCAGGATTTATCTTGGTCCCTCTTTCATCTCAAGTGGACACTGACCTCCCCGTGGTGTCACCTGGGGAACTGCCTTTAACACCCGTTAAAGGTAGTGAGCTAACATGTGCCGCGCGTTCTCTCATAAGAACGTTAAAAACTTGGGTTTGGGCTTCGAGCTAGTAACACTCCCCTAGAAAAAACAGCATACTATGAAAAAACGAAAGAAAAGAAAAACAACCCCCTCTAAAGTTGACGAACCCCGCAAACGTTTTAAGGACCATGATCTGCGAATCTGCACCTGGAATGTTCGCACTCTCTATAGAGAAGGTGCAGTCTTCGCATTGGCAGACGTACTTGAAAAGTACAAGGCCGATATTACTGCCATACAGGAAATACGATGGATTGGGAAATCCGTCACAACAACACTTAAAGGTGACGCACTGTATTATAGCTGCCATGACGTAAAGCATGAGTTTGGTTGCGGATTTGTAGTTAGTCGGAGACTAAAACATCTGGTATCCAGCTTCACTCCAGTGAATGAAGGACTTGCTGCAATTCGAATAAAAGCTAAATTCTTCAACATCAGCTTTATTTGCGCTCATGCTCCCACTGAAGAAAAGGACGAACAGACCAAAGATATATTTTACGAGCGCTTAGAAGAAACATATGACCGTTGCCCTGCCCATGACATTCAAATCATTCTAGGCGATTGGAAAGTAGAATATCTTTGGCCCAACAGTCGGGAAATTCAGCCTCCACAGTGAAACATCTGACAATGGTATAAGGCTGATAGACTTTGCAGCTGCAAAAAACATGGTAGTTAGCAGTACACGATTTAATCATCTCGATATTCATAAGGGCACCTGGCTGTCTCCAGATCAGAAAACAAGAAATCAAATTGATCATGTTGTGATAGATGGAAGACATTCATCGAGCGTGTTGGATGTACGATCGTTCCGAGGCGCAAACATTGATTCGGACCACTACCTTGTACCAGCAAAGGTACGCACCAGCTTAAACATAGCAAACAAAGTACGAACAGACACAACACGAAAGTTAGACATCGGTAAGCTGCAATCACAACAGATAGCCACAGCATATTCCACTCAACTAGCCCAATTGCTTAATCAAAGCACTCCTCATCCCGATAACATATCAGCGCAATGGCAAAGCATTGCCCACTCCATGCAAACAGCCGCAAAATCCATACTTGGATACCAGAGGCCTCCACCAAGGAATCAATGGTATGATCAGGAGTGTCGTGCTGCACCGAAGAGAAAAATGCGGCATATAGGGCTACTTTACTATCAGTAGCAACGCGTAGCGCCCGAGAGAGATACAGGGAGAAAAGGAGAGAGGAGAAACGTCTTTTCCGCAGGAAATAGAGAGAGATGGAAAAGCTAGAGTATGAATAACTCGAGATGTACAGGAGCCAGAATGAAGTCCGAACATTGATTCGGACCACTACCTTGTACCAGCAAAGGTACGCACCAGCTTAAACATAGCAAACAAAGTACGAACAGACACAACACGAAAGTTAGACATCGGTAAGCTGCAATCACAACAGATAGCCACAGCATATTCCACTCAACTAGCCCAATTGCTTAATCAAAGCACTCCTCATCCCGATAACATATCAGCGCAATGGCAAAGCATTGCCCACTCCATGCAAACAGCCGCAAAATCCATACTTGGATACCAGAGGCCTCCACCAAGGAATCAATGGTATGATCAGGAGTGTCGTGCTGCACCGAAGAGAAAAATGCGGCATATAGGGCTACTTTACAATCAGTAGCAACGCGTAGCGCCCGAGAGAGATACAGGGAGAAAAGGAGAGAGGAGAAACGTCTTTTCCGCAGGAAATAGAGAGAGATGGAAAAGCTAGAGTATGAATAACTCGAGATGTACAGGAGCCAGAATGAAGTCCGAAAATTCTACCAAAGAGTCAAGCATCAAACTGATGGCTTTGGTACAGGCACATCCTCCTGTAGAGACCAGCAAGGTAATTTGGTAACTGATACAGATAGTGTACTCAGAATATGGAAAGAACATTTTTCAAAACTGTTGGTATCCAATAGCAGCGAAGACGACGAAGATACCACAGTCCCAATCCCAGAAGATGGTATTGAATGTATACCGCCCAGCCAAGATGAGGTAAAGACAGCAATAAATCGGCTGAAGAATAATAAGGCAGCAGGAGCCGATGGCTTACCAGCCGAGCTGTTCAAAACCGGAGGCGACACGCTGATAAGGTGTATTCATCAGCTAGTTAGCACCATCTGGCAGGAAGAACGAGTACCCGACGATTGGAACCTGAGTATCCTGTGCCCCGTCCACAAGAAGGGAGATAAGACTGTATGCTCTAACTATAGGGGCATAAGTCTACTCCCTATTGCCTACAAGATCGTGCCAGGGATATTGTGCGAACGACTAAAGCCAATGGTCAACGAGATAATTGGACCATACCAATGCGGCTTTAGACCTGGCAAGTCCACCATTGACCAGATATTTACCCTGCGACAAATCCTGGAGAAGACCCAAGAGATGCGTTCAAAGGTATTCCAAGCCATGTCTGAATTTGGTATCCCCGCAAAGCTCACCCGGCTTTGCAAAATGACTTTAACTGACACGAGGTCCTCAGTTAAAATAGGAAAGAACCTCTCCGAAGAGTTTGGTACCAAAAGAGGTTTCAGACAAGGAGACAGCCTTTCGTGTGATCTCTTTAACATCCTGCTGGAATAGGTTATACGAAAGGCAAACGTCAAAAGAAGTGGCACAATATACACCAATAGTCACATGTTACTTGCTTATGCTGATGATATAGACATCATAGGCCGATCAGTAAAAGAAGTAACTGATACCTTTATGAAGGTCGAAGGAGAATCTGCTAAAGTGGGTCTGGCGGTAAACGGTGAAAAGACCAAGTTGATGGTGTCGACGCGCAATTCGTCCATTGAGCTCGGACCGACTGTGGGAGTTGGTTCCAATAATATTGAGGTAGTAAAAGACTTCGTCTACCTCGGCACCTCCGTAAACACAACAAACGACATCAGTTGTGAAATAAAAAGAAGACTTGTATGGGCCAACAGATGCTACTTTGGTTTAAGTAAGCAGTTTAAAAACAAAGCCACATCTCGTCAAACAAAAATAACGCTCTACAAAACCCTGATACTACCCGTGCTGATGTATCGCTCCGAAGCCTGGGTACTTGCGCAAGCAGACATGGCAGTGCTTGGTGTGTTTGAGAGAAAAATTCTTCGAAAGATCTACGGACCAATCTGCGTTGACGGCGAATCTCGACGTCGCATGAACCACGAGCTGTATCTGCTGTACAACGACAACAATATTGTTAAACGTATCGAGATGCAGCGATTGCGTTGGCTAGGCCATATCATAAGAATGAGCGATGATGACACTGCTAAAAAAGTGTATAAACACGGACCGCTTGGCGGTGCACGCAGAATTGGCAGGCCAAGGAATAGATGGCGCAAACAAGTGGATGATGGGATGAAAAGGCGCGGTATTCCTGAAAGCGAAGCAACAAATAGAGAGAATTGGAGATATTTTCTTAGTTCGGCCTATAACAAATGTTCTGTAATGGGCCAGCTAAGTAAGTAATTCACTCCAGAAGTCTTCATCATCATGCAGTTAGCTACACTACATTGTTTTGCTGCGTTGTTATTCTGCTTGGTCTGCTGAGTTGGAAAATCCATTCAAGGTTAAACAAAACGGCTCAATTTACACCTACTCTAGCTGTATGAACTCACCCATCAACAATAAGTGTCCCAGCTGATTCATCCACTCATACAACCAATTCAGCTACACTTACTGCTTGACACTGTCAACGCGACGGAGAATGTTAAAAACATACATACTTACATAGCTTATATTTATTTACTATTTTTATTTTTGTTTTCACACTCTGTATTTTAATTGTCCAAATTGCCAATAAAGCATTACTCAGTCATTAATTAAAGTAAGTCAATAGTTTTTATCGTTAATGTGACCTATATTTAAATTCACTTACTTTCTAATATTTATAAATTTCATTTCCTTACATTTTTTTGTATGCATAATATTTGGCTTAGTCATCATTTATGTTAAGAAAGTATTGTTATAAAAGAGTGAAATCAATAAAGATAACAGTCGTCTTTTAGAACTACAATCCGCCACCTCTTTTAATTATTAGTCGACGGTTTCCTTCAAGTTCATGTGCTTGTAAGCAACAACCCGAAAGAGAATCTTAAGTGCCAATTCAAGTTTATGTGCTTGAATGGAGTAACACCAGATTCTAATTAGATTAACAATGTCCATATGAGAGCATATATCTCATGTCCCATAATTTCTACAGTCGCGTTTCTCACGTCGTTTGTAAAGCAAACTTTGACACACAATCCATGCAATTTATATGATGATATCGAATTCTGTTTCGCAGATAGATGCAGAAGTATTCAAGTCTCAAGGAATACAAAGATAAACTTTGTCAAATCCATTACATACCCATATGAGAGCAAATATCTCATGACCCAAAATTTTTACAGTCCGTTTCTAACGTCGTTTGTTAAGCAAACTTAGACACACAATCCATGCAATTTATATGTTGATATCGAATTCCGTTTCGAAGATAGATGCAGAAGCATTCAAGTCTCAAGGAATACAAGGGTAAGCTTTGTCAAACCCATTACATGTCCATATGAGAGCAAATATCTCATGACCCATAATATCTTCAGTCTCGTCTCTTACGTCGTTAGTTAAGCAAACTTTGACACATAATCCATGCAATTAAGATGATGATATCGAATTCCGTTTGAAAGATACACGCAGAAGCATCCAAGTCTCAAGAAATACAAGGGTAAGCTTTGTCAAACCCATTACATGTCCATATGAGAGCAAATATCTCATGACCCATAATATCTTCAGTCTCGTTTCTTACGTCGTTTGTTAAGCAAACTCCGTTTCGAAGATAAATGCAGAAGCATCCAAGTCTCAAGAAATACAAGGGTAACGTTTGTCAAATCCATTACATGCCCATATGAGAGCAAATATCTCATGACCCATAATATCTACAGTCTCGTTTCTTACGTCATTTGTTAAGCAAACTTTGATACACAATCCATGCTATTTATATGATGATATCGAATTCCGTTTCGAAGGTTGATGCAAAAGCATCCAAGTCTCAAGAAATACAAGGATAACCTTGTCAAATCTATCGCATGTCCATCTGAGAGCAAATATCTCATGACCAATAACATATACAGTCTTGTTTCTTACGTTGTTTGTTAAGCTATCTTTGACACACAATCCATGCAATTTATATGATGATATCGAATTCCGTTTTGCAGATAGATGCAGAAGTATTCAAGTCTCAAGGAATACAAGGATAAACTTTGTCAAATCCATTACATACCCATATGAGAGCAAATACCTCATGACCCAAAATTTTTACAGTCCGTTTCTAACGTCGTTTGTTAAGCAAACTTAGACACACAATCCATGCAATTTATTTGTTGATATCGAATTCCGTTTCGAAGATAGATGCAGAAGCATTCAAGTCTCAAGGAATACAAGGGTAAGCTTTGTCAAACCCATTACATGTCCATATGAGAGCAAATATCTCATGACCCATAATATCTTCAGTCTCGTTTCTTACGTCGTTTGTTAGGCAAACTCCGTTTCGAAGATAAATGCAGAAGCATTCAAGTCTCAAGAAATACAAGGGTAACCTTTGTCAAATCCATTACATGCCCATATGAGAGCAAATATGTCATTACCCATAATATCTGCTGTCTCGTTTCTTACGTCGTTAGGTAAGAAAACTTTGATACACAATCCATGCAATCAAGATGATGATATCGAATTCCGTTTGAAAGATACACACAGAAGCATCCAAGTCTCAAGAAATACAAGGGTAAGCTTTGTCAAACCCATTACATGTCCATATGAGAGCAAATATCTCATGACCCATAATATCTTCAGTCTCGTTTCTTACGTCGTTTGTTAAGCAAACTCCGTTTCGAAGATAAATGCAGAAGCAAGAAATACAAGGGTAAGCTTTGTCAAACCCATTACATGTCCATATGAGAGCATATATCTCATGACCCATAATTTCTACAGTCGCGTTTCTTACGTCGTTTGTAAAGCAAACTTTGACACACAATCCATGCAATTTATATGATGATATCGAATTCCGTTTCGAAGATAGATGCAGAAGTATTCAAGTCTCAAGGAATACAAGGATAACCTTTGTCAAATCCATTACATACCCATATGAGAGCAAATATCTCATGGCCCAAACTTTCTATAGTCCCGTTTCTAACGTCGCTTGTTAAGCAAACTTTCACACACAATCCATGCAATTTATATGATGACACGAATTCCGTTTCGAAGGTAAATCTTACGCATACAAGTCCCAAGAAATACAAGGGTAACCTTTGTCAAATCCATTACATGCCCATATGAGAGCAAATATCTCATTACCCATAATATCTGCAGTCTCGTTTCTTACGTCGTTTGGTAAGAAAACTTTGATACACAATCCATGCAATTAAGATAATGATATCGAATTTAGCTTCGCAGATAGATGCTGATGCATCCAAGTCTCAAGAAATACAAGGGTAACCTTTGTCAAACCTATTACATGTCCATATGAGAGCAAATATCTCATGACCCATAACATCTACATTCATGTTTCTTCTATTGTTTGTTAACCTATCTTTGACACACAATCCATGCAATTTATATGGTAACAGGAATTCCGTTTCGAAGGTAAATGCTGAAGCATACAAGTCCCAAGAAATACAAGGGCAACCTTTGTCAAATCCATTACATGCCCATATGAGAGCAAATATCTCATTACCCCTAATATCTGCAGTCTCGTTTCTTACGTCGTTTGGTAAGAAAACTTTGATACACAATCCATGCAATTAAGATTATGATATCGAATTTAGTTTCGCAGATAGATGCTGATGCATCCAAGTCTCAAGAAATACAAGGGTAACTTTTGTCAAATCCATTACATGCCCATATGAGAGCAAATATCTCATTACCAATAATATCTTCAGTCTCGTTTCTTACGTCGTTTGTTAAGCAAACTTTGGCACACAATCCATGCAATTTATATGATGACACGAATTCCGTTTCGAAGGTAAATGCTGAAGCATACAAGTCCCAAGAAATACAAGGGTAACCTTTGTCAAACCTATTACATGTCCATATGAGAGCAAATATCTCATGACCTATAATATCTACAGCCTCGTTCCTTACGTCGTTTGTTAAGCAAACTTTGACACACAATCCATGCAATTTATATGATGATATCGAATTCCGTTTCGAAGATAAATGCTGAAGCATCCAAGTCTCAAGAAATACAAGGGTAACCTTTGTCAAATCAATTACATGCCCATATGAGAGCAAATATCTACAGTTCTTTCCTTGTTTGTTAAGCTATCTTTGACACACAATCCATGCAATTTAGATGATGATATCGAATTCCTTTTGAAAGATAGACGCAGAAGCATCCAACTCTCAAGAAATACAAGGGTAAGTTTTGTCAAACCAAATCCATTACATGTCCATATGAGAGCAAATATCTCATGACATATAACATCTACAGTTTTGTTTCTTACCTTGTTTGTTAAGTTATCTTTGACACACAATCCATGCAATTTAGATGATGATATCGAATTCCTTTTGAAAGATAGACGCAGAAGCGTCCCACTTTCAAGAACTACTCTCTGTCAAATCAATTACATGCCCATGTGAGAGCAAATATCTCATGACCCATAATATCTACAGTCTCGTTTCTTACGTCCATTGTTAAGCAAACTTTGACACACAATCCATGCTATTTATATGATGATATCGAATTCCGTTTCGAAGGTTGATGCAGAAGCATCCAAGTCTCAAGAAATACAAGGATAATCTTGTCAAATCTATCGCATGTCCATCTGAGAGCAAATATCTCATGACCAATAACATCTACAGTCTTGTTTCTTACGTTGTTTGTTAAGCTATCTTTGACACACAATCCATGCAATTTATATGACGATATCGAATTCCGTTTGAAAGATAGGTGCAGAAGCAACCAAGTCTCAAGAAATACAAGGGTAACCTTTGTCAAATCCATTACATGCCCATATGAGAGCAAATATCTCATTACCCATAATATTTTCAGTCTCGTTTCTTACGTCGTTTGTTAAGCAAACTTTGGCACACAATCCATGCAATTTATATGATGACACGAATTCCGTTTCGAAGGTAAATGCTGAAGCACACAAGTCCCAAGAAATACAAGGGTAACCTTTGTCAAACCTATTACATGTCAATATGAGAGCAAATATCTCATGACCCATAATATCTTCAGTCTCGTCTCTTACGTCGTTAGTTAAGCAAACTTTGACACATAATCCATGCAATTAAGATGATGATATCGAATTCCGTTTGAAAGATACACGCAGAAGCATCCAAGTCTCAAGAAATACAAGGGTAAGCTTTGTCAAACCCATTACATGTCCATATGAGAGCAAATATCTCATGACCCATAATATCTTCAGTCTCGTTTCTTACGTCGTTTGTTAAGCAAACTCCGTTTCGAAGATAAATGCAGAAGCAAGAAATACAAGGGTAAGCTTTGTCAAACCCATTACATGTCCATATGAGAGCATATATCTCATGACCCATAATTTCTACAGTCGCGTTTCTTACGTCGTTTGTAAAGCAAACTTTGACACACAATCCATGCAATTTATATGATGATATCGAATTCCGTTTCGAAGATAGATGCAGAAGTATTCAAGTCTCAAGGAATACAAGGATAACCTTTGTCAAATCCATTACATACCCATATGAGAGCAAATATCTCATGGCCCAAACTTTCTATAGTCCCGTTTCTAACGTCGCTTGTTAAGCAAACTTTCACACACAATCCATGCAATTTATATGATGACACGAATTCCGTTTCGAAGGTAAATCTTACGCATACAAGTCCCAAGAAATACAAGGGTAACCTTTGTCAAATCCATTACATGCCCATATGAGAGCAAATATCTCATTACCCATAATATCTGCAGTCTCGTTTCTTACGTCGTTTGGTAAGAAAACTTTGATACACAATCCATGCAATTAAGATAATGATATCGAATTTAGCTTCGCAGATAGATGCTGATGCATCCAAGTCTCAAGAAATACAAGGGTAACCTTTGTCAAACCTATTACATGTCCATATGAGAGCAAATATCTCATGACCCATAACATCTACATTCATGTTTCTTCTATTGTTTGTTAACCTATCTTTGACACACAATCCATGCAATTTATATGGTAACAGGAATTCCGTTTCGAAGGTAAATGCTGAAGCATACAAGTCCCAAGAAATACAAGGGCAACCTTTGTCAAATCCATTACATGCCCATATGAGAGCAAATATCTCATTACCCCTAATATCTGCAGTCTCGTTTCTTACGTCGTTTGGTAAGAAAACTTTGATACACAATCCATGCAATTAAGATTATGATATCGAATTTAGTTTCGCAGATAGATGCTGATGCATCCAAGTCTCAAGAAATACAAGGGTAACTTTTGTCAAATCCATTACATGCCCATATGAGAGCAAATATCTCATTACCAATAATATCTTCAGTCTCGTTTCTTACGTCGTTTGTTAAGCAAACTTTGGCACACAATCCATGCAATTTATATGATGACACGAATTCCGTTTCGAAGGTAAATGCTGAAGCATACAAGTCCCAAGAAATACAAGGGTAACCTTTGTCAAACCTATTACATGTCCATATGAGAGCAAATATCTCATGACCTATAATATCTACAGCCTCGTTCCTTACGTCGTTTGTTAAGCAAACTTTGACACACAATCCATGCAATTTATATGATGATATCGAATTCCGTTTCGAAGATAAATGCTGAAGCATCCAAGTCTCAAGAAATACAAGGGTAACCTTTGTCAAATCAATTACATGCCCATATGAGAGCAAATATCTACAGTTCTTTCCTTGTTTGTTAAGCTATCTTTGACACACAATCCATGCAATTTAGATGATGATATCGAATTCCTTTTGAAAGATAGACGCAGAAGCATCCAACTCTCAAGAAATACAAGGGTAAGTTTTGTCAAACCCATTACATGTCCATTTGAGAGCAAATACCTCATGACCCATAATGTCTACAGTCTCGTTTCTTACGTCTTTTCTTAAGCAAACTTTGACAAACAATTCATGCAATTTATATGATGATATCGAACTCCGTTTCGAAGATAAATGCAGAAGCATCCAAGTCTCAAGAAATACAAGGGTAACCTCTGTCAAATCAATTACATGCCCATGTGAGAGCAAATATCTCATGACCCATAATATCTACAGTCTCGTTTCTTACGTCCATTGCTAAGCAAACTTTGACACACAATCCATGCTATTTATATGATGATATCGAATTCCGTTTCGAAGGTTGATGCAGAAGCATCCAAGTCTCAAGAAATACAAGGATAACCTTGTCAAATCTATCGCATGTCCATCTGAGAGCAAATATCTCATGACCAATAACATCTACAGTCTTGTTTCTTACGTTGTTTGTTAAGCTATCTTTGACACACAATCCATGCAATTTATATGACGATATCGAATTCCTTTTGAAAGATAGGTGCAGAAGCAAGCAAGTCTCAAGAAATACAAGGGTAAGCTTTGTCAAATCCATTACATGTCCATATGAGAGCAAATATCTCATGACATATAACATCTACAGTTTTGTTTCTTACCTTGTTTGTTAAGTTATCTTTGACACACAATCCATGCAATTTAGATGATGATATCGAATTCCTTTTGAAAGATAGACGCAGAAGCGTCCCACTTTCAAGAACTACTCTCTGTCAAATCAATTACATGCCCATGTGAGAGCAAATATCTCATGACCCATAATATCTACAGTCTCGTTTCTTACGTCCATTGTTAAGCAAACTTTGACACACAATCCATGCTATTTATATGATGATATCGAATTCCGTTTCGAAGGTTGATGCAGAAGCATCCAAGTCTCAAGAAATACAAGGATAATCTTGTCAAATCTATCGCATGTCCATCTGAGAGCAAATATCTCATGACCAATAACATCTACAGTCTTGTTTCTTACGTTGTTTGTTAAGCTATCTTTGACACACAATCCATGCAATTTATATGACGATATCGAATTCCGTTTGAAAGATAGGTGCAGAAGCAACCAAGTCTCAAGAAATACAAGGGTAACCTTTGTCAAATCCATTACATGCCCATATGAGAGCAAATATCTCATTACCCATAATATTTTCAGTCTCGTTTCTTACGTCGTTTGTTAAGCAAACTTTGGCACACAATCCATGCAATTTATATGATGACACGAATTCCGTTTCGAAGGTAAATGCTGAAGCACACAAGTCCCAAGAAATACAAGGGTAACCTTTGTCAAACCTATTACATGTCAATATGAGAGCAAATATCTCATGACCCATAATATCTTCAGTCTCGTCTCTTACGTCGTTAGTTAAGCAAACTTTGACACATAATCCATGCAATTAAGATGATGATATCGAATTCCGTTTGAAAGATACACGCAGAAGCATCCAAGTCTCAAGAAATACAAGGGTAAGCTTTGTCAAACCCATTACATGTCCATATGAGAGCAAATATCTCATGACCCATAATATCTTCAGTCTCGTTTCTTACGTCGTTTGTTAAGCAAACTCCGTTTCGAAGATAAATGCAGAAGCAAGAAATACAAGGGTAAGCTTTGTCAAACCCATTACATGTCCATATGAGAGCATATATCTCATGACCCATAATTTCTACAGTCGCGTTTCTTACGTCGTTTGTAAAGCAAACTTTGACACACAATCCATGCAATTTATATGATGATATCGAATTCCGTTTCGAAGATAGATGCAGAAGTATTCAAGTCTCAAGGAATACAAGGATAACCTTTGTCAAATCCATTACATACCCATATGAGAGCAAATATCTCATGGCCCAAACTTTCTATAGTCCCGTTTCTAACGTCGCTTGTTAAGCAAACTTTCACACACAATCCATGCAATTTATATGATGACACGAATTCCGTTTCGAAGGTAAATCTTACGCATACAAGTCCCAAGAAATACAAGGGTAACCTTTGTCAAATCCATTACATGCCCATATGAGAGCAAATATCTCATTACCCATAATATCTGCAGTCTCGTTTCTTACGTCGTTTGGTAAGAAAACTTTGATACACAATCCATGCAATTAAGATAATGATATCGAATTTAGCTTCGCAGATAGATGCTGATGCATCCAAGTCTCAAGAAATACAAGGGTAACCTTTGTCAAACCTATTACATGTCCATATGAGAGCAAATATCTCATGACCCATAACATCTACATTCATGTTTCTTCTATTGTTTGTTAACCTATCTTTGACACACAATCCATGCAATTTATATGGTAACAGGAATTCCGTTTCGAAGGTAAATGCTGAAGCATACAAGTCCCAAGAAATACAAGGGCAACCTTTGTCAAATCCATTACATGCCCATATGAGAGCAAATATCTCATTACCCCTAATATCTGCAGTCTCGTTTCTTACGTCGTTTGGTAAGAAAACTTTGATACACAATCCATGCAATTAAGATTATGATATCGAATTTAGTTTCGCAGATAGATGCTGATGCATCCAAGTCTCAAGAAATACAAGGGTAACTTTTGTCAAATCCATTACATGCCCATATGAGAGCAAATATCTCATTACCAATAATATCTTCAGTCTCGTTTCTTACGTCGTTTGTTAAGCAAACTTTGGCACACAATCCATGCAATTTTTATGATGACACGAATTCCGTTTCGAAGGTAAATGCTGAAGCATACAAGTCCCAAGAAATACAAGGGTAACCTTTGTCAAACCTATTACATGTCCATATGAGAGCAAATATCTCATGACCTATAATATCTACAGCCTCGCTCCTTACGTCGTTTGTTAAGCAAACTTTGACACACAATCCATGCAATTTATATGATGATATCGAATTCCGTTTCGAAGATAAATGCTGAAGCATCCAAGTCTCAAGAAATACAAGGGTAACCTTTGTCAAATCAATTACATGCCCATATGAGAGCAAATATCTACAGTTCTTTCCTTGTTTGTTAAGCTATCTTTGACACACAATCCATGCAATTTATATGACGATATCGAATTCCTTTTGAAAGATAGGTGCAGAAGCAAGCAAGTCTCAAGAAATACAAGGGTAAGTTTTGTCAAACCTATTACATGTCCATTTGAGAGCAAATACCTCATGACCCATAATGTCTACAGTCTCGTTTCTTACCTTGTTTGTTAAGCTATCTTTGACACACAATCCATGCAATTTAGATGATGATATCGAATTCCTTTTGAAAGATAGACGCAGAAGCGTCCCACTCTCAAGAACTACTCTCTGTCAAATCAATTACATGCCCATGTGAGAGCAAATATCTCATGACCCATAATATCTACAGTCTCGTTTCTTACGTCCATTGTTAAGCAAACTTTGACACACAATCCATGCTATTTATATGATGATATCGAATTCCGTTTCGAAGGTTGATGCAGAAGCATCCAAGTCTCAAGAAATACAAGGATAATCTTGTCAAATCTATCGCATGTCCATCTGAGAGCAAATATCTCATGACCAATAACATCTACAGTCTTGTTTCTTACGTTGTTTGTTAAGCTATCTTTGACACACAATCCATGCAATTTATATGACGATATCGAATTCCGTTTGAAAGATAGGTGCAGAAGCAACCAAGTCTCAAGAAATACAAGGGTAACCTTTGTCAAATCTATTACATGCCCATATGAGAGCAAATATCTCATTACCCATAATATTTTCAGTCTCGTTTCTTACGTCGTTTGTTAAGCAAACTTTGGCACACAATCCATGCAATTTATATGATGACACGAATTCCGTTTCGAAGGTAAATGCTGAAGCACACAAGTCCCAAGAAATACAAGGGTAACCTTTGTCAAACCTATTACATGTCAATATGAGAGCAAATATCTCATGACCTATAATATCTACAGCCTCGTTCCTTACGTCGTTTGTTAAGCAAACTTTGACACACAATCTATGCAATTTATATCTTCTTCTTCTTTATTTGCCAATCCGTGTTCGGATGTTAGCGATCATACAATTATAATGCAGTGTTACATAAATTAACTTAACTAATTGTTAATATTATAGTACAATTAAATATGTTCTATTCAATTATCGAAAGGCTTCGGTTTCTGGCGGCATTTAAAAGAACTCGTTCGTTTTGCACACCCGTCCATTCTTTAATGTTACTTATCCATGTTGTTTCTTTTCTTCCTCTGGGTCTTTTTCCTTCGATATTGGTCTGCATAATGGCTTGGAGCAGCTTATATTTTTCATTCCTCATTAAATGGCCCAAATAGGCAGTTTTTCTGGTTTTTATCATACGTGTAATTTGAAGTTCGGTATTCATGCGTCTAAGCACTTCTTCTTTTGAGATACGTTCAGTCCAACGAATTTTTAAAATACGGCGATATATCCACATTTCAAACGAATTTAATCTTTTCTGATCTGTTACTTTTACCGTCCAGGTTTCGGCTGAGTATAATAGTACTGGCCATATGTAACATTTAACAAAGCGCATTTTTGTTGTTAGGCTTATATCATGACTTGTAAGCGCTTTTTTATATTTAAAAAATGAATTTCGTGCCATTTCAATTCTGCACTTGATTTCTGTCGACATATCCCACTGATCATTAATCTGGACTCCCAGGTATTTAAACGTTTTAACTCTTTCTATTTCGGTATTACTTATTAACATAGGTGCAGTTGTTTCCACAGACTTTCTGCTCACAATCATATATTTGGTCTTTTTTATGTTAATACGTAATCCATATATTTCGCTTGTTTTCACAAGTACATCTAATAATCTTTGTATCCCCGCAAAACTGCTTGCTAGTAACGTAGTATCGTCGGCGTAACGGATGTTATTAATTAGCGTATTGTTTATAGCAATACCAATGTTCTTTCTAGCAATGGATTCTACGAATATTTGTTCTGAATATATGTTGAATAGAAGGGGAGACAAAACACATCCTTGTCTTACACCCTTTGAAATTTGAACATTGTCTGTTAATTCGCCATCTACATTAATATTTGCTACTTGATTCCAGTATAAATTTTTAATGCATCTTATATCCCATTCGTCTAGCCCAATAGAAGTCAAGATATTCATCAGTTTATCATGTTTCACCGTATCAAATGCTTTCTCATAATCCACGAAGCAAATATATACGTCTTTTTGAACTTCGCGACATTTTTGTATTAATACGTTAAGTCCAAGTAGTGCTTGTCGCGTTCCCATACCTTCATTAAATCCAAATTGCGTCTGCCCCATGTGTGCCTCACATAGTGGGTATATTCTTCTGTGTATTATTTTTAGAAATATTTTCAGGGCATGGCTCATTAAACTAATTAACCTGAAGTCACCACACGTATTCGCATTATTTTTCTTGGGTATAGGTATAAATGTTGATTGGAGCCAATCTTGCGGATATTCCCCGGTAATATAAATTTGGTTAAACAACCCCAATAGTAGTTGTTTATTGTTTCCTTCTATTAATTTGAGTACTTCGACAGGTATATCATCTGGCCCCGGTGCCTTTTTGTCTTTCATAGATTTTATTGCCGATTCCAATTCTTCCTCATTGATTAGTCTTCCTGGAATACCGATTTGGTGTGTATTGGTTAGGAACTGGGTTCGACTCTCGTCAGTAAATAAATTTCTGATACATCTCTCCCATAGTTTACTCTTATCCTCACGTTCGTAGTGAGCTACATTATTATCGTCGCAAATAAACGGGGACGTTCTTTTTGCATATATACCGGATGCCTCTTTCATTTTTTTGTGGAGATTGAAATCGTCATGGAGAAGTTGTAATCTTTCAATTTCCTGGCATTCTCTGTTTATTTGTGCATTTTTCGCGGCACGAATTGTGGTTTTAATTTCTTGATTCAATTCCCAATATTTTTCATAGTTATTATTTCTGTATTTGCTCCGTTCTTCTCGAAGTGCACGTATTTCTTCTGTTATCCAGTTGTTCTTCTTCCGTATAGTTGTAGTTGTACCTAATATATCTTTCGACACGTTGTTGATGGATTCTTTTAAACTGTTCCATTGCTGTTCATTGTTGTCCCCAACGAAGGATAGTTTGGCGTTTATTTGATCTTTCATTGTTTGTTTCATAAAGGGGTCGCTAAGCTTTTCGAAATCTATTTTCTTCCGGGGGTTTCTCCTGCGGGTGATAGCCAATTTTATACCAATCTTACAAAGTAGGAGGGTGTGATCCGATGGAACGTCAGCACCGGGATATGTGGAGCATCTACTCACGCAGGAAGAATATCGCTTATTGATAATTATGTAGTCGATTTGGTTTCTGAGTATATTATTATTGCTGTCTTGTGGCGACTTCCAAGTATATAATCGTCTCGGATGGAGATTGAACATAGTGTTACTAATTTTAAACTTGTGTTCTTGGCAAAATTGAATTAGCCTTTCTCCTCTTTCGTTACGTTGGCCCAACCCAAATTTACCTGTAACATCAGTTGTTTCTTCCTTTCCAACTTTCGCATTAAAATCCCCCTGTATAAGTGTGATATCATGGGGTTTCGTCATTATCAACACTTTTTCCACATCACTGTAAAATTGTTCTACCTCGAGATTGTCGCCATCACATGTGGGTGCATACACTTGTATTACGTTCAAGTTAACCGGTTTTCCGGATATTTTGATCATCATCACCCTATCCGAAATCGGGAAGCATCCTGTCACACTGGGTGCAATGTTACTTTTAACTAAGATAGCAACGCCCTTTCTGTGGATTCCGTCAACATTGCCTGAGTGATAAACCTTTGTATTTTCAGAGAAGAACTCTGAGCTTTCGGTCCACCATGTCTCACTTATACCCAATATATCTATTTGCAGCCGCTTCATCTCGCTTATGGTGTTATCCAATTTTCCAAGCTCATAAAGACTTCGAACATTCCATGTTCCGATGTTAAGTTTTGTTTTACCTCCGGGGATTCTTAGCACCCTCGTTTGGCCGGAGACTGAGGGCCGATTGTTATTTTGTGTTTCCATTTTCATTGTATGATTTTCATGGGATATTACTTTAGTGGTTTCCCGTTGCCTTCTAAAGGGTTTGGAGTTTACCGTCTCCGCATTCAGCCGCTCCACTGGAGTACAGACGCTGTTTGCAGTCGCCCAATGTGGGAACAGACACTGCCTTTCCCCCTTTTTTTTTGGTTCGCCCCGCATATTTTATTTTTGCGGTACCCTTCAGTGAGCAATCGCTGACGAGCATTCCCCTATCCACCACCTGGGGAGGCGTCCGATAGGAGAAAAAAAGTGAAGAAAAACAACTCCGCACGGATGCAATTTATATGATGATATCGAATTCCGTTTCGAAGATAAATGCTGAAGCATCCAAGTCTCAAGGAATACAAGGGTAACCTTTGTCAAATCAATTACATGCCCATATGAGAGCAAATATCTACAGTCTCGTTTTTTTCCTTGTTTGTTAAGCTATCTTTGACACACAATCCATGCAATTTAGATGATGATATCGAATTCCTTTTGAAAGATAGACGCAGAAGCGTCCAACTCTCAAGAAATACAAGGGTAAGTTTTGTCAAACCCATTACATGTCCATTTGAGAACAAGTACCTCATGACCCATAATGTCTACAGTCTCGTTTCTTACGTCTTTTCTTAAGCAAACTTTGACAAACAATTCATGCAATTTATATGATGATATCGAACTCCGTTTCGAAGATAAATGCAGAAGCATCCAAGTCTCAAGAAATACAAGGGTAACCTCTGTCAAATCAATTACATGCCCATGTGAGAGCAAATATCTCATGACCCATAATATCTACAGTCTCGTTTCTTACGTCCATTGTTAAGCAAACTTTGACACACAATCCATGCTATTTGTATGATGATATCGAATTCCGTTTCGAAGGTTGATGCAGAAGCATCCAAGTCTCAAGAAATACAAGGATAACCTTGTCAAATCTATCGCATGTCCATCTGAGAGCAAATATCTCATGACCAATAACATCTACAGTCTTGTTTCTTACGTTGTTTGTTAAGCTATCTTTGACACACAATCCATGCAATTTATATGACGATATCGAATTCCTTTTGAAAGATAGGTGCAGAAGCAACCAAGTCTCAAGAAATACAAGGGTAAGTTTTGTCCAATCCACTACATGTCCATATGAGAGCAAATATCTCATGATATATAACATCTACAGTTTGTTTCTTACTTTTTTGTTAAGGTATCTTTGACACACAATCCATGCAATTTAGATGATGATATCGAATTCCTTTTGAAAGATAGACGCAGAAGCGTCCAACTCTCAAGAACTACTCTCTGTCAAATCAATTACATGCCCATGTGAGAGCAAATATCTCATGACCCATAATATCTACAGTCTCGTTTCTTACGTCGTTTGTTTAGCAAACTTTGACACACAATCCATGCAATTTATATGATGATATCGAATTCCGTTTCGAAGATAAATGCTGAAACATCCAAGTCTCAAGGAATACATTTTTAAGCAAACTTTGACACACAATCCATGCTATTTATATGATGATATCGAATTCCGTTTCGAAGGTTGATGCAGAAGCATCCAAGCCTCAAGAAATACAAGGATAACCTTGTCAAATCTATCGCATGTCCATCTGAGAGCAAATATCTCATGACCAATAACATCTACAGTGTTGTTTCTTACGTTGTTTGTTAAGCTATCTTTGACACACAATCCATGCAATTTAGATGATGATATCGAATTCCGTTTGAAAAAGAGGTGCAGAAACAGCCAAGTCTCAAGAAATACAAGGGTAAGTTTTGTCCAATCCACTACATGTCCATATGAGAGCAAGTATCTCATGACCCATAATTTCTGCAACCGCGTTTCTTACGTCGTTTGTAAAGCAAACCTTGACACACAATCCATGCAATTTATATGATGATATCGAATTCCGTTTCGAAGATTAATGCAGAAGTATTCAAGTCTCAAGGAATACAAGGATAACTTTTGTCAATTCTATTACATACCCACATGAGAGCAAATATCTCATGACCCAAAATTTCTACAGTCCCGTTTCTAGCGTCGTTTGTTAAGCAAACTTTGACACACAATCCATGCAATTTATATGCTGATGGATGCTGAAGCATCCAATTCTCAAGCAACACGAGGATAACCTTTGTCAAATCCATTACATGTCCATATGAGAGCAAATAGCTCAGGACTAATAATATCTACAGTCTCCCCTCTTACGTCGCTTGTTAAGCAAACTTTGACACAAAATCCATGCAATTTATATGATGATATCGAATTCCATTTGAAAGATAGATGCAGAAGCAGCCAAGTCTCAAGAAATGCAAGGTTAAGCTTTCTCAAACTAATTACATGTCCATATGAGAGCAAATATCTCATGACCAATAACATCTACAGTCTTGTTTCTTGCGTTGTTTATTAAGCTATCTTTGACACACAGTCCATGCAATTTAGATGATGATATCGAATTCCGTTTGAAAAAGAGGTGCAGAAACAGCCAAGTCTCAAGAAATACAAGGGTAAGTTTTGCCCCCCTAGAGCCATCACAAAGTTTGAAAAATTATAAAAAAAAACTGAAGTTGTTCTGATATATTATTTTTAAATTTAATAACGGCAAATGGACGACTAATATCTTTCGAATAAGCTATTTTTTAAACGCATTAAAAATAGGAAAATGCTTTTCCTTCTGCTCTAAGCTGCGTAGAAAATAACAAACATAATTTTTTATTTGTAAGTAAACTTTGAATTCTGTTGAAAAATATATGGGATATGCAATTTTTAATTGAAAACTTCTCTACAAGTGGTGTCTTAGACACGCCGTTCGGACTCGTCGATAAACAGTAGGTCCCATATCATTGAGCTAATATGAATCGGGGTGCACTCATTGATATGAGAGAAGTCTGCCTTGTCCCTTTTGGGATGTTTTTAGAACAATTATTATTATTATGCAAGTTTTATACCCTCCACCATAGAATGGAGAGTATATTTTTCCGTTTGTAACGCATTGAAATACTTATTTCCAACCCTATAAAGTATACATATTTGTTATCAGGATACAATTCTGAGTCGCTATAATATAGATTGACTGATATAGTGTATCAAAATTAAAAATTTGTTTAACAAGTTTTTATTATATCGGTCCAAAATTAGTGGTTCCGCCCGTGGGCAAAAATCGAATAGTTATGGAAACAAATTTTATTACGATTGAAATAAATATTACCTAAACACATTAAGTTGTTAATATCCAGTAAAATTTCTGTCAATTTACAGTGGTAATATGTCAAGTAAAGTCGAAAAAGTTGAAAAGCATTCGCAGCTTATGAGTGAAATTATAAAAAAGAGGTAAGTGTACAATTTCCAGATTTGACAATGTTTTTTACGTAAAAAGATATTCATTTATAGTTTTCTAAATTCCTTAAAAATAAATTCTTTGTAAATAAATTTTCTGGTACTTTTAAAATCAGTACTATAAATTTTTGTAGAGTTTTACTAATGTTGGGAGTATTTGGCAGACTCCGTATTTTTTTAAAAAAATACACCTTTATATGGTGCTATACCTAAACGTGGACCTATATTGAACATATTTTGCAAGGATGTATTTTGTTGACTAAGAACTCAAAATGCGAAATTTCAACCAAATCAATTGGGAACTATGTCTAAATTCATCAAAATACCAAAAATCAGGTATTACTTTTATAAGGGGGCTATACCTAAATGTGGACCTACATCCACTCAAATTTATTTCTATCATTTTGCATCGTTGTAAAACTATGTTTAAAATTTCAAGGCGGTACAAATGAGACCGCCTCTCAATTGTTTGTGATGTCAAAAAGTATGTTTGGACGATATATATCGCGTAGAAATATTACGATGTGCAAAGTATGGACCAGAGTGAACGAAAAAATTATTAAAGAGTAGTATAGAGTCTTCGTTGGGCCTACAAAACTTTCCCCCGGAAATGTGTCAGTGCTGGCTAACGTTTTGGATTACCCCTCATAGAACGGTACCGCCCGATTTTTTAAAGGTTTATCTGCATTATCATACAGAAACGGAAGTAATTTAATACATATTCTTGGGGCCTACTAAACTTCTATCCAGAAATTTGTGAGCACTGGTTCATATTTTATGTAGCCAAACTAGAACGGTGCCTCCTGATTCTAGGTGTTTTCAGGATATTGTAGGATAGTACGGCTATCCTACAGAAATGGCTGAAATTTAATTTTTAGTCTTCTATGGGGCTGTAATAACTCTTCCCCCTAATTTGTCCATACGATTTGATATAGCCACTGACATTTATGGCAATTTCGAACAGTCAACTTTGCACATATGTAAAGTCCTGCTTGTGCATCTAAATCATCTTCTTTATGTTTTGTGAATTGGTTTTATGTATTGGCAATAATTCACCATGATTACTTTTTAAATTTCATGTTTTTTTTTAATTTTTTAAAATTAATTTAAACATGTAAGAAAAGTCTACAGTTGGACGGAGCCGACCATGGGATACCCTATACCACTATCCCTGGACAAACGCTCTAAACGGAACTTCTTTTCAATAATTGTGAACATTTAATTACACTGTGCAACATTTTCGAGGTAATTTTGTGCAAACAATTTCAAATGCGGTTTTTATGAAAGTACAGATGCAATAGACAAAAACCCTCTTTGGGTTTAGTTTTGTTAGATCGGGTTCGGATTTTATGGCCCTATCTAAACATGGCTAAATATTGACTTTTTAAAGAAAATCGGGGCTATAACTACGAAACCAATAGGAATCTTTCCATGACATCCGCAGCAAACTTGTAGATAAGAACAAGAAAAATGTATTTAGAAACATAATGAACACGAATATCCTCATTTAATGCCTCAATTTTTATAATATATCTAAAATTTTCGTGATTTGTATATATTTAGCAGCGTATCTCCAAAACCGTAAAATTTTTCTTAATGTTATCTTTGGGAAAAATATTCGCTGGAATGTAATACACAACTCTTCAGATCATATGATTGTTGTAAAATTCGTCTATCGCGTTGTTTATATCATATTTTTCGACGACAATTTGATAAATATATCAACAAAACATTGAAATTTCAAATATGAGAATAAACAGCCTGTGTGAACGTTGTTTGAAATATGTTTTGTAGAAAGTATGATATAAAATACCGCATAAACAACATGAAATAAGTGTTTTTCAGTTTCTGAATGTTCTGAAGAATTGCTGATCACATTATTTGGAAATTTTTTGCGAAAGGTTACTTGGATCAACTTTCAATAGTTTGGCTGTTACTGACCATAATTCCTGAAATTATGTAATCTTTCCTAAATTTTATCAATTTTGATGCGCTATATGTGGTTTTTCGTAGTTCGTCTGTTCGACATATAAGTTCTACTACTTTAGGACTACAATATTGCTGAAGACTGCAAAGCAAAAATCTTATTAGTTTCTGAGATAAAGCACGGATCAATTGAAAAAGGGTCATTTTAGCCCGGTATAGATGTGGCCATAAAATCCAAACACGAAACCCAACTAGGGGGGTTTGTAGTCTTAATATGTACTTTCAGAAAATGCCCACTAGAAGTTGTTTGCATTTTCAGTGTTGCACAGTGTTATCAAATATCAGAGATGTAAGGTATAATACTTATGACCAAAACAAAAAAGTTATCTAGCATGACAAAGACATTTTAGTAGCTGGAAAGGAAAATTTAGTTGACACAAACTAAAATATAATGAAACCCACTTATGTACTACTACTTCCGTTGTTTAACCGCTACGTTATTGAAAATTTTACAAATTTCACACAAAAGTCACGTTGGTTTGTACGCTTCTTCTTCATCATAAACTCAAACTTTGTTTAAAATTTTGCAGGTTATTGTTTTGACCTACAGAGCCGCTACAAAATTAGTTAAAATTTTGTTTTTGGTCCATTTCATCCCCTGAACATTTCACAATCATCACCAAAACCTAGTCATTTCAATTCCGGCCCGAACCCAACCTCATTCAAAAATTCCTTACAATCGATCCATAATTGCGGCATTAAGCTTGTTTACAATTTTTAATGGATGGACACACATCGCTAAATCGATTTATCTCGTCGAGATATGAATTTTAGCATACCAAATAAGGTGTCAAGGACGAATATTTCGTGGTGTTACATAAACTTTTGGAGAGACAATATGTAGCATGGGATAAAAATGTGGTTCTCTACATAGAACCCATTATATAAGGAACTAGCTGACCCGGTCCGCGTTGCTGGCCCGTTGTTTGGGTTCTCCGTGTAAACTTTAGTTATCTATCCAGTATTGATACAGCCATAATTAGGCATCCCTCTAGAAACTTCATAATATAAATCAATGTTTTGACATAAATTCCATTTAATGGTATCCCCCAAATTTAGGATATAAAATCTCTTTTATTATACCCTTTGTGGGAATTATGATAACATAACTTGCCCACAAATAATTTGCATTGTTGCTCCAAATTGTTTGCTAGGATGCCTGATCTATTTTTAACCATTAAATTTGTAATCTATTACAAATTTATACCACAAACCAATGTTGCTTAACGCGTACGCACATCCCCTCGTGGAAACTGATCAATTAATGCTAGTATTTAGCCAAAAAACCAACCACTCTTTGAGTAGCCCAGTGAAGGGCGTGCCGGATCCCAAGGCGTAAGGACGGCGGTTCAATTCCGGGTCGAACCGATGTTTTTTCTTTTTTTTATATTTTTATTCTTCCTCTTATTCCTAAAGAAAAAAACCCTCTCTCTTTACGGTACGTTTTACTTCGGATAGTAGGCGGAGCTAACATCGTTATGTATCCTTGTATTGGTAAGTAACGGTTAGACGAAAAGATCATTATTTGTCAGTTTCTCGGTTAACTCTCCCAATTAAATATTATTGGTGGTGAAATTTCTAGAAAATGATGAACATTACTCCCACAATACCGACAAGAATACCAATTATTCTTTCGCTTTTCTGTTTTGCCAACGACAACACACAACATTTGGAGAAACCAAACTTATTGTCTTAAATGGTTGTGAAATAAAACATAAATCAACATCGAAGTTTTACAATAAGTAAAAAGTGCATAAATAAATCTAAGATCGCCTCTTAAATCAGTGAATATTTCAAGCTGAACGCTATTGAATTTCCCTTATAAACATATTAGTTACAACAAGATAAGGTGATTTTTGAAGAATTTTTCGATTTTTATTCAATTTAACTACTATAAAAAACTTAATTTAAAGGTCTGGAAGGAAGTCGGTAAAAAATTGGTTGTCAAGCGTATCTAGATCTCTATTTCTCTGGCCAAAAGTGTCCTTAAACGTTCAATAGTGCAACAAAATTATCCCGAGGTAAGGAATGAAATGAAATACAGTGATGCAATTGGTTTTAGATTAGTTTACCTTTCCTTTAGATATCCGTCAAAATTCTCCATTTTGTGAAAATCAATGCCGACATTGTTCTGTTTCCGGCAATAATTTTGTTCGTGTATGCTTTCACGAAGACTTAGAAATTATTCCTTGACGAGTGGGATAAAAATCGGCCACTGTGCGAGACCGCACGGGCCACCAGTGATTCTACCGCCACCTGTTACTCGAACGACAAAGTGGAACGTAATTGCATGAAGATTCTAAAAATAGATCCTTACCAGCCTACAGTCCAAGTGTCGGGTGGCTCTTTGACGTTGTGGAGTCTACGCAATCCGAGTCCGTTGTAAACCCCACCAAATTATTAGTTAACCACATTATCAACAAGACCGATAGTAGCCCAGAGTGTAAGCTGGCACTGCAGCAATCAACATTGTGATACATCACCAGCAACCTGGGTTCAAATCCCGGTAGCAGCAGTAGCCAAAACTTTTCTTTAATTATTGTTTAAACTTCTCCGAAATCACAAAGAGTTAGAAAAAGTAATATAATACCCCACATCCAAAGAGTTTCAATAAGTATAAAATTAACTACTAAAAAGACAACACCCCTAAAAATATGCAAAACATTTTAAACATTAAAATTTAAACTTCTTTCAAGGTATTACAGCAAAACCTCAACATATCCTGCACAAACACATACAAACATGTTCATCGAGGCCTCGGCGATCATCATAATGTGAAGTTAAAAGGATGTTAAAATAAACCATTAAGTACAATCGTAAGTTGTAAAACACAAAGAAAACCGAAAAGTGTAAATTAAAAGTGTTAAAATGTCATTTGCGTATGAGTCCTTAAAAAGGAATGTTATCGAAGGATAAAATCTATCTTTCCAAAGGAAGCCCAAAAATCATTCGAAAATCAACCTATACATTTATTCTTTATTTCTACAAAGATTTCCGCTTCATATCGTGAAGATAGATGAAGTTATTCGATTACATCACTTTAACTAAAGAATAAGAAATTAGGAAAAAGGAATAACTTGTTATTCTAACTCATTTTATTACTCCGACTCCATTATTTAATTATCCAATTCACAAATTTCAATATTGTCCAATTCAAGGAAAAATAACCTAAGCTCAAATTATCTGCTTGAAAAATCGAAATCTATACTCATTAAGTCCTTGAATTAAATATAAATAGTCCTTTTAGAGGATATAAAATCGATTTGTGTAATTTTCTGTCATCTCTTTTATTTCTAATTCGTATGCTTTCAAACGGGCATTTACCATTTAGAAAGTTTTTCAAACCAAATTGTAAAAAGCGTTGATATAAATAATTATACCTCTCATATCTCAAAATGAATTGCCCAACTTGTAAATGTATGTATCTTTATCTCCTACTTTCCTGAATATATTTATATATATATACTATTGTATGCTATCTGAATGAATTCTTTATTTAATATATCCTTGTGTTAACAAGATGAAACGTTAAACTAATCTGTTATTCCTTACAGTGGTGAGGTAGACTAAAGAGGGAAAGATCGTTTTTGGGGTCTCCAACATTTTTAAGCCATTGAGACCATGGTAGGGCAAGGGTTTAGAGGCTCAATCTCCATCTTCCACCAGGAGTTTGAAATACTAAGTATCTAGGACTTGATTTTCCATATTTTCATGGTCATCTGGACCAACAGGGGCACAATGGTTGGCCAGATTTTTTTTGCCATCCAACTTTAATTTGTTTTTCTCTATTCCCACGGGAGTCTAAAATATCTTATTTTTGTTTATGTTCTAAGGATATTTTTTTTTTGAGTTCAAAGGCAGACACGAACCACCCCACTCGGCTGTTAGCTAGCTATATCAATGGCTCCCAACCGTCTGACTGTTCTCAAATTATATGGACAGGCTTATTCCACCAAAATATCCTTTCCCTTGTGTTCATGTTGAAATTGATAGATACGGATTCAACTCCATACAAAAACAATTCTTTCGAACTGTGAATTGGACACTACTTAAATAAATTGGCGCCCAACGTGGGGCGAAAGATTCGAATCCTTTAAGGATGTTAATACCATTCTGAGAAAAAAAATATATACTTTTATTTATATTGATTTATATATTAATCCTGCAGCAGATATTTGTAAAGTCTATCAGAATTGGCATGTAACGATGCAAATTCTGTTGGAATTTACAAATATAAGTATGTATAGTCCTTAGGAAATTGATCGCCTCATACATCATTTCTGTTTTGTAAATTTCCTTTAAAATATATATTTTTCCGAAAGTGCTTTGTTATTAGGAGCTCGAGTATGGAATACTTGTTGAAAACTCTCAGGAATTTCAGGTTTCTGATTGCTTCTCTACAAAAGTGGTGTCTTAGACACGCCGTTCGGACTCGGCGATAAACTGTAGGTCCCATATCATTGAGCTAATATGATTCGGGGTGCACTCATTGATATGAGAGAAGTCTCCCTTGTCCCTTATGGGATGTTTGTGGAACAATTATAGATTGCTTCGGAAATTTCTGACCGAGATGTCCTTCATCAATACTTTCCGTACCGGTCAATTGGTTGCAGGGTAGTTTGTTAAAATATTTAAAGTATATAATGAGAGTATAGATTCCTTCCGTACAGACTTAGTTACCGTCGTCCTGACTTTTTCTGGATAAACTTTGTTGTTGCAGTGGCGAAACAAAGTCCGAAAATGTCAGTTTGAAGTCCAATATGAATGATGGTTTGTTTTATAGGAAAGAGTTTATAAGCGAATTATTTACTCCATAGCCCAGATTGCTTTAGTTTCCTAATCAGTCCTAAGATATCTAAAATTTTTTCCCTCATAAAAAAAAACCTCACCACAAAAGTAAGGAAAGTTGTGTTATTGCATATTTAATTACTTTTTCTACTTTTTCACTAAACTAGTTTTGGTGTTAAAAGTTCTTAACTATTTGTTTCATTTCTTATTGCTTCCGCCACGTATTTCAATTTTGTCGTTTTTTGCTTTTATATTCCAAAATGTCGATATTAAGAAGTCCTTTGCCATATCCCAATATGGATACCGGAAATTCTTCTGAGGAAACTTTAAAGTGCCTCTTTTGTCAAGATGTTATCAATACTGAAAATCAAGAATGTCGCGTTATTGACACTTGTCAACACATCTTCCATCGTTCGTGTATCGAACAAGCTACTGAAAGCTCGTCACAATGTCCCTCATGTAAGAAGACATTTGAGCCCTCAAATCTAAAAAAATATCCCATTATTTGTGTTGAATCGAATGAAATGTCAACACAGACAGGTGCCATAAAAAAATCTCGTCCCTCTTATCGTGGAAAAGCACGGGGAGCTGCTGCAAACCGTCCAATCACCAGAAATTTTATTCGAAATTTATTTTCGGACAGCCTCGATGTTAGTCAGGATTTTGAGTTTCCAACGAATGCTATGAATTCTTTTACAAATAATTCCAATAACATTAAGGAAATCCCAGCCATTCCAACTAATAAAATACCGAATTCGATCGATTATAAATCTAAGGAAGTCGACTATTCCAGAATCAGTCAGATGATTGATAATAAACTAATAAAACTTTTTCAAAGTTTGAATCTTGAAAAACAGATTCAAAATCAAAATTCCAAAATTCCACCACCAAAACCTGGAAGTATTCCACCACCATATCCTGCAAATGCCAATCAAAGCAATCTACCCGAACATTCTGATTCAGAGCCATATTCGCCACTTTTACGACCTGATAGGGTAACTTTTATAATCCAGAACTGGGGTCTTCAATTTGATGGTTCTAGTAATGGATTATTGGTAGATGAATTTCTCTACCGTATAAAGATGCTAACAAAGGAGCATTTAAATAATAATTTCACGTACATTTCAAAAAAATCTGCCCATCATTTTGACAGGAAAAGCAAGAGAATGGTACTGGAGGTACCACAAGAGTGTGGATTCCATTCAATGGAATGAGTTTTGTGGAGCTCTAAGATGCCAATTTAAAGACCTTAGATCCGACTTCGACCTAATGGAAACCATTAGGGGCCGAAAGATGAGGCCAGGTGAAACTTTCGATTCGTTCCATGATGCTATATCTTCAATAGCTGATCGACTTCGAAAGCCAATTCCCGAAGAAGAGTTCGTAGAAATTCTTGTACGAAATCTGCGCCCAGATATTCGTCACGAACTTCTTTATGTGCCCATTTTGACAGTACCTCATCTTAGAAAACTCGTACAAATGAGGGAGAATCTAATGAATGAGGATTCCTTCAGGAAAAATCCCAATCAAAAATCGCAAATTTCGAATGTTAACACGAATGTTCGAAGAAATGTTGCCGAACTTCAATCTGACGAATTATTCTCCGAAGAACCAAATAACGATATTTGCGTAGATGCTATACATAAAGATCCAACTGTCACAAAATGCTGGAACTGTGACGAAATCGGTCATTTTTGGGACGATTGTCTCAAGGATCGCAAGGTATTTTGTTATGGATGTGGTACTAAGAATATGTACAAACCGCAATGCGTAAAATGTGCTACTAGAAAAATTTCTATGCAGCCAAAAAACTCCTCGCGACCCAATCAAAACCGTCAGCTTCTTTAGAAGTTGATACAAATTCTCAGCTTCCAAAAAATCCATCACCTGCCATTACTATTCTTAAACCAGAAATAAAACCCCACCAAACATATCCAAAATTACTACACCCAATTCGTCCTTACCATGAAAGATACAAAGAGTACCTTGAAAAACGAAATAGAATATTTTCAGTGTCTGATCTTTCAGCCGCAACTTCTAAAGTACCAAAAAGATCCACTCGTCGTCTCCGACTGTACTTTAGAAGAAGAAAAAAAGCTTCAAGATATGTTGTTTCCACGATAGTAAATTGTACGAATGATAAACGATTTTATGCCAAAGTTGCATTCCTTAATTTTTTAGAGTATGGTCTATTAGACAGCGGGGCCAACATCTCCTGCATAGGATCTGATTTGGCCGCCCATGATTTTTCAAAATATTCTGAATATACACCAGGAAAAGCTGGAGTCAGGACTGCCGATGGGTCCTTTCAAAAGACCTTAGGATCCCTAGTTGTTGGTATGAATTTTCGTGGAGAAACCCACAAATTAAAATTATTAATAGTACCCTCTATAAATCAGCGCCTTATCCTAGGTCTAGATTTTTGGAAATCCTTTTCGTTGGCCCCTGACATTTTCGATAATTCGATTACTACTGACCCCTTTAATCCGCCTTGTACGTCTGTTGTTTCCACTTTGGAATCATCGGGTTCTTTACCTGCCCATAAAATACCGTCGTCCGAGTCATCATCGGATTCAATCGAGTTTAAATATCCTTTAACCTCAACCCAGCAAGTTCAATTAAAAACCATCGTAGAACTCTTTCCTAGTTTTGCCAAACAAGGCTTAGGTAGAACCTCATATTTGACCCATAGTATAGACATAGGTGACGCCAAGCCTGTAAAACAACGGTTTTATCCGGTATCTCCAGCTGTGGAGCATTTAATGTATACGGAAATTGACCGTATGTTAGCGCTTGGAGTAATTGAACCCTCTGTCTCTGCGTGGTCGTCACCTATGCGTCTGGTAGTAAAACCAAATAAAGTTCGCCTATGTTTGGACGCTAGAAAATTGAACATGGTCACCAAAAAAGATGCCTATCCGCTACCTAGTATTGAAGGTATATTTGCGAGGCTGCCTAAGGCAAACATCATAACCAAACTTGACCTAAAAGACGCCTATTGGCAAATTGGTCTTTCAGAAGAGTCAAAGGCTCTCACAGCGTTTACAGTGCCCGGAAGGCCACTGTACCAGTTTGTGGTGATGCCTTTCGGGCTCTGTACCGCCCCACAGACCATGTGTCGACTTGTCGACATGATTATACCTCCTGATCTTAGGTATTGCGTATTCGGGTATTTAGATGACATCGTCGTGGTGTCCGAAGACTTCAGTCAACATTTAGCCATATTAGTTCGAATAGCCGAAGAGTTCCGCAAAGCTAATCTAACGCTAAACATAGAAAAAAGCCAATTCTGCGTTACTAGAACGAAGTATTTGGGTTATGTTATTGGAAATGGGGGTATCCAAACCGACCCAGAAAAGGTAGACTCTATTGTCAACTGGCCTGTACCCAAAAATATCCGTCAGGTTAGGGGATTTTTAGGTCTTGCGGGTTGGTACCGGAGGTTTATAGAGAACTTCTCCTCCATAACCTTCCCCATCTCCGATACCCTGTCAACCAAGACAAAATTCAAATGGACTCCTGAGGCTCAAAAGTCCTTTGAGACCATAAAAACCTTGCTCACAACTGCACCCGTTTTGTCCAATCCGGACTTCACTAAAAAATTCTATTTACATTGTGACGCCTCAGATTATGGCATCGGGGCAGTCTTGGTGCAGTTAGACGAAGAGGACAATGAACGTCCCATTGCGTTTATGTCCAAAAAGCTCAACACCGCGCAAAGAAATTATAGCGTGACTGAGCGCGAGTGTCTCGCTGCTATAGATGCCATCAAGAAATTCCGGTGCTACCTGGAATTACAGGATTTCGAGGTTGTCACAGATCATTCGTCACTTCTCTGGCTGATGAAGCAACCCGACCTGACAGGCAGATTGGCAAGATGGGTTTTCAAATTGCAACCTTATAAATTCACGATATCTCATCGAAAGGGCAAGGATCATATAGTACCAGATGCCTTGTCCAGGATACCTACCGATGAGATAGCGGCTATTGATCATATTGAACCAGAGATCGACCTTAAATCTCCTTGCTTTGATGGTGAAGACTACCAGGCGTTAAAAATTAAAATTAAGGATAATTCCTCCAAATATCCTGATGTTAAAATAATTGACAACTTTGTATACATCCGGACAGATCATTACACCGGTAATACTACTGAGGAAAATTCAGCCTGGAAGTTGTGGATACCTGAAAAAATGAGACTTCCATTAATAGTAAGGTTCCATAACAGTCCTGTAGCTTCACATGGTGGTATGGGGAAGACACTGGATCTTTTACGACGAAATTTTTTCTGGCCCGGCATGGTGACCGATGTTCGGGAATATATACGTACTTGCGAAACATGCAAAACTTCCAAGCACCCTAATTATATTCTCAAACCTGAAATGGGGAAACTAATTCAAACCACTAGACCTTTTCAAAGGTTATATGTTGACATATTAGGTCCGTATCCAAGGTCCAAAAATGGATACATTGGTCTTTTTATTGCACTCGACCATTTGTCAAAGTATCACTGGCTATGTCCGCTTAAGAAATTCACTTCTAGTCCCATCCAAGAGTTCTTGCTTAAGAACATTTTCCATGCCTTCGGAGTACCAGAAGAAATTGTCAGCGACAATGGTACCCAATTTAAATCTAATGAATTTAATTCCTTTTTGACAAAATTCGGGATCAGACACATTTACACAGCCCTTTATTCGCCACAGGCTAACGCGTCTGAACGCGTTAACCGTTCTATCATCGCAAGTATTCGGGCATATCTCAAAAAGGATCAACGACTATGGGTCGAATACTTATCCTATATAAGTTGCTCATTGCGGAATTCAATACACCAAGCCATTAAATGCTCTCCCTATTTTGCCCTATTTGGGTTTAATATGATCACACATGGTGAGACATATGCCCTCTTGAAAAATATACAATCACTTGACGAACCCAATAGTTACATTCGTAGAGAAGACCAACTTTATCTGCATTATCATACAGAAACGGAAGTAATTTAATACATATTCTTGGGGCCTACTAAACTTCTATCCAGAAATTTGTGAGCACTGGTTCATATTTTATGTAGCCAAACTGGAACGGTGCCTCCCGATTTTAGGTGTTTTCAGGATATTGTAGGATAGTACGGCTATCCTACAGAAATGGCTGAAATTTAATTTTTAGTCTTCTATGGGGCTGTAATAACTCTTCCCCCTAATTTGTCCATACGATTTGATATAGCCACTGACATTTATGGCAATTTCGAACAGTCAACTTTGCACATATGTAAAGTCCTGCTTGTGCATCTAAATCATCTTCTTTATGTTTTGTGAATTGGTTTTATGTATTGGCAATAATTCACCATGATTACTTTTTAAATTTCATGTTTTTTTTTTTTAATTTTTTAAAATTAATTTAAACATGTAAGAAAAGTCTACAGTTGGACGGAGCCGACCATGGGATACCCTATACCACTATCCCTGGACAAACGCTCTAAACGGAACTTCTTTTCAATAATTGTGAACATTTAATTACACTGTGCAACATTTTCGAGGTAATTTTGTGCAAACAATTTCAAATGCGGTTTTTATGAAAGTACAGATGCAATAGACAAAAACCCTCTTTGGGTTTAGTTTTGTTAGATCGGGTTCGGATTTTATGGCCCTATCTAAACATGGCTAAATATTGACTTTTTAAAGAAAATCGGGGCTATAACTACGAAACCAATAGGAATCTTTCCATGACATCCGCAGCAAACTTGTAGATAAGAACAAGAATAATGTATTTAGAAACATAATGAACACGAATATCCTCATTTAATGCCTCAATTTTTATAATATATCTAAAATTTTCGTGATTTGTATATATTTAGCAGCGTATCTCCAAAACCGTAAAATTTTTCTTAATGTCATCTTTGGGAAAAATATTCGCTGGAATGTAATACACAACTCTTCAGATCATATGATTGTTGTAAAATTCGTCTATCGCGTTGTTTATATCATATTTTTCGACGACAATTTGATAAATATATCAACAAAACATTGAAATTTCAAATATGAGAATAAACAGCCTGTGTGAACGTTGTTTGAAATATGTTTTGTAGAAAGTATGATATAAAATACCGCATAAACAACATGAAATAAGTGTTTTTCAGTTTCTGAATGTTCTGAAGAATTGCTGATCACATTATTTGGAAATTTTTTGCGAAAGGTTACTTGGATCAACTTTCAATAGTTTGGCTGTTACTGACCATAATTCCTGAAATTATGTAATCTTTCCTAAATTTTATCAATTTTGATGCGCTATATGTGGTTTTTCGTAGTTCGTCTGTTCGACATATAAGTTCTACTACTTTAGGACTACAATATTGCTGAAGACTGCAAAGCAAAAATCTTATTAGTTTCTGAGATAAAGCACGGATCAATTGAAAAAGGGTCATTTTAGCCCGGTATAGATGTGGCCATAAAATCCAAACACGAAACCCAACTAGGGGGGTTTGTAGTCTTAATATGTACTTTCAGAAAATGCCCACTAGAAGTTGTTTGCATTTTCAGTGTTGCACAGTGTTATCAAATATCAGAGATGTAAGGTATAATACTTATGACCAAAACAAAAAAGTTATCTAGCATGACAAAGACATTTTAGTAGCTGGAAAGGAAAATTTAGTTCACACAAACTAAAATATAATGAAACCCACTTATGTACTACTACTTCCGTTGTTTAACCGCTACGTTATTGAAAATTTTACAAATTTCAAACAAAAGTCACGTTGATTTGTACGCTTCTTCTTCATCATAAACTCAAACTTTGTTTAAAATTTTGCGGGTTATTGTTTTGACCTACAGAGCCGCTACAAAATTAGTTAAAATTTTGTTTTTGGTCCATTTCATCCCCTGAACATTTCACAATCATCACCAAAACCTAGTCATTTCAATTCCGGCCCGAACCCAACCTCCTTCAAAAATTCCTTACAATCGATCCATAATTGCGGCATTAAGCTTGTTTACAATTTTTAATGGATGGACACACATCGCTAAATCGATTTATCTCGTCGAGATATGAATTTTAGCATACCAAATAAGGTGTCAAGGACGAATATTTCGTGGTGTTACATAAACTTTTGGAGAGACAATATGTAGCATGGGATAAAAATGTGGTTCTCTACATAGAACCCATTATATAAGGAACTAGCTGACCCGGTCCGCGTTGCTGGCCCGTTGTTTGGGTTCTCCGTGTAAACTTTAGTTATCTATCCAGTATTGATACAGCCATAATTAGGCATCCCTCTAGAAACTTCATAATATAAATCAATGTTTTGACATAAATTCCATTTAATGGTATCCCCCAAATTTAGGATATAAAATCTCTTTTATTATACCCTTTGTGGGAATTATGATAACATAACTTGCCCACAAATAATTTGCATTGTTGCTCCAAATTGTTTGCTAGGATGCCTGATCTATTTTTAACCATTAAATTTGTAATCTATTACAAATTTATACCACAAACCAATGTTGCTTAACGCGTACGCACATCCCCTCGTGGAAACTGATCAATTAATGCTAGTATTTAGCCAAAAAACCAACCACTCTTTGAGTAGCCCAGTGAAGGGCGTGCCGGATCCCAAGGCGTAAGGACGGCGGTTCAATTCCGGGTCGAACCGATGTTTTTTCTTTTTTTTATATTTTTATTCTTCCTCTTATTCCTAAAGAAAAAAACCCTCTCTCTTTACGGTACGTTTTACTTCGGATAGTAGGCGGAGCTAACATCGTTATGTATCCTTGTATTGGTAAGTAACGGTTAGACGAAAAGATCATTATTTGTCAGTTTCTCGGTTAACTCTCCCAATTAAATATTATTGGTGGTGAAATTTCTAGAAAATGATGAACATTACTCCCACAATACCGACAAGAATACCAATTATTCTTTCGCTTTTCTGTTTTGCCAACGACAACACACAACATTTGGAGAAACCAAACTTATTGTCTTAAACGGTTGTGAAATAAAACATAAATCAACATCGAAGTTTTACAATAAGTAAAAAGTGCATAAATAAATCTAAGATCGCCTCTTAAATCAGTGAATATTTCAAGCTGAACGCTATTGAATTTCCCTTATAAACATATTAGTTACAACAAGATAAGGTGATTTTTGAAGAATTTTTCGATTTTTATTCAATTTAACTACTATAAAAAACTTAATTTAAAGGTCTGGAAGGAAGTCGGTAAAAAATTGGTTGTCAAGCGTATCTAGATCTCTATTTCTCTGGCCAAAAGTGTCCTTAAACGTTCAATAGTGCAACAAAATTATCCCGAGGTAAGGAATGAAATGAAATACAGTGATGCAATTGGTGTTAGATTAGTTTACCTTTCCTTTAGATATCCGTCAAAATTCTCCATTTTGTGAAAATCAATGCCGACATTGTTCTGTTTCCGGCAATAATTTTGTTCGTGTATGCTTTCACGAAGACTTAGAAATTATTCCTTGACGAGTGGGATAAAAATCGGCCACTGTGCGAGACCGCACGGGCCACCAGTGATTCTACCGCCACCTGTTACTCGAACGACAAAGTGGAACGTAATTGCATGAAGATTCTAAAAATAGATCCTTACCAGCCTACAGTCCAAGTGTCGGGTGGCTCTTTGACGTTGTGGAGTCTACGCAATCCGAGTCCGTTGTAAACCCCACCAAATTATAAGTTAACCACATTATCAACAAGACCGATAGTAGCCCAGAGTGTAAGCTGGCACTGCAGCAATCAACATTGTGATACATCACCAGCAACCTGGGTTCAAATCCCGGTAGCAGCAGTAGCCAAAACTTTTCTTTAATTACACTGTGATACAAAAGTGGACAAAATTTTTTTGCAGTATTTCTGATGCACAAATTCGGTTTCGGGGGAGTCCATAGAAGACGAAAATACCTTTGGTTTCTTTGGGTCACTTCGGGTTTTGATTTTATAACGGTAAATGTAGTGAAAAATGGGCTTTCTTGAATTTTCAAATTTAAACGGACATTACTTCTTTTTTCCACAACCGATTTGCACACTCTGTTTTTCATTATAAAGGGGAGAGTAATGCCTTTTGAACAAGCCATAGATTTTTAAAATCGGTTAACAAATGGCTAAGTAATAGTGGTTTAAGTGTGACAAAACGCATTAAAAAACAGTAAAATGTGTTTCCTTGTGCTCTAGGCTGCGTAAACGACACCTAACAGTACAATTATTTACTGTTAACAAGTAGGAAATTTAGTTGGCTTTCCAAAATGGGAAAACCCAACGAAATCGGTTGAAAAATGAATGCGTTATGGCATTTTTTGTTTTTCAACTTTTGGGTTTTTTTCATATTTTCCTTTATAAAAGATGGGTATCTTAGCATGTATGATTCTAATTGTGATTATCCTGCTTAACAATTACGCACAAGGTATAAAGGAAAATATGAAAAAAACCAAAAAGTTGAAACACAAAAAATGCCATAACGCATTCATTTTTCAACGGATTTTGTTGGTTTTTCCCATTTTGGAAAGCCAACTAAATGTCCTACTTGCTAACTGTAAATAATTGTACTGTTAGGTGTCATTTACGCAGCCTAGAGCACAAGGAAAACCATTTTACTGTTTTTTAATGCGTTTTTGTCACACTTAAACCACTATTAATTAGCCATTTGTTAACCAATTTTAAAAATCTATGTCTTGTTCGAAAGGCATTACTCTCCCCTTTATAATGAAAAACGGTGTGTGCAAATCGGTTGTGGAAAAAAGAAGTAATGTCCGTTTAAAGTTGAAAATTCAAGAAAGCCCATTTTTCACTACATTTACCGTTATAAAATGAAAAATCGAAGTGACCCAAAGAAACCAAAGGTATATTCGTCTTCTGTGGACACCCACAAAACCGAATTTATGCATAAGAACCCCTGCAAATTTTCACTGTAGCACAGTGTTATTGTTTAAACTTCTCCGAAATCACAAAGAGTTAGAAAAAGTAATATAATACCCCACATCCAAAGAGTTTCAATAAGTATAAAATTAACTACTAAAAAGACAACACCCCTAAAAATATGCAAAACATTTTAAACATTAAAATTTAAACTTCTTTCAAGGTATTACAGCTAAACCTCAACATATCCTGCACAAACACATACAAACATGTTCATCGAGGCCTCGGCGATCATCATAATGTGAAGTTAAAAGGATGTTAAAATAAACCATTAAGTACAATCGTAAGTTGTAAAACACAAAGAAAACCGAAAAGTGTAAATTAAAAGTGTTAAAATGTCATTTGCATATGAGTCCTTAAAAAGGAATGTTATCGAAGGATAAAATCTATCTTTCCAAAGGAAGCCCAAAAATCATTCGAGAATCAACCTATACATTTATTCTTTATTTCTACAAAGATTTCCGCTTCATATCGTGAAGATAGATGAAGTTTTTCGATTACATCACTTTAACTAAAGAATAAGAAATTAGGAAAAAGGAATAACTTGTTATTCTAACTCATTTTATTACTCCGACTCCATTATTTAATTATCCAATTCACAAATTTCAATATTGTCCAATTCAAGGAAAAATAACCTAAGCTCAAATTATCTGCTTGAAAAATCGAAATCTATACTCATTAAGTCCTTGAATTAAATATAAATAGTCCTTTTAGAGGATATAAAATCGATTTGTGTAATTTTCTGTCATCTCTTTTATTTCTAATTCGTATGCTTTCAAACGGGCATTTACCATTTAGAAAGTTTTTCAAACCAAATTGTAAAAAGCGTTGATATAAATAATTATACCTCTCATATCTCAAAATGAATTGCCCAACTTGTAAATGTATGTATCTTTATCTCCTACTTTCCTGAATATATTTATATATATATACTATTGTATGCTATCTGAATGAATTCTTTATTTAATATATCCTTGTGTTAACAAGATGAAACGTTAAACTAATCTGTTATTCCTTACAGTGGTGAGGTAGACTAAAGAGGGAAAGATCGTTTTTGGGGTCTCCAACATTTTTAAGCCATTGAGACCATGGTAGGGCAAGGGTTTAGAGGCTCAATCTCCATCTTCCACCAGGAGTTTGAAATACTAAGTATCTAGGACTTGATTTTCCATATTTTCATGGTCATCTGGACCAACAGGGGCACAATGGTTGGCCAGATTTTTTTTGCCATCCAACTTTAATTTGTTTTTCTCTATTCCCACGGGAGTCTAAAATATCTTATTTTTGTTTATGTTCTAAGGATATTTTTTTTTTTTTTGAGTTCAAAGGCAGACACGAACCACCCCACTCGGCTGTTAGCTAGCTATATTAATGGCTCCCAACCGTCTGACTGTTCTCAAATTATATGGACAGGCTTATTCCACCAAAATATCCTTTCCCTTGTGTTCATGTTGAAATTGATAGATACGGATTCAACTCCATACAAAACCAATTCTTTCGAACTGTGAATTGGACACTACATAAATAAAATGGCGCCCAACGTGGGGCGAAAGATTCGAATCCTTTAAGGATGTTAATACCATTCTGAGAAAAAAAAATATATACTTTTATTTATATTGATTTATATATTAATCCTGCAGCAGATATTTGTAAAGTCTATCAGAATTGGCATGTAACGATGCAAATTCTGTTGGAATTTACAAATATAAGTATGTATAGTCCTTAGGAAATTGATCGCCTCATACATCATTTCTGTTTTGTAAATTTCCTTTAAAATATATATTTTTCCGAAAGTGCTTTGTTATCAGGAGCTCGAGTATGGAATACTTGTTGAAAACTCTCAGGAATTTCAGGTTTCTGATTGCTTCTCTACAAAAGTGGTGTCTTAGACACGCCGTTCGGACTCGGCGATAAACTGTAGGTCCCATATCATTGAGCTAATATGAATCGGGGTGCACTCATTGATATGAGAGAAGTCTCCCTTGTCCCTTATGGGATGTTTGTGGAACAATTATAGATTGCTTCGGAAATTTCTGACCGAGATGTCCTTCATCAATACTTTCCGTACCGGTCAATTGGTTGCAGGGTAGTTTGTTAAAATATTTAAAGTATATAATGAGAGTATAGATTCCTTCCGTACAGACTTAGTTACCGTCGTCCTGACTTTTTCTGGATAAACTTTGTTGTTGCAGTGGCGAAACAAAGTCCGAAAATGTCAGTTTGAAGTCCAATATGAATGATGGTTTGTTTTATAGGAAAGAGTTTATAAGCGAATTATTTACTCCATAGCCCAGATTGCTTTAGTTTCCTAATCAGTCCTAAGATATCTAAAATTTTTTCCCTCATAAAAAAAAACCTCACCACAAAAGTAAGGAAAGTTGTGTTATTGCATATTTAATTACTTTTTCTACTTTTTCACTAAACTAGTTTTGGTGTTAAAAGTTCTTAACTATTTGTTTCATTTCTTATTGCTTCCGCAACGTATTTCAATTTTGTCGTTTTTTGCTTTTATATTCCAAAATGTCGATATTAAGAAGTCCTTTGCCAAATCCCAATATGGATACCGGAAATTCTTCTGAGGAAACTTTAAAGTGCCTCTTTTGTCAAGATGTTATCAATACTGAAAATCAAGAATGTCGCGTTATTGACACTTGTCAACACATCTTCCATCGTTCGTGTATCGAACAAGCTACTGAAAGCTCGTCACAATGTCCCTCATGTAAGAAGACATTTGAGCCCTCAAATCTAAAAAAATATCCCATTATTTGTGTTGAATCGAATGAAATGTCAACACAGACAGGTGCCATAAAAAAATCTCGTCCCTCTTATCGTGGAAAAGCACGGGGAGCTGCTGCAAACCGTCCAATCACCAGAAATTTTATTCGAAATTTGTTTTCGGACAGCCTCGATGTTAGTCAGGATTTTGAGTTTCCAACGAATGCTATGAATTCTTTTACAAATAATTCCAATAACATTAAGGAAATCCCAGCCATTCCAACTAATAAAATACCGAATTCGATCGATTATAAATCTAAGGAAGTCGACTATTCCAGAATCAGTCAGATGATTGATAATAAACTAATAAAACTTTTTCAAAGTTTGAATCTTGAAAAACAGATTCAAAATCAAAATTCCAAAATTCCACCACCAAAACCTGGAAGTATTCCACCACCATATCCTGCAAATGCCAATCAAAGCAATCTACCCGAACATTCTGATTCAGAGCCATATTCGCCACTTTTACGACCTGATAGGGTAACTTTTATAATCCAGAACTGTGGTCTTCAATTTGATGGTTCTAGTAATGGATTATTGGTAGATGAATTTCTCTACCGTATAAAGATGCTAACAAAAGAGCATTTAAATAATAATTTCACGTACATTTCAAAAAAATCTGCCCATCATTTTGACAGGAAAAGCAAGAGAATGGTACTGGAGGTACCACAAGAGTGTGGATTCCATTCAATGGAATGAGTTTTGTGGAGCTCTAAGATGCCAATTTAAAGACCTTAGATCCGACTTCGACCTAATGGAAACCATTAGGGGCCGAAAGATGAGGCCAGGTGAAACTTTCGATTCGTTCCATGATGCTATATCTTCAATAGCTGATCGACTTCGAAAGCCAATTCCCGAAGAAGAGTTCGTAGAAATTCTTGTACGAAATCTGCGCCCAGATATTCGTCACGAACTTCTTTATGTGCCCATTTTGACAATACCTCATCTTAGAAAACTCGTACAAATGAGGGAGAATCTAATGAATGAGGATTCCTTCAGGAAAAATCCCAATCAAAAATCGCAAATTTCGAATGTTAACACGAATGTTCGAAGAAATGTTGCCGAACTTCAATCTGACGAATTATTCTCCGAAGAACCAAATAACGATATTTGCGTAGATGCTATACATAAAGATCCAACTGTCACAAAATGCTGGAACTGTGACGAAATCGGTCATTTTTGGGACGATTGTCTCAAGGATCGCAAGGTATTTTGTTATGGATGTGGTACTAAGAATATGTACAAACCGCAATGCGTAAAATGTGCTACTAGAAAAATTTCTATGCAGCCAAAAAACTCCTCGCGACCCAATCAAAACCGTCAGCTTCTTTAGAAGTTGATACAAATTCTAAGCTTCCAAAAAATCCATCACCTGCCATTACTATTCTTAAACCAGAAATAAAACCCCACCAAACATATCCAAAATTACTACACCCAATTCGTCCTTACCATGAAAGATACAAAGAGTACCTTGAAAAACGAAATAGAATATTTTCAGTGTCTGATCTTTCAGCCGCAACTTCTAAAGTACCAAAAAGATCCACTCGTCGTCTCCGACTGTACTTTAGAAGAAGAAAAAAAGCTTCAAGATATGTTGTTTCCACGATAGTAAATTGTACGAATGATAAACGATTTTATGCCAAAGTTGCATTCCTTAATTTTTTAGAGTATGGTCTATTAGACAGCGGGGCCAACATCTCCTGCATAGGATCTGATTTGGCCGCCCATGATTTTTCAAAATATTCTGAATATACACCAGGAAAAGCTGGAGTCAGGACTGCCGATGGGTCCTTTCAAAAGACCTTAGGATCCCTGGTTGTTGGTATGAATTTTCGTGGAGAAACCCACAAATTAAAATTATTAATAGTACCCTCTATAAATCAGCGCCTTATCCTAGGTCTAGATTTTTGGAAATCCTTTTCGTTGGCCCCTGACATTTTCGATAATTCGATTACTACTGACCCCTTTAATCCGCCTTGTACGTCTGTTGTTTCCACTTTGGAATCATCGGGTTCTTTACCTGCCCATAAAATACCGTCGTCCGAGTCATCATCGGATTCAATCGAGTTTAAATATCCTTTAACCTCAACCCAGCAAGTTCAATTAAAAACTATCGTAGAACTCTTTCCTAGTTTTGCCAAACAAGGCTTAGGTAGAACCTCATATTTGACCCATAGTATAGACATAGGTGACGCCAAGCCTGTAAAACAACGGTTTTATCCGGTATCTCCAGCTGTGGAGCATTTAATGTATACGGAAATTGACCGTATGTTAGCGCTTGGAGTAATTGAACCCTCTGTCTCTGCGTGGTCGTCACCTATGCGTCTGGTAGTAAAACCAAATAAAGTTCGCCTATGTTTGGACGCTAGAAAATTGAACATGGTCACCAAAAAAGATGCCTATCCGCTACCTAGTATTGAAGGTATATTTGCGAGGCTGCCTAAGGCAAACATCATAACCAAACTTGATCTAAAAGACGCCTATTGGCAAATTGGTCTTTCAGAAGAGTCAAAGGCTCTCACAGCGTTTACAGTGCCCGGAAGGCCACTGTACCAGTTTGTGGTGATGCCTTTCGGGCTCTGTACCGCCCCACAGACCATGTGTCGACTTGTCGACATGATTATACCTCCTGATCTTAGGTATTGCGTATTCGGGTATTTAGATGACATCGTCGTGGCGTCCGAAGACTTCAGTCAACATTTAGCCATATTAGTTCGAATAGCCGAAGAGTTCCGCAAAGCTAATCTAACGCTAAACATAGAAAAAAGCCAATTCTGCGTTACTAGAACGAAGTATTTGGGTTATGTTATTGGGAATGGGGGTATCCAAACCGACCCAGAAAAGGTAGACTCTATTGTCAACTGGCCTGTACCCAAAAATATCCGTCAGGTTAGGGGATTTTTAGGTCTTGCGGGTTGGTACCGGAGGTTTATAGAAAACTTCTCCTCCATAACCTTCCCCATCTCCGAAACCCTGTCAACCAAGACAAAATTCAAATGGACTCCTGAGGCTCAAAAGTCCTTTGAGACCATAAAAACCTTGCTCACAACTGCACCCGTTTTGTCCAATCCGGACTTCACTAAAAAATTCTATTTACATTGTGACGCCTCAGATTATGGCATCGGGGCAGTCTTGGTGCAGTTAGACGAAGAGGAAAATGAACGTCCCATTGCGTTTATGTCCAAAAAGCTCAACACCGCGCAAAGAAATTATAGCGTGACTGAGCGCGAGTGTCTCGCTGCTATAGATGCCATCAAGAAATTCCGGTGCTACCTGGAATTACAGGATTTCGAGGTTGTCACAGATCATTCGTCACTTCTCTGGCTGATGAAGCAACCCGACCTGACAGGCAGATTGGCAAGATGGGTTTTCAAATTGCAACCTTATAAATTCACGATATCTCATCGAAAGGGCAAGGATCATATAGTACCAGATGCCTTGTCCAGGATACCTACCGATGAGATAGCGGCTATTGATCATATTGAACCAGAGATCGACCTTAAATCTCCTTGCTTTGATAGTGAAGACTACCAGGCGTTAAAAATTAAAATTAAGGATAATTCCTCCAAATATCCTGATGTTAAAATAATTGACAACTTTGTATACATCCGGACAGATCATTACACCGGTAATACTACTGAGGAAAATTCAGCCTGGAAGTTGTGGATACCTGAAAAAATGAGACTTCCATTAATAGTAAGGTTCCATAACAGTCCTGTAGCTTCACATGGTGGTATGGGGAAGACACTGGATCTTTTACGACGAAATTTTTTCTGGCCCGGCATGGTGACCGATGTTCGGGAATATATACGTACTTGCGAAACATGCAAAACTTCCAAGCACCCTAATTATATTCTCAAACCTGAAATGGGGAAACTAATTCAAACCACTAGACCTTTTCAAAGGTTATATGTTGACATATTAGGTCCGTATCCAAGGTCCAAAAATGGATACATTGGTCTTTTTATTGCACTCGACCATTTGTCAAAGTATCACTGGCTATGTCCGCTTAAGAAATTCACTTCTAGTCCCATCCAAGAGTTCTTGCTTAAGAACATTTTCCATGCCTTCGGAGTACCAGAAGAAATTGTCAGCGACAATGGTACCCAATTTAAATCTAATGAATTTAATTCCTTTTTGACAAAATTCGGGATCAGACACATTTACACAGCCCTTTATTCGCCACAGGCTAACGCGTCTGAACGCGTTAACCGTTCTATCATCGCAAGTATTCGGGCATATCTCAAAAAGGATCAACGACTATGGGTCGAATACTTATCCTATATAAGTTGCTCATTGCGGAATTCAATACACCAAGCCATTAAATGCTCTCCCTATTTTGCCCTATTTGGGTTTAATATGATCACACATGGTGAGACATATTCCCTCTTGAAAAATATACAATCACTTGACGAACCCAATAGTTACATTCGTAGAGAAGACCAACTTCAACTCATTAGGAAGGAAAAATAACATTTCAACAGCTTACGAAAACAATCGAGACCAATACAATTTACGTACTAGGCCCATTAGCTATAATGTTGGTCAAACTGTTTTCCGACGTAATTTCGCACAGAGCAATGCCGAAAAGAAGTTTAATGCGAAATTGGCTCCAATTTTTCTACAAGCCAAAGTTAGAAAGAAGGTCGGCAGTGTCTATTATGAATTGGAAGATTTAGATGGTAAGTTTATCGGAACTTATCATGCGAAGGACATCCGACCATAATTCTTCTAATTCCGATTAATATCTTAATACAAGGATAGATATTACCCGGTTTTGTGGGAATTATGGTAACATAACTTGCCCACAAATAATTTGCATTGTTGCTCCAAATTGTTTGCTAGGATGCCTGATCTATTTTTAACCATTAAATTTGTAATCTATTACAAATTTATACCACAAACCAATGTCGCTTAACGCGTACGCACATCCCCTCGTGGAAACTGATCAATTAATGCTAGTATTTAGCCAAAAAACCAACCACTCTTTGAGTAGCCCAGTGAAGGGCGTGCCGGATCCCAAGGCGTAAGGACGGCGGTTCAATTCCGGGTCGAACCGATGTTTTTTCTTTTTTTTATATTTTTATTCTTCCTCTTATTCCTAAAGAAAAAAACCCTCTCTCTTTACGGTACGTTTTACTTCGGATAGTAGGCGGAGCTAACATCGTTATGTATCCTTGTATTGGTAAGTAACGGTTAGACGAAAAGATCATTATTTGTCAGTTTCTCGGTTAACTCTCCCAATTAAATATTATTGGTGGTGAAATTTCTAGAAAATGATGAACATTACTCCCACAATACCGACAAGAATACCAATTATTCTTTTGCTTTTCTGTTTTGCCAACGACAACACACAACATTTGGAGAAACCAAACTTATTGTCTTAAACGGTTGTGAAATAAAACATAAATCAACATCGAAGTTTTACAATAAGTAAAAAGTGCATAAATAAATCTAAGATCGCCTCTTAAATCAGTGAATATTTCAAGCTGAACGCTATTGAATTTCCCTTATAAACATATTAGTTACAACAAGATAAGGTGATTTTTGAAGAATTTTTCGATTTTTATTCAATTTAACTACTATAAAAAACTTAATTTAAAGGTCTGGAAGGAAGTCGGTAAAAAAATTGGTTGTCAAGCGTATCTAGATCTCTATTTCTCTGGCCAAAAGTGTCCTTAAACGTTCAATAGTGCAACAAAATTATCCCGAGGTAAGGAATGAAATGAAATACAGTGATGCAATTGGTGTTAGATTAGTTTACCTTTCCTTTAGATATCCGTCAAAATTCTCCATTTTGTGAAAATCAATGCCGACATTGTTCTGTTTCCGGCAATAATTTTGTTCGTGTATGCTTTCACGAAGACTTAGAAATTATTCCTTGACGAGTGGGATAAAAATCGGCCACTGTGCGAGACCGCACGGGCCACCAGTGATTCTACCGCCACCTGTTACTCGAACGACAAAGTGGAACGTAATTGCATGAAGATTCTAAAAATAGATCCTTACCAGCCTACAGTCCAAGTGTCGGGTGGCTCTTTGACGTTGTGGAGTCTACGCAATCCGAGTCCGTTGTAAACCCCACCAAATTATTAGTTAACCACATTATCAACAAGACCGATAGTAGCCCAGAGTGTAAGCTGGCACTGCAGCAATCAACATTGTGATACATCACCAGCAACCTGGGTTCAAATCCCGGTAGCAGCAGTAGCCAAAACTTTTCTTTAATTATTGTTTAAACTTCTCCGAAATCACAAAGAGTTAGAAAAAGTAATATAATACCCCACATCCAAAGAGTTTCAATAAGTATAAAATTAACTACTAAAAAGACAACACCCCTAAAAATATGCAAAACATTTTAAACATTAAAATTTAAACTTCTTTCAAGGTATTACAGCAAAACCTCAACATATCCTGCACAAACACATACAAACATGTTCATCGAGGCCTCGGCGATCATCATAACGTGAAGTTAAAAGGATGGTAAAATAAACCATTAAGTACAATCGTAAGTTGTAAAACACAAAGAAAACCGAAAAGTGTAAATTAAAAGTGTTAAAATGTCATTTGCATATGAGTCCTTAAAAAGGAATGTTATCGAAGGATAAAATCTATCTTTCCAAAGGAAGCCCAAAAATCATTCGAAAATCAACCTATACATTTATTCTTTATTTCTACAAAGATTTCCGCTTCATATCGTGAAGATAGATGACGTTTTTCGATTACATCACTTTAACTAAAGAATAAGAAATTAGGAAAAAGGAATAACTTGTTATTCTAACTCATTTTATTACTCCGACTCCATTATTTAATTATCCAATTCACAAATTTCAATATTGTCCAATTCAAGGAAAAATAACCTAAGCTCAAATTATCTGCTTGAAAAATCGAAATCTATACTCATTAAGTCCTTGAATTAAATATAAATAGTCCTTTTAGAGGATATAAAATCGATTTGTGTAATTTTCTGTCATCTCTTTTATTTCTAATTCGTATGCTTTCAAACGCGCATTTACCATTTAGAAAGTTTTTCAAACCAAATTGTAAAAAGCGTTGGTATAAATAATTATACCTCTCATATCTCAAAATGAATTGCCCAACTTGTAAATGTATGTATCTTTATCTCCTACTTTCCTGAATATATTTACATATATATACTATTGTATGCTATCTGAATGAATTCTTTATTTAATATATCCTTGTGTTAACAAGATGAAACGTTAAACTAATCTGTTATTCCTTACAGTGGTGAGGTAGACTAAAGAGGGAAAGATCGTTTTTGGGGTCTCCAACATTTTTAAGCCATTGAGACCATGGTAGGGCAAGGGTTTAGAGGCTCAATCTCCATCTTCCACCAGGAGTTTGAAATACTAAGTATCTAGGACTTGATTTTCCATATTTTCATGGTCATCTGGACCAACAGGGGCACAATGGTTGGCCAGATTTTTTTTTGCCATCCAACTTTAATTTGTTTTTCTCTATTCCCACGGGAGTCTAAAATATCTTATTTTTGTTTATGTTCTAAGGATATTTTTTTTTTTTTCTGAGTTCAAAGGCAGACACGAACCACCCCACTCGGCTGTTAGCTAGCTATATCAATGGCTCCCAACCGTCTGACTGTTCTCAAATTATATGGACAGGCTTATTCCACCAAAATATCCTTTCCCTTGTGTTCATGTTGAAATTGATAGATACGGATTCAACTCCATACAAAACCAATTCTTTCGAACTGTGAATTGGACACTACATAAATAAAATGGCGCCCAACGTGGGGCGAAAGATTCGAATCCTTTAAGGATGTTAATACCATTCTGAGAAAAAAAAATATATACTTTTATTTATATTGATTTATATATTAATCCTGCAGCAGATATTTGTAAAGTCTATCAGAATTGGCATGTAACGATGCAAATTCTGTTGGAATTTACAAATATAAGTATGTATAGTCCTTAGGAAATTGATCGCCTCATACATCATTTCTGTTTTGTAAATTTCCTTTAAAATATATATTTTTCCGAAAGTGCTTTGTTATCAGGAGCTCGAGTATGGAATACTTGTTGAAAACTCTCAGGAATTTCAGGTTTCTGATTGCTTCTCTACAAAAGTGGTGTCTTAGACACGCCGTTCGGACTCGGCGATAAACTGTAGGTCCCATATCATTGAGCTAATATGAATCGGGGTGCACTCATTGATATGAGAGAAGTCTCCCTTGTCCCTTATGGGATGTTTGTGGAACAATTATAGATTGCTTCCGAAATTTCTGACCGAGATGTCCTTCATCAATACTTTCCGTACCGGTCAATTGGTTGCAGGGTAGTTTGTTAAAATATTTAAAGTATATAATGAGAGTATAGATTCCTTCCGTACAGACTTAGTTACCGTCGTCCTGACTTTTTCTGGATAAACTTTGTTGTTGCAGTGGCGAAACAAAGTCCGAAAATGTCAGTTTGAAGTCCAATATGAATGATGGTTTGTTTTATAGGAAAGAGTTTATAAGCGAATTATTTACTCCATAGCCCAGATTGCTTTAGTTTCCTAATCAGTCCTAAGATATCTAAAATTTTTTCCCTCATAAAAAAAAACCTCACCACAAAAGTAAGGAAAGTTGTGTTATTGCATATTTAATTACTTTTTCTACTTTTTCACTAAACTAGTTTTGGTGTTAAAAGTTCTTAACTATTTGTTTCATTTCTTATTGCTTCCGCCACGTATTTCAATTTTGTCGTTTTTTGCTTTTATATTCCAAAATGTCGATATTAAGAAGTCCTTTGCCAAATCCCAATATGGATACCGGAAATTCTTCTGAGGAAACTTTAAAGTGCCTCTTTTGTCAAGATGTTATCAATACTGAAAATCAAGAATGTCGCGTTATTGACACTTGTCAACACATCTTCCATCGTTCGTGTATCGAACAAGCTACTGAAAGCTCGTCACAATGTCCCTCATGTAAGAAGACATTTGAGCCCTCAAATCTAAAAAAATATCCCATTATTTGTGTTGAATCGAATGAAATGTCAACACAGACAGGTGCCATAAAAAAATCTCGTCCCTCTTATCGTGGAAAAGCACGGGGAGCTGCTGCAAACCGTCCAATCACCAGAAATTTTATTCGAAATTTGTTTTCGGACAGCCTCGATGTTAGTCAGGATTTTGAGTTTCCAACGAATGCTATGAATTCTTTTACAAATAATTCCAATAACATTAAGGAAATCCCAGCCATTCCAACTAATAAAATACCGAATTCGATCGATTATAAATCTAAGGAAGTCGACTATTCCAGAATCAGTCAGATGATTGATAATAAACTAATAAAACTTTTTCAAAGTTTGAATCTTGAAAAACAGATTCAAAATCAAAATTCCAAAATTCCACCACCAAAACCTGGAAGTATTCCACCACCATATCCTGCAAATGCCAATCAAAGCAATCTACCCGAACATTCTGATTCAGAGCCATATTCGCCACTTTTACGACCTGATAGGGTAACTTTTATAATCCAGAACTGTGGTCTTCAATTTGATGGTTCTAGTAATGGATTATTGGTAGATGAATTTCTCTACCGTATAAAGATGCTAACAAAAGAGCATTTAAATAATAATTTCACGTACATTTCAAAAAAATCTGCCCATCATTTTGACAGGAAAAGCAAGAGAATGGTACTGGAGGTACCACAAGAGTGTGGATTCCATTCAATGGAATGAGTTTTGTGGAGCTCTAAGATGCCAATTTAAAGACCTTAGATCCGACTTCGACCTAATGGAAACCATTAGGGGCCGAAAGGTGAGGCCAGGTGAAACTTTCGATTCGTTCCATGATGCTATATCTTCAATAGCTGATCGACTTCGAAAGCCAATTCCCGAAGAAGAGTTCGTAGAAATTCTTGTACGAAATCTGCGCCCAGATATTCGTCACGAACTTCTTTATGTGCCCATTTTGACAATACCTCATCTTAGAAAACTCGTACAAATGAGGGAGAATCTAATGAATGAGGATTCCTTCAGGAAAAATCCCAATCAAAAATCGCAAATTTCGAATGTTAACACGAATGTTCGAAGAAATGTTGCCGAACTTCAATCTGACGAATTATTCTCCGAAGAACCAAATAACGATATTTGCGTAGATGCTATACATAAAGATCCAACTGTCACAAAATGCTGGAACTGTGACGAAATCGGTCATTTTTGGGACGATTGTCTCAAGGATCGCAAGGTATTTTGTTATGGATGTGGTACTAAGAATATGTACAAACCGCAATGCGTAAAATGTGCTACTAGAAAAATTTCTATGCAGCCAAAAAACTCCTCGCGACCCAATCAAAACCGTCAGCTTCTTTAGAAGTTGATACAAATTCTCAGCTTCCAAAAAATCCATCACCTGCCATTACTATTCTTAAACCAGAAATAAAACCCCACCAAACATATCCAAAATTACTACACCCAATTCGTCCTTACCATGAAAGATACAAAGAGTACCTTGAAAAACGAAATAGAATATTTTCAGTGTCTGATCTTTCAGCCGCAACTTCTAAAGTACCAAAAAGATCCACTCGTCGTCTCCGACTGTACTTTAGAAGAAGAAAAAAAGCTTCAAGATATGTTGTTTCCACGATAGTAAATTGTACGAATGATAAACGATTTTATGCCAAAGTTGCATTCCTTAATTTTTTAGAGTATGGTCTATTAGACAGCGGGGCCAACATCTCCTGCATAGGATCTGATTTGGCCGCCCATGATTTTTCAAAATATTCTGAATATACACCAGGAAAAGCTGGAGTCAGGACTGCCGATGGGTCCTTTCAAAAGACCTTAGGATCCCTGGTTGTTGGTATGAATTTTCGTGGAGAAACCCACAAATTAAAATTATTAATAGTACCCTCTATAAATCAGCGCCTTATCCTAGGTCTAGATTTTTGGAAATCCTTTTCGTTGGCCCCTGACATTTTCGATAATTCGATTACTACTGACCCCTTTAATCCGCCTTGTACGTCTGTTGTTTCCACTTTGGAATCATCGGGTTCTTTACCTGCCCATAAAATACCGTCGTCCGAGTCATCATCGGATTCAATCGAGTTTAAATATCCTTTAACCTCAACCCAGCAAGTTCAATTAAAAACCATCGTAGAACTCTTTCCTAGTTTTGCCAAACAAGGCTTAGGTAGAACCTCATATTTGACCCATAGTATAGACATAGGTGACGCCAAGCCTGTAAAACAACGGTTTTATCCGGTATCTCCAGCTGTGGAGCATTTAATGTATACGGAAATTGACCGTATGTTAGCGCTTGGAGTAATTGAACCCTCTGTCTCTGCGTGGTCGTCACCTATGCGTCTGGTAGTAAAACCAAATAAAGTTCGCCTATGTTTGGACGCTAGAAAATTGAACATGGTCACCAAAAAGATGCCTATCCGCTACCTAGTATTGAAGGTATATTTGCGAGGCTGCCTAAGGCAAACATCATAACCAAACTTGATCTAAAAGACGACTATTGGCAAATTGGTCTTTCAGAAGAGTCAAAGGCTCTCACAGCGTTTACAGTGCCCGGAAGGCCACTGTACCAGTTTGTGGTGATGCCTTTCGGGCTCTGTACCGCCCCACAGACCATGTGTCGACTTGTCGACATGATTATACCTCCTGATCTTAGGTATTGCGTATTCGGGTATTTAGATGACATCGTCGTGGCGTCCGAAGACTTCAGTCAACATTTAGCCATATTAGTTCGAATAGCCGAAGAGTTCCGCAAAGCTAATCTAACGCTAAACATAGAAAAAAGCCAATTCTGCGTTACTAGAACGAAGTATTTGGGTTATGTTATTGGGAATGGGGGTATCCAAACCGACCCAGAAAAGGTAGACTCTATTGTCAACTGGCCTGTACCCAAAAATATCCGTCAGGTTAGGGGATTTTTAGGTCTTGCGGGTTGGTACCGGAGGTTTATAGAAAACTTCTCCTCCATAACCTTCCCCATCTCCGAAACCCTGTCAACCAAGACAAAATTCAAATGGACTCCTGAGGCTCAAAAGTCCTTTGAGGCCATAAAAACCTTGCTCACAACTGCACCCGTTTTGTCCAATCCGGACTTCACTAAAAAATTCTATTTACATTGTGACGCCTCAGATTATGGCATCGGGGCAGTCTTGGTGCAGTTAGACGAAGAGGACAATGAACGTCCCATTGCGTTTATGTCCAAAAAGGTCAACACCGCGCAAAGAAATTATAGCGTGACTGAGCGCGAGTGTCTCGCTGCTATAGATGCCATCAAGAAATTCCGGTGCTACCTGGAATTACAGGATTTCGAGGTTGTCACAGATCATTCGTCACTTCTCTGGCTGATGAAGCAACCCGACCTGACAGGCAGATTGGCAAGATGGGTTTTCAAATTGCAACCTTATAAATTCACGATATCTCATCGAAAGGGCAAGGATCATATAGTACCAGATGCCTTGTCCAGGATACCTACCGATGAGATAGCGGCTATTGATCATATTGAACCAGAGATCGACCTTAAATCTCCTTGCTTTGATGGTGAAGACTACCAGGCGTTAAAAATTAAAATTAAGGATAATTCCTCCAAATATCCTGATGTTAAAATAATTGACAACTTTGTATACATCCGGACAGATCATTACACCGGTAATACTACTGAGGAAAATTCAGCCTGGAAGTTGTGGATACCTGAAAAAATGAGACTTCCATTAATAGTAAGGTTCCATAACAGTCCTGTAGCTTCACATGGTGGTATGGGGAAGACACTGGATCTTTTACGACGAAATTTTTTCTGGCCCGGCATGGTGACCGATGTTCGGGAATATATACGTACTTGCGAAACATGCAAAACTTCCAAGCACCCTAATTATATTCTCAAACCTGAAATGGGGAAACTAATTCAAACCACTAGACCTTTTCAAAGGTTATATGTTGACATATTAGGTCCGTATCCAAGGTCCAAAAATGGATACATTGGTCTTTTTATTGCACTCGACCATTTGTCAAAGTATCACTGGCTATGTCCGCTTAAGAAATTCACTTCTAGTCCCATCCAAGAGTTCTTGCTTAAGAACATTTTCCATGCCTTCGGAGTACCAGAAGAAATTGTCAGCGACAATGGTACCCAATTTAAATCTAATGAATTTAATTCCTTTTTGACAAAATTCGGGATCAGACACATTTACACAGCCCTTTATTCGCCACAGGCTAACGCGTCTGAACGCGTTAACCGTTCTATCATCGCAAGTATTCGGGCATATCTCAAAAAGGATCAACGACTATGGGTCGAATACTTATCCTATATAAGTTGCTCATTGCGGAATTCAATACACCAAGCCATTAAATGCTCTCCCTATTTTGCCCTATTTGGGTTTAATATGATCACACATGGTGAGACATATGCCCTCTTGAAAAATATACAATCACTTGACGAACCCAATAGTTACATTCGTAGAGAAGACCAACTTCAACTCATTAGGAAGGAAAAATAACATTTCAACAGCTTACGAAAACAATCGAGACCAATACAATTTACGTACTAGGCCCATTAGCTATAATGTTGGTCAAACTGTTTTCCGACGTAATTTCGCACAGAGCAATGCCGAAAAGAAGTTTAATGCGAAATTGGCTCCAATTTTTCTACAAGCCAAAGTTAGAAAGAAGGTCGGCAGTGTCTATTATGAATTGGAAGATTTAGATGGTAAGTTTATCGGAACTTATCATGCGAAGGACATCCGACCATAATTCTTCTAATTCCGATTAATATCTTAATACAAGGATAGATATTACCCGGTTTTGTGGGAATTATGGTAACATAACTTGACCACAAATAATTTGCATTGTTGCTCCAAATTGTTTGCTAGGATGCCTGATCTATTTTTAACCATTAAATTTGTAATCTATTACAAATTTATACCACAAACCAATGTTGCTTAACGCGTACGCACATCCCCTCGTGGAAACTGATCAATTAATGCTAGTATTTAGCCAAAAAACCAACCACTCTTTGAGTAGCCCAGTGGAGGGCGTGCCGGATCCCAAGGCGTAAGGACGGCGGTTCAATTCCGGGTCGAACCGATGTTTTTTCTTTTTTTTATATTTTTATTCTTCCTCTTATTCCTAAAGAAAAAAACCCTCTCTCTTTACGGTACGTTTTACTTCGGATAGTAGGCGGAGCTAACATCGTTATGTATTCTTGTTTTGGTAAGTAACGGTTAGACGAAAAGATCATTATTTGTCAGTTTCTCGGTTAACTCTCCCAATTAAATATTATTGGTGGTGAAATTTCTAGAAAATGATGAACATTACTCCCACAATACCGACAAGAATACCAATTATTCTTTCGCTTTTCTGTTTTGCCAACGACAACACACAACATTTGGAGAAACCAAACTTATTGTCTTAAACGGTTGTGAAATAAAACATAAATCAACATCGAAGTTTTACAATAAGTAAAAAGTGCATAAATAAATCTAAGATCGCCTTTTAAATCAGTGAATATTTCAAGCTGAACGCTATTGAATTTCCCTTATAAACATATTAGTTACAACAAGATAAGGTGATTTTTGAAGAATTTTTCGATTTTTATTCAATTTAACTACTATAAAAAACTTAATTTAAAGGTCTGGAAGGAAGTCGGTAAAAAAATTGGTTGTCAAGCGTATCTAGATCTCTATTTCTCTGGCCAAAAGTGTCCTTAAACGTTCAATAGTGCAACAAAATTATCCCGAGGTAAGGAATGAAATGAAATACAGTGATGCAATTGGTGTTAGATTAGTTTACCTTTCCTTTAGATATCCGTCAAAATTCTCCATTTTGTGAAAATCAATGCCGACATTGTTCTGTTTCCGGCAATAATTTTGTTCGTGTATGCTTTCACGAAGACTTAGAAATTATTCCTTGACGAGTGGGATAAAAATCGGCCACTGTGCGAGACCGCACGGGCCACCAGTGATTCTACCGCCACCTGTTACTCGAACGACAAAGTGGAACGTAATTGCATGAAGATTCTAAAAATAGATCCTTACCAGCCTACAGTCCAAGAGTCGGGTGGCTCTCTGACGTTGTGGAGTCTACGCAATCCGAGTCCGTTGTAAACCCCACCAAATTATTAGTTAACCACATTATCAACAAGACCGATAGTAGCCCAGAGTGTAAGCTGACACTGCAGCAATCAACATTGTGATACATCACCAGCAACCTGGGTTCAAATCCCGGTAGCAGCAGTAGCCAAAACTTTTCTTTAATTATTGTTTAAACTTCTCCGAAATCACAAAGAGTTAGAAAAAGTAATATAATACCCCACATCCAAAGAGTTTCAATAAGTATAAAATTAACTACTAAAAAGACAACACCCCTAAAAATATGCAAAACATTTTAAACATTAAAATTTAAACTTCTTTCAAGGTATTACAGCAAAACCTCAACATATCCTGCACAAACACATACAAACATGTTCATCGAGGCCTCGGCGATCATCATAATGTGAAGTTAAAAGGATGTTAAAATAAACCATTAAGTACAATCGTAAGTTGTAAAACACAAAGAAAACCGAAAAGTGTAAATTAAAAGTGTTAAAATGTCATTTGCATATGAGTCCTTAAAAAGGAATGTAATCGAAGGATAAAATCTATCTTTCCAAAGGAAGCCCAAAAATCATTCGAAAATCAACCTATACATTTATTCTTTATTTCTACAAAGATTTCCGCTTCATATCGTGAAGATAGATGAAGTTTTTCGATTACATCACTTTAACTAAAGAATAAGAAATTAGGAAAAAGGAATAACTTGTTATTCTAACTCATTTTATTACTCCGACTCCATTATTTAATTATCCAATTCACAAATTTCAATATTGTCCAATTCAAGGAAAAATAACCTAAGCTCAAATTATCTGCTTGAAAAATCGAAATCTATACTCATTAAGTCCTTGAATTAAATATAAATAGTCCTTTTAGAGGATATAAAATCGATTTGTGTAATTTTCTGTCATCTCTTTTATTTCTAATTCGTATGCTTTCAAACGGGCATTTACCATTTAGAAAGTTTTTCAAACCAAAGTGTAAAAAGCGTTGATATAAATAATTATACCTCTCATATCTCAAAATGAATTGCCCAACTTGTAAATGTATGTATCTTTATCTCCTACTTTCCTGAATATATTTATATATATACTATTGTATGCTATCTGAATGAATTCTTTATTTAATATATCCTTGTGTTAACAAGATGAAACGTTAAACTAATCTGTTATTCCTTACAGTGGTGAGGTAGACTAAAGAGGGAAAGATCGTTTTTGGGGTCTCCAACATTTTTAAGCCATTGAGACCATGGTAGGGCAAGGGTTTAGAGGCTCAATCTCCATCTTCCACCAGGAGTTTGAAATACTAAGTATCTAGGACTTGATTTTCCATATTTTCATGGTCATCTGGACCAACAGGGGCACAATGGTTGGCCAGATTTTTTTGCCATCCAACTTTAATTTGTTTTTCTCTATTCCCACGGGAGTCTAAAATATCTTATTTTTGTTTATGTTCTAAGGATATTTTTTTTTTTTTTGAGTTCAAAGGCAGACACGAACCACCCCACTCGGCTGTTAGCTAGCTATATCAATGGCTCCCAACCGTCTGACTGTTCTCAAATTATATGGACAGGCTTATTCCACCAAAATATCCTTTCCCTTGTGTTCATGTTGAAATTGATAGATACGGATTCAACTCCATACAAAACCAATTCTTTCGAACTGTGAATTGGACACTACACCTTCACCATAAATCGACAGTTTAAAGCGCTTTGTGACCCGCATATAATGGTCGGTGCACGTCAATTAACATTGCTATATATTGGATTGTTGGTCTCGGTTGGGGTCGTAGTTATTACTGCAGAGAATTGTCAGTATAGGTCCACGTTTTGATATAGCTCCCATAGAACGGTACCGGCAGATTTTCGCTATTTTTGAGGATTTAACATCATTATCACACCGAAATGGCTGAAATCTGGTTTTAATATATTTTAAAGAGGAGAGCATAGATATTCGGATCGACCGAAAGACACGCCTTTTTATTTGCGCTCGGTATGTAACAGTTATAGGTTCACGTTTTGATATAGCTCCCATAAAACAGTACCTCCCTATTTTCGATAGTTCAGAGATATAGCCACTGTTGGGGGTCGTAAACAGTCTTGCAGAGAATTTTCAGTATACGTCCTCGTTTTGATATAGCTCCCTTAGAACGGTGGCGCCTGATTTTCGCTAGTTTTGGTGGATTTAACCTCATTCAACCCGATCGAACGTAACGCCTTTTTTCTTCGCGCTCTATATGCAATAAATACCCCTCAGCGAAATGTATGTTCCTGCGGGATATGTATGGCAACATTTATATAATTAAAAAAAATTACTTCTATAAATTGTAGTCGTTATTATCGAGATTTTGGGATTTTACTGTATTCCAAAATGTGGAAGTGATCGCGCTATCCCACTTATTGTTTAGTGTTCAGCGTTTATAGCGTTTTTTAGGCAAGCTTACAAAATTATGTATATTATCTGAAATAATAAATGTTTGCAAATTTTGTGATGACCGCGATATTTCACTTTTCGCGATATTTCACTTCCGCGAAGACCATTCATGGTCAAGACAGTAATTACAGTAGTATTGCAAACAATTTGTAAACAATACTTTCAAAAATATCATGGACTTCAGATTTTTTAAAAGAAATTTTGAAGGAGAACTTCCGGTCACTACTCTTAGCCGTATTAAAACAGCTCACGACCGCGCTATCCAACTTGTTCAAGCTAGTGTTTATATCATTTTTGTGTCACGCTTATTAAAATTATGTATATTAATTGATATAATACATTTTTGAAAACTTTGTGATGACCGCGATCATTCAGGGAAAACAATCTGTAAACAATACGTTCAAAAATATCAAAGATTTCAGATTTTTTTAAAACATTGTGGGGGAGGACCACCGGTCACTACTCTCAGCCGTATAAAACAGCTTACGACAGTTCTAATTAATTGAAATAATACATTTTTGAAAATTTTGGGATGACCGCAATATTTCACTTCCGCGACGACCATTCAGGGTCAAGGCTGTAATTACCATAGCATTGCAAACAATTTGTAAACAATATATTAAAACGTAACTTGAATTTCGCGGTTTTCTTAAAAATTTGTTTTTTACTGTATTCCAAAATATGGCGTTGACCGCGTTTTCCCTCTTATTGAAGCCAGTGTTATAGCGGTTTTGTAGTCACGCTTACTAAAATTAGGTATATTATCTGAAATAATACAATTTTGAATCATTTTGATGACCGCGATAATCCACTTCCGCGACGTCCATTCAAAAAAATATATAGCCTATTTTCACCACCGGTGTTCCCAGTACATTATCTGAAATTTTCAAGAAAATCTATTGAGCCGTTTTTGAGTCTATTCGGAACATACAAACAAACAAACATACTAACATACACACATTGCCTTTTATATATTAGATTAAAATATCGACCAAAAATTTTTATATTTTTCATACTAAAGTAATGGTCCATTTCAGTTGCTAAAGAATATCAGATCATCATTCAAAATTGTAGGCATATTTTCCGACCTATACTCTTACCCGGTGCAAAATTTCGTGACTATTGATGTATATTTAATCTTCTTCTAGAAAATTTATTATTACACTACAAACAAATAACGGAATATATTAGGCTGTAACTCTGTTATCTGATCATGCACACCAACACAATTGGCATCAATTGAAAGGTCAAGCGTTCCACTTTCAAGTATATCTCACTTGTCCGGAATGTCACTTCCAGGAATTAAGATATAAGCTGTATATTAAAAATGTTCAAAATTTTCACACAAAAGTTTTGGTCCATTTAACCCTCTAAATATTATCCGATCGCCATCTCAAATTGCAAGCTTCTCCTTTGTGATATACTCTTACCTTATTTAAAATTACGCGTTGATCGGACTATTATTGAGACCTACAGAGCCGCTAGAAAATTGGATAAATATTATGTTTTTGGTCCATTTCACCCGCTATATATTTCACGATCATCACCAATAAGAATAGGAATCTATTCTGATCTGAACCCGACCTCCATACAAAATTTCGTGACGATCGGTCCATAATTGCGGCCTGGAGCTTGTTTGCATTTTATAATGGACAGACGGACGGACACACATCTCAAAATCGCTTTATCTCGTCGAGATATGAAGATTGGTATACCACATTGGGGGTCTCCGACGAATATTTCGCGGTGTTACATGAATTGTTACCAAAACAAACTTATAATACCCTTTTCCACATTGTGGTATAGGGTATAAAAAGTGTCCAAAAATATAGGCTTCGAAAATGCACCCCTACCATCGTTGTTTTATTTGCTGACAGAGAAGACTTAATATACATACTAAAAATTGTTTAAAATTTTACCTTTTTACAGTGTTTTATTTAACTTGCTTTGGTGTGTGTTTAGTTCAAATCTGGTAACTGGTTTTAAACACAGTTGCAGTTTACCAATCGAACTAAAACTTTGCACACTTTTCAGATGTGAATGACAATACATGAATATGAAATCAAAACCAATATTGGTCCATTTTTACACTGTTTTACACTGTTTTATCTAATTTGCTTTTCAAATCTGGTAACTCATTTTTCACATAGTTGCAGTTGACCAATCGAACTTAAAATTTGCACACTTTTTAGATTTGGATGACAATAAATGAAAATGAAATCAAAACCATTCTTAGAGTGTTTTTACGGTGTCTAACTTGACCCCCTTTTCAAATCTGGTAACTGATTTTTAACACGGTTGCAGTTGACCAATCGAACTAAAACTTTGCTCAGTTTTCAAATTTAGATGACAATACATGAATATGAAACCAAAACCAATATGGGTCCATTGTTTCCTATAGCCACCATATAACGGTAACACCCGATTTCCGGTATTTTGTTTTTCAAATCTGGTAACTCATTTTTCACGCAGTTGCAGTTGACCAATCGTACTTAAACTTTGCACACTTTTCAGATTTGGATGACAATACATGAATATGAAATCAAAACTAATATTGGTCCATTCTTACAGTGTTTTTACGGTGTCTAACTTGACCCCCTTTTAAAATCTGGTAACTGATTTTTAGCACGGTTGCAGTTGACCAATCGAACTAAAACTTTGCACATTTTTCAGATTTAGATGACAATACATGAATATGAAACCAAAACCAATATGGGTCTATTTTTTCCTATAGCCCCCATATAACGGTACCACCCGACTTCTGGTATTTTGTCTTAATTTTTACCCCGAATTTGCTGTAACTTGGCATCTGGAGTTCTCAATATTCCAGGAACTTCCCCACTTAAAATTGTGGACGTAGGTCAAGGTTTAATATAGCCTCCATATAACGGTACCACCCAATTTCAAGCATTTCAATCTACATTTTCTGCTCAAATGGACTGTAATTCGGCATTTGGGGTTCTCAGTGGTCAACAAAATTTATTTACTAAAAAGTTAAAAATAAAAATAATTTAAAAAAAAATTAAGTTTCAGTGTTTTATTTAGAAATGCACTTAAAACTAAAAAATAATTTGTCGCTTAGCCTCAATAAATATATTGTTTCTCATGATGGAATCTCTCAAATAAAACGCTTGTCGTTTAATTTTGCCACCATTCATAATTTAAATGCAAGCGTTTTATTTGAGAGATTCTATCATGAGAAAGAATATATTTATTTAGGCTAAGCGACAAATTATTTATTAGTTTTAAGTGCATTTCTAAATAAAATACTGAAACTTAATTTTTTTTTAAATTATTTTTTATTCATCCATAAAATTTATTTACTGTTCGAAAAATCGAACACCAATTACGACGAAATGGGTTAAACAGATAAACAGAGACATCACGCATTCTTAGGGTGTTTCGATTGAAATTGTCTTTTGGATAACGACATTACAATGTCATTTTAAGCGATTTCGTGTGTACGTTAAATTACATATTATTAACATATTCTTGGTATGCTATATGTTTCTGTTAAGAAATTACTATGCTCGAACCACAAGAGGATGTGCATGCAATGCAATGGATTTGGTCCAAAATTTGCAAGTCGTATTACAATATTTCATCAAGTCGGATATAGTCCATATAAATCCAGCCCTTCGGGTACCTCCCATCCATTTTTTTATTTAAATTTTCTCTCTAAATTGGGTGCAATTTAGCATTAAGTGTTCGTAGTGATCGAAACACTTCTCCGCCAATAGTTGCGGACATCTTCTTCTTCTTCTTTATTTGCGGATCCGTTATTCGGATATAAGCGATCATACAATAATATATTTTAATGTTTTATGTTATGAAATTATTGACAGTATCCTGTCCATTCTTGGATGTTCCTTAACCAGTATGTCTCTCTTCTGCCTATTTTTCTGTGTCCTTCTATATTACATTTAATAACGGCTTGTATAAATTTATATTCATGGTTCCTCATCAGGTGTCCCAGGTATGCGATTTTCCTTGATTTTGCGGTGTGTAAAAGTTGTCTATCGAGGTTCACTCGTCTTAGAATTTCTTGATTCGTAATATGCGATGTATAGGGTATCTTCAGTATCCCCACATTTCAAATGCTTAAATTTTTTTCTCATCTGCACTTTTTAGGGTCCAGGTTTCTACTGCATATAGTAGTGTAGACCAAATGTAGCATTTGACAAATCTTGCCCTCGTTTTGAGACCAATTTCATGGTTTGTACGTGTTTTTTTTTTTTTGTATTGAAAAAAGGCATTTCTGGCCATCTCCACTCGACGCTTATGTGTTCGATGTGTTCCATTGGTCGTTAATTAAAACGCCGAGGTATGTAAAATATTTTACGCGTTCAATGTTTTCGTTTTTGATATTTAGTGACGTTCCACAACTGTCTAGGAGTTGCCGCAGCCCAGATATACTGCTAGCAATAATTGTGGTGTCAACAGCATAGCGTATGTTATTTATAATTTTACCCTGAACTCTTATTCCAATTCGTTCTCCTTCAATTGACTCATTAAATATCTTTTAGGAGTATATATTAAAAAGAAGCGGCGATAGTATGCATCCTTGCCTGACTCCTTTTGATATGGGAATTTCGTCAGTCAGATAACCATTTATTTCAATTCTTGCAGTTTGGTTCCAATATAAATTGTGTATGCATCTAATTTCTTTTTCTTGTATTCCACTTTTCCCTTAGTATATTTATCAATTTGTTGTGTTGGACAGTATCGAATGTCTTTTCATAATCAATGAAACATATATAAATATCTTTTTGAACTTCTCGGCATTTCTGTACCAGTACTTGGATGGATAATATGGCTTCTCTGGTGCCCATAACCTCCTTGAAGCCGAACTGGGACTCTCCCATAGCACTTTCGCATTTCGTGTAAATTCGTTTGTGGATTATTCTCAAAAAAATTTTTTAATATGTGGCACATAAGGCTATTAAGCCTGTAGTCACAACACTTTTTTGCATTAGATTTGCATTGCAATAAAAGTTGATTTCAGCCATTCGTTTGGATATTGGCCAGTATCATACACATGATTGAAAAGTCTTGCAATGAGTGAGATGTTATCACCATCTATTAATTTTAAGACTTCAGAAGGAATTTCGACGTTCCACAACTGTCTAGGAGTTGCTGCAGCCCAGATATACTGCTAGCAATAATTGTGGTGTCAACAGCATAGCGTATGTTATTTATAGTTTTACCCTGAACTCTTATTCCAATTCGTTCTCCTTCAATTGACTCATTAAATATCTTTTAGGAGTATATATTAAAAAGAAGCGGCGATAGTATGCATCCTTGCCTGACTCCTTTTGATATGGGAATTTCGTCAGTCAGATAACCATTTATTTCAATTCTTGCGGTTTGGTTCCAATATAAATTGTGTATGCATCTAATTTCTTTTTCCTGTATTCCACTTTTCCCTTAGTATATTTATCAATTTGTTGTGTTAGACAGTATCGAATGTCTTTTCATAATCAATGAAACATATATAAATATCTTTTTGAACTTCGCGGCATTTCTGTACCAGTACTTGGATGGATAATATGGCTTCTCTGGTGCCCATACCCTCCTTGAAGCCGAACTGGGACTCTCCCATAGCACTTTCGCATTTCGTGTAAATTCGTTTGTGGATTATTCTCAAAAAATTTTTTTAATATGTGGCACATAAGTCTATTAAGCCTGTAGTCACAACACTTTTTTGCATTAGATTTGCATTGCAATAAAAGTTGATTTCAGCCATTCGTTTGGATATTGGCCAGTATCATACACATGATTGAAAAGTCTTGCAATGAGTGAGATGTTATCACCATCTATTAATTTTAAGACTTCAGAAGGAATTTCGTCGGGTCCGGTTGATTTCCCATCTTTTAGTGATTGAATTGCATATTCTACGTCGGATTTGGTAATTGGGTTTCCCGTTAAAGATGTATTTATGTGGTTATCATATCTTGACCGTTGGACGTCAGTGAATAATTGTTCAATATAGTTTTTCCATCGATTCTTTATGTGTAATGGCTCACAGATTAGTTGATTGTTGTCATCCATTAGTACTGATGGTGATGCTCTCTTATACACTCCTGCGGATTCTTTTAGTTTTTTATGAAGATTGTAATCATCGTGAATATTTTGCAGACGTTCAATTTCTCTACACTTTTCATTAAATAGAGCATTTTTTGCAGCACTCGTAGCGGTGCGGATTTCCTCTAGCCTCTATAAAGCCTAAATGGCGCTGAGGCGAAAACAAACTATGAATTGTACATAACTTGTTATTTGAAAACATAATAAAATTTAAAAAAAAAAAATTCCCAGTAACGTTCATAGTCAACATTCCTATATTTGCTTCGTTCCACACGAAGTTCCATAATTTCATTATTCATCCATTCATTTTGGGGACTTCTTGTACAGTTTCCAAGATATTTTTTTGTTATTTTGCACATCGCATCCTTGACATTGTTTCATATATTTTCTACATCGTTTGAATCTATGTTTTCAAGTTTATTATTGATTTGCACCTTCACTTCATTTCTGGTTGTTGGGTTATTGATTATCTCAGTATTTATCTTGTGAGATTTTTTCTTCCTTTTCTTAAATCTTGCAATATTTATTCGAACGTTGAGCATCAACAGATTGTGGTCGGATGGCACATCAGCTCCCGGGTACGTTGAGCATTTGGTCACACCAGATCTGATTCTGCTGTTGATCATTATGTAGTCAATTTGATTTCGAACGATATTCCTTATGTTATCTAATGGTGATCTCCATGTATTGAGTCTTCTGGGATGTAGTCGGAATAGTCACGGACATAGGTCCACGTTTTAGTCCCCTTAACAACGACACCGCTAAATTTCAAGTAATTGGTTTACGCAATTCACCTAAAATCATGGCCAACGAAACTTTCATAACGGAAAAAAATAAGTATTCCACATAAATTCAGAATATTTTATGGTGGAAGCTTTGTACTTGTTCTTCATTAGGTATGTACCTAAATAAAGGGTTTAACATTTTGTATGTCGAAACTATACACATCATCAAAAAAAAAGTTGCATCCCCCCCCCCCCTGGATTCGATCCTGGCTACGCCCTTGGATGCAGAAGCATCCAAGTGTCAAGAAATACAGCGGTAAGGTTTGTCAAATCCATTACATGTCCATATGAGAGCATATATCTCATGACCCATATTTTCTACAGTCGCGTTTCTTACGTCGTTTGTAATGCAAACTTTGACACACAATCCATGCAATTTATATGATGACATCGAATTCCGTTTCGAAGATAGATACAGAAGTATTCAAGTCTCAAGGAATACAAGGACAACCTTTGTCAAATCCATTACATACCCATATGAGAGAAAATATCTCATGACCCAAAATTTCTACAGTCCCGTTTCTAACGTCGTTTGTTAAGCAAACTTTAACACACAATCCATGCAATTTATATGTTGATATCGAATTCCGTTTCGAAGATAGATGCAGAAGCATTCAAGTCTCAAGGAATACAAGGGTAAGCTTTGTCAAACCCATTACATGTCCATATGAGAGCAAATAGCTCATGACCCATAATATCTTCAGTCTCGTTTCTTACGTCGTTTGTTAAGCAAACTTTGACACATAAGCCGTGCAATTAAGATGATGATATCGAATTCCGTTTGAAAGATAGACGCAGAAGCATCCAAGTCTCAAGAAATACAAGGGTAAGCATTGTCAAACCCATTACATGTCCATATGAGAGCAAATATCTCATGACCCATAATATCTTCAGTCTCGTTTCTTACATCTTACGTTTGTTAAGCAAACTTTGGCACACAATCCATGCAATTTATATGATGACATCGAATTCCGTTTCGACGGTATATGCTGAAGCATACAAGTCCCAAGAAATACAAAGGTAACCTTTGTCAAATCCATTACATGCCCATATGAGAGCAACTATCTCATGACCCATAATATCTGCAGTCTCGTTTCTTACGCCGTTTGTTAAGAAAACTTTGACACACAATCCATGCAATTAAGATGATGATGTCGAATTTAGTTTCGAAGATAGATGCTGATGCATCCAAGTCTCAAGAAATACAAGGGTAACCTTTGTCAAACCTATTACATGTCCATATGAGAGCAAATATCTCATAACCCGTAACATCTACAGTATTGTTCCTTCCATTGTTTGTTAAGCTATCTTTGACACACAATCCATGCAATTTTGATGATGATATCGAATTCCGTTTGAAAGATAGAAGCAGAAGCATCCAAGTCTCAAGAAATACAAGGGTAAGCTTTGTCAAACCCATTACATGTCCATATGAAAGCAAATATCTCATGACCCATAATATCTACAGTCTCGTTTCTTACGTCTTACGTTTGTTAAGCAATCTTTGACACAATCCATGCAATTATATATATATATATATATATATATATATATATATATATATATATATATATATATATATATATATATATATGCAACTTATATGATGATATCGAATTTCGTTTCGAAGATAAATGCAGAAGCATCCAAGTCTCAAGAAATACAAGGGTAACCTTTGTCAAATCCATTGCATGCCCATCTGAGAGCAAATATCTCTTAACCCATTACATCTACAGTATTGTTCCTCACGTTGTTTGTTAAGCTGTCTTTGATACACAATCCATGCATTTTACATAATAATGTCAAATCCATTACATGTCCATATGAGAGCAAATATCTCATGACCCATCACATCTACAGTCTTGTTTCACACGTTGTTTGTTAAGCTATCTTTGACATACAATCCATGCAATTTAGATGATGATACCGAATTCCTTTTGAAAGATAGATGTTGAAGCATCCAAATTTCAAGAAATACAAGGGTAACCTTTGTCAAATCCATATCATGTCCATATGAGAGCAAATAGGTCAGGACAACTACTATCTACAGTCTCGTTTCTTACGTGCACAGTGGTTCAGAATCGTTTTTTCCTGGTCAAAATTCTGTAACTTTTGAACGGATACAGATATTATCATAATTATTTTTTTGTTAGACAGATAATACAGTCAGCTTTCAGACGAATTATATCAAAAAAATCATCAAAATATGAGTGTTTTTGTGGTTTTTATATCTTCCTGTGTATTAAAAATGGTCAAACACCAACAAATACACAATAAAATTACCAAAAAACTAACAAAAAATCTAAAAAAATTTAGATTTTTTTTCAAAACTTTGTAAAATTTTTTTTACAAACAAAATTACATTTTTCAAAAATTACAAAAATACTCCTTGCGTTTTCATAAAACTTATATAACTCGTATAAAAACTCATATACTCAAAAAAATTTTATTTTGAGTCAAAAAACTGTAATTCATATTGAAACAATATAGCAAAACACACATTTTTACACATGTAATTTCAATAAATTGAAAAAAGTTGTTGGCGTCATACCACTGACCGTCAATAGCTCAGGGATGAAAATAAAAAGACAAAACACGAGTGTATCAGTTCCAACATTTTCGGATAATTGGTGGTATAGGGTTTCTGCGAACCAGAAACATTACCTTTTGTATGTGAAGCTACGAACGAAAGCAATAGGAGTGTGACTCCTTCCAAAGTTAAATAGCAAGTGTCGTTGCCAGTGAGCATAATAGCGCTAAGAAGGTCGTGATCAACAACGATGTTATGGAACGCGCCCCTCTGCATCCGAACTGAGCGAATCTGACTTTTAGGAATGAAATGAAAGAATGAATAAAACAATATAAATTGTGTATGCATCTAATTTCTTTTTCTTGTATTCCAATTTCCCTTAGTATATTTATCAATTTGTTGTGTTGGACGGCATCGAATGTCTTTTCCTAATCAATGAAACATATATAAACATCTTTTTGAACTTCGCGGCATTTCTGTACCAGTACTTGGATGGATAATATGGCTTCTCTGGTGCCCATACCCTCCTTGAAGCCGAACTGGGACTCTCCCATAGCACTTTCGCATTTAGTGTAAATTCGTTTGTGGATTATTCTCAAAAAAATTTTTAATATGTTGCACATAAGGCTAATAAGCCTGTAGTCACAACACTTTTTTGCATTAGATTTGCATCGCAATAAAAGTTGATTTCAGCCATTCGTTTGGATATTGGCCAGTATCATACACATGATTGAAAAGTCTTACAATGAGTGAGATGTTATCACCATCTATTAATTTTAAGACTTCAGAAGGAATTTCGTCGGGTCCGGTTGATTTCCCATCTTTTAGTGATTGAATTGCATATTCTACGTCGGATTTGGTAATTTGGTTTCCCGTTAAAGATGTATTTATGTGGTTATCATATCTTGACCGTTGGTCGTCAGTGAATAATTGTTCAATATAGTTTTTCCATCGATTCTTTATGTGTAATGGCTCACAGATTGGTTGATTGTTGTCATCCATTAGTACTGATGGTGATGCTCTCTTATACACTCCTCCGGATTCTTTTAGTTTTTTTTATGAAGATTGTAGTCATCGTGAATATTTTGCAGATGTTCAATTTTTCTACACTTTTTATTCAATAGAGCACTTTTTTCAGCAAGCGTAGCGGTGCGGATTTTCTTGTTGATTTCCCAGTAACGTTCATAGTCAACATTCCTATATTTGCTTCGTTCCACAAGAAGATCCATAATTTCATTATTCATCCATTCATTTTGGGGACTTCTTGTACAGTTTCCAAGATATTTTTTTGTTATTTTGCACTTCGCATCCTTGACATTGATTCATATATTTTCTACATCGTTTGAATCTATGTTTTCAAGTATATTATTGATTTGCACCTTCACTTCATTTATGGTTGTTGGGTTATTGATTATCTCAGTATTTATCTTGTGAGATTTTTTCTTCATTTTCTTAAATCTTGCAATTTTTATTCGAACGTTGAGCATCAACAGATTGTGGTCGGATGGCACATCAGCATCCGGGTACGTTGAGCATTTGGTCACAATAGATCTGATTCTGCTGTTGATCATTATGTAGTCAATTTGATTTCGAACGATGTTATCTAATGGTGATCTCCATGTATAGAGTCTTCTGGGATGTAGTCGGAATAGTCGCGGACATAGGTCCACGTTTTGGTATACCCCTTAACAACGACACCGCTAAATTTCAAGTAATTGGTTTACGCAATTCACCTAAAATCATGGCCAACGAAACTTTCATAACGGAAAAAAAAACTAAATATTCCACATAAATTCAGAATATTTTATGGTGGAAGCTTTTTACTTCTTCTTCATTAGGTATGTACCTAAATAAAGGGTTTAAGATTTTGTATGTAGAAACTATACACCTCATCAAAAAAAAAAGTTGCCCCCCTGGATTTGATCCTGGCTACGCCCTTGGATGCAGAAGCATCCAAGTCTCAAGAAATACAGCGGTAAGGTTTGTCAAATCCATTACATGTCCATATGAGAGCATATATCTCATGACCCATATTTTCTACAGTCGCGTTTCTTACGTCGTTTGTAAAGCAAACTTTGACACACAATCCATGCAATTTATATGATGATATCGAATTCCGTTTGAAAAATAGACGCAGAAGCATCCAAGTCTCAAGAAACACAAGGGTAAGCTTTGTCAAACCCATTACATGTCCATATGAGAGCAAATATCTCATGACCCATAATATCTTCAGTCTCGTTTCTTACGTCTTACGTTTGTTAAGCAAACTTTGGCACACAATCCATGCAATTTATATGATGACATCGAATTCCGTTTCGAAGGTAAATGCTGAAGCATACAAGTCCCAAGAAATACGAGGGTAACCTTTGTCAAATCCATTACATGCCCATATGAGAGCAAATATCTCATGACCCATAATATCTGCAGTCTTGTTTCTTACGTCGTTTGTTAAGAAAACTTTGACACACAATCCATGCAATTAAGATGATGATATCGAATTTAGTTTCGAAGATAGATGCTGATGCATCCAAGTCTCAAGAAATACAAGGGTAACCTTTGTCAAACCTATTACATGTCCATATGAGAGCAAATATCTCCTGACCCGTAACATCTATAGTATTGTTCCTTCCACTGTTTGTTAAGCTATCTTTGACACACAATCCATGCAATTAAGATGATGATATCGAATTTAGTTTCGAACATAGATGCTGATGCATCCAAGCCTCAAGAAATACAAGGGTAAGCTTTGTCAAACTCATTACATGTCCATATGAGAGCAAATATCTCATGACCCATAATATCTGCAGTCTTGTTTCTTACGTCGTTTGTTAAGAAAACTTTGACACACAATCCATGCAATTAAGATGATGATATCGAATTTAGTTTCGAAGATAGATGCTGATGCATCCAAGTCTCAAGAAATACAAGGGTAACCTTTGTCAAACCTATTACATGTCCATATGAGAGCAAATATCTCCTGACCCGTAACATCTATAGTATTGTTCCTTCCACTGTTTGTTAAGCTATCTTTGACACACAATCCATGTAATTTATATGATGATATCGAATTTCGTTTCGAAGATAAATGCAGAAGCACCCAAGTCTCAAGACATACAAGGGTAACCTTCGTCAAATCCATTACATGCCCATATGAGAGCAAATATCTCATTACCCATACCATCTACAGTCTTGTTTCTTACATTGTTTGTTAAGCTATCTTAGACACACAACCCATGCAATTTAAATTACGATATCGAATTCCATTTGAAAGATAGACGCAGGAGCATCCAAGTCTCAAGAAATACAAGGGTACGCTTTATCAAACCCATTACATGTTCCTATGAGAGCAACTATCTCATGACCTATAATATCTACAGTCTCCTTTATTACGTCGTTTGTTAAGCACACTTTGACACACAATCCATACAATTTATATGTTGATACCGAATTCCGTTTCGAAGATAAATGTTGAAGCATCCAAGTCTTAAGAAATACAAGGATAACCTTGTCAAATCTATCACATGTCCCTCTGAGAGTAAATATCTCATGACCCATAACATCTGCAGTCTTGTTTCTTACGTTGTTTGTTAAGCTATCTTTTACACACAATCCATGCAATTTATATGATGATAACGAATTCCGTTTGAAAGATAGGTGCAGAAGCAACCAAGTCTCAAGAAATACAAGGGTAAGCTTTGTCAAATCCATTACATGTCAATATGAGAGCAAATATCTCATGGCCCATAATATCTACAGTCTTGTTTCTTACGCTATTTGTTAAGCTATCTTCGACACACAATCCATGCAATTTAGATGATGATATCCAATTCCGTTTGTAAGATAGACGCAGAAGCATCCAAGTCTAAAGAAATACAAGAGTAAGCTTTGTCAAACCCATTTCATGTCCATATAAGAGCAAATATCTCATGACCCATAATATCTACAGTCTCGTTTCTTACGTCTTTGTTAAGCCAACTTTGACGCACACTCCATGCAATTTATATGATGATATCGAATTCCGTTTCGAAGATAAATGCAGAAGCATCCAAGTCTCAAGAAATACAAGGATAACCTATGTCAAATCCATTACATGCCCATATGAGAGCAAATATCTCATGGCCCATAATATCTACAGTCACGTTTCTTACGTCGTTTTTTAAGAAAATTTTGACACACAATCCATGCAATTTATATGATGATATCGAATTGCGTTTCGAAGATATATGCAGAAGCATATAAGTCCCAAGAAATACGAGGGTAACCTTGTCAAACCTATTATATGTCCATATGAAAGCAAATATCTCATGACCCATAACATCTACAGTCTTCTTTCTTACATTGTTTGTTGAGCTATCTTTGACACTCAATCCATGCAATTTTGATGATTATATCGAATTCCGTTTGAAAGATAGATGCAGAAGCATCTAAGTCTCAAGAAATACAAGGGTAAGCTTTGTCAAATCCATTACATGTCAATATGATAACACATATCTTATGACCCGTAATATCTACAGTCTTGTTTCTTTCGTTTTTTTTAAGCAATCTTTGACACAATCCATGCAATTTTTATATATATGCAATTTATATGATGATATCGAATTTCGTTTCGAAGATAAATGCAGAAGCATCCAAGTCTCAAGACATACAAGGGTAACCTTTGTCAAATCCATTACATGTCCATATGAGAGCAAATATCTTATGGCCCATAATATCTACAGTCTCGTTTCTTACGTCGTTTTTTTAAGCAAACTTTGACACACAATCCATGCAATTTATATGATGATATCGAATTTCGTTTCGAAGATAGATGGAGAAGCATATAAGTCCCAAGAAATACAAGGGTAACCTTGTCAAATTAATCACATGTCCATCTGAGAGCAAATATCTCATGAGCCATAACATCTACAGTCTTGTTTTATACGTTGTTTGTTAAGCTATCTTTGACGTACAATCCATGCAATTTAGATGATGATACCGAATTCCTTTTGAAAGATAGATGCTGAAGCATCCAAATTTCAAGAAATACAAGGGTAACCTTTGTCAAATCCATATCATGTCCATATGAGAGCAAATAGGTCAGGACCACTACTATCTACAGACTCGTTTCTAACGTCGCACAGTGGTTCAGAATAGTTTTTTCCTGGTCAAAATTCTGTAACTTTTGACCAGATACAGATATTTTCAAAATTATTTTTTTGTTAGACAGATAATACAATCAGCGTTCAGACGAATTATATCAAAAAAAATCATCAAAATATGAGTGTTTTTGTGGTTTTTATATCTTCCTAAGTATTAAAAATGGTCAAACACCAACAAATACACAATAAAATTACCAAAAAACTAAAAAAAAAAAAAATCGAAAAAAATTTAGAATTTTTTTTCAAAACTTTGTAAAAATTTTGTTTACAAAAAAAAAATTAAATTTTTTCAAAAATTACAAAAATACTCCTTGCGTTTTCATAAAACTTATATAACTCGTATAAAAACTCATATACTCAAAAAAAATTTATTTTGAGTCAAAAACTGTAATTCATATGGAAACAATATAGAAAAACACACATTTTTACACATGTATTTTCAATAAATTGAAAAAAGTTGTTGGCGTCATACCACTGACCGTCGATAGCTCAAGGATGAAAAGAGAAGAAAATAAAAAGACAAAACACGAGTGTATCAGTTGCAATATTTTCGGATTATTGGTGGTATAGGGTTTCTGCGAACGAGAAACATTACCTTTTGTATGTGAAGCTACGAACGAAAGCAATAGGAGTGTGACTCCTTCGAAAGTTAAATAGCAAGTGTCATTGCCAGTGAGCATAATAGCGCTAACAAGGTCGTGATCAACAACGACGACCGCAGCATTGGAACGTGCCCCTCTGCATCCGAACTGAGCGAATGTGACTTTTAGGAATGAAATGAAAGGATGAATATTCTCTCCCAGCATCCGAACCAGGCGAATATGACACCTAAAAGAAGGGCAGAGAAGATTTCCCCATTGAGCTCGAAAGAGCGGCCAATTAATGCGTTTAGTTGTAGTGCTGCGGAAGGGGAAAACAATGTATCGAACTTAAACAAAAGTGTTAAACGGACGGAACGGGACGGGTACAATAGTATATATGAGCTGAAAGAAGGCTTTTGGGCATATTTCTGTGAAAACAGAACTTTGTTCCACAAAAGTTCTAGTCCACTAAATTTGGAATTTAACAAAATTTAGTACCTGAGGAAAAGTATATATATATGCAATTTATATGATGATATCGAATTTTGTTTCGAAGATAAATGCAGAAGCACCCAAGTCTCAAGACATATAAGGGTAACCTTTGTCAAATCCATTACAAGCCCATATAAGAGCAAATATCTCATGACCCCAAATCTAAAGAAATACAAGGGTAAGCTTTGTCAAACCCATTACATGTTCCTATGAGAGCAACTATCTCATGACCTATAATATCTACAGTCTCCTTTATTACGTCGTTTGTTAAGCACACTTTTACACACAATTCAGGCAATTTATATGTTGATACCGAATTCCGTTTCGAAGATAATTGTTCCTCACGTTGTTTGTTAAGCTATCTTTGATACACAATCCATGCAATTTATATGATGATATCGAACTCCGTTTGAAAGATAGGTGCAGAAGCAACCAAGTCTCAAGAAACACAAGAGTAAGCTTTGTCAAATCCATTACATGTCCATATTAATGCAAATATCTCATGACCCATAATATCTACAGTCTCGTTTCTTACGTCTTTGTTTAGCCAACTTTGACACACACTCCATGCAATTTATATGATGATATCGAATTCCGTTTCGAAGATAAATGCAGAAGCATCCAAGTCTCAAGAAATACAAGGATAACCTTTGTCAAATCCATCACATGCCCATATGAGAGCAAATATCTCATGGCCCATAATATCTACAGTCTCGTTTTTACGTCGTTTTTTAAGAAAACTTTGACACACAATCCATGCAATTTATATGATGATATCGAATTGCGTTTCGAGATAGATGCAGAAGCATATAAGTCCCAAGAAATACAAGGGTAACCTTGCCAAACCTATTACATGTCCATATGAGAGCAAATATCTCATGACCCATAACATCTACAGTCTTCTTTCTTACATTGTTTGTTGAGCTATCTTTGACACACAATCCATGCAATTTAGATGATTATATCGAACTCCGTTTGAAATATAGACGCAGAAGCATCTAAGTCTCAAGAAATACAAGGGCACGCTTTGTCAAATCCATTACATGTCAATATGATAGCACATATGACCCGTAATATCTACAGTCTTGTTTCTTTCGTTGTTTGTTATATATATATATATGCAATTTGTATGATGATATCGAATTTCGTTTCGAAGATAAATGCAGAAGCATTTAGGTCTCAAGACATACTAGGGTAATCTTTGTCAAATCCATTACATGCCCATATGAGAGCAAATATCTCATGACCCATAATATCTACAGTTGCATAACGTCATTTGTTATGCAAACTTCGACACACAATCCATGCAATTTATATGATGATATCGATTTCCGTTTCAAAGATAAATGCAGAAGCATTAAAGTCTTAAGAAATACAAGGATAACCTTGTCAAATCTATCACATGTCCATCTGAGAGCAAATATCTCATGACCCATAACATCTACAGTCTTCTTTCTTACATTGTTTGTTGAGCTATCTTTGACACACAATCCATGCAATTTATATGATGATATCGAATTCCGTTTGAAAGATAGGTGCAGAAGCAGCCAAGTCTCAAGAAATATGTCTGATTGGGGGGTTTTGCCGGATAAAATAAAAAACGATGGTTTTCTGTAAAACGTTCTAAAGAGACTGAATTTATTTAGTATTTATTCTTAACTCTACACCTTACAATCTACACATAGACAATACAATACATATCACGCAGTACATAACATTCTGATGCACCTCACGCATACAACGCATTGCAGGCGATCGACCTTTTGTGCATTACCACACAGCAGGTATAAGTGCTGTGGGTAATAAAAATACATAATTTATGGTCGTCACCCTTTCTATCTTAAATGTAGACCTTTTCTAATCATTATTATTTTAGGCATCACATTAGTTATGACCGACCCAAACTGAGTGCATGCATTTTAGCTAAACAATATGGTCTTCTGTCAACAGAAATAGAATAAGATAAAGAAACAAACAACCATACTTTCCATGGCTGATTTCTCATGTCCGTACAGTCTGTCCACAAAACTGTACAGGCTCCCGGCCTTGGAAGATTCTAATCTTTCAATAGCTTAACATGAACAATAGATTATTTACTGTAAATATGCAATGTATTACTTAAAACAATTATTATAGTTGTCAATATATTATTTTTAAACAATTCAAAGCAACTTAATATTGTGAGCAACGACATTATATTTTAAAACATATGACAAATGAAAGATTCAATACGAAAGTGACTTTATCAACATTCTTAAATGCTAATATTCATTTTAATTTTAGCGATCTTTTCTTTCTTTTTCTTAAATACGTTAGTATACTTTATTATTTGAAGTTTTTTATTTAATTAGCATATAGTTATAGTATAGCTTACGTTTTCGGTATAACTTCTTTTACTTATTTAGAATCAGATTTCAGATATCCTAGCGTAACTATTTTATAATAACTATTTTATAATTATGTATAACTACCCTATCTAATTTGAGGAAGGGCGATAGATACAGGCAGGTAACGGCTGGACAGATGATACAACTTTCGGATAACCAAGTACAACGCAGCGATGATACCAATGATGACAAGGCAAGTTGTAAAGCTGAGGCTGTAGTGCGTTAGATGATATGTATCTAGATGAACAGGCAGCTTGTATATTTCGATTTCCTTCTTTAGCGTTAAGTGAGTGAGTGTTGGGAGGGAAGCGGAGATGTTGAATTGTGGAAAGACGTAGTTGATTTCACTGTGGTAATTCTCATGCGCCCATAACATCATCTCTTCAGTCTCTAGCGAACAGCCCGGCTGCATTCTTAGCAGTCCTTGATTTCGGATTTTAGGTTTTTGTCGTTTACCACCGCATATGACTTCGGTGACTGTATCTTTCGCAACAGAGAATACCCACGTATTCGGTGTTCGAAGCTGCTTCCAGAAGTTGTGAAACTTTTTAATGGCGAATTCACAACTCTCTGGCACTTGCTTTGGCTTTAAAAACAACCTTACTTCACATTCAGTTACTTCTCTCGTATTATAGATGGGATGCAATTGCTTCTTCTGTGAGGGCGTAGAATGATGTTCTCTTTTCATCGATTAGTAGGTAATTGCTATGAGCCTTTAACTGAACAGACAACCCATCCTGTACGATTGGATAGGACTGGATTGCATAAGCGATAAACTGATCAGTGTTCACCAGAGGTAGACGGATATTGAACAACATATATTCTTCAGTTGTTCTCGTCGTCACTTCAGCAATCTTTGCTAGTTCGATCGGGGACTCGGCTGGCAGCTGTAACCTTCTTCCAACAGATGATTTGATGACCTGGATCTGCTGCTTGAATACTTTCACGGGAAGAATTTCATGAAGAAAACTCCCCCGAATGTTGACCATTACATCAATAAGATCTCTTTGTACGATCTCCACATCTTGAATAGCCGACAACACTTCATTCGCCTTCAGAACCACGCTCTCTCTCCTCCTGATGATGTCGATTTATTTCCTCAACTCTGCAAGAGATTCATCTAATCTGGCAATATTTGTAAACACCGCCTGATTCTGCTCCTTTATTATTTTGGTAATATCCTGGAGACACCGACGTAGGCAGGTGTTTATTTGTATTTATTGAACGTTTGTAACATATTACGCCCAATACTTTGGCTTATAAACAGCATCCAGAAAAAAACATTTTTGGTACTTTTTTTTTAAATTTTCTATAAGAGCAATTCAACAATAAAAGGTAAAACCGTTGCTTAATCTTTGTGGTTTTAAGTGTTTGTATATTTTTTCTAACACGTTTTTATAATGAACTATTTTGAAATACATAACAATTACAAATTCAAATTGGACAAAAGGATTTTTCTGTCGAATTTTTATATTTTGTTCGACCTATCGAATGTTAATAAAGTCAAGATTTTTGAGCCTGATGTCAATGTTTATATTTTACTAGCTGAACCCGGTGCGCTTCGCTACCCGTAAAATATATGTTGACAAATTTATTTGTAGGCAAATTTTCGTCACTCATTGCAACTTTCATTAAAATCGGGTATATTAAGCGTGTTTGGTGCATCAAATACATGAAATCGGACGAAAATATATATGGGAGCTATATCCAAATCTGAACCGATTTCAATATAATTTCAAAAATTTATTTCTAGACCCAAATCCGTCACACATTCCAAATTTCATTGAAATTGGATATACATAGCGTGTTTAATGCATAAAATACATGAAATCGGCCGAAAATATATTTGGGAGCTACATCCAAATCTCAACCGATTTCAATGTAATTTAGCAAATTTAGACCAAATTCCTTCACATATCCAAAAATTGGAGGCATTATTTGTTACCATTCTATAGATATTTGCATAAAAACCTAAATTTTTTGGATGTACCTCCTATTCTGATGCTATATCTCCTGATCAACGCGGAATTTCAGAAATTTTTATAGCCTATGTTACTTTTATGCCATGTGGTGATATACTCTGAAAATTTCAGGAAGATCGGTTCAGCCGTTTTTAAGTCCAAAAACTTCAATCAAACAAACGTACAAACATTTTTCCACTTTATATATGGGGAATTCCAAGTGAAATCGGACAGTTCGGAGAAAAGTAATTTTTGATTTCAATTGTTTTTGGTTCAATTTATGCTCCTAGCCAACAGAACATTTTAGTATATTTTAAAATAATTTTTTGACCAACGGTACAGATATATCGCCTGCTGAAATTATTGCATTTTTAAAGAACTATGTTCAAAGAAATACTCATAACTTCTTTAATATTGGTCCAAATGGGACCATCTTTTTTTCGATTTGTTTGTTTTTTTATCAGCTATCGAAAGAAATATTTAAAAGAAAAATGCACAGTGGGCTTCAATGCAATTTTCGGGATTTAATATTTAAAATCAATTTTTAAACATGATTGCACCCTTCGATTTTTTCAAAAAAATTTTATGTTAAACTACGTTCAATTACAAAAATTTTAAGCCCTTTGTGGTAATGGGATTCGGACGATTACTATTTTTTCTGAATTTTTTAAAATTTGTCAATACAATTTTTCCTTAATACCGTTGTCCAAAATTTGTATTTCCTGTATTTTTGAAGCTAAGAGTACATATTTATCATTATATATTATATATTTATCATAAAAAATAGAAAAAAATCCACAGTGCACTTTAATGGAATTTTCGTTGATGCATTTTCAAAATCGAAAAATGACGCAGTTTTTAAGATGTTTGAGATAAATTCATAAATATAAAATCAAAACAAATATTTATAAATGAAACTTTTAATTTTTTTAATAAAATAATAAATTCTTGGACGAAGGTATAAAGGAAAAATTGTATTGACAAATTTTAAAAAAATCAGAAAAAATAGTAATCGTCCGAATCCCATTACCACATAGGGCTTAAAATTTTTGTAATTGAACGTAGTTTAACATAAATTTTTTTTTTAAAAAATCGAAGGGTGCAATCATGTTTAAAAATTGATTTTAAATATTAAATCCCGAAAATTGCATTGAAGCCCACTGTGCATTTTTCTTTTAAATATTTCTTTCGATAGCTGATAAAAAAAACAAACAAATCGAAAAAAAGATGGTCCCATTTGGACCAATATTAAAGAAGTTATGAGTATTTCTTTGCATGTAGTTTTTACAGAATTTGGCTTTTTCAAGGCGCGATATCTCTGGAACCGTTAGTCAAAAAAAATTTGAAAATATACTAAAATGTTTTGTTAATCAGCAGAATCGCCACAGCAAAAAATAAAGGAAATCAAAAACCTCATCTTGAAAAAGTGTCTGATTTCACTCAGAAATCCCCATATATTGATTTATTACATACTAGAGAACCCGGCGAACTTCGTCTCGCAGTCTGTTAGGTATTGAACTTGATGACTTTTGTTCAGACATATAATACAGTTATCTCGTTGCAGGGTATCCGAGACCAAGTGCAAATAATTTTAGCTTTGAACAATTTAGGTTGATTTAGAATATTTACACTGAGCAATTTTACTTGTGTGAATTGTCAGTCTGTCGGAGAGAAAGGGTATTAAGAGGTAAAGTGTTTCCGTTTTCCTCGACTCTGTCTTGTAAACTTACAATTACCTCTAGGGAAGGTGCCTAATGTAAATTAAGGTTAAGATGCATTTTTGAGTAAATAATGCATTTCCAGGTGTAAATTAAAAATGTTGAAGCAAAGTTATATCATCACGGGCATGTTCGTTTCACAATCGATGGTTTTCAGAAAGGTTCGGAAGATGGGATCCTTTTTCGTTGAGATAAAATTGTGACAACTTTTAGCATTTTCAATGCTATAATATAATAATTAACTGAATTTCAACGCGGTATGAGCGATTATTGAATATGAGCGATTATTAAATGCAGGTTATGCCGTGATTCAAGTGCTCATGAGCCATAACATCTACAGTCTTGTTTTATACGTTGTTTGTTAAGCTATCTTTGACGTACAATCCATGCAATTTAGATGATGATACCGAATTCCTTTTGAAAGATAGATGCTGAAGCATCCAAATTTCAAGAAATACAAGGGTAACCTTTGTCAAATCCATATCATGTCCATATGAGAGCAAATAGGTCAGGACCACTACTATCTACAGACTCGTTTCTAACGTCGCACAGTGGTTCAGAATAGTTTTTTCCTGGTCAAAATTCTGTAACTTTTGACCAGATACAGATATTTTCAAAATTATTTTTTTGTTAGACAGATAATACAATCAGCGTTCAGACGAATTATATCAAAAAAAATCATCAAAATATGAGTGTTTTTGTGGTTTTTATATCTTCCTAAGTATTAAAAATGGTCAAACACCAACAAATACACAATAAAATTACCAAAAAACTAAAAAAAAAAAAATCGAAAAAAATTTAGAATTTTTTTTCAAAACTTTGTAAAAATTTTGTTTACAAAAAAAAAATTAAATTTTTTCAAAAATTACAAAAATACTCCTTGCGTTTTCATAAAACTTATATAACTCGTATAAAAACTCATATACTCAAAAAAAATTTATTTTGAGTCAAAAACTGTAATTCATATGGAAACAATATAGAAAAACACACATTTTTACACATGTATTTTCAATAAATTGAAAAAAGTTGTTGGCGTCATACCACTGACCGTCGATAGCTCAAGGATGAAAAGAGAAGAAAATAAAAAGACAAAACACGAGTGTATCAGTTGCAATATTTTCGGATTATTGGTGGTATAGGGTTTCTGCGAACGAGAAACATTACCTTTTGTATGTGAAGCTACGAACGAAAGCAATAGGAGTGTGACTCCTTCGAAAGTTAAATAGCAAGTGTCATTGCCAGTGAGCATAATAGCGCTAACAAGGTCGTGATCAACAACGACGACCGCAGCATTGGAACGTGCCCCTCTGCATCCGAACTGAGCGAATGTGACTTTTAGGAATGAAATGAAAGGATGAATATTCTCTCCCAGCATCCGAACCAGGCGAATATGACACCTAAAAGAAGGGCAGAGAAGATTTCCCCATTGAGCTCGAAAGAGCGGCCAATTAATGCGTTTAGTTGTAGTGCTGCGGAAGGGGAAAACAATGTATCGAACTTAAACAAAAGTGTTAAACGGACGGAACGGGACGGGTACAATAGTATATATGAGCTGAAAGAAGGCTTTTGGGCATATTTCTGTGAAAACAGAACTTTGTTCCACAAAAGTTCTAGTCCACTAAATTTGGAATTTAACAAAATTTAGTACCTGAGGAAAAGTATATATATATGCAATTTATATGATGATATCGAATTTTGTTTCGAAGATAAATGCAGAAGCACCCAAGTCTCAAGACATATAAGGGTAACCTTTGTCAAATCCATTACAAGCCCATATAAGAGCAAATATCTCATGACCCCAAATCTAAAGAAATACAAGGGTAAGCTTTGTCAAACCCATTACATGTTCCTATGAGAGCAACTATCTCATGACCTATAATATCTACAGTCTCCTTTATTACGTCGTTTGTTAAGCACACTTTTACACACAATTCAGGCAATTTATATGTTGATACCGAATTCCGTTTCGAAGATAATTGTTCCTCACGTTGTTTGTTAAGCTATCTTTGACACACAATCCATGCAATTTATATGATGATATCGAACTCCGTTTGAAAGATAGGTGCAGAAGCAACCAAGTCTCAAGAAACACAAGAGTAAGCTTTGTCAAATCCATTACATGTCCATATTAATGCAAATATCTCATGACCCATAATATCTACAGTCTCGTTTCTTACGTCTTTGTTTAGCCAACTTTGACACACACTCCATGCAATTTATATGATGATATCGAATTCCGTTTCGAAGATAAATGCAGAAGCATCCAAGTCTCAAGAAATACAAGGATAACCTTTGTCAAATCCATCACATGCCCATATGAGAGCAAATATCTCATGGCCCATAATATCTACAGTCTCGTTTTTACGTCGTTTTTTAAGAAAACTTTGACACACAATCCATGCAATTTATATGATGATATCGAATTGCGTTTCGAGATAGATGCAGAAGCATATAAGTCCCAAGAAATACAAATATCTCATGACCCATAACATCTACAGTCTTCTTTCTTACATTGTTTGTTGAGCTATCTTTGACACACAATCCATGCAATTTAGATGATTATATCGAACTCCGTTTGAAATATAGACGCAGAAGCATCTAAGTCTCAAGAAATACAAGGGCACGCTTTGTCAAATCCATTACATGTCAATATGATAGCACATATGACCCGTAATATCTACAGTCTTGTTTCTTTCGTTGTTTGTTATATATATATATATGCAATTTGTATGATGATATCGAATTTCGTTTCGAAGATAAATGCAGAAGCATTTAGGTCTCAAGACATACTAGGGTAATCTTTGTCAAATCCATTACATGCCCATATGAGAGCAAATATCTCATGACCCATAATATCTACAGTTGCATAACGTCATTTGTTATGCAAACTTCGACACACAATCCATGCAATTTATATGATGATATCGATTTCCGTTTCAAAGATAAATGCAGAAGCATTAAAGTCTTAAGAAATACAAGGATAACCTTGTCAAATCTATCACATGTCCATCTGAGAGCAAATATCTCATGACCCATAACATCTACAGTCTTCTTTCTTACATTGTTTGTTGAGCTATCTTTGACACACAATCCATGCAATTTATATGATGATATCGAATTCCGTTTGAAAGATAGGTGCAGAAGCAGCCAAGTCTCAAGAAATATGTCTGATTGGGGGGTTTTGCCGGATAAAATAAAAAACGATGTTTTTCTGTAAAACGTTCTAAAGAGACTGAATTTATTTAGTATTTATTCTTAACTCTACACCTTACAATCTACACATAGACAATACAATACATATCACGCAGTACATAACATTCTGATGCACCTCACGCATACAACGCATTGCAGGCGATCGACCTTTTGTGCATTACCACACAGCAGGTATAAGTGCTGTGGGTAATAAAAATACATAATTTATGGTCGTCACCCTTTCTATCTTAAATGTAGACCTTTTCTAATCATTATTATTTTAGGCATCACATTAGTTATGACCGACCCAAACTGAGTGCATGCATTTTAGCTAAACAATATGGTCTTCTGTCAACAGAAATAGAATAAGATAAAGAAACAAACAACCATACTTTCCATGGCTGATTTCTCATGTCCGTACAGTCTGTCCACAAAACTGTACAGGCTCCCGGCCTTGGAAGATTCTAATCTTTCAATAGCTTAACATGAACAATAGATTATTTACTGTAAATATGCAATGTATTACTTAAAACAATTATTATAGTTGTCAATATATTATTTTTAAACAATTCAAAGCAACTTAATATTGTGAGCAACGACATTATATTTTAAAACATATGACAAATGAAAGATTCAATACGAAAGTGACTTTATCAACATTCTTAAATGCTAATATTCATTTTAATTTTAGCGATCTTTTCTTTCTTTTTCTTAAATACGTTAGTATACTTTATTATTTGAAGTTTTTTATTTAATTAGCATATAGTTATAGTATAGCTTACGTTTTCGGTATAACTTCTTTTACTTATTTAGAATCAGATTTCAGATATCCTAGCGTAACTATTTTATAATAACTATTTTATAATTATGTATAACTACCCTATCTAATTTGAGGAAGGGCGATAGATACAGGCAGGTAACGGCTGGACAGATGATACAACTTTCGGATAACCAAGTACAACGCAGCGATGATACCAATGATGACAAGGCAAGTTGTAAAGCTGAGGCTGTAGTGCGTTAGATGATATGTATCTAGATGAACAGGCAGCTTGTATATTTCGATTTCCTTCTTTAGCGTTAAGTGAGTGAGTGTTGGGAGGGAAGCGGAGATGTTGAATTGTGGAAAGACGTAGTTGATTTCACTGTGGTAATTCTCATGCGCCCATAACATCATCTCTTCAGTCTCTAGCGAACAGCCCGGCTGCATTCTTAGCAGTCCTTGATTTCGGATTTTAGGTTTTTGTCGTTTACCACCGCATATGACTTCGGTGACTGTATCTTTCGCAACAGAGAATACCCACGTATTCGGTGTTCGAAGCTGCTTCCAGAAGTTGTGAAACTTTTTAATGGCGAATTCACAACTCTCTGGCACTTGCTTTGGCTTTAAAAACAACCTTACTTCACATTCAGTTACTTCTCTCGTATTATAGATGGGATGCAATTGCTTCTTCTGTGAGGGCGTAGAATGATGTTCTCTTTTCATCGATTAGTAGGTAATTGCTATGAGCCTTTAACTGAACAGACAACCCATCCTGTACGATTGGATAGGACTGGATTGCATAAGCGATAAACTGATCAGTGTTCACCAGAGGTAGACGGATATTGAACAACATATATTCTTCAGTTGTTCTCGTCGTCACTTCAGCAATCTTTGCTAGTTCGATCGGGGACTCGGCTGGCAGCTGTAACCTTCTTCCAACAGATGATTTGATGACCTGGATCTGCTGCTTGAATACTTTCACGGGAAGAATTTCATGAAGAAAACTCCCCCGAATGTTGACCATTACATCAATAAGATCTCTTTGTACGATCTCCACATCTTGAATAGCCGACAACACTTCATTCGCCTTCAGAACCACGCTCTCTCTCCTCCTGATGATGTCGATTTATTTCCTCAACTCTGCAAGAGATTCATCTAATCTGGCAATATTTGTAAACACCGCCTGATTCTGCTCCTTTATTATTTTGGTAATATCCTGGAGACACCGACGTAGGCAGGTGTTTATTTGTATTTATTGAACGTTTGTAACATATTACGCCCAATACTTTGGCTTATAAACAGCATCCAGAAAAAAACATTTTTGGTACTTTTTTTTTAAATTTTCTATAAGAGCAATTCAACAATAAAAGGTAAAACCGTTGCTTAATCTTTGTGGTTTTAAGTGTTTGTATATTTTTTCTAACACGTTTTTATAATGAACTATTTTGAAATACATAACAATTACAAATTCAAATTGGACAAAAGGATTTTTCTGTCGAATTTTTATATTTTGTTCGACCTATCGAATGTTAATAAAGTCAAGATTTTTGAGCCTGATGTCAATGTTTATATTTTACTAGCTGAACCCGGTGCGCTTCGCTACCCGTAAAATATATGTTGACAAATTTATTTGTAGGCAAATTTTCGTCACTCATTGCAACTTTCATTAAAATCGGGTATATTAAGCGTGTTTGGTGCATCAAATACATGAAATCGGACGAAAATATATATGGGAGCTATATCCAAATCTGAACCGATTTCAATATAATTTCAAAAATTTATTTCTAGACCCAAATCCGTCACACATTCCAAATTTCATTGAAATTGGATATACATAGCGTGTTTAATGCATAAAATACATGAAATCGGCCGAAAATATATTTGGGAGCTACATCCAAATCTCAACCGATTTCAATGTAATTTAGCAAATTTAGACCAAATTCCTTCACATATCCAAAAATTGGAGGCATTATTTGTTACCATTCTATAGATATTTGCATAAAAACCTAAATTTTTTGGATGTACCTCCTATTCTGATGCTATATCTCCTGATCAACGCGGAATTTCAGAAATTTTTATAGCCTATGTTACTTTTATGCCATGTGGTGATATACTCTGAAAATTTCAGGAAGATCGGTTCAGCCGTTTTTAAGTCCAAAAACTTCAATCAAACAAACGTACAAACATTTTTCCACTTTATATATGGGGAATTCCAAGTGAAATCGGACAGTTCGGAGAAAAGTAATTTTTGATTTCAATTGTTTTTGGTTCAATTTATGCTCCTAGCCAACAGAACATTTTAGTATATTTTAAAATAATTTTTTGACCAACGGTACAGATATATCGCCTGCTGAAATTATTGCATTTTTAAAGAACTATGTTCAAAGAAATACTCATAACTTCTTTAATATTGGTCCAAATGGGACCATCTTTTTTTCGATTTGTTTGTTTTTTTATCAGCTATCGAAAGAAATATTTAAAAGAAAAATGCACAGTGGGCTTCAATGCAATTTTCGGGATTTAATATTTAAAATCAATTTTTAAACATGATTGCACCCTTCGATTTTTTCAAAAAAATTTTATGTTAAACTACGTTCAATTACAAAAATTTTAAGCCCTTTGTGGTAATGGGATTCGGACGATTACTATTTTTTCTGAATTTTTTAAAATTTGTCAATACAATTTTTCCTTAATACCGTTGTCCAAAATTTGTATTTCCTGTATTTTTGAAGCTAAGAGTACATATTTATCATTATATATTATATATTTATCATAAAAAATAGAAAAAAATCCACAGTGCACTTTAATGGAATTTTCGTTGATGCATTTTCAAAATCGAAAAATGACGCAGTTTTTAAGATGTTTGAGATAAATTCATAAATATAAAATCAAAACAAATATTTATAAATGAAACTTTTAATTTTTTTAATAAAATAATAAATTCTTGGACGAAGGTATAAAGGAAAAATTGTATTGACAAATTTTAAAAAAATCAGAAAAAATAGTAATCGTCCGAATCCCATTACCACATAGGGCTTAAAATTTTTGTAATTGAACGTAGTTTAACATAAATTTTTTTTTTAAAAAATCGAAGGGTGCAATCATGTTTAAAAATTGATTTTAAATATTAAATCCCGAAAATTGCATTGAAGCCCACTGTGCATTTTTCTTTTAAATATTTCTTTCGATAGCTGATAAAAAAAACAAACAAATCGAAAAAAAGATGGTCCCATTTGGACCAATATTAAAGAAGTTATGAGTATTTCTTTGCATGTAGTTTTTACAGAATTTGGCTTTTTCAAGGCGCGATATCTCTGGAACCGTTAGTCAAAAAAAATTTGAAAATATACTAAAATGTTTTGTTAATCAGCAGAATCGCCACAGCAAAAAATAAAGGAAATCAAAAACCTCATCTTGAAAAAGTGTCTGATTTCACTCAGAAATCCCCATATATTGATTTATTACATACTAGAGAACCCGGCGAACTTCGTCTCGCAGTCTGTTAGGTATTGAACTTGATGACTTTTGTTCAGACATATAATACAGTTATCTCGTTGCAGGGTATCCGAGACCAAGTGCAAATAATTTTAGCTTTGAACAATTTAGGTTGATTTAGAATATTTACACTGAGCAATTTTACTTGTGTGAATTGTCAGTCTGTCGGAGAGAAAGGGTATTAAGAGGTAAAGTGTTTCCGTTTTCCTCGACTCTGTCTTGTAAACTTACAATTACCTCTAGGGAAGGTGCCTAATGTAAATTAAGGTTAAGATGCATTTTTGAGTAAATAATGCATTTCCAGGTGTAAATTAAAAATGTTGAAGCAAAGTTATATCATCACGGGCATGTTCGTTTCACAATCGATGGTTTTCAGAAAGGTTCGGAAGATGGGATCCTTTTTCGTTGAGATAAAATTGTGACAACTTTTAGCATTTTCAATGCTATAATATAATAATTAACTGAATTTCAACGCGGTATGAGCGATTATTGAATATGAGCGATTATTAAATGCAGGTTATGCCGTGATTCAAGTGCTCAGTTTGGAACTTTTTCAGAAAAGTAAGTCCGATTTGAAGAGATAAGTCCGATCGTTTTGTGGTGACCACATTCATTATTCGTCTAAATTTCTTCCTGACTTTGTGGTGTACAAATTCCCTGTTATATGCGATCTGCCGAATTCTACATGCAATTGGTGATATAAAATCAAACATTATTAAGATTACTATCACGCTGGGTTGAAAGACGATTTAGAATCTTTGACGTTGGACTTGTATTTAATTTTTGCCCAATTATGCGAAGTTATTATTCATCAGATTTTAATTAATGTACTTAATTGAGCCATATGAACTAAATAATTTTTATTAAAAAAATGGTATCTAGCTAAGAGATGTGTATCACACATCAGTCTCTAAGAGACGATCGTTTTGGTAACTGGTTAGGTTTATCGAATCATAGATGTGGTTAGACAATTTTCTACATTCGGAAACTCATATTTATACAGACAGTCTTGCTATTTATTTGCATGTACGATTTAAATTTTTTAAAATTAGTTGCACAGTTGATGCAAATTAATATTCCCGTTCGATAGAGTTCATTTATCCGCTTAAAGCAAACTCAAGCAGTTGTTGCTAATATGGATAGCTATTGGGTCCGGGATTTCATAAAAGGATGGGTCCCTTTTCGTTAAGATTAAATTATGAATATTTTTTGGAAACTTAATGAGTCCATTTGCAATATCGAAATAAATAAACGCTGAGATTTTGTATGGTTTAATTTTATATCGAACATGTGTTTTAATTTTAATAACGCGTGAGTGAATTGGTAATATTCAAGATGGGTGGTCGCTATTTTAGATGAAGCAACTTCTACGGTCATTTCTATTTTGGACGTATGTCACCCAAGTGCCGTTTAGAATCAAAGATTTTGTATAATGGAACATGAGAATTTAAAGTCAAACTTATGCCTGTAGTGCGATTCTCTAACTCATTTTTTGAGTTAACGACAAATGTTGGTAAAATTAAAACGCAAAATTATGAATGAAAAGTTAAAATAAAAGTTGACAACACTGTTGCTATCGATAGAACTTTACCACTACTTTCTCTTGGTCGCTAACTTACCGAAAAATATCGTTAATTCCCGAATTTATAAGCATTTTAATTTTGACGATTTTTGTCGGTAACTCAAAAAATGTGTTAGAGAATCGCACTACTGATGTCTATGATAGGGAATGTTATGACTCTTATATTTTTATGGGTATAGGCAAATGTCATAATTAAATTGTCCACTGAAGCTGTATAATCCAGTAGTTGTCCCAATAAACTGGCAGAATTCAAACAGAAGAGTATGAGCAGTAAGTAGTCAGTTATGCAAACGTAATAAATCTCCATTCAAACCGCCATTTGGAGCATTTCTTCCAGAGCTTTAGTGTAGATTTGAACGTTAGTTAACGACATAAGTAAATTATAGTTAAATATTTATGTGAATAACAATCTTCGTGGTTACTTACTTGTGGTACAAAACATTTCGCATAAGCTGCACTAAGAATAGAATTCCAACCCCTTCTGTTTCTTGATTTCATTCATTCCAATTTTAAATATTACGCTTTTCGATATCGTTGATAACTTACTCATTCCAATGGAGTCTTGGCCTTCCCGCTCTGCGTTCTGCCAAGACATTCATTTTACAAACACATGAGATCCTGCCTAATTTTCATTGCGTACGGTTAAAAACTATTTCACGACAAAACAATAAGGAGCGAAATCTCTTTGTTTTTTTAAATCGATTAGATAATGTTTACACCGCTGAAACAACTAATATTCTTTTTGGACTAAAGTCACCTTTAACTTGCATAAAGAATAGTTTGGATACAGCAGAAAGTAAATTGTTTTTTAATTAATTTATTCAAAAAGATTGTAAATAAAAGTATATCCAGAACTTTCAAAAATTGACATAATAGAAACACAAAAATGTCATTCGCTGTTGGTGCATGTAAAATTTTCGCCAAAATCTGTCCAAAAATGTGTCACGGTATACTCCAAACGCAAAAGCTCGATAAAAATGTGTAGAAAATTTGACTTTTTTCAAAAAATATTTTTGCACATTTTTCGCAGATTTTCGCGGTTTTTTTTAGGTTTTATCTTTTTCTGCCATGAGTCGATTCCGAATTGGTACGAATTGTCAAAATCTGTTCAGCCGTTCTTGAGTTATAAGCGTAGTAACTAACATCATCCTTTTTTATATATATAGTTTTCGCTGTTAACTTGCATAAAGAATAGTTTGGATACAGCAGAAAGCAAATTGATTTTTAATTAATTTATTCAAAAAGATTGTAAATAAAAGTATATCCAGAACTTTCAAAAATTGACATAAAAGGAACACAAAAATGTCATTCGCTGTTGGTGCATGTAAAATTTTCGCCAAAATCTGTCCACAAATGTGTCACGGTATACTCCAAACGCAAAAGCTCGATAAAAATGTGTAGAAAAATTGACTTTTTTCAAAAAATATTTTTGCACATTTTTCGCAGATTTTCGCGGTTTTTTTAGGTTTTATCTTTTTCTGCCATGAGTCGATTCCGAATTGGTACGAATTCTCAAAATCTGTTCAGCTGTTCTTGAGCGTAGTAACTAACATCATCCTTTTTTATATATAGAAGATTATTTCCAATATTTCAAAATTAAAATGAATTTCATCTTCATGGATTTTTCTGCCGATTACTCTTTGAATAAAACCAGGTGAAAACGTCATAGAATCCACAGCAATTGTATTTTGGGAGGTACTTTCAATGGATGCACATTTCTAGAAATGTGTGACGACAAACGAAATTTTAAAACTGGACGGAAACAGGTTCTTCTTCGTCAAAATCTTAACAAGTACCACTCGACTTTGCAGATAGGAATATCCTGAGCCTGTGTGAATTACAACATTCATCTATAGACAGATCGAATAGCGTCTACACAGCCAAAATCCTTAAACCCAAAAACTATGCATTAGGAGATTTTCAGAAATTTGTAGTCATTTTCGGACGTATGAACTTGCAAACAAAATATGGATTTGAATCATTGATCACAAGTGTTGCGGAGGAAGTATGGAGGTATGGAGAAATGGACCGGACCGACATAGTTCATTTTGGGAATAGATTTTATTTTGGGAGTCATTCCTTTTAAAAGATATTTCAGTTCGTCACAGTATAATTTTCACCTTTTAACTCTTATGCCAGGAAATATGGACTTGGCCACGAAAAACATAATACCGCTCTAAACACAAGGAATGCCATCAGTAAAAATTTCTAAAGATCCCCAAATAGACCTTAAACTGCACTTAAACAACTATTTTGAAGGTTTGGGAGGGAGGTACCACAGTATGGCCCATTTTCGAGCAAAAACTGAGTTTGGAAAAAATATTACTAAATCCAAAGTTTGGGCCAAGTCTGTAGCTCCGTTCAAGAAAACTCTCACATACCACTTTAGCTAAAATTCTTGAAATTTGGGGGGAAAATAACAGAAAAAGTAGACCATCTTCGAATTTTATATACATCAGGCTCGCTGAAATATTGCGATAAACAACGTTGGACCAACGCAGTATCCGGTTCGAAAGTTGTCGTGCATACAAGCCACTACACATAATTGCCTTAGGTGTTCTTTACAGATTTCGGTCCATTTTCTCTGGAAGTATAGACTTGCCTCTGAAAAACTTGTACGGTAGTAATATGGGCCCCGATTATTTCATATTTTTACTTATAACTAAATTATTAGCATAAAGGAAGTGAAGTCATGACCATTGAGGTCTTAAGCTTACACAGCTTATCCAGAGAGGTCTTAAACTGCACTTCACTGGAAATTTTTGAAATACTATGCGGAAGTTTGCCGAAAGAGTAGATCGAACATTGGTGGCGTTTATTTAATTGGGATAGCTGTTACAATTTTGATTTTTCAAAATAGTCTGGCTTAATCCCTTTTGTCGTTTTAATATTTAAAACAACAAGTTTATTAGTGGAGTAGATCGATATGGAACATCTTTGAAGTTGATCAAAATATCACGAAGGCCAAATTTTGAACCGAATTTATTGATCTGTTTGAGAATTATTGTGCTCTCCAGGCGGCTACCCAGACGAACGGACATAGCTAAGTCGACTACAAGTTTTCTGGCCCTAAAGCCAATTTAGATTGGGAAAAATTGTGTTTATGGATTTTTGCTAAAAGAATGTATACATGTATAGACCTTGGATTGGGCGACATAATTTCATTTTAAAAGAAGTTAAGACTGGATTCCAGAGTTTCCCTTGTTCCTGATCAATTTATGAGAAGATCCAGAATTTCTTCAAACGTCAAGGTCCCATCCGCCAACCTATGTAAATGCCGTTTTACTGATTTGACGCAGCTTTCCCACAGACCTCCTACATGAGGAGACCGAGCCGGAATATTAACCCACTCAATATCCCTTGGTGTACAAAACCTGTCAATATCTTTTGTAAGGTTGCTACTCTTAAATGCCTTATATAATTCATGCAAACTGTTTGCAGCCCCAACAAAATTTGTTCCGTTGTCTGAATAAATTTTTAGTGGACAACCTCTTCTGGCCACAAACCTTTTCAACGCACCAATGAACGCTGCCGCTGTCAAATCGGATACTACCTCTAAATGTACGGCTTTTGTTGCAAAACACACGAACACACACACATATGCTTTGTCCGTTCGCTTTCCTCTAATTTTGTGATGTATCGTCACAGGTCCTAAAAAGTCAATCCCTGTGTTTAAAAATGGTCTAATTATAAAAACTCTGTCCTCAGGCAGATTCCCCATCAATTGATGTAAATTCCTAGGCTCTACCCTAAAACATTTGCTCACCACTTTTTTGGACAGCTGCCTACCACGAAGAGGCCAAAATTGTTGCCTAAATATGGCTAGCAATCCTTGAGGTCCAATATGTAGCTTTTCACGATGTAATTCTTCCATCATTAACTCCACTACCTTATTTTTGTATGGCAGCAACATGGAATGTTTGGCCTCGAAAGACAAATTACTATTTCGTAGTCTTCCACCTACTCTTAAAATTCCTGCTTCATCCACAAATGGACACAATGTCCTTATCTTCGAAGATTTCGCAGCTTTCTCTTGTTTATCTAAGCAAGATATTTCGTGGGAAAAGCAGTCCTTCTGAATATCCTTCACTATTAATTGAAGAGCCTCTTTTCTATAAGTTACATACGACTTCGAGGAACCTCTTCTTGTTATGTTGATAAACTTCAACACCCATGCCATCACATTTCTTAAAAATGAAAATTTATTGCGGTGATTTATCATTTCCCACACAGGTGTTCTTTTTAACCCCACGTTAACTTTAGCCGCCTTTTTAATCTCCGGTATATCCATTAAAGGTTCCGGTTCTCCCACTATTAACGAGTCCTCTCTTAAGAAACCAGGAGCTTCATACCAGAGTTTATTTCCAATTATTTCTTTTGGAAACACCCCTCTCAACAATAAGTCTGTCGGGTTCTTGTCTGAAAATACATACTTTTGGTTTGTATCTCATTTACTCTATTGGAGACAAATATCTGCAGCTTACCTGGATCAATTTTAATCCAACTCAGAACTATTGCTGAATCGGTATAATACAGAATCTTATCGAACTGCATCTGTAAGCTTTCCCTAATTTTAGCCATTAGGTCAACTAACAGTACCGCAGCACACAACTCCAGTCTTGGAAGCGTGACGACCTTTGTTTGTGCTACCCTTGATTTGGCAGACAGCAAGCGTACTGTGAACTTTCCTGTATTATTTAATGATCGCAAATACACCACCGCTCCATATGCTCTCATTGAAACATCTGCGAAACCTACTAGTTCCACTCGTAATGGCTCATTGCAGATAATATGGCGATCTACCTTTACCCCCTAGTGTTTTCACTGATGGTTCCTCCTTTTCTATATTGAGACATTCCTCTACATTTTTCTCACATATTCCCTCTAAAATTTGTTTATTATTGCCACACCATTTCCTTAACGGCATGCCAAATTCGAGCAAAATATTTTCTATATTCCTCCTCATTTGTATTACGTGATGAAGACTATCTCCACCAGTCATGAGATCATGCATGTAGAAATCACTTCTTATTGCCAGTGATTCGCATGGATGTGTACCTTCTTTTATGTCTGCTATTTTTTGCAGACATTTTACGGCTAAATATGGTGCAGATGCTGTTCCATATGTAACCGTATTTAATGCAAATGTTTTGATTTCGTCATTTGCATTAAACCTCCAATAGATTAATTGAAACTTCCTGTCAACATTTGCAACCCATATTTGCCGATACATTTTTTCAATATCTGCCGAAAAAACATATTTATGTTTTCTAACCCCCATTATTATAAGTCTTCTTTTGTTATAGTTTGGATTTACCGAACAGATTTATAGCGTTCCGGATAACATAAAGTTAAAAGTGATGATTGAATTTCAAGGAGGAGCTTCTGGCAATAACTTTCAATGTAAAAATTATATTTGTAATGTCTCTAAATTGGTTTATTTTGCCTATTTAAATCCATCAGATAGTAAAAGAACACATATAATAATGGCCCTAAATCTAAGCAGAATGCTAAATAACTCATCTTGAATTCTAGGTCCCGTATGTAAAATAGCGTTTAATGACGACCCAGTTGTTGTTTTACAGGATGCGTCAAGAACTACCCTCAACTAAGCCGTGGAACTTTCTGGTCTTAGGACACAATGATGGGGCAGAAAGTATCCCCCTTCCACACTTTTCAAATCCTTCACAATATTCATGTGACCTAATTCCAAATACTTCCTAAGAAAATCGTGGTATTCATTTTTAAGTTCGGCATTTTTGTTTAGTTTTCTTTCTAATGCCATGAACCTTCTCTTTGCCACCATTCCTGAATCTCCTAAACCTTCCACGCCTTGCTTGAATGGTAGTCGCACTTCAAATTTGTCATCTGGAGTCCTTTTAACGCCATTATCAAATAATTCCTCACATATTTTTTCTTCTAAAGTTAGTTTTACACTTTTGGGAACTTCCTTAATCTCCCAAAACTTCTGCAATGACTCGTCGCATGGAGTCTGAATCGTTGCGACTACCTTAATTTCCTTGGTAGATGTGTCGATAATCACAGGACCACTAACTAGCCATCCTAATTTTCAATTTTTCAGGATACTAGTACCCGATCTTACCTTTCCATCCACCAGTACATCATAAAATATTTCAGCCCCCAACAACATATCTATTATCTATATTTTTCTACGTGCCTCGCCACTCACTTTCGCCTTTAACATGCACATTTTTTGTGTTTTTGTTATTGGCTGATCGAGTACCAGTTGCTCGAATAATTCCCTGAACGATTCCCATTCTTCCATTTTTCCATTAAATATTGGAATTTCAATGGTTGGAAGCTTAAATGGAAGAGACATCGGTTTGTTCTCGTTCCTAGGAATCGCCTGGTACTTGTCTTTTAGATTAAAAAAGAAACTCGTCAAAATATTTAAAATAAAAGGTTTCGGCTTTGTTGAACCGCTCACGAATTTCTTCTCGTTTCCAAGGCCTCATTCAAAATCGCATCTACATCATTTAAGGTGTACTGAAAGTGTGACACCAGACGGGACAAAGAATTATTTTGTTTCCCTGGCGATGCATTTTTCCCTCCCTCGTTTCCTTTATTATCAGTGCTCTTTTTCGATCCTGATGGCATTAAAGGTAATGAACGCTTTGTATCGGAATCCGAAGGAGGAGCCGTTGCGCCAGGAAATTCATTCAAGGTTAATGTAGAAGCTCTTTTCAGTTCTTCTAATCTACCACTAATTTCCCTATATTGAATCGCAAACTTTTCAATCACATCCTTTACTTGAGTTACGAACGGACCTGTACTCATTCTTACTCATTACATGGGATGGTGATTGGAGTCCCTTGTCGTTTGCTTCAAACTCCGCGCTATATTCGAAGAAAGTCGAACAAATTTCTTTCACTCGCTGTCCTACACTATCCCCCATAATGTTCTCTTTAACAAAACTTGTAACTCGTTATACAATTAAACTCTCCATATTTTTATTTATCTTTTTTTCCAGCGAGTGAACTACGCTTTCTTGGACTTATTATCTATATATATAAAAAAGGATGATGTTAGTTACTACGCTTATAACTCAAGAACGGCTGAACAGATTTTGAATATTCGTACCAATTCGGAATCGACTCATGGCAGAAAAAGATAAAACCTAAAAAAAAACGCGAAAATCTGCGAAAAATGTGCAAAAATATTTTTTGAAAAAAGTCAAATTTTCTACACATTTTTATCGAGCTTTTGCGTTTGGAGTATACCGTGACACATTTTTGGACAGATTTTGGCGAAAATTTTACATGCACCAACAGCGAATGACATTTTTGTGTTTCTATTATGTCAATTTTTGAAAGTTCTGGATATACTTTTATTTACAGTCTTTATGAATAAATTAATTAAAAAAACAATTTGCTTTCTTCTGTATCCAAACTATTCTTTATGCAAGTTAACAGCGAAAACTATATATATAAAAAAGGATGATGTTAGTTACTACGCTTATAACTCAAGAACGGCTGAACAGATTTTGACAATTCGTACCAAATCGGAATCGACTCATGGCAGAAAAAGATAAAATCTAAAAAAAACGCGAAAATCTGCGAAAAATGTACAAAAATATTTTTGAAAAAAGTCAAATTTTCTACACATTTTTATCGAGCTTTTGCGTTTGGAGTATACCGTGACACATTTTTGGACAGATTTTGGCGAAAATTTTACATGCACCAACAGCGAATGACATTTTTGTGTTTCTATTATGTCAATTTTTGAAATTTATTTACAATTGTTTGCGGAGCAATAAAAAGAAATAAAAAAAAAACCAAAAAAGAAAAACACCAGTATCAATTCTTTTATAATAATAAAAATGAAAAATCCTTTATTTAATAATATTGTTCGGAAAACAATATCTTTACCTGTTATTTACAATTGGTGTTGTTCGGTGGACGAAAATCCAAAGAGAAGTGAATGCACAAAGTTGCATTGTGTTGGAGAGGTGCAAATTCTAACGGCGGAAAAAAATTAAACGTTTCCTAAAATGCGGAAACTATTTGTAATTAAACATTTCTCAGCCACCTTGGAACATCCAGCGATGTTACAAAAAAAAAAAAAACTTTATATCTAATGATGAATGTATACATGGAATTTAAGATTAGAACCGTCCATGGTGAGCATTTGTTTTTAATTCATTTATTTATTTATTCATTTTTTCATAAACAATTGGCTCGGAGAGCCCATGCCTTTTCATCGGCGCTACATTTTCCACTACATATTATAGGGGCCCGTTATAACCCACCCAAAGATGGTGAGTTGGGCCAAGGGGAAACCCGGGTTCAAGAAAGTCTGAGACTTCACTACCTTTGGGTACACATCGGAGCCCAAGATCATTCCAATGTGTCCCGCTTTGAAAAATTCAGGATCGGCCAGCTGCAACCCTTCGTAGCGATCCCTTAGACTAGAAAGAGCCGACATGGTTGGCTTTATAACATGCTCTAGGGGCATAACTTGCGCAAAGACTAATATTTTATTATCTTTATTGTATAAAGACTCCACATGGACCGGACAAAACATACCGTGGCCCATAGGCACAGACTCCAAACTGAGTTGTTGAATTAGCGACTGGCAAATACGACTGTGCCCCGCACAAGGGTCAAGAAGAGCCCGAACATGTGTTCCGCGGTCACTAAAACTGAGCCGCAATATTATGGTAGGGGTAAGAGCAACAGTAGGCTGAAAGCTAAGCATGGGAGTGGACATGGATTGAGGACTTTGGAAAGGAATGACTGGAGTCAATTTGGAATGGGAAGATGGGATGGAAGGAAGTGAAGCTACCTGTTGGCCCTTTTGACTCCTCGTATTTGGGTTTGGAGAATTGTTGGTGGGATGCAACAGGGTATGATGATCCCTTTGACATATTTGGCATCTTCTTGGATTTGGGCAGTTTCGGTAAAAGTGGTTTTCGCCAAAACAATTGAAACACAAGCGCTTGGAAACTACAACGCGCACTTTACCCTCGTGAGACAACTTCTGAAACTTAAAACAAGCTCGGAGTTTGTGGCCCTTATTGCAATATGCGCATCGCTGTTCATTCCTTCTCGAACCTGAGTTTGTCCCCACTTTTGCAGTCGGCAATGACGACTTAGTTGGATCCGAGGATACGGAAGGTAACAAAGTGTCACCGGAAGCGTTTGGAGCCTCCCGGATAGGAGCTGCTTCCGTGACTTCTACGTCAGAACTCGAATCACAAAGTGTTAGTGCGGTCTCCCGGATAGGAGTCACCTTGGCTCTATTTGCCTGAAGGGCACTATCCACATCTATTGGAGGACGGGGTACAATCTTCTGGATAGGAGCCGCCTCCTTTTTGTCCGAACCCTTATTCGGATCTTCCTTAACATCATTCAATTCTTTCTCAGGAGCCATATTAGAGTCGAAATCCCTCTCCTCATCGGACATCAAGAGCTCATCTTCGATGGTAGGGAGGGTAGCGGCAATCTTACTCATGTTTTCCATTCTGTGAAAAAGGAGAGATGCCGCGATGATAACATAATAAATCATTATTCCTTGGCCAGAATGACCAACTTAACTACCGGTCGTCTTACAACACCGTTTTCAGTGCGAACGTCCGCCACACGTACATGTCCATCGACGCCTGCACAAACGCTAATAACCCGACCTAGTTTCCACGAAGTGGGTGGTAGCTGTTCATTACGTATAACGACTGAATCGTCCGTCTGTATATCGCGTTCCGGATATTTCCACTTATAACGTTTATGGAGACCTTTCAAATACTCTTCCTTCCACCGGAGGCAGAATTGTTGAGTTAAGGCTTTCATTTTTCTAAACCGGTTAACGATATGCAAGGGAGATTCATTTATTGCTGGCTCCGGAGGAGCAAGAATAGGAGATCCTATCAAAAAATGTCCCGGTGTTAGTGCCACTTGAGAATCTGGGCTGTCGCTCATAGGACACAGAGGCCGCGAATTTAAACATGCTTCTATCCTACATGTTGACAGTGTTGACAGTTCTTCAAACGTATATTTAATATTTTTTGCATGCTTCTTAAAATGCAACTTGAAACTTTTCACAGCTGCTTCCCAAAGGCCACCCATATGAGGAGCCCCAGCAGCAATGAAATTCCATGTTATTTCCTGATAACTTAATTCAGAAAATAAACGCTCACGACTTTCCCTCAAGAAACCTTTGAAATCCTCCTCTAGTTATCGTGAAGCTCCAACGAAGTTGGTGCCGTTATCCGAAAACATTGTTTTGGGGACAACCGCGACATAAATCTGTGAAACGCTGCTAGGAAAGTTGTTGTGGATAAATCAGTAGCAGCTTCTAAGTGTATGGCCTTTGTCGAAAAACAAACAAAAACGCAGATGTATCCTTTAGTGATCTTGCAACATCTACCAGTGAATGATTTTATGTCAATAGGCCCGGCAAAATCTACCCCTGTGGTAGCAAATGGCCTAGTGAAAGTTGTTCTCTCCGGAGGGAGAGCTGCCATGATTTGAGTACAAACTCGATTTTTGTACAATGAACAACCCTTGTAACGACTAATTACTGTACGAATCAATGTAGTGAGACGAGGTACCCAATATTCACTACGAACTATACGCAACATTAATTGAATTTGTCCATGGATTGAACGAATGTGAATATCCTGCAGTACCAAATAAGTAAATCGACTATTATATGGAAGTAGTATAGGACGTGTTTCCGAAGGAGTAAGAGTTGGCGACCTAACTAAACGCCCATTAATTCTCATAACTCCTGCTTCATCTAAATACGGATTTAAGGACAAAATCGAACTCTTAGAATGCAAGGGCCTTTTATTTAACAGACTATTATATTCTTCTGCATAGTGAACCTTTTGAGCTAACATTGCTAAACGTAGTTTAACAAAATGGACCTCAGAACTCGAAAGAGCTATTTCCTCAAAATTATGATTTCCCCTATGCAGAGGATGAGTGCGGTGGAAAAACCTAAGCATGTATCCAATGGCTCCTATAGCCGTTTTCAGACTCGAAAATCTTTCTAAAATGTCCGAATATTCTGAAAAGAATGAAACATGGCTTTTTACACCTCGCATCTCTAGATCAGTATCCAGAGATGATAAATCTGGAAGATTCCATTGCGAACTACCTAAGCGCAACCACGAAGGACCACACCACCACATTTCAGAAGCAGCTAAGTCTGCAGGTGAAAGTCCACGACTACCTAAGTCAGCTGGATTATCCTCTGACCGCACATGGTACCAATTATCCTGCCCAACATTTTCATGAATTCTATTCACCCTATTAGCAACGAATGTTGTCCAGATTGAAGGGGACTTTTTAAGCCAGGAGAGGACGATCGTAGAATCCGTCCAGCAATATATCCGATGAAAATCTATGCCAATTTCAGAAATAACCGATTTTACAAGCTCTGACGCTAAAACTGCCCCGCAGAGTTCCAACCTTGGCAATGAGATCGACTTGAGCGGGGCAACCTTCGTCTTACAAGAAAGTAAATTAGTGTAAATTTGCCCATTCGGTGTGACAATACGAATGTATATCACCCCCGCGTATGCCTTAACCGAGGCATCAGAAAAAACGTGAAGTTCAGCTTGGCAATCTGGGCCAAATTTTATTATTAATTATTAATGGAATTAACATCCTCATAGGTGTCAACGAACCTTTGCCATTCACTTGCCGTCGAAGACGATAGTGAGTCATCCCAGTCAATTTTATCTTGCCAAACCCGTTGCATTATAATTTTGGCTACCACTATCACTGGCCCTAACCAACCTACAGGATCAAACAACTTGGCGATAGTGGATAAAACTTCCCGTTTTGTGTACTTATCTTTTTGAGCGAGAGGGTTCACACTGAAATAGAACAAATCTGTTTGCGCGTTCCATCGAATCCCTAAAGGCTTGGAGCTACTAGCTTCTACGAATGTAAGAAGCTTTGTATCATACAAATGGTCAGGGGGCAAACTTTCTAATATGGTACGGTCATTCGAAGTCCACTTTCTTAATTCAAATTTAGCTGATAATAAAGCTTGAGTAAGTTCATCACGTGCGTTCTGGGCGGAACCCAAATCATGATAACCTGCCAAAACGTCATCCACATACATACACCTACGTAATATGTGGGCAGCAAGCGGAAATTCCCTTTCGGTATCATCAGCTAATTGTAATAAAGTCCGTATAGCTAAATACGGTGCACAGTTAACGCCGAAAGTCACTGTTTGGAGCTCATAATCCTGAATATCTTTGTCGGGAGAATCCCTGAAAACTATTCTCTGAAGAGGTGTGTGCTTCGAACTTACTCTAATCTGGCGATACATTTGGGTGATATCGCAGTTGAAGACAAACTGGAAGAGTCTCCATTTCAAAATAAGAAGAACTAAATCTAACTGCAAGGTGGGACCTACATACAAAATGTCGTTAAGACTTTTGCCACTTGACGTTCCACTAGAGGCATTGAAAACGACTCTCAGTTTGGTAGTGGGCTTTTCAGGATTTATAACTGGATGATGAGGCAAATAGCAAACCATTGCAGTCGCTGAAGGAGAAGAAACAGGCCTCATATGCCCTAATTTTTAATATTCTTTTACTACCCCATCGTACACCTCTTTAATGCTTGGTTTTCGTAAGAGTGAAGCCTCGTTACGAAGGAATTGTCGTAAACAATTCGTCCTCGAATGTCCTAACACAACTTGACCTAAGTATTCTGGCTTAATAGGGAGAGTAACAACATATCTGCCTTCAGAATCCCTTACTGTAGTAGATTTGAAATTCTCCTCACAAAATTTGTCCGAAGGAGACAAAATGCACCTTTTAGGGGGGTTCCTCTAACACGCAAAAACGTAACAAAGACTTGTATAGAAGTTCCTCTTCTGAATAGCAAATTGTAGTAGAATACACTCTTACACTGGAATTCGGAACTTAACCTGTAACTATCCAGCCAAAAACTGTCTTCTGTGCCACTAATGAATCTAGCAGATTAATATGAGTTCCCTGCAATAAAATCCTTGGATATAAGTCGGCTCCTATTAACATATCTACCGGTCTACAGTCGAATAACTGTGTATCTGCCAAACGAAGATTTGGTAAACGTGAAGCGAACTCAGGACTAACCGAAAACGAGGGTAAATTTCCAGAGATACTAGGGACCACTAGAGCAGTTAACTGCAATATCAACGAATCCTGTATAGGAGAGCCAATATTCAGCGAACATATCTTCCTCGAAGTAGTGGAAACCGTCTGATTTACCCCTGAGACCGTGGCAAGAGTGGAGCTTGTTGAAATTCCTAACTGTCTCTGCAATTTTTCAGTTATGAAGGAAGTTTCAGACGCGGGATCGATGAGAACACGAGCAGGATAGTTAATTCCGTGGTGAATAATATTTACCATTGCAGTTCCTAATAACACATTTCTATTTGAGAAACATGGAACGACTGTCTATTCGATTGACCAGAAGTTAAACCTGACGAAGTCGTTGGTAAATTTGGATCAATTGCAGAAGAATAGGGTGGGACTGAAGATAAATTGGAATTTGTTTGTAAAGGAGCAGCTGATCTTGAAGAGTTTGGAACATTTGAAGATTCTCTATGAAGAAGCGTGTGATGACGCTTATTACACTTCCCACAACTATGCTTACTAATGCATTTCTTTACTTCATGTCCAACAGTTAAACAATTCATACAACACTGATGTCTACGAATCACCGAATAGCGACCGTCAATTTGATGAACTCTGGACATAAACGTAATGGATGAACAGATCTGGGACAGAGAATGCAGAATTTTACCGAAGGAGCGGATGAAGATTTATTCGATGCTTTAGTTAAATGAGATCGAATCCTTTTCTCACCTTTTTGGAAGAATCTATGCCCCTTATATCTCGAAGACATGTTAGAGTTTGAATTCTTTCCGAAAGGAAAGAATCCAAATCTTTCCATGTCGATAATGCGGATTTATCCTTTACCGCACGTTCCCACAACGTCACCGTATATTTCGGCAACCGTTGAATACAAATGAAAACCAGTATTGGGTCCCAATCATCAGTAGAAACTTCATAAATGGTCATTGCCAAAATGCAACCATTTATTCCTCGTTGAAAATTTTTTAAGCCTGAACAAGATTCGTTTTCACGGACCGGAAGGTCAAATAATAATTTCAATTGATTATTGACAAGTATACGAACATTGTCATAAGTGGCCTTTAATGCATTCCATGCTAAGTCAAAACTCTTATGTGTAAGAGGAAACTTGGAAACGATATCCTTTGCTTCGCCACTAGTCTTTTTCAATAAGTGACATAACCTTTCAATATCACTTAGACTGGTATTTTTAATGAAAACTGCGGAGAATAAATCCCTAAATGTCGGCCAGGAAAGGAAATCCCCGTTGAAAACATCAATATCGCAAGGAGGTAGATGCAAATTATGAAAATTACTTTCACCTAAGTACGCTGACGCTCCCATTGATGCTCCCGTACGATGAGAAACCTGAGAAATAGGTAAACTATCATCGGAACCATTGCACTCCGATCGAAGGGTATTCCATTCCATATTTCCATTTTGCCCAATATTGGCAGAAGAGGTCTTCGGTGTTCTAACTTTATCCAATTTCCTATTAATCATGGCAATGCTATTTATGAATGCCTTAAACGCTACCTGGTATTTACTCTCAGCCGAGGTAACATCTGTAGGATCAGGATGATCAGAAGTTTTTAGGTAATTAAGACATTCTTCATACCTATCTTTGACTTTTCCCCACGTTTCCTTTACTTCAACGGCTTGCGCCTCAAGAATGTAAACATCAAAATCTTCATCTCGGAGAGTAGATAGATTTTGATCGAAAGTGATAAGGAAATCAGTGGCTCTAATGAAAAAGTCCAAAGGAGTAAGCGACATTTTGATTAGAATTTAAATTAATTGAACCGAAAGCACAAAAAAATCCAAAAAATATACAAATCTTTTAAAATCGCTCGAAAAAATTAGCCAAATACCAAATGAATTCGAATAAATTCACTAAATTCTGTTTTCGAATAAAAATTCTAAGACCAGAAACAACAATGTAAATAACAAATTATAGAAAAACTTCAACAAATTCCGAAAAATATGCTTGAATCCAACGATCTTTAGAATCGGAATCAAAAAATACCCAATTTAATGTTTAATATATCGAAAAATATACCAAAAATCAAGAAAATCCAAAACAATTACGAAATATTTTTTTTCACATGTACCGAAAAGTCACAAAATTTCTCACTGTGTATCAAAAAATTGGTTAAATGTATCGAAGAATACTCAACCCAATTATTTCTTGCGGAGAAATTGAAATAATTCAACGGAAATTGCGAAAAAAGTTCAAAAAAAGCTTTAAAATCTAGAAATTCTTAAAAATTTCAACCAAAGTAGGGTGTACGGACTGTAAAATACACCCGAACGACCAACAACAACAATAAAATTTAAAAAAATCAAATAAATTTTATAAGCAATTCAAATAAATATATATATTTATAATTAATAAAATATTCGCGAAAAAATCACTTATTTGAGTTTACTTTACTTAATATCGAGTGTAGGGTGCACCGGAAGTCGACCCGTTTGATAATTTTTTCACTCGAATAATTTTTTCCACAAAAAAAATTGATATAAAAATTTCCAAAAATTTAATTTAAATTGAATGCAAACTTTTCAACCGACCGTCGTATAACTGCCTTTTAAACCGGGCCTCGTATATTAATAATATGTACGCATGTGTGTATACCCAACGTCAACGATAAACAAGCAAGCATTGAGGATGGTTGGCAGGTATATTTGTTAGTTTTTTTTTTTTCCTTTTTCTAATTCGAATTGGGCGCTTTACATATGGATAAAAAAACACTAACAACACTATTAAACAAGTAAGAAAAGTCTATAGTCGGACGGAGCCGACCATGGGATACCCTATACCACTATCCCTAGACAATCGCTCTCCACGGAACTTCTTTTCAATGATTGTGAAAATTTAATTATCAAATCGTCGGTGTCATGCTTAAGTGTTCCATACGCCATTTTTGACTTTTTGAGATGCAGGTGGTTTCTATGGTTTTCGGGTATGCTCTTTCTGAATTTCTAGTCGGCTTTCTCCTATCTGCTCTAGTTTCCGAGATGTACACGCCTCGATGGGACATCATAAACTTTTTTCTGTTACGAAATTAATATTTTAAAAACTTACAAGTTTAAAAACACATTTCAAAAATCAGAATTTTAATTTTCGATTTAGAAGTATTTAATTTATTGAGGCAAAGATGGAAAATATTTTTGTCAATTTGTTCCGTGTGATTTACAATATTTCACATTTGTGTCATAAGTGCGGATATGGAACAAATCGACAAAAATTCTTTTTTTAAAAAAATCTCTATAACCTTTTTATTCCAATTCATATTCCTCTAAATTTTTCAAATATGTTCTATATTAATATTTCAAGTCAAAAATATAAATATTTGCTTTAGTCAGCTCCACATAATTGTGACGCGAAACATTAAAATGCGATTATCTCAAAACGGGCAAATGGCGTATGGAACACTTAAGCATGACACCGACGAAATGTCAGAGATGTAATGTGTAATACTTATGACCAAAACCAAAAAGTTATCTAACATGACAAAGACATTTTTGTAGCAGGAAAGGAAAATTTAGTTCACACAAACTAAAATGTAATGAAACCCACTTATGTAGTACTACTACTTCCGTTGTTTAACCGCTACGTTATTGAAATTTTGACCAATTTGACACAAAAGTTTCAATCCATTTAACCCGCTAAGTATTATCTGATCTTCACGTTGGTTTGTACGCTTCTTCTTCATCATAAACTCAAACTTTCTTTAAAATTTTGCGGGTTATTATTTTGACCTACAGAGCCGCTACAAAATTAGTTAAAATTTTGCTTTCGGTCCATTTCATCCCCTGAACATTTCACGATCATCACCAAAAACTAATCATTCCTATTCTGGCCCGAACCCAATCTCCTTAAAAAGTTTGTTACAATCGGTTCTTGTTTACAATTTTTAATGGACGAACACACATCGCTAAATGCTTTATCTCGTCGAGATATGAATTAAGAGGTCTAGGACGAATATTTAGTTGTGTTACATAAACTTTTGGAGAGACAATATATAGCATGGGATAAAAATGTGGTTCTCTACACAGAACCCATTATATATTAGGCAGTAGGCCCGTTATCTAGCAAACACTTTATTGCAATTTACATCAGAGGAAAGGTTAGTAGTTTTTTTTTTCCATATGTAAGCTACTTTGCGAAATATATATGTCCTCAAGGAATTAAAATATCGACCAAAAAAATTTTTATATTTTTCATACAAAAGTAATGGTCCATTTCACCCGCTAAGGAATATCAGATCATCAATCAAAATTGTATGCATCTTTTTCGACCTATACTCTTACCCGGTGCAAAATTTCGTGACTATTGATGTATAATTGCGACTTCCAGCGAGTTTATTATTATACAACAAACAAATAACGGAATATATTAGGCTGTAAGTCCATATTTACATTAGGCAATTTTCCTTGCGGCAATTGTCAGTTTGTAGGTGAGAGAGGGTGCTGAGAGGCAAAGGGTTACCATATGCCTCACCTCTTTCTCTTACAAAATGACAATTGCCGCAAGTAAACTCGCCCAATGTAAATTTGGACTAACTCTGTTGTCTGATTATGCACGCCAACATAATTGGCATCAATTAAAAGGTCAAGCGTTCCGTAATGTCACTTCCAGGAATTAAGATATAAGCTGTATATTAAAAATTTTCACAATTTTCACACAAAAGTTTTGGTCCATTTAACCCTCTAAATATTATACGATCACCATCTAAAACTGCAAGCTTCTCCTTTGTGATATACTCTTACCTTATTTAAAATTACGCGTTGATCGGACTATTATTGAGACCTACAAAGCCGCTAGAAAATTGGATAAATATTATGTTTTGGTCCATTTCACCCGCTAAATATTTCACGATCACCACCAATAAGAATAGGGATCTATTCTGAGCTGAACCCGACCTCCATACAAAATTTCGTGACGATCAGTCCATAGTTGCGGCCTGGAGCGTGTTTACAATTTATAATGGACAGACGGACGGACGGACGGACTGACGGACGGACACACATCTCAAAATCGCTTTATCTCGTGGAGATATGAAGATTGCTATACCACATTGGGGGTCTCCGACGAATATTTCGCGGTGTTACATGAATTTTTACCAAAACAAACTTATAATACCCCATTTCCACATTGTGGTATAGGGTATAATTATTTTAAAGAATAATTTTGCCACCAACAAATATTATTAAAGTTCACTGCACTTTTTTTTTGTTTGCTTATTTATTTCTATTTCTTCAATATTCTCGCTTACTGCGAATATGCGAATATATGTACTCACCTTAAACAATATTAGTTAAAATTTAATGATGATTTTAATGAGGATGAATAGATGATGATTGCTGCTGATAGTGCTAATGGTGTATTGTAGTTGTTGATGATGCTGACGGAGTCAGTGCGCCTTGGAAAAGACAGACAAAAAACCAATTAAATTTGTTGTTGCCAAAAAACCAATTCGATTCGATTCGGCTCGAACAGGACCAATGTTTGCGGAGCAATAAAAAGAAATAAAAAAACCAAAAAAAGAAAAACACGAAACATTTCCCAGCCAGTGGACAAACGGCGCCATTATAAAACTGCACAAAAAAATCGCAAAGAGTCAGAGGGAGTCAGAACTTCAACGTTCAAATCTACACTAAAGCTCTGGAATAAATGCTCCAAATGGCGGTTTGAATAGAGATTTATTACGTTTGCATAACTGACTACTTACTGCTCACACTCTTCTGTTTGAATTCTGCCAGTTTATTGGGACAACTACTGGATTATACAGCTTCAGTGGACAATTTAATTATGACATTTGCCTATACCAACAAAAAAAAAAAATAAGAGTCATAACATTCCCTATCATAGACATCAGTAGTGCGATTCTCTAACACATTTTTTGAGTTACCGACAAAAATCGTCAAAATTAAAATGCTTATAAATTCGGTAATTAACGATATTTTTCGGTAAGTTAGCGACCAAGAGAAAGTAGTGGTAAAGTTCTATCGATAGCAACAGTGTTGTCAACTTTTATTTTAACTTTTCATTCATAATTTTGCGTTTTAATTTTACCAACATTTGTCGTTAACTCAAAAAATGAGTTAGAGAATCGCACTACAGGCATAAGTTTGACTTTAAATTCTCATGTTCCATTATACAAAATCTTTGATTCTAAACGGCACTTGGGTGACATACGTCCAAAATAGAAATGACCGTAGAAGTTGCTTCATCTAAAATAGCGACCACCCATCTTGAATATTACCAATTCACTCACGCGTTATTAAAATTAAAACACATGTTCGATATAAAATTAAACCATACAAAATCTCAGCGTTTATTTATTTCGATATTGCAAATGGACTCATTAAGTTTCCGAAAAATATTCATAATTTAATCTTAACGAAAAGGGACCCATCCTTTTATGAAATCCCGGACCCAATAGCTACCCATATTAGCAACAACTGCTTGAGTTTGCTTTAAGCGGATAAATGAACTCTATCGAACGGGAATATTAATTTGCATCAACTGTGCAACTAATTTTAACAAATTTAAATCGTACATGCAAATAAATAGCAAGACTGTCCGTATAAATATGAGTTTCCGAATGTAGAAAATTGTCTAACCACATCTATGATTCGATAAACCTAACCAGTTACCAAAACGATCGTCTCTTAGAGACTGATGTGTGATACACATCTCTTAGCTAGATACCATTTTTTTAATAAAAATTATTTAGTTCATATGGCTCAATTAAGTACATTAATTAAAATCTGATGAATTATAACTTCGCATAATTGGGCAAAAATTAAATACAAGTCCAACGTCAAAGATTCTAAATCGTCTTTCAACCCAGCGTGATAGTAATCTTAATAATGTTTGATTTTATATCACCAATTGCATGTAGAATTCGCAGATCGCATATAACAGGGAATTTGTACACCACAAAGTCAGGAAGAAATTTAGACGAATAATGAATGTGGTCACCACAAAACGATCGGACTTATCTCTTCAAATCGGACTTACTTTTCTGAAAAAGTTCCAAACTGAGCACTTGAATCACGGCATTACCTGCATTTAATAATCGCTCATATTCAATAATCGCTCATACCGCGTTGAAATTCAGTTAATTATTATATTATAGCATTGAAAACGCTAAAAGTTGTCACAATTTTATTTCAACGAAAAACGAAAATTAGAGGATCTTGACTTCGCAGATGACATCTGCTTATTATCGCACAAATTCACCGATAAGCAAGAAAAACTCAATGAGCTCGTCGAACTGGCCAAAAATGTGGGTCTAGAAATCAACATAGACAAGACAAAAGCAATGCGGGTAAATAACACCACAAATATGCATATTCACACTGAAAACCAACAAATTGAATACGTATCGGTTTTTTGTTACCTTGGTAGCGTAATGGCAGAGGATGGAGGAATCGATGATGATTTAAAAAACCGACTCAACAAAGCGCGCGCCGCTTTCGGTCGGCTAAAGAAAATATGGCGATCAACACAAATTTCAATGAAGACCAAATTACGAATTTTTAACGCGTGTGTAAAATCCACCCTACTTTATGGTAGCGAAACATGGAAGACTACGTCACATATAATCCAAGGACTTCAGACATTCGTGAACAGATGCCTTCGTATAATTTGTCGCATATTCTGGCCAAACCGAATCACAAACACTGATCTATGGATAATGACAAACGAGGAACCCATAATCCGCCAAATAACAAGAAGAAAATGGAAATGGATAGGCCATACACTACGGAAGCCACAGTACAGCATAGCTAGAATGGCCTTGGAATGGAACCCACAAGGTAGCAGACGTCCTGGGCGACCAAGAAACACGTGGCGAAGAACGGTCCTACATGAAATCGAAAAGCAAAATACAAACTTAGATAATTTAAAACATATTTGTAACGATAAAGTAAGATGGAATTCTTTTGTAGAAGCCCTATGTTCCCAAGTGGAATAAATAAAGGATAAAAAAAATCTTTTTGAATAAATTAATTAAAAAACAATTTACTTTCTGCTGTATCCAAACTATTCTTTATGCAAGTTAACAGCGAAAATTAAAGGTGACTTTAGTCCAAAAAGGATATTAGTTGTTTCAACGGTGTAAACATTATATAATCGATTTAAAAAAGCAAAGAGATTTCGCTCCTTATTGTTTTGTCGTGAAATAGTTTTTAACCGTACGCAATGAAAATTAGGCAGGATCTCATGTGTTTGTAAAATGAATGTCTTGGCAGAACGCAGAGCGGGAAAGCCAAGACTCCTTTGGAATGAGTAAGTTATCAACGATATCGAAAAGCGTAATATTTAAAATTGGAATGAATGAAATCAAGAAACAGAAGGGGTTGGAATTCTATTCTTAGTGCAGCTTATGCGAAATGTTTTGTACCACAAGTAAGTAACCACGAAGATTGTTATTCACATAAATATTTAACTATAATTTCCTTATGTCGTTAACTTTCCTGTCGCAATCACAATGCCGGGAGTCAGAACTTCCACGTTCAAATCTACACTAAAGCTCTGGAAGAAATGCTCCAAATGGCGGTTTGAATGGAGATTTATTACGTTTGCATAACTGACTACTTACTGCTCACACTCTTCTGTTTGAATTCTGCCAGTTTATTGGGACAACTACTGGATTATACAGCTTCAGTGGACAATTTAATTATGACATTTGCCTATACCAACAAAAAAAAAATAAGAGTCATAACATTCCCTATCATAGACATCAGTAGTGCGATTCTCTAACACATTTTTTGAGTTACCGACAAAAATCGTAAAAATTAAAATTCGGTAATTAACGATATTTTTCGGTAAGTTAGCGACCAAGAGAAAGTAGTGGTAAAGTTCTATCGATAGCAACAGTGTTGTCAACTTTTATTTTAACTTTTCATTCATAATTTTGCGTTTTAATTTTACCAACATTTGTCGTTAACTCAAAAAATGAGTTAGAGAATCGCACTACAGGCATAAGTTTGACTTTAAATTCTCATGTTCCATTATACAAAATCTTTGATTCTAAACGGCACTTGGGTCCCATACGTCCAAAATAGAAATGACCGTAGAAGTTGCTTCATCTAAAATAGCGACCACCCATCTTGAATATTACCAATTCACTCACGCGTTATTAAAATTAAAACACATGTTCGATATAAAATTAAACCATACAAAATCTCAGCGTTTATTTATTTCGATATTGCAAATGGACTCATTAAGTTTCCGAAAAATATTCATAATTTAATCTTAACGAAAAGGGACCCATCCTTTTATGAAATCCCGGACCCAATAGCTACCCATATTAGCAACAACTGCTTGAGTTTGCTTTAAGCGGATAAATGAACTCTATCGAACGGGAATATTAATTTGCATCAACTGTGCAACTAATTTTAACAAATTTAAATCGTACATGCAAATAAATAGCAAGACTGTCCGTATAAATATGAGTTTCCGAATGTAGAAAATTGTCTAACCACATCTATGATTCGATAAACCTAACCAGTTACCAAAACGATCGTCTCTTAGAGACTGATGTGTGATACACATCTCTTAGCTAGATACCATTTTTTTAATAAAAATTATTTAGTTCATATGGCTCAATTAAGTACATTAATTAAAATCTGATGAATTATAACTTCGCATAATTGGGCAAAAATTAAATACAAGTCCAACGTCAAAGATTCTAAATCGTCTTTCAACCCAGCGTGATAGTAATCTTAATAATGTTTGATTTTATATCACCAATTGCATGTAGAATTCGGCAGATCGCATATAACAGGGAATTTGTACACCACAAAGTCAGGAAGAAATTTAGACGAATAATGAATGTGGTCACCACAAAACGATCGGACTTATCTCTTCAAATCGGACTTACTTTTCTGAAAAAGTTTCAAACTGAGCACTTGAATCACGGCATTACCTGCATTTAATAATCGCTCATATTCAATAATCGCTCATACCGCGTTGAAATTCAGTTTATTATTATATCATAGCATTGAAAACGCTAAAAGTTGTCACAATTTTATTTCAACGAAAAAGGATCCCATCTTCCGAACCTTTCTGAAAACCATCGATTGTGAAACGAACATGCCCGTGATGATATAACTTTGCTTCAACATTTTTAATTTACACCTGGAAATGCATTATTTACTCAAAAAATGCATCTTAACCTTAATTTACATTAGGCACCCTCCCTATTGTAAGTTTACAAGAGAGAGTCGAGGAAAACGGAAACACTTTACCTCTTAATACCCTTTCTCTCCGACGGACTGACAATTCACACAAGTAAAATTGCTCAGTGTAAAGATTCTAAATCAACCTAAATTGTTCAAAGCAAAAATTATTTGCACTTGGTCTCGGATACCCTGCAACGTGATAACTGTATTATAAGTCTGAACAAAAGTCATCAAGTTCAATACCTAACAGACTGCGAGACGAAGTTCGCCGGGTTCTCTAGTAAAAAATAAAAATAAAAGTGGGCTTACCGACTTCAAACTGCTACTATAGATTTTTATTAATATATATTATTATATTTCTTGTTACACGTCGCGATTTGCCGTTATATTAGTTATTTATTCTTTATTTGTGTATATTCTTTTCTTTTTTTCGATTTTTTTATTTCAGCTCTTTTCCATTGAACTATAATTTTTCACTATAACGTATACTAATAATTATTTTATCTATATATATAAAAGAGCTTAGTGAGTGAATGAGTGACTGACTGACTGACATATCATCGCCCAGACGAAACCGCTGAAGCTAGAAAGCTGAAATTTTGACTGTGGGTTGCTCTCGGTGTGTAGGGGTGAGATAAGGCTGGGTTTTTGGAAATTCGACCTAGAAGGGTACGAAAAGTACTAAAAGGTACTTAATATGGTACCCTTTGTATTAGGCAAACGGGAAGAGCTAGAATTCTGAAATTTGGAATGAAGGTAACTGATGGAGAGTACCAAAGGGTTTTTGGAAATTCGACCTATAAGTGTAAGAAAAGTTACTAAATTTGGTACCAATTGTATATTTTCAGCGGATATAGCTACAATCTTCATATTTGGTATGGGAATCAAGGTTGGGAAGTGGTGTTGATATAAGGAAATGATTTTGGAAGTTCGTACTTATGTGTACGAGAAGTAGTAAATGGTACTAAATTTGGTACAATTTGGATTTGGGTGAACGGATAGAGCTAAAAACCTGAAATTTGGAATTTAGATTACCGTTGAAGTGTACGATTGAGATATGGGGGTAGTTTTGGAAATTCATACTTATGGGTACGAAAAGTATTAAACGGTACTAAATTTTGTACAAATTGTATTTGGGTGAACAAATAGAGCTGGAATCCTGAAATTTGGAATTTAATTACTTTTGGAGTGTAGGATTGAGTTAGTCTGGGAAATTCGTACTTATGGGTACGGAAAGTACTAAATGGTACTAAATTTGGTACAATTTAAATTTAGTTGAACGGATAGAGCTGGAATCCTGAAACTTTGATTTAAGATTACTATTGGGGTGTAGGATTGAGCAAGTTTTGGAAATTCGTACTTAGGGTGTACGAAAAGTACTAAATTGTACGCAATTTGGATTTGGGTGAACGGATAGAGCTGGTGTGCTGAAAATTGGAATTAAGATCACTGATGTAGTGTAGGACTGAGAAAGTTTTGGAAATTCGTACTTATGGGTACGAAAAGTACTAAATTTGGTACAATTTGGATTTGGGGGAACGAATAGAGCTGGGATTCCGAAATTTGGAATTAAGAATACTGTTGGACTGTAGGATTGATTTAGTCTTGGAAATTCGTACATATGGGTACGGAAAGTACTAAATGGTACTAAGTTTGGTACATTTTGGATTTGGGTGAACAGATAGAGCTGGAATCCCTGAATTTATAATTAAGATTACTTATGGAGTGTAGGATTGAGGTTTGGAAATTCGTTCTTATGGGTTCGAAAAGTACTAAATGGTACTATATTTGGTACAATTCATATTTGGGTAAGCGGATACAGCTAGAATCCTGAAATTTAGTGTTACGGTTACTATTGGAGTGTAGGATTGAGGAAGTTTTGGAAATTCGTATATATGGGAACGATAAGTACTAAATTTGGGTACGGAATGTACTAAATAGTACTAAATTTGATACAGTTTAAATTTAGGTGGACGGATAGAGCTGGAATCCTGTAATTTGGAATTAAGATTACGTATGGAGTGTAGGATTCAGGTAGTTTCGGAAATTCGTAATTATGGGTACGTAAAGTAGTAAATGGTACTAAGTTTGGTACATTATGGATTTGGGTGAACAGATAGAGCTGGAATCCTGAAATTTATATTTAAGATTACTTATGGAGTGTAGGATTGAGGTAGTTTAGGAAATTCGTACTTATGGGTACGGAAAGTACTAAATTGTACTAAATTTGGTACAATTTATATTTGGGTGAACGAATAGAGCTGGAATCCTAAAGTTTCGAGTTAAGGTTACTGTAGGAGTGTGGGATTGAGGAAGTTTTGGAAATTCGTACTTTTGGGTACGAAAAGTACTAAATGCTACTAAATTTGGTACAATTTAGATTTGGGTGGACGGATAGATGTGGAATCCTGAAACTCGCAATTACTGTTGGAGATAGTTATTGAAATTCGTACTTTCATACGAAAAGTATTAATGGTATTATTAATAGAGGTGGAATTCGGAAATTTGGTATTATAGCCGCTGTTGGTGTGTAGGGTTGAGTTATGGATGTGGTTGTGGATATTCGTACAATAAGTGTACGAAAATTACTAAGTGGCACAGAATTTGGTCCAAATTGTTATTGTGTAAAGGCGTAGAGCTGAAATTCGGTATTGCATAGCAGTTGACGTTTAGAGTGGAGATAGAGAGGACGTTTTGGAAATTCGCACAAATGTATACGAAAAATACTAAATCACGGTTGGGATATAGTTTTGGATAAAAGGAAGTAATTTTTTACACTTATACATACTATATGTACTAAATTTGGTACCAGTTTGGTGTTGCATGAAGGGATATACATAGGTGGAATTTCGAATTGTTGTATGAGGGATTGTGTTCGTGTTTAGATACGGATTTTTGGAAATGCATACAAATTCTAAAATTAGGCTGAGGGCTGGATGATTTATTGAGAAATACGAAATGTACTAAATGCTATTAAATTTGACGTTGGGTGAAGCAATGAATTATATCATTAGTGCGTGAAAAGTACAAAATTGAAAAATAAATGAAATTTGTTATGAGGATCACTGTTGATATTGGATCAGAATGTTTATTTAAATCCACCTTTAAATGTATGAAACATTTGAGCTAAGGTCCTGGATTTTAAAAATTGTACTGAATAATGTACTATTAAACATGGACTGGAATTTAAAATGTAGGCCGCTGTTGAAGTGTAGAGGTTTTTTTCTTTAAATTCGAACAAAACGTGTACGAGCAGTACTTGAAAGAAATTAAGTATCAATTCAAATAGGTATTAGTACATAAAAATTTTCAGTGTTCTCTATATTAAATATTGTTTATTTGTATATTATTCCTTTTCTGCATACGAAGTAGCGGGCATTTTGCTAGTATATATATATATATATATATATATATATATATATATATATATATTTTAAGCACTTTTAATTTCACTCCACTTTACTTTTCGTACCGGCTCGCGTTCACATCTAGGGGTCACCAAATGATTGGGGGTTTTGCGGGATAAAATAAAAAACGATGGTTTTCTGTAAAACGTTCTAAAGAGACTGAATTTATTTAGTATTTATTCTTAACTCTGCACCTTACAATCTACAAATATACAATACAATACATATCACTTATGTACGCAGTACATAACATTCTGATGCACCTCACGCATACAACGCATTGCAGGCGATCGACCTTTACATAATTTATGGTCGTCACCCTTTCTATCTTAAATGTAGACCTTTTCTAATCATTACTATAATAGGCATCACATTATTTATGACCGACCCAAACTGAGTGCATGCATTTTAGCTAAACAATATGGTCTTCTGTCAACAGAAATAGACTAAGATAAAGAAACAAACAACCATACTTTCCATGGCTGTTTTCTCATGTCCGTACAGTCTGTCCACAAAACTGTACAATATCCATATGAGAGCAAATATCTCATGACCCATAATATCTAGTCTCGTTTCTTACGTCTTTGTTAAGCAAACTTTGACACACACTCCATGCAATTTATATGATGATATCGAATTCCGTTTGAAAGATAAGTGCAGAAGCAGCCAAGTCTCAAGAAATACAAGGGTAAGCTTTGTCAAATCCATCACATGTCCACATGTGAGCAAATATCTCATGACCCATAACATGTACAGTCTTGTTTCTTACGTTATTTGTTAAGCTATCTTCGACACGCAATCCATGTAATTTAGATGATGATATCCAATTACGTTTGAGAGATAGACGCAGAAGCATCCAAGTCTAAAGAAATACAAGGGTAACTTTTGTCAAATCCATTACATGTCCATATGAAAGCAAATATCTCATGGCCCATAATATCTACAGTCTCGTTTCTTACGTCGTTTTTTAAGCAAACTTTGACACACAATCCATGCAATTTATATGATGATATCGAATTCCGTTTCGAAGATAGATGGAGAAGCATATAAGTCCCAAGAAATACAAGGGTAACCTTGCCAAATCAATCACATGTCCATCTGAGAGCAAATATCTCATGAGCCATAACATCTACAGTCTTGTTTTATACGTTGTTTGCATACAATCCATGCAATTTAGATGATGATACCGAATTCCTTTTGAAAGATAGATGCTGAAGCATCCAAATTTCAAGAAATACAAGGGTAACCTTTGTCAAATCCATATCATGTCCTTATGAGAGCAAATAGGTCAGGACCACTACTATCTACAGTCTCGTTTCTAACGTTGCACAGTGGTTCAGAATAGTTTTTTCCTGGTCAAACTTCTGTAACTTTTGACCAGATACAGATATTTTCATAATTATTTTTTTGTTAGACAGATAATACAATCAGCGTTTAGACGAATTATATCAAAAAAATCATCAAAATATGAGTGTTTTTGTGGTTTTTATATCTTCCTATGTATTAAAAATGGTCAAACACCAACAAATAAACAATAAAATTACCAAAAAACTAAAAAAAATCGAAAAAAATTTAGAAATTTTTTTTCAAAACTTTGTAACAATTTTGTTTACAAAAAAAATTAAATTTTTTCAAAAATTACAAAAATACTCCTTGCGTTTTCATAAAACTTATATAACTCGTGTAAAAACTCATATACTCAAAAAAATTTTATTTTGTGTCAAAAAGCTGTAATTCATATGGAAACAATATAGAAAAACACACATTTTTACACATGTAATTTCAATAAATTTAAAAAAGTTGTTGGCGTCATACCACTGACCATCGATAGCTCTGGGATGAAAAAAGAAGAAAATAAGAAGACAAAACACGAGTGTATCAGTTCCAACATTTTCGGATAATTGGTGGTATAGGGTTTCTTCGAACGAGAAACATTACCTTTTGTATGTGAAGCTACGAACAAAAGCAATAGGAATGTGACTCCTTCGAAAGTTAAATAGCAAGTGTCGTTGCCAGTGAGCATAATAGCGCTAACAAGGTCGTGATCAACAACGACGACCGCAGCATTGGAACGTGCCCCTCTGCATCCGAACTGAGCGAATGTGACTTTTAGGAATGAAATGAAAGAATGAATATTCTCTCCCAGCATCCGAACCAGGCGAATATGCCACCTAAAAGAAGGGCAGAGAAGATTTCCCCATTGAGCTCGAAAGAGCGCCCAATTAATGCGTTTAGTTGTAGTGCTGCGGAAGGGGAAAACAATGTATCGAACATATACATTGGTGTAACCAACAAAAGTGTTAAACGGACGGAATGGGACGGGTACAGTAGAATATATGGGCTGAAAGAGGAGGCTTTTGGGCATATTTTTGTGAAAACAGAATTTTGTTCCATGTTGTTCCACAAAAGTTCTAGTCCACTAAATTTGGAATTTAATAAAATTTAGTACCTGAGGAAAAGTAAAATAGCTCATGACGTGTAAACGCTACGGTAATTTTTTTAAAGGCCACAATTTTACCTACCTTACAAAAAACAATGAACACAATATCTGTTATAGTTTCCGAGAAATAGCTACGTCTTTTTCGAGAAATTTGCAAAACTTACGTATTTCCAAAAATGGGGAAAATGTTCGTTTTTAGGGGCATCTTTGTCAAAACAAAATTTTGATTTTTGGCCAGGAAAATCGATTCCTGAACCATTGTGCGTTGTTTGTTAATCAAACTTTGACACACTATCCATGCAATTTATATGATGATTTCGAATTCCGTTTCGAAGATAGATGCAGAGGCATACAATTCCCAAGATATACAAGGGTAACCAAAACTTACGTATTTCCAAAAATGGGGAAAATGTTCGTTTTTAGGGGCACACCACGCCCACACCTTCAAATATTTTAACCTAATTTTGTTGGTATCCGTAGTTTCAATATGTTTACTATCGAATCCCATATACAAATTAAATATCTTTGTCAAAACAAAATTTTGATTTTTGGCCAGGAAAATCGATTCCTGAACCATTGTGCGTTGTTTGTTAATCAAACTTTGACACACTATCCATGCAATTTATATGATGATTTCGAATTCCGTTTCGAAGATAGATGCAGAGGCATACAATTCCCAAGAAATACAAGGGTAACCTTTTCAAATCAATCACATGTCCATCTGGGAGCACATATGTCATGACCCATAACATCTACAGTCTTGTTTCATACGTTGTTTGTTAAGCTATCTTTGACACACAATCCATGCAATTTATATGATGATATCGAATCCCGTGTCTAAGATAAAAGAAGCATCCAAGTCTTAAGAAATACAAAGGTAACCTTTGTCAAATCCACTACAACCCAGCAAAATTTGAAGGAAGGGTTTCCATGCGATGACGTGACTTCATGCCATCTTTTGCATTGGTTTAAACGAAGTCGTGAAAGATCCGATCTTTTCGTTAGCATTTGAGTCAACACAAAGGAAGTCGTGTAAGATCTGATCTTTTTATCAGCATTTGAACCCATTCCATCGATCCAATAGAGATGAATTTTGTGTTTTTATTTATACACTTTTTTCAAAATATAAGATTAATTATTTACAATAGGCTTGGTATTGTCGGAGACTCGAAATCACAACCAACGTTGTTAAAACTCTCGTCGTTATGATAATGTCATTGCAAAGGGTTGGTGAAAATGACATGCCAAAGCATTGGTCGAAATGACATGCCAAAGCATTTATGAAAATGACATGTCAAAGCATTGGTGTAAAAGACATGCTTTGGATCCAAAAATGGATAGCATCTTTTGGGGTCCACGCTCATTTAAAATTCATCGATGAAGATGCTAAAAAGATGACATTCCAGATCAATTTCATCCATGATTGAATGGCATCTTTGGCATTGAACATTTTGCTGGGAAGCCCATATGAGAGCAAATATCTCATGACCCATAATGTCTACAGTTTCGTTTCTTACGTCGTTTGTTAAACAAACTTTAACACACAATCCATTAAATTTATATGATGATGCCGAATCCCGTTTGGAAGATAGATGCAGAAGCAACCAAGTCCCAAGAAATACAAGGGTAACCTTGTCAAATCAATCACATGTCCATCTGAGAGCAAATATCTCTTCTTACATTGTTTGTTAAGCTGTCTTTGACACACAGTCCATGCAATTTAGATGCAGAAGCATCCAAATCTCAAGAAATACAAAGGTAACCTTTGTCAAATCCATTACAAGCCCATATGAGAGCAGGCGAATATGACACCTAAAAGAAGGGCAGAGAAGATTTCCCCATTGAGCTCGAAAGAGTGGCCAATTAATGCGTTTAGTTGTAAAGCTGCGGAAGGGGAAAACAATGTATCGAACTGAAACAAAAGTGTTAAGCGGAACGGGACGGGTACAATAGTATATATGGGCTGAAGAAGGAGGCTTTTGGGCATATTTCTGTGAAAACAGAACTTTGTTCCATGTTGTTCCACAAAAGTTCTAGTCTACTAAATTTGGAATTTAATAAAATTTAGTACCTGAGGAAAAGTAAAATAGCTCATGACGTGTAAACGCTACGGTAATTTTTTAAAACGATTTTAAAGTCCACACTTTTACCTACCTTACAAAAAAACAATGAACACAATATCTCTTATAGTTTCCGAGAAATAGCTACGTCTATTTCGAGAAATTTGCAAAACTTACGTATTTCCTAAAAATGGGGAAAATATTCGTTTTAGGGGCACACCTTCCAATATTTTAACCTAATTTTTTGGTTTCCGCAGTTTCAATATGTTTACTATCGAATCCCATATAGAAATTAAATATCATTGTCAAAACAAAATTTTGATTTTTGGCCAGGAAAATCGATTCCTGACCCATTGTGCGTTGTTTGTTAATCAAACTTTCACACACTATCCATGTAATTTATATGATGATTTCGAATTCCGTTTCGAAGATAGAGGCATACAAGTCCCAAGAAATACAAGGGTAACCTTTTCAAATCAATCACATGTCCATCTGGGAGCACATACATATGTCATGACCCATAACATCTTCAGTCTTGTTTCATACGTTGCACAGTGCAAAATAAAAGCACTTTAGCGGAACTTTACTAATAACTTTTAAAGGAAAAGTTGTAGATTCCTAAAATTTTGCACAAATGTTTCTTATATTAGTGGACAGTGTGGGGCTCAAATTGGGTCACATAGATCCGCGGTTTCCTGTAGCGCTCATGTAACGGTGGCTGCCGTTTTTACGTTTTACATTCATTTTTCAATCGATTTTGATGCAAATTGGTATATTGAGTTTTCAGCTTATGTACAAAATATTTTCAATATAGGTTTGCGTTTTGGAATAGCCCCCACATGCCGAGTTCCCTCATATTGGGCATTTTAAAGGTTAAAGACAAAAATTGCAGCCGATTTTGATGCAAATGTAAATTTTTTGATGTTAGCGAATAAAAAACCTCCTCACACAAAAGCTGTCATCATAGGTCCACCTCTGGGTGGAACCCTACACATTTATTAAGTAGTAAAATGTCAATATTTTTATACCCTCAGCATTTATGCTATCGAGGGTATATACACTTTCATACGGGCAAAATGTGCCTCACAAATAATGGTGTTAGACCACAAGTATGTTTGGACGAAAACCGTTTCATACAATTTGGAGTTGATTTAGCAATGTCCGTCCGTCTGTCTGTCTGGCTGGTGCGCACGATAATTCTCGAACGGATCAATCGATTCGCTCCAAACTCTTGAAGGAAGTAACCGATTTGATCTAGATGAGGTTCCAACATGGACTCAATCGGTCCACTCCTTAGGGTACCTCCCACACAAAATTTCGGAAAAGTTTTGCTTATGACCTGCTTTGATTTGTAAGAATTTGTATTCGTTGCCCCTATACGACGGTACAAGTTTCATAGGGGGCAAGTTCATATTTCTTGGGAAAACAACCCTAAAGATGTAAAAAAACCCCTACGTCACCATATGTGGCGGTCGGAGAGAACGAAAACTCTCGAACTGTTCAACCGATTTGGTCCAACATTTGGTCTTCGTCATATTATATCCAAACCTAGTTTCATGGGGCAATACCGGTCCACCACTTCCGGTACCCAATATTTAAAAAAAATTCACTAAAATGCTAGGACGATATCACTTGAATGAGGCAACCAATTTGGTCCATACTTTGAATCTCCTAATACTTTGTCAAAATTTAGTTTAACTTCTAAAATGACCCATATCGGTCCTCCCTAAGGGTACCTCCCCCACAAAAGTTCAGCATTTGTTTCTTAGTGCACTTAATTCCTAATCCACACTTTTGTCGGCAAGTTCAAATGTCCAAAAAGCCAACAAATTCTGAAAAGACCTTAAATACATTCGATCTGTCCGTAGGCGAATGTTTCACTTCACATTGGCTGAGGGTATATATCTGTCGCCAAAGCCGACTGACACTTTTTTACTTGTTTCTTTTCATTTGTATCTATAATGTTTATTGGTCTATTCAGCAGGTCTGTACCATTTGTCTTTCAGATCAAGTTCAAGTCTGCACAGCATTAGAATTTTTAACGTATTTTGGTATTTGCAACACAGCATCTAAAAATGTTGCACTATATGCAAACATTTAGAGGTCAAAACTATGAAAAATTGCGAGAGGTTTCTTAATATTACAGAAATTATCATTGTTAGAATTAGTGAGTCCATTTCTTCAAAACACAGACAACAATGGCGTTCATTGTCGCGTTTACCTTCCACTTCTGGAAAATGCAACCCGAAGTCTTTTTAGAAAATCTTGAATATCTCCAAAGACCGCGCGATACCGCAGCAGTTTTATAGATTTGCGAACAGAGGAGATCCAATCTTTCAGATTATATATATCTTAATACGTGAATGTACGGAACTCACTTTTGAAATGTCCACGGAAAATAAATAATTATAATTTGGAAAATTTCAAAAAATCACTTCTTTCCGACTAATATTCCACGAAAACAATAAGGGTTTTTTGCATTTTTTTAAGTGTAAAATATCATAATTGTTTTGTAAAATATTATGAAAAATAAATCATGGCATACTGATCTACCATTTTTCCGCGCCACTTCATTTTTTAATGAATCAAAGATACATTTTTAACAAAAAAAATTATTATACAAAATTGCATCTTTAAGTGCAATTTTAAGTCGTTTGGTGGAGTAAATCGGCAAACTGAGTATGGAACATTTGCAGTGGAGTACTTAGCTAACGAATTCAATAAAAGTTTAATTAATTTCATGTACTTTGAAAATCCCTTAAAGTTCCAATAAACTTCCCAAATTTCGCACTGTGCGTTGTTTGTTAAGCTATCTTTGACACACAATCCATGCATTCTATATGATGATATCGAATTCCGTGTCTAAGATAAATGCAGAAGCATCCAAGTCTAAAGAAATAAAAAGGTAACCCTTGTCAAATCCACTACAACCCAACAAAATTTGAAGGAAGGGGTTCCATGCGATGACGAGTCTTCATGGCATCTTTTGCATTGGTTCAAACGAAGTCGTGAAAGATCGGATCTTTTCATTAGCATTTGATTCAATACAAAGGAAGTCGTGAAAGATCTGATCTTTTCATCAGCATTTGAACCCATTCCATCGATCCAATAGAGATGAATTTTGTGTTTTTATTTATACACATTTTTCAAAATATATGTATAAGATTAATTATTTACAATAGGCTTGATATTGTCGGAGACTTGAAATCACAACCAACGTTGTTAAAACTCTCGTCGTTATGATAATGGCATTGCAAAGGGTTGGTGGAAATGACATGCCAAAGCATTGGTGAAAATGACATGTCAGAGCATTTATGAAAATGGCATGTCAAAGCATTGGTGTAAAAGACATGCTTTGGATCCAAAAATGGATAGCATCTTTTGGGGTCCACGCTCATATAAAATTCATCGATGAAGATGCTAAAAAGATGACATTCCAGATCAATTTCATCCATGATTGAATGGCATCTTTGGCATTGAACATTTTGCTGGGAAGCCCATATGAGAGCAAATATCTCATGACCCATAATATCTACAGTTTCGTTTCTTACGTCGTTTGTTAAACAAACTTTAACACACAATCCATTAAATTTATATGATGATACCTGTTATGTTTTGGGTGTATGAAGGAGATGAGCACGCGTTGAGAGTTATTTTGAGACTATTTTATTTATGCATTGCTTATGACTATCATAGGTGTGCTTACAAGTATGTGAGATCACTTATACTAATAACACAGTTGTATTTTATTGTATGTAATATGTAAAATGAATTAAGTCAAATATATAACATTACTCCCCCCAAAAAATTCAAAGTTGAAGGTAGTAAGTAGATATACATATATAAATAATGATTTGAAAATTAAGGCAAGAATATTTTGAAATTAATATATTATTTACGAAAAGGTTCAGGTGAATAACGAGATACTTCTTTTCTTCTTCTTGTACTTCGTCTAGGACCATCAGTATTGTCATCAGTACTACGGCTTCTTGTTGGATTTTCGATTACTGGCTCTTCTGCTGTTTGTTGATGTTGAATAGGCTGCTCGGCGATTTCAGGCTGCGATTCATTAGCACATCCATCGATACCGATTAAAAGTTGTTCTATGTATTTTTAAAAAATAGCAGGAGCGCTAGCGACACCGTAGGGCAATCTTTGGTATTGAAAAAGTCCCAAAGGCGTGTTTATTACCATAATTTCCTTAGATTCGTCATCTAATTCCATTTGAAGATAAGCATCTTTCAGGTCGATGGTTGAAAAATATTTTCCATTTCGTATTGTATGTAGTAAACTTTCACGAGTCGGTAAAGGATATTGTTCGATTTCAATTTGTTGGTTTACTGCAAGTTTAAAATCTCCACAAATTCGTATTGCGTTATTTGGCTTTTGAGCGATTACAATGGGTGATGCCCACTTCACTTTTGTATGCAATTCTCCCAGGACGGGTATTAATTTCTTTCCGAAACCATGTAAAATTCTTTTACTTTTTACAAGCGGTGGTTTGTGTAGTTGTTTATATGTGGCTAAATTTATTATTGACACTGAAGCACCAGAATCCAATTGAAATTTTATTGATTTGTTGCAAATTTTTAATTCCATAAATTGTTTCAACACTGTCTATTTCATTATATGAACGATAATGTTTTCTTTTTGTACTGTTCTTATTTTGTTTTGTCCTAGTTGACAAACACACGGGAGAGATATGTCCCTTTTTATTACACTTATGACAAGTGGCATTTCTGAATTTACACTCTTCTCTTGCATGCGAACGATAACAACCAGAGCACGATTTTAGTTTGTTTTGATTATTATTGTTTCTTTTTGATTTGTCACTGTTTCTTTTTTTCACTAAATTGACGTTTATGTGATGATCACTGTTATTCTCTTTCATAGCTGCTACTGTTTTTGTTGTTGCTTCGTAAGATTCTGCTATCAAAAGAACATCTGCTAAAGTTGACTGCTGCTTCTGTAGAGCTGCTGCGCGAACTGCATCATGAGGAGTGTGAACAATTATGTGGTCACGTATCATCTCATCAACATAACTATGAGAGCAATTTTCGGAGTTGCAAATGAATTTACATTCTCTCGCAAGACCACGAAGATCTGCAATCCACTCTTTGTAGGATCAGTATTGTCATCAGTACTACGGCTTCTTGTTGGATTTTCGATTACTGGCTCTTCTGCTGTTTGTTGATGTTGAATAGGCTGCTCGGCGATTTCAGGCTGCGATTCAATAACAACAGGCTGTTGACATGGTGATGAAAAGCAGAAGTAATCAGGGCTGAAGCTATTCTGTAGTTGCTGGCGAAATTCGTTTGAATGTCTTGGCTTCATCTGATTAATATGACGTTTGTACTGACCATTAGGAGTATTGATGATAAATAACATTTTACCAAGTTGTTGTTTGATAATTCCTGGTATCCATTTTCTTCCTCTTCCATAGTAGCGAATATATACAGGTTGATTGATGTTATACTTGGAAGTTGTTGCTTTTGTTGATTTAGGCGATTTTGGATAAAGCTGAGACCAAATTGTTTTCACAGGTCTTCCACGAATAAGTTCTGCTGGAGATTTACCAGTTTCATTCGGCATAAAACGATATGTAGAAAGATATTTATGTACGGCATGTTTCAATGATAAGTTGTCATCTAAGTTCTTTCTAACTGCTGATTTAAAACTTCTTACGAAACGTTCGGCTAATCCATTTGATGCTGGATGAAATGGAGCTGTTGTAATATGTTTTATATCCAGGTTGGAGCAAAATTGTTTGAATTCATCAGAAGTGAGTTGAGGACCATTGTCGCTGACTAGTGTAGCTGGAATTCCTTCAATTGAAAAAATTGTTGATAAGGCTGCTATTGTATCTTTTGTTGTAGTAGTTGACATCTGCGTCACGTAAGGAAATTGAGAAAATGCGTCTACGCATATGAGCCACATGGAGTTGAAAATAGGCCCAGCAAAATCGATGTGAATACGTTGCCAAGGTTTGGTTACTGTTGGCCAACTGTTAAATTGTTTTGAAGGCGATTGATTTTCGTTTTTGCATATTGAACATTTTGAAGCAAGTTGCTTGATATCGTTGTCTATGTTGTTCCACCATACATGTTGTCTGGCTAGTTGCTTCATTTTCACTACACCCCAATGTCCATCATGTAGAAGTTTAAGAGTCTGTTGTTTAAGGGCATCTGGAATAACCACTCGAACAAAATCAGTTTGAAGACAAAGTAAATCATTCTGAACTGTTAATGAGTGTCTTCTGTTGAAGTAAGGTTTGAGGTGAATATGATGCTGCAATAACTTTTCCGGCCATCCATGTAACACAAAATTCCGTACACGTTTGAGTACTGCATCCTTTTCTAAACATCTGCGAATCTCATTAGGATTGATTGGAAATTCATCGAAAGTAATGTTGTAACAGGCTTCTTCTTGATCAAAAGGTTGATGATCTTCACATGGTAACCGTGATAAAGCGTCTGCATTACCATGTTCTGTAGTCTTCCGATACTTTATATCATAAGTATATGCCATCAGAATGATAGCCCAGCGTTGCAATCTCTGAGCTGTCATTGTAGGTAGATGTTTATTCGGCTGAATATGCTTACTAGAGGCTTATGATCCGTAATTAAAGTAAATTTTCTTCCGTAGAGACATTGGTGAAAACGTTGAACACCAAATATTATACTTAGACCCTCTTTCTCGATCTGGCTATACTTGACTTGATGTTTATCCAATGTTTTCGATGCAAAGGCTATTGGTCTTTCACTTCCATCAGGATATAGATGGGAAATGACGGCTCCGATTCCAAAAGGTGAAGCGTCGGTTGCAAGTATTAGAGGCAATTCATCTTGAAAATGAGATAATTGAGCGCGTTTATACTATGTCGTTTGAGTTGTTCAAAAGCATGTTGCTGAGAGGTTCCCCAGTAAAATTTTGTATTTTTTCTTCGAAGGGAGGAAGGGAAGGATTGGAGCGGCGATACTTGAGAAGTTAGGCACGAAATTATGATAATAATTTGCTTTACCCATAAACGCTTCCAATTCTTTGATGTTTTTAGGCGGTTTAATATTCTTAACTGCTGCGACACCTGATTCGTCTGGCAATATTCCCCTCGCACTAATCTGTCGACCAAGATAGGTTATCTTGTCTGGCAAAAATTGACATTTTTGATATTTGCATTTTATCCCCTTGGATTGTAGAATGCTTAACACTTGTTCTAGGCGATCGAAATGTTCTTCAATTGTGGGAGCAGAAATAATTATATCGTCAATATAATTAGCACATCCATCGATACCGATTAAAAGTTGTTCTATGTATTTTTAAAAAATAGCAGGAGCGCTAGCGACACCGTAGGGCAATCTTTGGTATTGAAAAAGTCCCAAAGGCGTGTTTATTACCATAATTTCCTTAGATTCGTCATCTAATTCCATTTGAAGATAAGCATCTTTCAGGTCGATGGTTGAAAAATATTTTCCATTTCGTATTGTATGTAGTAAACTTTCACGAGTCGGTAAAGGATATTGTTCGATTTCAATTTGTTGGTTTACTGCAAGTTTAAAATCTCCACAAATTCGTATTGCGTTATTTGGCTTTTGAGCGATTACAATGGGTGATGCCCACTTCACTTTTGTATGCAATTCTCCCAGGACGGGTATTAATTTCTTTCCGAAGCCATGTAAAATTCTTTTACTTTTTACAAGCGGTGGTTTGTGTAGTTGTTTATATGTGGCTAAATTTATTATTGAAACTGAAGCACCAGAATCCAATTGAAATTTTATTGATTTGTTGCAAATTTTTTGAGTTATTTTCCAAAATTCCACCATTAATTCCATAAATTGTTTCAACACTGTCTATTTCATTATATGAACGATAATGTTTTCTTTTTGTACTGTTCTTATTTTGTTTTGTCCTAGTTGACAAACACACGGGAGAGATATGTCCCTTTTTATTACACTTATGACAAGTGGCATTTCTGAATTTACACTCTTCTCTTGCATGCGAACGATAACAACCAGAGCACGATTTTAGTTTGTTTTGATTATTATTGTTTCTTTTTGATTTGTCACTGTTTCTTTTTTTCACTAAATTGACGTTTATGTGATGATCACTGTTATTCTCTTTCATAGCTGCTACTGTTTTTGTTGTTGCTTCGTAAGATTCTGCTATCAAAAGAACATCTGCTAAAGTTGACTGCTGCTTCTGTAGAGCTGCTGCGCGAACTGCATCATGAGGAGTGTGAACAATTATGTGGTCACGTATCATCTCATCAACATAACTATGACAGCAATTTTCGGAGTTGCAAATGAATTTACATTCTCTCGCAAGACCACGAAGATCTGCAATCCACTCCTTGTATGTTTGGTTGACCTTCATTCCACTTTTAAAAAATTCATACCTTGCTGCTGCAACATGATGTGAAATTCTAAAATGTTCCGTTAACTTTGCCGTTAGCTTGCTAAAATTCTTGTCGTTCAGGTTAGATGAACCAAATAAATTCTTTAGCAATTCAAATAATTCCGTACCAATTCATGACAAGAAAAATGATTTTGGTTGATCAGGCTGATCAACGTTGTAAGCAGAAAAATGTTGATTTAGCTGCTGCAAATATGAGTCCCAATTTTGGCTGTCTTTATTAAATGCGTGAAAAGCTGGTACTGCTTTGCTGTTGGATTATGGAAATTTTTCCATCATATTTTGCATCCACTTTTGTTGTTGCTCCAAAAGGTTTCTTGCAAAATTTTGCTGTTGCTGTATTAGCAATTGTATATTTTCACATGAACTCGCATAGTTTGGCATTTTGTTAAAAATTAATTTTTTGTTGTTAGGGCACTAGCACTAAAGAAACAAACCGACCGGTCAAACAAATTTTTTTTTTTTATCCTCGTCGCCACTGTTATGTTTTGGGTGTATGAAGGAGATGAGCACGCGTTGAGAGTTATTTTGAGACTATTTTATTTATGCATTGCTTATCACTATCATAGGTGTGCTTACAAGTATGTGAGATCACTTATACTAATAACACAGTTGTAATTTATTGTATGTAATATGTAAAATGAATTAAGTCAAATATATAACAATACCGAATTCCGTTTGGAAGATAGATGCAGAAGGAACCAAGTCCCAAGAAATACAAGGGTAACCTTGTCAAATCAATCACATGTCCATCTGAGAGCAAACATCTCTTCTTACATTGTTTGTTAAGCTGTCTTTGACACACAATCCATGCAATTTAGATGATGATATCGAATTCCGTTTCGAAGATAAATGCAGAAGCATCCAAGTCTCAAGAAATACAAAGGTAACCTTTGTCAAGTCCATTACAAGCCCATATGAGAGCAGGCGAATATGACACCTAAAAGAAGACAGAGGAGATTTCCCCATTGAGCTCGAAAGAGCGGCCAATTAATGCGTTTAGTTGTAATGCTGCGGAAGGGGAAACCAATGTATCGAACTGAAACAAAAGTGTTAAACGGACGGAACGGGACGGGTACAATAGTATATATGGGCTGAAAAAGGAGGCTTTTGGGCATATTTCTGTGAAAACAGAACTTTGTTCCATGTTGTTCCACAGAAGTTCTAGTCCACTAAATTTGGAATTTAATAAAATTTAGTACCTGAGGAAAAGTAAAATAGCTCATGACGTGTAAACGCTACGGTAATTTTTTAAAACGATTTTAAAGTCCACACTTTTACCTACCTTACAAAAAAACAATGAGCACAATATCTCTTATAGTTTCCGAGAAATAGCTACGTCTTTTTCGAGAAATTTGCAAAACTTACGTATTTCCCAAAAATGGGGAAAATATTCGTCTTTAGGGGCACACCACTCCCACACCTTCCAATATTTTAACCTAATTTTTTGGTTTCCGTAGTTTCAATATGTTTACTATCGAATCCCATATAGAAATTAAATATCTTTGTCAAAACAAAATTTTGATTTTTGGCCAGGAAAATCGATTCCTGACCCATTGTGCGTTGTTTGTTAATCAAACTTTCACACACTATCCATTCAATTTATATGATGATTTCGAATTCCGTTTCGAAGATAGATGCAGAGGCATACAAGTCCTAAGAAATACAAGGGTAACCTTTTCAAATCAATCACATGTCCATCTGGGAGCACATACATATGTCATGACCCATAACATCTTCAGTCTTGTTTCATACGTTGCACAGTGCAAAATAAAAGCACTGTTTAGATGAGGGAGTTGAAATCCATAGGTTTCTTCGATAACTCAGGATTACCGTATGATGAGCAGTGGAGAGAGAAAAGAACCAAAGAAATAAAAACACAAGCAGTATCAATTTAAATATAATAATAGGTATGCTGGAAGTTTATTTATGATTCTTTTCAAGCAACAAATTAGATTACCTTTGTAATCGGGCGGTGGCGTCTGAGGCCTTTAGTAATAACGCTTAGACGTTATTCTTCGACTAGTGACTAATGACAAGTGAACGCAGAGGTTCTGAGTGATCGCAGAGGATCCCATGTCATATACTACTACAATTACAATTATTCCAGTGAGAGCAAAGTGTAACAAGGCGAGCAAACCGACAACAACCGATGCCCAGCGGCGATCCGCACACTACGGTATCCGCAGAGGATGCCAGTGCGCCAATCAGCATCCGTGATTGATCGAGCAGGGGAAGTTGTGGGACAAAGTATCTAACTTATACATTGCCGCCCACCTTGATACACGTAAGCGTGGATCAACAAATTAAAGCTAGGAATAATTACAATAAAGATTAATAATATTATACCAATATGTCAGTAAGAAGATTCATGAACGTAAATTCAGATTTCAAGTGAGCTATCGTTCAAACAAGCGATGTCAATAAACGAGTAATTAAGAAAGGATCGACTCCGATATTCGCTCGATTCAAGAATATGGAGACGAGTCACTGAACAATTCAATTTAAGTTTTCAAGATATAACAGCACTAGCGATATGTTTCTCTTAGTTGTTAGCATAACTCAGTGGTCGATTTCAATTTAAAAAACGAGATTGGGAACAAGAGGTGCCAGGAACCGGACCGATAAGAAGGTACCCGAAAATATATTTTTGGGCAAGCAACGAATTCAAAACTATCTTTGGCGGTTCCCAAAAGTATACAATTATCTAATGGTGTTGTCCGAAGACCGATCCAACAAACGAAGTTCTCGACTTTTGACATCAGTAAAAGCCGGAGAGGTGGTTGAACGCGACAAAGAGGGACTAAATACTCGACTTTTGATCTTGGAAAAAGCCGGAGAGGTATTTGAGCGCGAGAAAGAAGGGCTAAATACTCGACTTTTGACCTTGGTAAAAGCTGGAGAGGTATTTGTGCGCGACAAAGAAGGGCTAAATACTCGACTTTTGACCTTTGTAAAAGCCGGAGAGTGGTTTGGGTGCGAAAAAGTGGAATTATGTTCTCGACTTTTGACATCAGTAAAAGCCGGACTTATCTTCGTTGAAGAAGCTACAACTTTTCTAATTTGCAAAGTATGAGTATCCTGAAGATTGCTTTGGCATTTATTAGAAGAGCGGGTCGACATATTACACTTAGACTCTCGACTTTTGACATTTGTAAAAACCGGAGAAGTGCAGGGCAATGTAGAAATGCCTGGAGGGTGTCGGGGCTGCGACAAAACACAACTGTGATCTCGACTTTTGACATCAGTAAAAGACGGAGACAGTTTTGATGTAGCCGGAGCAATAACTCTTCTAACTTGTGGTCGGTGGAGATGGCTATGGTACCGTTGTTTGCACAAGTTGCAGCTATATTTGCTGTTACATTTCTTAACAGCATGACCACGACATAAGCAATTTATGCAATAATTATGCTTTTTCACAATCGAGAATTTGTCCTCAAATGATAGTTTAATAAACTGCGGGCAGAGACGAAGAACGTGGCTCTGGCCAGAACAAATTGGGCAAGTACTTGTCAGCAAATTTGTAGATCGAGGATGTGATACATCGTTAGATTTATGTACCGACAACACTTTATTGGAGGAGCTAGATGATACAACTTTCTTTGTGACCTGATTTCCATACAAGTTTTTGATACAAGTCAATGTTTGTATCCTCTCTGTGAGGAAAGCATCTAAGTCTTTCCAAGAAGGCAACGACGACTTGTTTTTGATGCTTTGCTCCCACAGAGTCAATGTCAATTTGGGCAAACGCTGCAAACAAACACAAACTATTATTGGATCCCAATGATCCGTAATGACGTCATAGACGGTCATTGCAGCGAGACAACCATTTATGCCGTGTTGGAGAATTTTCAAACCAGAACTAGTTTCTTTATTAAGAGATGGGAGAGCAAACAATTGTTTTAAGTGGCTATTCACCATAATGCGCTTATTGTCGTACGTATCCGACAATGCTTTCCACGCTAAGGGGAAACTACAATTGGTGAGTGGAAATCTCGAAACGATTTCGCGTGCCTCACCGGTGGTTTTCTGCACTAAGTAGTACAGACGTTCAATATTCGAGAGCTGCGAATTATTGACGAATATGGTGGTGAATAAATCCCTAAAAGATGGCCAAGATATAAAATCGCCAGCAAAAATATCAATGTCGATAGGTGCTAAGGGCAGACTATGGGTATCGACAGTTGACTTGGAATGGATAGCAAGAGAAACAATTTGTGGTGGTGAAGGACGGACATGTAATGTATCAATCGGTAAAGGGACAGACTCCTTCAAAGACAAACCAGATGAAGACTGTTCAGTATAAAAGGTGATGTCGTCAGTCTGGGTACTACACGTTTTGACAATTTTGGAAAGTGGTGAAATTTCTGGCTGTGCAAACTGCGTAGAAGAAGAAGACAGAACAGGATCGTCCAATAGCAAATTGGGAGGTGATATTTCTTTGGAAATATTTGAAGGTGAAGCATTGGAATTCAGACATCTTGCAGACTGGGAAGAATCTGTCATGGATGAAAAATTGTCATCTGAAATAGGCAATTTGTGAGAAGCTATAGAAGTGTGATCAACGTCAGTTGAAATTGGTGGCAATTGAGGTGAAGATTTGAAACGATTATTTTCAAAAGAGTCACTACTACAAGTTGTGGAGGAGGAAGTTTCTGGCTGAGCAAGAACGATGGGAGAATCAGACTGCACAGGAACCGATTAGACAGATTCGTCCAATAATAAATTGGAAGGAGTTCCTACTTCAGGAACCATCAACAAAGCACTAGTTGGAGAACTCTTGTGCGAACCAGAAGTGAGAGGAGGTAGTAAGACTGGTGGAACTATATCAGGTGAAGGAATTTCAGTGCCTGAAGACCTAAGGCGTTTAAGATGTTTGTCAATGTTAGACAAACAGCGGATATAGGCCATGTAGGATGTACCATATTTTTCCTCAACGACATCAAAAACATCAGCCTGTGTAGTCTCGGATGTCGTGAGGTAGCTTTTGCACTCGTCATAAGCACACTTGACTTTAAACCACAATTTTTGAAATTCTGAACTGCGCATTTCGAGATTATAGACATTATATGTGGACTCATTAATCCGTTCAAAGGATGCTACACATTTCGAAAATATGTCCGCAGCTCTAACAAAGCGAGTGTGTGGGGTGACTGACATTTCGAAGTTTAAATGCACAAAAATCAGCGAAAATCTACAATTGAATTAGCAACGAATGTTGAAAAAAAGGATATTCAGCTGAAGCACAAATTGCTATAGCTCAAAGAAAATAAGAAATTTCCACAAAAACCTCCAAATTTCTACTAATACAAAGGAATAATAGCAAGAGGTGATGATATTTGAAATTAAAGTAGCGAACAAAACTACTTTAATTTGGCCAATAAATGCTAAAAAGTATGCGAAATGTATGTGGTGTTGCCAAGTGTAGGGTGCACAGCAAGGTGAGTTATACCACTGGTAAGATATATTTGTCCAAAATCCAACGACAAATAAGCTATTTGTCTGAAAAAGTAATGTTTGCCCAAGAAATCAACGCAAATAAAATAATTTGCCAGAAATATATGTTATTTGATTGACACGTTGGTGAAAGTATGCCAAAAGTAGGGTGTATTTGTCCAAAATACCGAAACTCCTACGGAGACTCAAATATTATTCCAAAATGTTGAACAAATATTGCCAAAAACAATATAAAAAGAGTCCAAAACAACTATTTTTCACTTATATTCTCTGCTAGAAATTGGTGCAATAAGTGCCGAATGTAGGGTGAATTTGTCCAAAAATTCCCAAAACCCTACTGTCAATTAATTATATTTCCAAAAGTTATCGAAAAATAATTTTCAAAATTAATTATTAGAAAAAAAAAACTTTTCGTGATTTTACCCCACTGTACTATTTGTACTATCTTACCCCACTGTGCTGGGACATCAACGAATATAGCACAAAGAGGACTCGACAACACAAGTGACGCTAGCAGAGAAATGGTTATGTGTGAACAGTGAAGCTCCCACTGAGCAACAGACGTTGCAAACGACAAAGCAAGTGAGTGCTGAGGATCAGCAGAGTTTTTAAGGGACGCTTAAAAAGGCGGGAATGTTGTTGGTATAATTACCATGTAATTTCTCAAATTAGAATAAATACCTGACCGACAAAGGTAGGAGAATAGAAAAACGAATGTGTTTGGTTGGTGATTTACGATCTATACAACAAAGAAATCAAATGCAGAGAGAATTTGGATGATGTGTTGTTACTGTAAATTTGGCTGTGCAAATTTTCAAAGGGTTTTATGTAAACCGAGGGGGAATAACAACGCCAAATATTTTTTTGGATGGAGGGGATCGTACCAACTAACTAAAATCAAACGACAATGTGCGACTATAACAATATGTATTGTGTGTTGTTATTGTAAATTTGCCAATGCAAATTCTCAACAAAAAGGTTTTGTTAGAAAAAACCTTGGGGAATAACAACAAAAGTAACAAATTTTCAAATGATCAACAAATAGAAAGATCGATGTAATGAGAGTTAGGATCAATGTGTGTAATAATTTAACAACTCGAGATCATGAGTTATTGGAAGTTGACGATGTTGTTACTGCAAATATTACAAATATATTTGCAAGTTCTCAGATTGAGAAGAGTCACAATTCGAATTTTACAAAGTAACAACACCGAATGCTTTCTTTGTATGATCAACGCGACGTAGGGTGATCAGTACAACGACAACGTATTTGCATATTTAGGAACAAATAAAATGTTTGGTAGTGGGGAAAGCAAGTATTAACACAAGAAGTGCTGATATGCGTCGACCAATATGAACTTTTTTTGACGACAATAAAAGGCGATTGGAAGGAGTATGTTTGTTGTTATGGTGAGAACTAATAAGTTAGAGCAAATCGAACAATAATAACAACAACACGGATTATGATTTGTATGATCAACGCGACGTCGGATGATCAGTACAACAACGATTTAAACCAAATTTGTGTGTGGACTGTATAAGTAATAATTGTGCAACGAATTTAATTCACTCGCGTAGGGAGATTGAAATTCGACCACAATATTTGTTTTTTTTTTTTTATTTACTGCAAAACCAAATAAAAATACTAACACTCGCGGTAGCTCACTTCTTATGGAAATCTGAGTTTACGTACCTGGTGTTAGTATGCTGATTTGTTGTTGTAATAATATCAATTATATGTGACGTGAGATGATCCAATGATTTCTCCGTGCAAAGTAACAACAAAAGCTTCAATTCTCGTTCAAGAGAGAGGGAGCAACAACAATACTGGCGTCTATCTGGCTCGATGCGACCAAATGTTTAGGTGAGGGAGGGGAAATCCATAGGTTTCTTCCATAGTTCAACGATAGCTCAGGTTACCGATGTTGAGCAGTGGAGGGAGAAAAGAATCAAAGAAATAAAAACACAAGCAGTATCAATTTAAATATAATAATAGGTATGCTGGAAGTTTATTTATGATTCTTTTCATACAACAAAATAGATTACCTTTGTAATCGGGTGGTGGCGTCTGAGGCCTTTAGTAATAACGCGTAGACGTTATTCTTCGACTAGTGACTAATGACAAGTGAACGCAGAGGTTCTGAGTGATCGCAGAGGATCCCATGTCATATACTACTACAATTACAATTATTCCAGTGAGAGCAAAGTGTAACAAGGCGAGCAAACCGACAACAACCGATGCCCAGCGGCGATCCGCACACTACGGTATCCGCAGAGGGAATTGTAGAGGAGATGCCAGTGCGCCAATCAGCATCCGTGATTGATCGAGCAGGGGAAGTTGTGGGACAAAGTATCTAACTTATACAAGCACTTTAGCGGAACTTTACTAATAACTTTTAAAGGAAAAGTTGTAGATGTTTTACATTCATTTTTCAATCGATTTTGATGCAAATTGGTATATTGAGTTTTCAGCTTATGTACAAAATATTTTCAATATAGGTTTGCGTTTTGGAATAGCCCCCACATGCCGAGTTCCCTCATATTGGGCATTTTAAAGGTTAAAGACAAAAATTGCAGCCGATTTTGATGCAAATGTAAATTTTTTGATGTTAGCGAATAAAAAACCTCCTCACACAAAAGCTGTCATCATCCACCTCTGGGTGGAACCCTACACATTTATTAAGTAGTAAAATGTTAATATTTTTATACCCTCAGCATTTATGCTATCGAGGGTATATACACTTTCATACGGGCAAAATGTGCCTCACAAATAATGGTGTTAGACCACAAGTATGTTTGGACGAAAACCGTTTCATACAATTTGGAGTTGATTTAGCAATGTCCGTCCGTCTGTCTGTCTGGCTGGTGCGCACGATAATTCTCGAACGGACTCTTGAAGGAAGTAACCGATTTGATCCATACTTTGCACATCGTGAAATTTCTACCAGACTTAGATGAGGTTCCAACATGGACTCAATCGGTCCACTCCTTAGGGTACCTCCCACACAAAATTTCGGAAAAGTTTTGCTTATGACCTGCTTTGATTTGCAAGAATTTGTATTCGTTGCCCCTATACGACGGTACAAGTTTCATAGGGGGCAAGTTCATATTTCTTGGGAAAACAACCCTAAAGATGTAAAAAACCCCTACGTCACCATATGTGGCGGTCGGAGAGAACGAAAACTCTCGAACTGTTCAACCGATTTGGTCCAACATTTGGTCTTCGTCATATTATATCCAAACCTAGTTTCATGGGGCAATACCGGTCCACCACTTCCGGTACCCAATATTTAAAAAAAATCACTAAAATGCTAGGACGATATCACTTGAATGAGGCAACCAATTTGGTCCATACTTTGAATCTCCTAATACTTTGTCAAAATTTAGTTTAACTTCTAAAATGACCCATATCGGTCCTCCCTAAGGGTACCTCCCCCACAAAAGTTCAGCATTTGTTTCTTAGTGCACTTAATTCCTAATCCACACTTTTGTCGGCAAGTTCAAATGTCCAAAAAGCCAACAAATTCTGAAAAGACCTTAAATACATTCGATCTGTCCGTAGGCGAATGTTTCACTTCACATTGGCTGAGGGTATATATCTGTCGCCAAAGCCGACTGACACTTTTTTACTTGTTTCTTTTCATTTGTATCTATAATGTTTATTGGTCTATTCAGCAGGTCTGTACCATTTGTCTTTCAGATCAAGTTCAAGTCTGCACAGCATTAGAATTTTTAACGTATTTTGGTATTTGCAACACAGCATCTAAAAATGTTGCACTATATGTAAACATTTAGAGGTCAAAACTATGAAAAATTGCGAGAGGTTTCTTAATATTACAGAAATTATCATTGTTAGAATTAGTGAGTCCATTTCTTCAAAACACAGACAACAATGGCGTTCATTGTCGCGTTTACCTTCCACTTCTGGAAAATGCAACAGAATGAAATTCCCGAAGTCTTTTTAGAAAATCTTGAATATCTCCAAAGACCGCGCGATACCGCAGCAGTTTTATAGATTTGCGAACAGAGGAGAATCCAATCTTTCAGATTATATATATCTTAACACGTGAATGTACGGAACTCACTTTTGAAATGTCCACGGAAAATAAATAATTATAATTTGGAAAACTTCAAAAAATCACTTCTTTCCGACTAATATTCCATGAAAACAATAAGGGTTTTTTGCATTTTTTTAAGTGTAAAATATCATAATTGTTTTGTAAAATATTATGAAAAATAAATCATGGCATACTGACTTACCATTTATCCGCGCCATTTCATTTTTTAATGAATCAAAAATACATTTTTAACAAAAAAAATTATTATACAAAATTGCAACTTTAAGTGCAATTTTAAGTCGTTTGGTGGAGTAAATCGGCAAACTGAGTATGGAACATTTGCAGTGGAGTACTTAGCTAACGAATTCAATAAAAGTTTAATTAATTTCATGTACTTTGAAAATCCCTTAAAGTTCCAATAAACTTCCCAAATTTCGCACTGTGCGTTGTTTGTTAAGCTATCTTTGACACACAATCCATGCATTTTATATGATGATATCGAATTCCGTGTCTAAGATAAATGCAGAAGCATCCAAGTCTAAAGAAATAAAAAGGTAACCTTTGCCAAATCCACTACAACCCAGCAAAATTTGAAGGAAGGGGTTCCGTGCGATGACGTGTCTTCATGGCATCTTTTGCATTGGTTCAAACGAAGTCGTGAAAGATCGGATCTTTTCATTAGCATTTGATTCAATACAAAGGAAGTCGTGAAAGATCTGATCTTTTCATCAGCATTTGAACCCATTCCATCGATCCAATAGAGATGAATTTTGTGTTTTTATTTATACACATTTTTCAAAATATATGTATAAGATTAATTATTTACAATAGGCTTGATATTGTCGGAGACTCGAAATCACAACCAACGTTGTTAAAACTCTCGTCGTTATGATAATGGCATTGCAAAGGGTTGGTGGAAATGACATGCCAAAGCATTGGTGAAAATAACATGTCAGAGCATTGGTGTAAAAGACATGCTTTGGATCCAAAAATGAATAGCATCTTTTCATAGCATATAAAATTCATCGATGAAGATGCTAAAAAGATGACATTCCAGATCAATTTAACCCATGATTGAATGGCATCTTTGGCATTGAACATTTTGCTGGGAAGCCCATATGAGAGCAAATATCTCATGACCCATAATATCTACAGTATCGTTTCTTACGTCGTTTGTTAATGGGTAATTTACACGATATGTTTTTTACATATGAGTTGTCACCTCTCCCATACAACATATATATGCAAAGTGACAGCTCATATGTAAAAAACATATCGTGTAAAGTACCCATTAAGCTAATTTTAATAAACAATCCATGCAATTTATATGATGATATCGAATTCCGTTTGGAAGATAGATGCAGAAGCAGCCAAGTCCCAAGAAATACAAGGGTAACCTTGTCAAATCAATCACATGTCCATCTGAGAGCAAATATCTCATAACCCATAGCATCTACAGTCTCGTTTCTTACATTGTTTGTTAAGCTGTGTTTTATATCGAATTCCTTTTTATGTTTATTTTAAGAATTGTGTCTTATTGGGCTATAAGGTCCTTCCTGTCAATGAAAAATAAATTAAAAAATTACCTATTTCAATATTCTATCCGACGTTTCGTTGGGTTTTTTCCAACTTCCCCAGGGATTAGTTTTTATTCATCTGGCAACGACATAAATATGCATACATACAATAATTATTTATCGTATTTCACACTATCTGGTTTTTAAGCAATAAGAAAAATTTTACTTACAATAATTTCTCGTCAGATCTACATTTCTCTTTATCTAAAATGCTTATGCTGTCAAAGTCAGCTGTGTGGTTATTTTCAGCCTGCGCTAACGCCATTGTTTGTTTTTTTTTTTGTATGTCATTGCTGTGTTCATTTACTCTCGTGTGTAAGCTCCTCTTTGCTGTTCCAATATACAGTCTGCGGCATTCTTCTTCTTTCCCTTTATATGTTATCTCGTAAACAGTGTTATTCTGATCGAGTTTATATACAGTTAGTCAACTATATTATTGCAAACGATAAATTTTTAAAAATTTAGATGTTTAATTAGGAATTACTACAAGAAATTCTTTCAATAATGTTGGGCTTTTTGTAAATATCTGTTTATTTACTTGTTGATGACAACATCAAGCCAACAAATTTAGAAATCGGTCGGAAATAACAAAACCAACAGGCAAAAAGGATAGGTACCTGGTTTTTGTGGTGTCAACTAAATAATTGCAAAATGAATGAATGTGCAATAAAATTGTGGGATTTTCTCCGACGATTTTTTCCAATTAAGGATTTTTTGGTATGTAGATCCATAATTTCTGATCATAAATTAATTTTTGTGTGTGTAACATAGGCAGTATAATCAGAAAAAGGGAAAGCCAGATAAACGGTTTCGGAAAATATGCTACATTTGGTCTATTTCAATTGTAATAATGGTAGATCCGAAAGAGAATTCCTTAAAGTCACCCCTCTTAAGCTGAGAAGTGTATACAACATAATATAGCGCACCGAGAAAGAAGCCAGGCTCAAACTGAAGGCGTTACATGACTGGCCCAAAATAATAATAATAATTGGTCCACAAACATCCCAGATGGGACAAGGGAGACTTCTCTCATATCAATGAGTGCACGCCGATTTATATTGGCTCAATGATATGGGACCTACTTTTTATTGCCGAGTCCGAACGGCGTGTCTTACGACACCACTTGTAGAGAAGTTTTTCATGGCTTAAATACTCAGGAAATGTCGCCAGCATTACTGAGGGGGAATTTTGCCACCGTTGAAAATTTGATGTTGCTTGGCCTGGGATTCGAACCGCAGACCTTCTGAGTGCAAGGCGGACGTGCTAACCATTGCACCACGGTGGCCCCCAAATAGTAACCACACAAATTGACAGGAGAATGATTAAAGAAATTGACGATAGAGCCCAAAGCAGCACCAGAAAATTGCATTCTTTAATTAAAAATGATTTTGGAGTAAGTGTGTTACATGGAAGAGTCAGAAAAGTGCTACATAATAACAAGCACTCATCACGAGTGACTAGGTAAAAACCATTGCCCTCCCACAGCACAATATATAGAAACTATTCAGACTTGTTACAGACAACTTTTCACGCCATCTTTAGTATCGGCATGACGATATATTTTCTGATGAGACTAAAATTATGCTGTACTATCACGATGGATCTCTAAAAGTGTTGCGCAAAACCTTACAGCCATTGAAAACCAGAATTTAACACACACCGTAAATTTCGGAAAAGTGTCATTTATGGTATGGTTGTATGACGAGCAGTGACGTTGGTAACATCCAATCCATTTTGGAGGAAATAATGACAGAGGAAGTTTATTTAGATGTTTCAAAACAAGATTTAACCAACAGCGTCAAGAAATTCAGGCCTGTTGGCCCTGAAAATTCAAACAAATTGTTATATAAGTACTACCAAGACAACGCCCCTAAGCATAAATCTAATTTATGTAAGACTGTACCAAAGTCTAGATATTAACCCCATCGACAAATCATGGGTACACCCGAAGGAAAAAGTTGGGAATAGGCCGCCCACTAACCTGGGGGACTAAATAAAATGCAATAAAGAAGAATGGCAAAAAATACAATTGGAATATGACATTCCGAAACTTATTTATTAAATTTAGATACGTTTACAAGCTGTTTTTGATGTCAAAGTTGGGCATACGAAATATTAGAACCAACTTTTCGAAAAATACCGTGAAAGACTGAAAAGTTGGGAATTTTGCCATTCTTTAGTTGACAGTGCAAATAATGAGTTATTCTCATTTTTGTTAATTTTAAAAAAATGTTTAGTGAAATTTAGCTACTTTTTATTTTTTTATATTAATAAACATCTGTAAGAATTATGCTGTTAACAAAAATATTAAAAATGATATTTATTTATACCAATAAAATGATGGTTTATTTTAACTTTTGTAATAATTTTGGTTTTGCAATAATTAAGTTGACTAACTGTATTTTACTTTTTGTTCTTGTATATAATGTGGATATGGTTTGTGTGCTAATTTGATTTCCTTGTCGCTTGTGATTTGCCTTATTAGATTTGATTCTGTAAGTCGGGGTATGAATTGTATGCTACAGTGTTTGGTGTTACCAGATGTGTTCTTTTATTTTATGCGATGATGATTTGTTTAAGAGTTTATTTCCTTCCGTGTTCGGATAACCATTTCCCTGATTTTAGTTACATTTTTGTTTCTAAACTGCTCGTGACCAAGGGGTCGATAATGGATAGCAACCCAACTCAAGTTGCGTTGCCGAAAGCAAATTTAAAAATAGAAATTTAAATTTTCGGATTGAAATTCATACTTTTTTACAATTAAATTAATAGCTAAAGGTTCAGAACACTTATATTGAATGGATTTGACAACAATTTCTGCTGTTTCAGTTATTTTAATTGTATGATTTTCTCAACTGGTAGCGCAACTACAGTTGACCCCTAAGAGTTAACACTTTATTTATTAAATTGTTGGCAGTGTTGATTTTTTCTTGGAGGGGTTGTGTAGAATGAAAATTCATTATTCGTCCTGATGCTGTAGGTTTTGTGTACCATTTGGTAAGTTATTTATTTCCAACTTTTTTTAGGTCTAAGAAAGGGATGCAGTTGTTCTCTTCCATCTCTATCGTAAAGTTTAGTTTTGTGTGATAACCATTTAGTACTTTTAATATATTCACCTTCGCCTTTTTTAGCTATTGCAAACATATCGTCTACATACTTTGTTAAATATTTAAACCTTATGTTTTGTTTTTCAAGATCATCTGTGATTTCTATTAGAAAACTGTCTGGAACAATGTCGGCAATTAACGGAGATATGGGGTTGCCCATTGGCATGCCATATATTTGCGTGTAGAAGTTGTCATCGTACATGAAAAAATTGTTGTCGTTGAGGCAGAATTGTAGTATTTGTAAAAATTTAGATTTGGGAATGTTTGTGGGCTTTTCTATGGTTGTCCAGTTGGTCATAATATTCATAATCGCTAAATGAATCGGTATGTTTGTAAATAACGATACCTCGTCGAAGGATACTAAAATGTCGTTGTCTTCAAGGGTAATTTCATCCAGCTTCTTCTTTAATTCAAATAAATTTTTAATGTTGTAATTTCTTGAAATTATATTTTAGAGAATATTGCCAATGTGTTTCGATAGTTTGTAACATGGGGCTTCTATTGGCGACGATATTGGTCTTAGTGGCATATTTGGTTTGTGCACCTTTGGAAGACCATAAAGCCTTGGAGCATTGGAGGCATGTGCTGTTAATTTAAATTTCTCTTGTGACGTTATATAATTTTTCTTGTGTAAATCCGTAATAATTTTATTTGCTCTCTGTAGTTTTTGTGTTGGTTCTGATCTTATTTTCTTGTATGTAGTTTTGTCTTCTTAAAGGTTGCACATTCCTTTTTTGTATGTTTCTTTGTACATTATAACCGTTTTGTTGCCTTTGTCGGCTCTCGTAATTATGATTTCATCCTTCTGTCTTTTTGTGTTGGGTCTGATCTTATTTTCTTGTATGTAGTTTTGTCTTCTAAAAAGTTGCACATTCCTTTTTTGTATGTTTCTTTGTACATTATAACCGTTTTGTTGCCTTTGTCGGCTTTCGTAATTATGATTTCATGCTTCTGTCTTCTTAAGAATTTTTGGTTTCTTCAAAAATTCTGAGTATAAATTTGTATTTTTGGCTTATTTTATTTATTCTTTTGTATGTTAATATTCTGTTTGTAATTCCTGCTCTTAATATGTCTTTTTCTCTATTGTAGTATTGTTAATGGAGATTGCAAATTTTGGACCTAATTACAATAACCACATGCTTTTTTGATTGAATGTAATGTTTGTGTTGTTCACGAACCACGAAGGGTTAAAACTGTGACCATATGACTCCATACCTTTTTGTTTCAATCTTTCCAGTTTTGATGTATGCTTCCTTTTGTCGTTAGATGTCAGAAAAAGATATCTTGTGTGTTGTGTTTTTATGAAATTTTCGTATCGTTCCAACTGCATCGTCAATTTTAATTTTTTCTTAAGGTGAATTATGGCTACTTTGGTATGTTTTATGTTTAGATTTGTTTCTTTAATCCCTTTTTTCAGAAGTTGTAAGTGGAATTTTTGTTCTACGTTTGAGAATTCTTTTAGTATTTTTTTTTCATTTGTGAAGAGTTTCTGAGTTTGAAATATGTTGTGGTATAAGTCCACATTTTCTGCATGCTAACAAAAATTTGAGCCTCTCTGATAATTTTGCTAACCGCTTTGTATCTCTGCAATACGATTTAGGATAACTACAAGTCTCTACGCTGTATTTAAGCTTGATGTGCATGAAAAAAAATTCTCATGATGTCGTTGATTGTTTAAACTTAGTATTATCGGCGGACCCTCCGTTTGAAAGATAGATGCCGAAGCATCTAAGTCTAAAGAAATACAAGGGTAACCTTTGTCAAATTTATTACATGTCCATATGAGAGCAAATAGCTCAGGACCAATAATATCTACAGTCTCGTTTCCTATATTGTTTGTTAAGCTATCTTTGACAAACAATCCAAGCAATTAAGATGATGATATCGAATTCCGTTTGAAGATAGATGCAGAAGCATCCTAGTCTCAAGAAATACAAGGGCAATCTTGTCAAATCAATAACATGTCCATCTGAAAGCAAATATCTCATGACCCATAACATCTACAGTCTTGTTTCTTACGTTATTTGTAAAGCTATCTTTGACACACAATCCACGCAATTTAGATGATGATATCGAATTCCGTTTCGAAGATAGATGCTGATGCATCCAAGTCTCAAGAAATTCAAGGGTAACCTTTGTCAAACCTATTACATGTCCATATGAGAGCAAATATCTCTTAACCCATTATATCTACAGTTTCGTTTCTTACGTCGTTTGTTAAGAAAACTTTTACACACAATCCATGCAATTTATATGATGATATCGAACTCCGTTTGAAAGATAGGTGCAGACGCAGCCAAGTTTTAAGAAATACAAGGGTAAGCTTTGTCAAATCTGTTACATGTCCATATGAAAGCTAATATCTTATGACACATAATATCTACAGTCTCGTTTCTTACGTCGTTTGTTAAGCAAACTTTGACACACAATCCATGCAATTTATATGATGATATCGAATTCCGTTTCGAAGATAGATGCTGAAGCATACAAGTCCCAAGAAGTACAAGGGTAACATTGTCAAATCAATCACATGTCCATCTAAAAGCAAATATCTCATGACCCATAACATCTACATTCTTGTTTCATACGTTGTTTGTTAAGCTATCTTTGACACACAATCCATGCAATTTAGATGATGATATCGAATTCCGTTTCGAAGATAGATGCTGAAGCATACAAGTCCCAAGAAATACAAGGGTAACCTTGTCAAATCAATCACATGTCCATCTGAGAGCAAATATCTCATGGCCCATAATATCTACAGTCTCGTTTCTTACGTTGTTTGCTAAGCAAACATTGACACCCAATCCATGCAATTTATATGATGATATCGAATTGCGTTTCGAAGATAGATGCAGGAACATACAAGTCCCAAGAAATACAAGGGTAACCTTGTCAAATCAACCACATATCCATCTCAGAGCAAATATCTCATGACCCATAACATCTACAGCCTTGTTTCATACGTTGTTTATTAAGCTATCTTTGACACACAATCCATGAAATTTATATGGTGATATCGAATTCCGTTTCAAAGATAAATGCAGAAGCATACAAGTCCGAAGAAATACAAGGTTAACCTTGTCAAATCAATCACATGTCCATCTGAGAGCAACTATCTCATGACCCATAACATCTACAGTTTTGTTTCTTACGTTGTTTGTTAAGCTATCTTTGTCACACAATCCATGCAATTTAGATGATTATATCGAATTCCGTTTCGAACATAGATGCAGGAGCATACAAGGCCCAAGAAATACATGGGTAACCTTGTCAAATCAGTCACATGAGTAGATGTTACGGGTAGCTTCTGGCCCAAAGGGATGCCGCATTCAAAGTCTATTAACATTCGAAAACAATTAAAATCCATTCGAAAACAATTAAAATCCATTCAAAAATAGTTAAAATCCATTCAAACCGATTTAATCCGTTCAAAAACAATAAAAATGTCAATTGGTGTCAAATACATAACAATGTATGTGAGTGTCCGTCCGCCCGCACGTGTTTCCAACCCCCCCCCCCCCCCCCCCCTCCACCTGTTACATTGTATTATAATATTGTCATAGGCTCTTGATTATGAGCCTTTGCATCGTCCTTCGATTTTAGTACTTTCTCTACTAAAAGTATATTAGGATATTTTGTAGGTAAAAGTTCTTCTCTATTGAAACGTCCTTCTATTGGATTTCTTTCATAATCTTCTAGTAAATATGTTGTAGGGTTTGTTATTCTTATGTCTCTTATCTTAAATATTTCTGTAGTCCAGTTTGGTGATATCCCTTTTCAAATTGATGTTTATATTTGCTTATACGCACATGATCAACAACACGGAGGTTTGGCTTCTTAAAAATCTTTACATTATTATAAACAGTGTTTAACAAGGTTTTCTCATTTGTGGAATTAACTTCAATAGACGCCATTCTTATCGTTCGATGTGGTGTTTTATTATACTTCTCAATTAGATCCTTATAAATAGTAATCTAATTGAGAATTAGATCCTTATAAATAGTAATCCATTGATAACTTCCGCTGAAACTAAACTCCTTCCACATCATTCCTTTTAAGGTTCTATTAAAGCGTTCCACAATAGATGCTTTCAATGTACTATATGTTGAGTAATGATTGATGGAATATTTTTGCATCAGTTTTCCAAATTCTTTGTTGAAGAACTCTTTACCATCGTCAGTTTGTAAATTCTTGGGAATTCTTCCAGCCTTTAAGATTTTGTCAAATGCTGAATAAACATCTATCGAATTTTTCGTTTTAATTGCTTCTCCCCATGCGTATTTAGAAAATGTGTCAATAACTGTAAGCATAAATCGATAACCTTTGTTTGCTTTGGAATAACTCCCCAGTTTTACTAAATCTGCTTGACATAGATCATCAATACCTTTTGTAATAACCCTTCGTCTATTGAAATTTTTTCGTTTTTCCATTATTCTGATTTGTTGGGATATATTAGTGCAATTGAGTTGACTGGAGGTTGCGATAAAACGTTAAAAATTTCGTTTTGTGTTCGCTTCAGTTGGGATATTTCTTCTCTTAAACTAATACATTCTTCAAATAGGTTTTTAGTTATTATTTCTTGTAGGTGCTTGATTTGCGAATGTATGTATGATTGGTTGACTGCATCCGTTCCTTCCGATGGGGGAACCACGTTCTTAATCTTTTTATTTTACACATCAAGGTTGTTATCATTGTCAATATTGATTCCCAACAGTCTAGAAACATTAACGTTAGTGAGGTAAACGTATGATTATAATGATGTCCAAATTTATCGACAGGCATTGACTTTATATTGTTTGGGTTCTTAATATATTAAATCTCTTTCTCGTAGTTCCTCAATAATGGAAGCAATCTCATTGGTATGATTATTGCTTCGGCTTGCTATGATGCTATCAGCAGTTTTAAACGATCTACCAATTCATTGGGGCCGTCTCAGTATATATAGTTCGGTTTAACTAGATTTAGTCTCATTAAACCTTTACCGCTGTAAGTATCATCTATTAGCTTTTTGATTATTTGTGTATATTTGTAGCCTCTATTCGATTTTATTGCTCCGTCATCTCTAATTCAGACTTATCATAATTTGTAGGCTTTTGATAAAACAAGAGTTCATTTAATCCAGGTGTAAATGCCCAAATTTGATTTCCAATGAAGATTTTTTCATTACTAACTTTTAGTGGTTTATTCCCAAATTTCCATTCTCCATTAAGATCTTTGTGTGGACCATATACAGTATCCAGTATGTCATTTGTGTGTAGTTGAGAGAGATTTACATCATTCTCATTTTCTGAATAAAATGAGTCATCTTTTGTGGGGTCTTCTTCATACTCTATATCTACAGTTATATTAGACTCTTGTTTAAATTTTTTGTTAGAAGTACTAGTATCTTTAAATCAGGATCTTTAAATGCATCGATATATTCCTTCTTTGGGTTTATAACTTTATTTACATTTTCTGTTGTTAATTTTAGCAGTTTATTTATTGCTTCTGTTACAGGTTTAAATGTGTTTTTCAATTCATTTGTCTTGTATTGCTCTCCCATTTTTATGCTTTGAAACTTTCGCTTCAAAATCTTTCGAGATTGAATAAGACGTTTCAATATTTCTTCTTCCATGGTTACGGCTATACTAATTATATACAAGTAGATAAAGATGATTTAAATATAATTAAGGTTGTGCAAATATATTGTTACGGAATAAGATTTAACTAATCTCCGTGTAGACGTTGTTTTATTCCCCGATACGATTTTTACCAAATAAAACAGGGTTCGTTTTAGATTACGTTTCTACAATGCTTTATTTACTTTATTACACTTATTCGGAGCTGACTGTTATAGCTAAGTACACAGGTTTACTTTACTTCTTAACTAGTCGATGTTTACACTTCGGTATAAAATTCACAACTAAAACGTCATTGCCATTTCCCCTGTATTTATACCCCAAAGTCTCCCTGTTCTAGAAGTATCCACAAAATCTGGCAACATCTCGAATCTGTGCAACGAACACACAGACGCACATTCGCACTAAGCGAACAACTATACTCACATACATACATGGGGGGGAATACAATTGGACGACAAGCACAGTAATGACGTAACTACAACAACAAACAGATGCAAGAAATAACGAAGTAACGAACTAAACAATAATTACATGATTGTGGCAAAACAAAACAGAAGCACATAAATGAAAGGTAAATAACTAGAATAATGAAGAGATTTCTACATGGTAGTTGTTGTTGTTGCTTAAATAAAGTAACTGCGTAATAAAACTTTACGTTACAATTCAAATTTTTAAATTAACGGAAATTAAACTAAACTAACTTAAACCTATCAGTTACATTCGTAACATTGCCTCCCGCTTAAGCCTGTTCGTCCCGAATAGGCACAGTTCCCTCTCTGTGGTATGGGCATTCGTAACACTGCCTCCCGCTTAAGCCTGTTCCTCATGACCTGGCAAAGTTCTCGTTCCATAGCGGGCCATCCGTTCTAGATGTACCACCTTCATCTTTGATCTAGGGCTGTCGCTCTTCTGTATGCGATACACGACGTCATTTATTTTCGTGACTACCTTGTAGGGGCCTTCCCAGTGCGTTTGTAATTTGGGGCATAGTCCTTTTTTCCGTTGTGGGTTAAACAATAGTACCAGTTGCCCTTCTTGGAACCCATCAGTATTTGCCGCTCGATCGTACCTCGCCTTCATGCGGTTGCTGACCATTGTTATCCGATGGCGTACTGCATCGTGGACTTCACTGAAAGAGTTTTGACTGTTTTCATCGTTATCAGTTTCGGGGTTTGGTGTGGCACCGAAGATCAAGTCACCAGGCATCTTTAATTCATTCCCGAACAAAATTCTGGCTGGAGTTCGAGATGTGGAGTCATGAATGGCCGACCTATAGGCTAGTAGGAATTTTGGAATATGCTCATCCCAGTCTCTTTGGCCGCTATCTACCACCTTTCGTAGGTGCTCTTCCAGAGTGCGATTAAATCTCTCCACCATGCCATCTGATTGTGGATGCAGGGGCGTTGTCCTCGTTTTCTTGATTCCGTAGGGGTCACACATTTCTTTGAAGATCGCTGACTCAAAATTTCTTCCTTGATCGGAATGAACCTCGGATGGGACACCATAGCGACAAATCCAATTCTTGCTGAACACATCCACTATTGTCTTGGCTTCCTGGTTGGGAATGGCATAAACCTCTGGCCATTTGCTGAAGTAATCCATGACCACTAAGACATACCGGTTCCCAGAGTCGCTTATTGGAAACGGTCCAGCCACATCCATTGCGATTCTTCCAAATGGAGCTCCTGAATTATACTGTTGCATGTGGCCTCGACTCTTCCGGGTTGGACCTTTAGCTCTTATACACCTCTCCATTTGGCAATCCAGTCTGCAATGGATTTCTGACAGCCGACCCAGTAGAACCTCTGCTTTATCTTTTCAGCAGTCTTTGTTGCACCAAGGTGTCCTCCACTTGGACCATCGTGAAACTCTGACAAGACATCTTTTATTTTGGAGTCTGGTACGACAATCAAGTTACGGTGAGTTTTTCCATCGTCGCTCTCACACTTACGATGTAGGCACCCATCTATTATAAGTAGACTGTTCCACTGGGCCCAATAAGATTTCAAAAGGGGGCTTTCGGGCGCTATTTCCCTGCGACTAGGGCGTTCGCCCATTTCCATGGCAGAAATTAGTTTGCCTAGGGTGCGATCTTTTCTTTGTTCCGCCGACCAATCCTCGCCGGACTCAACCTGCAGTAGCCGGACATCGACGATACTTGCTTTGCCTTCAGCCTTCGAGCAATGCCTGCATTCAATTTTGCATGACCGACGAGACAGGGCATCAGCATTACCGTGTTTTCCACCTTTTCTGTGCTCGATACTTAGGTCATAACTCTGAAGCCTTTCGATCCAACGGGCCAATTGACCTTCCGGGTTCTTAAACTGGAGCAGCCATCGCAGAGCGGAATGATCGGTTCTTAGCAGGAAGTGCTGTCCATACAGGTATTTGTGATAGTGTTTGATGCTCTCCACAACTGCCAGCAGCTCTCTCCTCGTCACACAGTAATTCCTCTCAGGCTTTGACAATGTTCGGCTGTAGTACCCGATGACTTTTCTTGGCCGTCTATTTCCTGGGAAAGGACACCACCGATCCCGTATGCACTGGCGTCAGTGTCCAACACAAACTTACCACCGGGTACAGGGTACGCCAAAAGAGGAGCTTTGCAGAGCATGTCTTTGAGTTTTTGGAATGCCTCTTCCTGGTCGTTGCTCCATAGAAATTTCTGCCCTTTTTGAGTCAGTCGGTGTAAGCTTGCGGCAATGTTGGCAAAATTGGGGACAAACCGACGGTAATAGGTGCAGAGACCCAGAAAGCTTCGCAGCTCATGGAGGTTTCGAGGCTGCGGCCAGTCTCTGACGGCTTTAATCTTCTCGCTATCCGTCGATATGCCCTCCGTCGTCACATGGTGCCCCAGGAACTTCACCTCTCGCTGGAAGAGGTTACACTTCTTCGGGTTAAGTTTTAGACCCGAAGACGATAGCTGCTGGAGTACATTCCTTAAATTCGTGAGGTGTTCGTCGAAGGTCTGTCCCATGACTATGATGTCATCCAAGTATATAAGGCACGACTTCCACTGCAACCCTTTCAGCACCCGCTCCATCAGCCTTTCAAAGGTGGCCGGGGCGTTGCAGAGCCCGAATGGCATGACATTAAATTGCCAGAGACCGCCGTTAACGCCAAACGCTGTCTTTTCCTTATCTTTTTCGGCTATCTCTACCTGCCAGTAACCACTCTGCAGATCGAGGGTAGAGAACCATGACGTCCCGGCTAAGGTGTCTAGTGTGTCATCGATTCTTGGGAGCGGGTAGCTATCTTTCTTGGCGACATCATTTAGTTTTCTGTAATCCACACAAAATCTGGTACTTCCATCTTTCTTCTTGACCAGTACTACTGGGGAAAACCAGGGACTCGACGACGGTTCTATCACACCACTCTCCTCCATTTCGCTTATCAACTTCTGGACTTCGTCCCTTTTTGCCAGTGGAACGCTTCTTGGGGCCTGTTTTATTGGTCTTGCGTCTGCTGTGTTTATTTCATGTTTCACCACCGATGTTCTTCCTTGACGCCCTTTTGTAGACGCAAAGGTAGAGGCATGTTTCCATAATAACTGCTTGGCCTTGTTCTTCTCGGAAGGTGATAAGTTCTGTGTCCACTCTTTGATGTAACCATCGAGGTGCTTCTTTTCCGTGGCTGCTGATTTTTCGGTGGTATTTTCCAAATTGATTACAGCTTCGGCTGGTGTACATTGTCCAACGTCGGAAAATTGGCAAATTTGTTCTTGCTTATCTGACAGGTTCAAAACTCTAACTGGAATCAGTCCATCGTCGTTGCTTTTCACCAGGGCATTCGCTATTAAGATGTTACTATTTTTGTTCTCTGCTGGTTCCACCACCCACAATTTCCCGACTCCACAATCTCCATCCATTGGTACCCATATCAATGTTTCGGCACAAGGCGGTATAATCTCTGGATGTTCCGTAGTCAGACGTCTAATAGGTGTGTTTTCATCGTAGCCCATATTTAATGGAATTTCCACATTGGACCATGTCATCACACGTTCTTTCATATCCAGATTAAGACCAAAGGCAATCATAAAATCTGCGCCTATGATAACTTCGTCTACGATATCAGCCACTATAAACTCGTAATCGACCGATTTATTGGCAATAGTAAGTCTCACGGTTATCTTTCCATGTACTGCCGCAGGCTCCCCCGTTGCTGTGCACAGTCTGACTCCATTTAGTGGCGTTATCTTTCCTTTTGCCAGATCTGATCTGATGATTGACTTTGATGCGCCTGTATCCAAGGTCAGAATTCGCTTGTCGCCATTGATGTAACCAGTTGTTGTAAGGTTGTGGTTTTTCTGCTGTACAATCGCTATGGAGATTGTGGGGCCGTCGTTGATGGGAGCCAGTTCACGCCCCGCTGGACTGGCTCGATTTAGTTTAACGGTGACTCATTTGCAGAACGTTGAACCACTCTTTTACTTTCCCTTGACGGGGGTGGTGACGATGACCTCGATCGCTTGCGCTTCGCTCTACAATCACGCGCAACCCTGGCCTTAATTGGTGCTGCCGTATAACGTTCTTCCCTTAATGCCTGCTTCAATGCTGCCACCATCTCGTTAGTAAGAGATTTGGGTTCATCGAACTCGGTATCCAGTTTGCGGACCTTGTGAGTCTGGGGATTTGTGATTATTCTTGCCGTCTCTTGTGTAAGGGCGTACGACACGGTTTCAGCAAACGACGATTTTGGTGACGCATACGTTGCACGTTTGATCTCGGGGTCACGTATACCATTCATGAATGTTTCGATTTTCATACGGTCCAACAATGGATGGTTTTCTCCTGGATACGTCATTAGCACCAAACGTTCTACCTCCGTTGCGAAGTCCTGTAAGGTCTCATTTGGCTTCTGTATTCTTCCCCTTAATTCCATTAAGTAGATGTTTTGCTTATGTTCGCCACCGTACTTACTTTCGAGAGCAGCCATTATATCCCCATAACTGTTTCTAGAAGCGGCGGGAATACTCTGTAATACGTCAGCAGCATCACCCTTCAATGCCATAAGGAGTGATACCGCCTTTTCGTTGTCGTTCCAAGAATCTCTAGCAGCCACTGTCTCGAACTGTAATTTGAACACATTGAAAGATGTAGAGCCGTCGAACACTGGAGGCTTAATTTTTAACGCGTTATGGATAGCTCTCACTGGACCGCCTTTAATTTCCAGTTCCGACATTTTCTTTTCTATGCCCAGAATCTTCTCATCTTGAGCCAGAAATTTCTCGTCAACAGACAAAATCTTTTTATCCAACTCTTTCATTTGTACCTCCACGTTTTCTACTCTCTTTTCAATCACTATCGTGATATTCTCGAGTTTCTCGTTAATTTTTCTAGAATTCTCTTCCAACTCCTCTTTTAAGTTTCTTGAATTTTCTTCAAACATCCTAGAATTCTCTGCCATTAAGTTTTCGGTGATTTTTCTAGAGTTCTCTTCTAACTTTTCCTCTAATTTGTCGTCGAATTTGGCAAATCTTTCCTCCAATTTTCTGGAATTTTCTTCGCTCATTCGACAATTTTCTGCTTTCATTTCCATCATAAGTCTGGAAGTTTCTTCATTCTTTCTAGACATCTCTTCTAACATCTTACAGTTGTCAGATTTCATTTCCGCCATAAGTCTGGAAGTTTCTTCATTTTTCTTATTCATTTCCATGGAGCTACCTTCTATTTTCTTAATTTCCAGCATCATCATAGCCAGCATTGATTTCAAATCGTCTCCACTGGCAGCTACCGATGAAACTTCCTCAACGGAGGATTCGCCCTTTGCCGATAACTCGACTTCCTCCTTACTGTCGAACTCATATGCGTCGATGTTCATTCCACGGCGCTCGAACTCTTCCAACAAGCGTTTTTGTAGTTCGGCCTTGTTGCCAGTAGAACACAACTCCAACTTACTTAGCTCCTTCTTCAAGTCTTCCACTCGTAGATCCTTAAACTTCATTGTAGGATGGTCGTAATCTCACTGCTGACACCAATTGTTACGGAATTAGATTTAACTAATCTCCGTGTAGACGTTGTTTTATTCCCCGATACGATTTGTACCAAATAAAACAGGGTTCGTTTTAGATTACGTTTCTACAATGCTTTATTTACTTTATTACACTTATTCGGAGCTGACTGTTATAGCTAAGTACACAGCTTTACTTTACTTCTTAACTAGTCGATGTTTACACTTCGGTATAAAATTCACAACTAAAACGTCATTGCCATTTCCCCTGTATTTATACCCCAAAGTCTCCCTGTTCTAGAAGTATCCACGAAATCTGGCAACATCTCGAATCTGTGCAACGAACACACAGACGCACATTCGCACTAAGCGAACAACTATACTCACATACATACATGGGGGGGAATACAATTGGACGACAAGCACAGTAATGACGTAACTACAACAACAAACAGATGCAAGAAATAACGAAGTAACAAACTAAACAATAATTACATGATTGTGGCAAAACAAAACAGAAGCACATAAATGAAAGGTAAATAACTAGAATAATGAAGAGATTTCTACATGGTAGTTGTTGTTGTTGCTTAAATAAAGTAACTGCGTAATAAAACTTTACGTTACAATTCAAATTTTTAAATTAACGGAAATTAAACTAAACTAACTTAAACCTATCAGTTACATTCGTAACAATATCAAAGCCTTTTCTATATATTCCAGTGTTAACTTCATCATCTTTGCTTATAGTAAGAAATCCATACATTTCCATCCAACATTCATGACATATTTTTTTAAACGCTTCAAAGCTCATATCACATCCTACATGATCATTATATATGCGTTTTACATTTAAATCATCTTGTTTGAACATTATAATCATATTCGCATTATCGCGTAGCAAGTGTTTTGGTATGCGTGTATATGTTTGACATAAATAAAATGAGTCCACATTCTTATGGCGCCCCATACTGAAGTAGATTTTAATATTACTTTGTTTATCGCAAGCTACATCATCAAATATCATGATTGAATTGGGCTTTATTTCATCAGGTTGCACAACATCATCATTTTTACTGTTTTGTATACATTCAATCCCATCCCCTTTACTGAGGAAATTAGTTTCTTTAGGTATTCATACTTTGGCTGATAGAGTGATTTTGAGTAAATATAGATATTTTCAAATTTTAAACCGTTAGGACTTTCTATCAAGCTTAGCATAACGTTAGTCTTTCCGCAATTTGAGGGTCCCACAATAAAGGCGCCTATAGTGTTTGGTAGTAAAGTACTATGTCTGGGGTCTCTCTTTTGTACAAAATCCACATTTCGACCAGAAATTTTAGATTGTTGTTCAACTAATCGCATTTTTACATATAACGAAAAATTTATAAACAATGAGTATTTATTTAAATCATTTATTTTCTTTGTTTAATGCTAGCGAAAAAGTATAAAAATGTATGTTTATAACAAAAAGAAAGTTATTAAGAAGAAACTTGTTAAAGGAAAAGGACTTTTGAATAAATTAATAAATTCGTTACCCGTGGAACTACATCTACCTGGCTATCAATTTTGTGGACCTGGAAAAAAACTTGCGAAACGATTGGAAAGGGGTGATAAAGGTATAAATCCACTGGATGCTGCCTGTAGAGAGCATGATATTGCTTATTCCCAAAACGAGGATATTAAACAAAGACATATTGCTGATCGTAAATTGGCTGAGAGAGCTTGGGAGAGAGTGAAAGCGAAAGATAGTAGCATTGGAGAAAAGCTCAGCGCATATCTCGTTACCAACGCTTTGAAGGCAAAAACAAAGCTTGGCATGGGCTTGACAAATAAAAAACTGAAAGAAATTTCAGGTCAAAGGATTTTTAAAAATGCTATTAAAAATGCAACAGCAGTCCTAAAAAGTATCAAGCCAACTGATATTAATGCTGCTATAAAAATTGCAAAGAAAGAAATTCAAAAAATATTCCGTGGAAAAAATCGAAGGTGATTATACTTACTTACTTACTTAGTCCATTACAGAACATTTGATCTATAGGCCAAACTAAGAAGGGATCTCCATTCCTCTCTATTTGTTGCTTCACCCTCTGGAATACCGCGACATTTCATCTCATCATCCACTTGTTTCCGCCATCTATTCCTTGGCCTGCCAATTCTGTGTGCACCGCCAAGCGGTCCGTATTTATACGCCTTTTTAGCGGGTTCATCATCGCTCATTCTTATGATATGGCCTAGCCAACGCAATCGCTGCATCTCGATACGTTTAACAATATTGATATCGTTGTATAGCAGATACATCTCGTGGTTCATGGGACGTCGATATTCACCGTCAACGCAGATTGGTCCGTAGATCTTTCGAAGAATTTTTCTCTCAAACACACCAAGAACTGCCATGTCTGCTTGCGCAAGTACCCAGGCTTCGGAGCCATACATCAGCACGGATAGTATCAGTGTTTTGTAGAGCGTTATTTTTGTTTGACGAGATGTGGCTTTGTTTTTAAAATGCTTACTTAAACCAAAGTAGCATCTGTTGGCCAATACAATTCTTCTTTTTATTTCACAACTGATGTCGTTTGTTGTGTTTACGGAGGTGCCGAGGTAGACGAAGTCTTTTACTACCTCAATATTATAGGAACCACTTCCACAGTCAGTCCGAGCTCAATGGACGCATTGCGCGTCGACACCATCAACTTGGTCTTCTCACCGTTCACCGCCAGACCCACTTTAGCAGATTCTCCTTCGACCTTTATAAAGGTATCAGTTACTTCTTTTACTGATCGGCCCATGATGTCTATAACATCAGCATAAGCAAGTAACATATGACTATTGGTGTAGATTGTGCCACTTCTTTTGACGTTTGCCTCTCGTATAACCTTTTCTAGCAGGATGTTGAAGAGGTCACACGAAAGGCTGTCTCCTTGCCTGAAACCTCTTTTGGTACCAAATTTTTCAGAGAGGTTCTTTCCTATTTTAACTGAGGACCTCGTGTCAGTTAAAGTCATTTTACAAAGCCGGATGAGCTTTGCGAGGATACCAAATTCAGACATGGCTTGGAATACCTTTGAACGGAGCGGGCTGTCGAAGGCTGCTTTATAATCGACAAAAAGGTGGTAGGTGTCGATCTGCATCTCTTGGGTCTTCTCCAGGATTTGCCGCAGGGTAAATATTGTGTGCCACCGTGGTGCAATGGTATGCACACCCGCCTTGCACGCAAAAGGTCGTGGGTTCGGTTCCCCTGCCAGGCAACATCAAAATTTTCAACGGGGGCAAAATTCCCCCTCAGTAATGCTGGCGACATTTCCTGAGTATTTCAGCCATGAAAAACTTCTCTACAAGTGCTGTCGAAAGACACGCCGTTCGGACTCGGCGATAAAAAGTAGGTCCCATATCATTGAGCTAATATGAATCGGGGTGCACTCATTGATATGAGAGAAGTCTCCCCTGTCTCGTCTGGGATGTTTGTGGAACAATTATTATTATTATAAATATCTGGTCAATGGTGGACTTGCCAGATCTAAAGCCGCATTGGTATGGTCCAATTATCTCGTTGACCATAGGCTTTAGTCGTTCGCACAATATCCCTGACATGATCTTGTAGGCAATAGGGAGTAGACTTATGCCCCTCTAGTTAGAGCATACAGTCTTATCTCCCTTCTTGTGGACGGGGCACAGGATACTCAGGTTCCAATCGTCGGGTACTCGTTCTTCCTGCCAGATGGTGCTAACTAGCTGGTGAATACACCTTATCAGCGTGTCGCCTCCGGTTTATTGCTGTCTTTACCTCATCTTGGCTGGGCGGTATACATTCAATACCATCTTCGTCGTCTTCGCTGCTATTGGATACCAACAGATTTGAAAAATGTTCTTTACATATCCTGAGTACATTATCTGTATCAGTTACCAAATTACCTTGCTGGTCTCTACAGGAGGATGTGCCTGTACCAAAGACATCAGTTTGATGCTTGACTCTTTGGTAGAGTTTTCATACTTCATTCTGGCTCCTGCACATCTCGATCTTTTCACACTCCCGCTTTTCCATCTCACTCTTTTTCCTGCGGAAAAGACGTTTCTCCTCTCTCCTTTTCTCCCTGTATCTCTCTCGTGCGCTACGCGTTGCTACGGATTTTAAAGTAGCCCTATATGCCGCATTTTTCTCTTCGGTGGCAGCACGACACTTCTGATCATACCATGGATTCCTTGGTGGAGGTCTCTAGTATCCAAGTATGGATTTTGCGGCTTTTTGCATGGAGTGAGCAATGCTTTGCCATTGCACTCATATGTTATCGGGATGAGGAGTGCTTTGATTAAGCAATTGGGCTAGTTGAGTGGAATATGCTGTGGCTATCTGTTGTGATTGCAGCTTACCGATGTCTAACTTTCGTGTTGTGTCTGTTCGTACTTTGTTTGCTACGTTTAAGCGGGTGCGTACCTTTGCTACAACAAGGTAGTGGTCCGAATCAATGTTTGCGCCTCAGAACGATCGTACATCCAACACGCTCGATGAATGTCTTCCATCTATCACAACATGATCAATTTGGTTTCTTGTTTTCTGATCTGGAGACAGCCAGGTGCCCTTATGGATATCGAGATGATTAAATCTGGTACTGCTAACTACCATGTTTTTTGCAGCTGCAAAGTCTATCAGCCTCATACCATTGTCAGATGTTTCAATGTGGAGACTGAATTTCCCGACTGTTGGGCCAAAGATATTCTCCTTTCCAATTTTGGCATTAAAATCGCCTAGAATGCCCATGACAGGGCAACGGTCATATGTTTCTTCTAAGCGCTCGTAAAATATATCTTTGGTGTGTTCGTCCTTTTCTTCAGTGGGAGCATAAGCGCAAATAAACCTGATATTGAAGAATTTAGCTTTTATTCGAATTGCAGCAAGTCTTTCATTCACTGGGGAGAAGCTGGATACCAGATGTTTTAGTCTCCGACTTACTACGAATCCACAACCAAACTCATGCCTTACGTCATGGCAGCTATAATACAGTGCGTCACCTTTAGGTGTTGTTGTGACGCCTTTCCCAATCCATCGTTTTTCCTGTATGGCAGTAATATCGGTCTTGTACTTTTCAAGAACGTCTGCCAATGCGAAGACTGCACCTTCTCTATAAAGAGTGCGAACATTCCAGGTGCAGATTCGCAGATCATGGCCCTTAAAAAGTTTGCGGTGTTCGTCAACTTTAGAGGGGTTTGTTTTTCTTTTCTTTCGTTTTTATACCCTATACCACAATGTGGAAAAGGGTATTATAAGTTTGTTTTGGTACAAATTCATGTGACACCGCGAAATATTCGTCGGAGACCCCCAATGTGGTATACCAATCTTCATATCTCGACGAGATAAAGCGATTTTGAGATGTGTGTCCGTCCGTCTGTCCATTATAAATTGTAAACATGCTCTATGCCGCAATTATGGACCGATCGTCACGAAATTTTGTATGGAGGTCGGGTTCAGATCAGAATAGATCACCATTCTTATTGGTGATGATCGTGAAATATTTAGCGGGTGAAATGTACCAAAAACATAATATTTATCCAATTTTCTAGCGGCTCTGTAGGTCTCAATAATAGTCCCATCAACGCGTAATTTCAATTAAGGTAAGAGTATATCACAAAGGAGAAGCTTGCAATTTGAGATGGCAATCGGATAATATTTAGAGGGTTAAATGGACCAAAACTTTTGTGTGAAAATTTTTAATATACAGCTTATATCTTAATTCCTGGAAGTGACATTCCGGAAAAGTGAGATATACTTGAAAGTGAAACGCTTGATCTTTCAATTGATGCCAATTATGTTAGTGTGCATGATCAGATAACAGAGTAACAGCCTAATATATTCCGTTATTTGTTTGTAGTGTAATAATAAACTCGCTAGAAGCCACAATTATACATCAATAGTCACTAAATTTCGCACCGGGTAAGAGTATAGATCGAAAAATATGGATACAAATTTGAATGATGATCTGATATTCTTTAGCGGGTGAAATGGACCATTACTTTTGTATGAAAAATATAAAAAAATTATTTTTGGTCGATATTTTAATTCCTTGAGGACATATATATTTCGCAAAGTAGCCTACATATGGAAAAAACTACTGACCTTTCCTCTGATGTAAATTGCAATAAAGTGTTTGCTAGATAACGGGCCTACTGCCTAATATATAATGGGTTCTGTGTAGAGAACCACATATTAATCTCGTGCTACATATTGTCTCTCCAAAAGTTTATGTAACACCACGAAATATTAGTCCTAGACCCCTTATTTGGTATGCCAAAATTCATATCTCGACGAAATAAAGCGATTTAGCGATGTGTGTCCGTCCATTAAAAATTGTAAACAAGCTTAAGGCCGCAATTATGAACCGATTGTAACGAATTTTTTAAGAAGGTTAGGTTCGGGCCAGAATAGAAATGATTAGTTTTTGGTGATGATCGTGAAATGTTCAGGGGATGAAATGGACCAAAAACAAAATTTTAATCAATTTTGTAGCGGCTCTGTTGGTCAAAATAATAACCAGCAAAATTTTAGTTTGTGATGAAGAAGAAGCATACAAACCAACGTGAAGATCAGATAATACTTAGCGGGTTAAATGAACTGAAACTTTTGTGTGAAATTGGTAAAAATTTCAATAACGTAGCGGTTAAACAACGGAAGTTGTAGTACTACATAAGTGGGTTTCATTACATTTTAGTTTGTGTGAACTAAATTTTCCTTTCCTGCTACAAAAACTGTCTTTGTCATGCTAGATAACTTTTTGGTTTTGGTCACAAGTATTATACATTACATCTCTGATATTTGATAATTAAATTTTCACAATCATTGAAAAGAAGTTCCGTAGAGAGCGATTGTCCAGGGATAGTGGTATAGGGTATCCAATGGTCTGCTCCGTCTATAGATTTTTCTTACTTGTTTCATAGTAGGCTGTTTTTTCTAGGGGAGGGTTACTAACCCGACGCCCAAACCCAAGTTTTTAACGTTCTTATGGGTGAACGCGCGGCACATGTTAGCTCACTACTTTTAACGGGTGTTAAAGGCAGTTCCCCAGGTGACACCACGGGGAGGTCAGTGTCCACTTGGGATGAAAGAGGGACCAAGATAAATCCTGGGCTTTGCCATGTTAAAACCGGTCAGGGCCGTTGCTTGGTATCTTCCATCCCCTACGTCACCCAAAGGTGATTATACCAAGAGTAATAAGAGTTCCAAAAATAGGCGGATTTCTTCCTCATATACCGATTCTAACTGGACTAGGAGCATTGGGTGCCTTAGCATCGGGTAGTTCAGAAGTTGCTACTGCGGTTATAAATGCTAAAAAAGCAAAACAACAATTGGACGAGCAAACTAGACATAACAAAACAATCGAAGCCATAGCAATGGGTAAAGGACTCTATTTAAAACCATACCAAAAAGGTTATGGTATTTATGTGAATAATGCTCCAAAAAACTAATCAAGCAGCTTCCCAAAAGCCCTCTTACTGATAAACATATATATGATTTTGGGAAAAAATATATACCCCATTTTAGAGGTGTATATATGCTGGATACATTGCCTAATCATCCCTATCGCAAGGAATGCGGCGTTGTAAATTTAGATAACAACAGTGGACCTGGCACGCATTGGGTTGCATATTATAAAAATAATGATATTATTGAATATTATGATAGTTTCGGGAATCTTCAACCACCATTTGAAGTGATAAACTATTTGGGATCAAATATAACCTATAATTACAAAAGAGATAAATTTTCTTCATACAATTGCGGCCACCTTTGCTTACAGTTTTTGATGGATATAACTAGAAAGTGACATATAAATTTGTATGGAACGTATAAACTCCAACCAGTCGAATTTTATACATCCGAGAAGATTTATACCATTGATAGAACGGAAATTGCAATAGTGGATTTTCAGTATTGTCATGGAAACCATAAGAGTATATTCATAAAGGAGCTGGCATATGTATTTGGTGCATCTGTTGTTCCAAATTATTTTTTTTCGCCCACCCTTCAACAAAAAAGAACTTACAGCTACATCATGCAGAACAAATTCTTATTGTAAGAACTATATTAATGGTCTAGGCTGAATAGATGGAAATGTTGACTAGAATGATGTTGGAGATGTTCTCACACCTTTGAACGACTGCAAGTATATCTTTGTTGTTGAACGAGATAAAAAAATTTTTTGATTAAATATCTCAATTCATCTATTATAAATTTAGAAACTAACATGAATTTAAGAGTTTTCCAAAATTATTTTACTAATTGTGTAATACAAAAAGACTTTGAGTTTAAATGCGCTTTAAATAACTTATTTAAAATCTTTGTATTTATTGAACAAAACTGGAAAAAATAATTATAAATAAAACAAATTGTTTTATTTTTTAAGAATTTTATTTATGGAATTGAAGGTAATGTGTGCGAATAACAATATGAAAACTGATGTATAGGGATTTAATGTTTCAGTACCACAAACAACTGAACCCAACTCTGGGAGTATTAAATCTAAAATTGTAGGTTCAATAGGGATATTGTTTGTAATATGTCTCCTTATTAAGGGACACTGGTACGACAAACGCTCCCAGCGATGAATATCAACTTTGCAAAAATAACACCTAGTTACATCCGATACTCCAGTATAAAAGAGTCCAACAGCAGCCATAGTTTTAGTATCTGGATACGTTAATGGCCAACTATTAAAAGTTTTCAACCGTGCATCCTCTCTGTTAAAAAGAGACATCTTTCTTCCTCGAGCTATACCCCCAAACTGAGATGTTATTAAATAAAACATTGAAATTTTATTCATGCACTTCTTTATTTAAATTCTCAAGTTTAACATTATAGATAATATGATTGATAAAAATATTTAGCTTGATTAATTTGTTTCAATTCCAAATTGTAAATATTACGTTCACTTTCATTCAGCGATGGTAATTTTGTTATACAATATCCACCAGAGCCCAATTCTTTAACAGCTTCATCTCCAAGCGATAGAAATTTTGGTGGTAAATATAGGATCCCATCTTCCAACTTTAGAATGATTCTATCTCCATATTTGGTTTTGGTTTTATAGGCTCCACCGATGGCGTAGTCCTGGTTATCAATCATGTCCTTTATCCTCATATTTTTTTATAGTTGTTGGAATTGAATAGATGTATTAAATTTGAATTTGACATCATTGCTTTAACACTATTTTCCCAAAGTATCCTATTTTATTGCTTCACCTCGCTATTTATATCAAAAAATATGAATGTATTTTTCTTTTTTCTTTAATCCAATATTACAGTTTGACATTCCCTCATCCCCTTCACTTCTCCTCCACTCTTCACCATCCCATGAATAAAAACACTTTTATTTTTAATTTGTATATTTATTGAAATCATGTATATTCTTTATTCTATCTCCTATATGCTTCTCTCCACAACCCCACCTCCTTCCCTTTTACTCCCATAAGTAAGTGGATTTACTATCTAATCTACTTGCTAAAATACTTCTTTCTCTATGATTAAAATTCTTATAATAGCATTTGATATTTAGCCTAGTCAAATAAATACTAATTATTTCTAGTTTAGGTCATCCTCATCTAATGTATATGAGTCTGTGTACATATCTTCCTCATTGTCTGAAAAGAAAGTGTTCATAACCCGCAACGTAACTGGGTCATGTTGTAGTTCTTGTAACACAAATTCATAAACGGGACCAATCACCTCCGCAGCATCCTATGCAACTAATTCATCCAACGCTTTGTCCATGCAGTCCACCAGGATTAGATCCTCCGGATTCAAACGACCCTCAAATTGCTCCATGGCTTGGATGCAGGTTTCCATGTCCTCATCCATATAAAACTCAATTATAATTTTACTTTTTATTGTAACTTTGGAAATGTACTTTAAATTTTTTATATTTTCTTGTTTGTTTTATTGAAAAATAGTTTATCACGGTTGTTTCTTCCTTAAAGGAATTTTGAAAACTGAATATAGTTTCCAAGACCTGTTCAGCTTTCATATGCATATATTGTTTATATGAAATATCCTTTTAGTAAGGAATGTCTAAAATGTATCTTACTAAATATAGGTTAAACAATGTACAAATACAAAAATATACAAAAATCGCATATGGTTTTACATATACATTATAAACTCTAACAACAAGTTTATCTAAAAACCTAATTGAACTTCAATATTTGTAAACAAATGGATGTAATGTAGCAGAAACATGGAGCCAACTATATGTCAAGAGTATCTGGCTTAGGGGATCATTCTAGATGTTTAGTCTCCTTTAAAACCCTTCACGTGCTTAAAAACGCCAGAGAGACTCGAGCTAAAGGGACAAAGCGTTGCAAGTGCGTACTTAAAACCGCCAAAGAACCTATATTGATAACAACGGAACAAAAATCTCAAGTGTATTTGGGTTGACCACAGACATTTCATTAAATTTAAATGGAGATGTTTAGTCTAATTTGTAACATACATAATCCTAAAAAGCACCAACGGCGCCCTAGTATATTTCAAAGGGACGAAAATCACAAGTATATTTGGGTTGATCAAACATATGTTCAAGTAGCTACATATATTTCACAACCTTGTGAAATAATGCGTCAAGGACAAAGGAAAGAGTGAAAATTTGCTACAACATAACCTAATGTATGCAATAAAACAACACACAAGGAAGGGTAGATGCATTCATATTGATCATAGAAACATATAGCCTGACTATAGGAAGCATAAGAACAACAACAATGCGTACAAAAATGCTAGGGACATCCCTTGTAAGAAACAAAAGAACAACAACAACAATTCATACAATATGCTAGGGCATCCTCTGTAGGTAGCAAAAGAACAACAATACGTACAATGCGATCGTATGGATAAACACAAACAACAACATGCTAGGGGCATTCTTGTTCGTACTAGAAACAACAACAACAATATGCCACATCCACCACCCAACCAGCATACAAAAACCAAAGGACTGACATGGGCTAAACACGTGCATCATTGGCATCGGTAAAGGGATAAGCAATGGCTCCTGAGCAGGAGCATACAAGTCCCAAGAAATACAAGGGTAACCTTGTCAAATCAATCACATATCCATCTCAGAGCAAATATCTCATGACCCATAACATCTTCAGCCTTGTTTCATACATTGTTTGTTAAGCTATCTTTGACACAGAATCCATGCAATTTATATGGTGATATCGAATTCCGTTTCGAAAATAGATGCAGAAGCATACAAGTCCAAAGAAATACAAGGGTAACCTTGTCAAATCAATCACATGTCCATCTGAGAGCAAATATCTCATGACCCATAACATCTACAGTCTTGTTTCCTACGTTGTTTGTTAAGCAAACTTTGATACACAGTCCATGCAATTTAGATGATTATATCGAATTCCGTTTCGAAGATAGGTGCAGAATCATACAAGTCCCAGGAAATACAAAGGTAACCTTGTCAAATCAATCACATGTCCATCTGAGAGCAAATATCTCATGACCCATAACATCTACAGTCTTGTTTCTTACGTCGTTTGTTAAGCAAACTTTGATACACAATCCATGCATTTTATATGATGATATCGAATTCCGTTTCGAAGATGGATGCAGGAGCATACAAGGCCCAAGAAATACAAGGGTAACCTTGTCAAATCAATCACATGTCCATCTCAGAGCAAATATCTCATGACCCATAACATATACAATTTTGTTTCTTACGTTGTTTGTTAAGCTATCTTTGACACACAATCCATGCAATTTAGAGGAGCATACCGAATTTTGTTTGAAAGATGGATGCTGAAGCATCCAAGTCTGAAGAAATACAAGGGTAACCTTTGTAAAATCCATTTCATGTCCATATGAGAGCAAATATCTCATGACCCATAACATGTACAGTCTTGTTTCTTACGTTGTTTGTTAAGCTATGTTTGACACACAATCCATGCAATTTAGATGATGATATCGAATCCCGTTTGAAAGATAAACGCAGAAGCATCCAAGTCTCAAGAAATACAAGGGTAAGCTTTGTCAAACCAATTACATGTCCATATGAGAGCAAATATCTCATGACCCATAATATCTACAGTCTCGTTTCTTACGTCGTTTGTTAAGCAATCTTTAACACACAATCCATGCAATTTATATGATGATTTCGAATTTCGTTTCATACGTCGTTTGTTAAGCATACAAGGCCCAAGAAATACAAGGGTAAACTTGTCAAATCAGTCACATGTCCATCTGAGAGCAAATATCTCATGACCCATAACATCAAGAGTCTTGTTTCTTACGTTGTTTGTTTAGCTATCTTTGACACAGAATCCATGCAATTTATATGATGATATCGAATTTCGTTTCGAAGATAGATGCAGAAGCATACAAGTGCCAAGGAATACAAGGGTAGGCTTTTCAAATCAATCACATGTCCATCTGAGAGCAAATATCTCATGACCCATAACATCTTCAGCCTTGTTTCATACATTGTTTGTTAAGCTATCTTTGACACACAATCCATGCAATTTATATGGTGATATCGAATTCCGTTTCGAAAATAGATGCAGAAGCATACAAGTCCCAAGAAATACAAGGGTAACCTTGTCAAATCAATCACATGTCCATCTGAGAGCAAATATCTCATGACCCATAACATTTACAGTTTTGTTTCTTAAGTCGTTTGTTAAGCAAACTTTGACACAAAGTCCATGCAATTTATATGATGATATCGAATTGCGTTTCGAAGATAGATCCAGGAGCATACAAGTGCCAAGAAATACAAGGGTAACCTTGTGAAATCAATCACATGTCTATCTGAGAGCAAATATCTCATGACCCATAACATCTACAGTCTTGTTTCTTACGTTGTTTGTTAAGCAAACGTTGATACACAGTCCATGCAATTTAGATGATTATATCGAATTCCGTTTCGAAGATAGGTGCAAAAGCATACAAGTCCCAGGAAATACAAGGGTAACCTTATCAAATCAGTCACATGTCCATCTGAGAGCAAATATCTCATGACCCATAACATATACAATTTTGTTTCTTACGTTGTTTGTTAAGCTATCTTTGACACACAGTCCATGCAATTTAGAGGAGCATACCGAATTTTGTTTGAAAGATAGATGCTGAAGCATCCAAGTCTGAAGAAATACAAGGGTAACCTTTGTAAAATCCATTTAATGTCCATATGAGAGCAAATATCTCATGACCCATAACATGTGCAGTCTTGTTTCTTACGTTGTTTGTTAAGCTATGTTTGACACACAATCCATGCAATTTAGATGATGATATCGAATCCCGTTTGAAAGATAAACGCAGAAGCATCCAAGTCTCAAGAAATACAAGGGTAAGCTTTGTCAAACCAATTAAATGTCCATATGAGAGCAAATATCTCATGACCCATAATATCTACAGTCTCGGTTCTTACGTCGTTTGTTAAGCAAACTTTAACACACAATCCATGCAATTTATATGATGATTTCGAATTTCGTTCCATACGTCGTTTGTTAAGCATACAAGGCCCAAGAAATACAAGGGTAAACTTGTCAAATCAGTCACATGTCCATCTGAGAGCAAATATCTCATGACCCATAACATCAAGAGTCTTGTTTCTTACGTTGTTTGTTTAGCTATCTTTGACACAGAATCCATGCAATTTATATGATGATATCGAATTTCGTTTCGAAGATAGATGCAGAAGCATACAAGTGCCAAGGAATACAAGGGTAGGTTTTTCAAATCAATCACATTTCCATCTGAGAGCAAATATCTCATGACCCATAACATCCACAGTCTTGTTTCTTACGTCGTTTGTTAAGCAAACTCTGATACACAATCCATGCAATTTATATGATGATATCGAATTCCGATTCGAAGATAGATCCAGAAGCATACAAGTGCCAAGAAATACAAGGGTAACCTTGTCAAATCAATCGCATGTTCATCTGAGAGCAAATATCTCATGACCCATAACATTTACAGTTTTGTTTCTTACGTCGTTTGTTAAGCAAACTTTGACACAAAGTCCATGCAATTTATATGATGATATCGTATGCCGTTTCGAAGATAGGTGCAGAAGCATACAAGTGCCAAGAAATACAAGGGTAACCTTATCAAATCAGTCACATGTCCATCTGAGAGCAAATATCTCATGACCCATAACATATACAATTTTGTTTCTTACGTTGTTTGTTAAGCTATCTTTGACACACAATCCATGCAATTTAGAGGAGCATACCGAATTTTGTTTGAAAGATAGATGCTGAAGCATCCAAGTCTGAAGAAATACAAGGGTAACCTTTGTAAAATCCATTTCATGTCCATATGAGAGCAAATATCTCATGACCCATAACATGTACAGTCTTGTTTCTTACGTTGTTTGTTAAGCTATGTTTGACACACAATCCATGCAATTTAGATGATGATATCGAATCCCGTTTGAAAGATAAACGCAGAAGCATCCAAGTCTCAAGAAATACAAGGGTAAGCTTTGTCAAACCAATTACATGTCCATATGAGAGCAAATATCTCATGACCCATAATATCTACAGTCTCGTTTCTTACGTCGTTTGTTAAGCAAACTTTAACACACAATCCATGCAATTTATATGATGATTTCGAATTTCGTTTCATACGTCGTTGGTTAAGCATACAAGGCCCAAGAAGTACAAGGGTAAACTTGTCAAATCAGTCACATGTCCATCTGAGAGCAAATATCTCATGACCCATAACATCAAGAGTCTTGTTTCTTACGTTGTTTGTTTAGCTATCTTTGACACAGAATCCATGCAATTTATATGATGATATCGAATTTCGTTTCGAAGATAGATGCAGAAGCATACAAGTGCCAAGGAATACAAGGGTAGGCTTTTCAAATCAATCACATGTCCATCTGAGACCAAATATCTCATGACCCATAACATCTACAGTCTTGTTTCTTACGTCGTTTGTTAAGCAAACTCTGATACACAATCCATGCAATTTATATGATGATATCGAATTCCGATTCGAAGATAGATCCAGGAGCATACAAGTGCCAAGAAATACAAGGGTAACCTTATCAAATCAGTCACATGTCCATCTGAGAGCAAATATCTCATGACCCATAACATATACAATTTTGTTTCTTACGTTGTTTGTTAAGCTATCTTTGACACACAATCCATGCAATTTAGAGGAGCATACCGAATTTTGTTTGAAAGATAGATGCTGAAGCATCCAAGTCTGAAGAAATACAAGGGTAACCTTTGTAAAATCCATTTCATGTCCATATGAGAGCAAATATCTCATGACCCATAACATGTACAGTCTTGTTTCTTACGTTGTTTGTTAAGCTATGTTTGACACACAATCCATGCAATTTAGATGATGATATCGAATCCCGTTTGAAAGATAAACGCAGAAGCATCCAAGTCTCAAGAAATACAAGGGTAAGCTTTGTCAAACCAATTATATCCAGGAGCATACAAGTGCCAAGAAATACAAGGGTAACCTTGTCAAATCAATCGCATGTTCATCTGAGAGCAAATATCTCATGACCCATAACATTTACAGTTTTGTTTCTTACGTCGTTTGTTAAGCAAACTTTGACACAAAGTCCATGCAATTTATATGATGATATCGTATTCCGTTTCGAAGATAGGTGCAGAAGCATACAAGTGCCAAGAAATACAAGGGTAACCTTATCAAATCAGTCACATGTCCATCTGAGAGCAAATATCTCATGACCCATAACATATACAATTTTGTTTCTTACGTTGTTTGTTAAGCTATCTTTGACACACAATCCATGCAATTTAGAGGAGCATACCGAATTTTGTTTGAAAGATAGATGCTGAAGCATCCAAGTCTGAAGAAATACAAGGGTAACCTTTGTAAAATCCATTTCATGTCCATATGAGAGCAAATATCTCATGACCCATAACATGTACAGTCTTGTTTCTTACGTTGTTTGTTAAGCTATGTTTGACACACAATCCATGCAATTTAGATGATGATATCGAATCCCGTTTGAAAGATAAACGCAGAAGCATCCAAGTCTCAAGAAATACAAGGGTAAGCTTTGTCAAACCAATTACATGTCCATATGAGAGCAAATATCTCATGACCCATAATATCTACAGTCTCGTTTCTTACGTCGTTTGTTAAGCAAACTTTAACACACAATCCATGCAATTTATATGATGATTTCGAATTTCGTTTCATACGTCGTTGGTTAAGCATACAAGGCCCAAGAAGTACAAGGGTAAACTTGTCAAATCAGTCACATGTCCATCTGAGAGCAAATATCTCATGACCCATAACATCAAGAGTCTTGTTTCTTACGTTGTTTGTTTAGCTATCTTTGACACAGAATCCATGCAATTTATATGATGATATCGAATTTCGTTTCGAAGATAGATGCAGAAGCATACAAGTGCCAAGGAATACAAGGGTAGGCTTTTCAAATCAATCACATGTCCATCTGAGACCAAATATCTCATGACCCATAACATCTACAGTCTTGTTTCTTACGTCGTTTGTTAAGCTATCTTTGACACACAATCCATGCAATTTATATGGTGATATCGAATTCCGTTTCGAAAATAGATGCAGAAGCATACAAGTCCCAAGAAATACAAGGGTAACCTTGTCAAATCAATCACATGTCCATCTGAGAGCAAATATCTCATGACCCATAACATTTACAGTTTTGTTTCTTAAGTCGTTTGTTAAGCAAACTTTGACACAAAGTCCATGCAATTTATATGATGATATCGAATTGCGTTTCGAAGATAGATCCAGGAGCATACAAGTGCCAAGAAATACAAGGGTAACCTTGTGAAATCAATCACATGTCTATCTGAGAGCAAATATCTCATGACCCATAACATATACAATTTTGTTTCTTACGTTGTTTGTTAAACTATCTTTGACACACAATCCATGCAATTTAGATGAGCATACCGAACTTTGTTTGAAAGATAGATGCTGAAGCATCCAAGTCTCAAGATATACAAGGGTAACCTTTGTCAAATCCATTTCATGTCCATATGAGAGCAAATATCACATGATCCATAATATCTGCAGTCTCGTTTCTTACGTCATTTGTTAAGCTATCTTTGACACACAATTCATGCAATTTAGATGATGATATCAAATTCCGTTTGAAAGAAAGGTGCAGAAGCAGCCAGCTCTAAAGAAATACAAGGGTAAGCTTTGTCAAATCCATTACATGTCAATATGAGAGCAAATAACTCATGATAACATAACATCTACAGTCTTGTTTCTTATGCCAAGTTTATACTTGGGCTCCAAAACCACTGGATTTCACGAAATCCTGAAATACACCCCGGTGTTTACACTTATTTTTTTGATGATTTCAAACATATCACAATAATCAAGGTAGATGCATATGCGCAGCTGAATTTTCAAAACAAGTTGTTATAAATTGAATTCGTCATCAAAATATACTACAATATAGAACTTTACAACTTTTTTTCGAAAATTATCATAAAACTATCTATATATCGTATTAATTGTGTATAGTACTACCAAGTGAAAAAAATAAAAAAATGATTTTATCGTTGAGACATCATAATAATAACTTTTGATAGATAAAAGCTGTGTTCGGAACCTGCAAAATATTACTACTTGCATTAGTTTTCCCGTTTAGTGCTAAAAATACGTTCCCGTACTCCGAAATCTAGCAAGACTTGCGCTTCTCTTTTAACAAAAATAGCGCCGAATAACACCCTCTTCTCCTGTTTTCTGCAATACAATACAGGCCTAGTAGAAACTAGCAGCATGTTCTTTGGCATCTAAATACGATAGCTGATACGTTGATTTTGACACTTTCCGTTCCCGTATTTTTTAAGAAATTTGTATGGGGAACCAATTTTTGACAATTCGCTCTTTTTTCTAACATTACCATTAAAAAAGTACGTGAACACAATGAAAAATAGAATTGTAACAAAATATTTTAATATTTTTTTTTTACAAATTGTTTAAAAATTTTGATACTAAAATTTTTTGTTGTACCAATTGACCATCTACCTTGTTTATTGTGATACGTGAAAAGTGTTGCAACTTTTAGTACTTTTATAGGCAAAATCAGGGTTGCATATCATGTGTACTGTGATTCCGATGTTGATTTCGTTGAAATCACGAAATGAGATGATTTCATTTTTGTATGCGAAATCATGTTAAATTTTGCTTGATTCCGCGCGAAATCACGAAACGTTTTCGAAATCACGAAACGGCGCCGAATGTAAACCAAACATTACGTTGTTTGTTAAGCTAACTTTGATACACAGTCCATGGAATTTAGATGATTATATCGAATTCCGTTTCGAAGATAGGCGCAGAAGCATACAAGTCCCAGGATGTACAAGGGTAACCTTGTCAAATCAATCACATGTCCATCTGAGAGCAAATATCTCATGACCCATAACATCTACAGTCTTGTTTCTTACGTCGTTTGTTAAGCAAACTTTGATACACAATCCATGCAATTTATATGATGATTGTCAAATCATTCACATGTCCATCTGAGAGCAAATATCTCATGACCCATAACATCAAGGGTCTTGTTTCTTACGTTGTTTGTTAAGCTATCTTTGACACAGAATCCATGCAATTTATATGATGATATCGAATTCCGTTTCGAAGATAGATGCAGAAGCATACAAGTGCCAAGGAATGCAAGGATAGGCTTGTCAAATCAATCACATGTCCATCTGAGAGCAAATATCTCATGACCCATAACATCTACAGGCTTGTTTCTTACGTCGTCTGTTAAGCAAACTTTGATACACAATCCATGCAATTTATATGATGATATCGAATTCCGATTCGATGATATATGCAGGAGCATACAAGTGCCAAGAAATACAAGGGTAACCTTGTCGAATCAATCACATGTTCATCTGAGAGCAAATATCTCATGGCCCATAACATCTTACTTACTTACTTAGTTGGCCCATTACAGAACATTTGTTCCATAGACCGAACTAAGAAAAGATCTCCATTCCTCTCTGTTTTACGCTTAACTTTTTGGAATACCGCGCCTTTCCATTTCTTCATCCAATTGTTTGCTTCATCGAAGCTTAGGGCTGCCGATTCTGCGTGCACCGCCATGTGGCATGTATTCATACGCCTTTTTAGCTGGTTCATCATCGCTCATTCTCATAATATGGCCCAGCCAACGCAATCGTTGCATCTCGATACGTTTAACTATATTCATGTCTTTGTATAGCTTATATAGCTCCTGGTTCATACGACGTCGATATTCACCGTCAACGCAAATCGGCCCGTAGATCTTTCGAAGAATTTTCCTCTCAAACACACCAAGCACTGCCTTATCTGCTTGCGCAAGTACCCATACTTCGGAGCCATACATTAGCACGGGTAGTATCAGCGTTTTGTATAGTGTTATTTTTGTTTGACGAGATGTGGCTTTGTTTTTAAATTGCTTACTTAGACCATAGTAGCATCTGTTGGCCAATACAATTCTTCTTCTTATTTCACAACTGATGTTGTTTGTTGTGTTTATGGAAGTGCCGAGGTAGACGAAGTCTTTAACTACCTCAAAATTGTAGGTACCAACTTCCACAGTTGGTCCGAGCTCTATGGACGTTTTGCGCGTCGACACCATCAATTTGGTCTTTTCGCCGTTTACCGCCAGACCCACTTTCGCAGATTCTGCTTCGTCCTTCCTAAAGGTATCAGTTACTTCCTTTACTGATCGTCCCATGATGTCTATGTCATCAGCATAGGCAAGTTACATGTGACTATTGGTGTAAATTGTGCCATTTCTTTTGACATTTGCATCTCGTATTACCTTTTCCAGCAAAATGTTGAATAGGTCACACGCAAGGCTGTCTCCTTGTCTGAAACCTCTTTTGGTACGAAATTCTTGGGAGAGGTTCTTTCCAATTTTAACTGAGGACCTAGTATCAGTTAAAGTCATCTTACAAAGCCAGATGAGCTTTGCGGGGATACCAAATTCAGACATTGCGTGGAATACCTTTGATCGGAGGGGTCTGTCGAATGCTGCTTTATAATCGACAAAAAGGTGAAATATGTCGATCTGCATCTCTTGGGTCTTCTCTAGGATTTGCCGCAGGGTAAATATCTGGTCAATGGTGGACTTGCCAGGTCTAAAGCCACATTGGTATGGTCCAATTATTTCGTTGACCATTGGCTTTAGGCGTTCGCACAATATCCCTGACACTATCTTATAGGCAATAGGGAGAAGACTTATGCCCCTATAGTTTGAGCATACAGTCTTATCTCCTTTCTTGTGGACGGGACATAGGATGCTCAGGTTCCAATCGTCGGGTACGCGTTCTTCCTGCCAGATGGTGCTAACTAGCTGATGCATACACCTTATCAACGCGTCGCCTCCGGTTTTAAACAGCTCGGCTGCTAAGCCATCGGCTCCTGCTGCTTTATTATTCTTCAGCCGGTTGATTGCTGTTTTTACCTCATCTTTGCCGGGCGGTATACATTCTATACCATCTTCTGGGATTGGATCTGTGGTATCATCGTCTTCGCTACTATTGGATACCAGCAGATTGGAGAAATGTTCCTTCCATATCCTGAGCACGCTATCTGTATCTGTTACCAGATTACCTTGCTGGTCTCTACAGGAGGATGTGCCTGTACCAAAGCCATCTGTTTGATGTTTCACTCTTTGGTAGAATTTTCGGACTTCATTCTGGCTCCTGTACATCTCGATTTTTTCACACTCCCGCTTTTCCATTTCTCTCTTTTTCTTGCGGAAAAGACGTTTCTCTTCTCTCCTTTTCTCCCGATATCTCTCTCGCGCGCTACGCGTTGCTAGTGATTGCAAAGTAGCTCTATATGCCGCATTTTTCTCTTCGGTAGCAGCACGACACTCCTGGTCATACCATGAATTCCTTTGTGGAGGTCTCTGGAATCCCAGTATGGATTTTGCGGCTGTTTGCATGGAGTGGGCAATATGTTGCCACTGTGTTGTTATGTTATCGGGACAAGAAGTGCTCGCGTTAAGCAATTGGGCTAGTTGAGTGGAATATGCTGTGGCTATCTGTTGTGTTTGCAGCCTATCGATGTCCAACTTCCGCGTTGAGTCTGTTCGTGCTTTATTTGCAACGTTTAGACGGGTACGTACCTTTGCTGCAACAAGGTAGTGGTCCGAATCAATGTTTGCGCCTCGGAACGATCGTACATCCAACACGCTGCATGAATGTCTTAGATCTATTACAACATGATCAATTTGATTACTTGTTCTTTGATCTGGAGACAGCCAGGTGCCCTTATGAATATCGAGATGATTAAATCTGGTACTGCTAACTACCATGTTTTTTGCAGCTGCAAAGTCTATCAGCCTCATACCATTGTCAGATGTTTCACTGTGGAGACTGAATTTCCCGACTGTTGGGCCAAAGATATTCTCCTTTCCAATTTTGGCATTAAAATCGCCTAGAATGATTTTAGTGTTATGGGCAGGGCAACGGTCTTATGTTTCTTCTAAGCGCTCGTAAAATATATCTTTGGTCTGTTCGTCCTTTTCTTCAGTGGGAGCATGAACACAAATAAAGCTGATGTTGAAGAATTTAGCTTTTATTCGAATTGCAGCAAGTCTTTCATTCACTGGGGTGAAGCTGGATACCAGATGTTTTAGTCTCCCATAACATCTACAGTCTTGTTTATTACGCCGTTTGTTAAGCAAACTTTGATACACAATCCATGGAATTTATATGATGATATCGAATTCCGTTTCGAAGACAGATGCAGGAGCATACAAGTCCTGAGAAATACAAGGGTAACCTTGTCAAATCAATCACATATCCATCTCAGAGCAAATATCTAATGACCCATAACATATACAATTTTGTCTCTTACGTTGTTTGTTAAGCTATCTTTGACACACAACCCATGCAATTTAGATGAGCATACCGAACTTTGTTTGAAAGATAGATGCTGAAGCATCCAAGTCTCAAGATATACAAGGTAACCTTTGTCAAATCCATTTCATGTCCATATGAGAGCAAATATCACATGATCCATAATATCTGCAGTCTTGTTTCTTACGTTATTTGTTAAGCTATCTTTGACACACAATTCATGCAATTTAGATGATGATATCGAATTCCGTTTGAAAGAAAGGTGCAGAAGCAGCCAGGTCTCAAGAAATATAAGGGTAAGCTTTGTCAAATCCATTACATGTCCATATGAGAGCAAATATCTCATGACCCGTAACATCTACAGTCTTGTTTCTTATGTCGTTTGTTAAGCAAACTTTGATACACAATCCATGCAATTTATATGATGATATCGAATTCCGTTTCGAATATATATTGTTTATTACGCCGTTTGTTAAGCAAACTTTGATACACAATCCATGGAATTTATATGATGATATCGAATTCCATTTCGAAGACAGATGCAGGAGCATACAAGTCCTGAGAAATACAAGGGTAACCTTGTCAAATCAATCACATATCCATCTCAGAGCAAATATCTCATGACCATAACATCTACAGCCTTGTTTCATACGTTGTTTGTTAAGCTGTCTTTGACACACAATCCATGCAATTTATATGATGATTTCGAATTCCGTTTCGAAGATAGATGCAGAAGCATACAAGTCCCAGGAAATACAAGGGTAACCTTGTCACATCAATCACATGTCCATCTGAGAGCAAATATCTCATGACCCATAACATATACAATTTTGTTTCTTACGTTGTTTGTTAAGCTATCTTTGACACACAACCCATGCAATTTAGATGAGCATACCGAACTTTGTTTGAAAGATAGATGCTGAAGCATCCAAGTCTCAAGATATACAAGGGTAACCTTTGTCAAATCCATTTCATGTCCATATGAGAGCAAATATCACATGATCCATAATATCTGCAGTCTTGTTTCTTACGTTATTTGTTAAGCTATCTTTGACACACAATTCATGCAATTTAGATGATGATATCGAATTCCGTTTGAAAGAAAGGTGCAGAAGCAGCCAGGTCTCAAGAAATACAAGGGTAAGCTTTGTCAAATCCATTACATGTCCATATGAGAGCAAATATCTCATGACCCGTAACATCTACAGTCTTGTTTCTTACGTCGTTTGTTAAGCAAACTTTGATACACAATCCATGCAATTTATATGATGATATCGAATTCCGTTTCGAATATAGATGCAGGAGCATACAAGGCCCAAGAAATACAAGGGCAATCTTGTCAAATCACTCACATGTCCATCTGAGAGCAAATATCTCATGACCCATAACATATACAATTTTGTTTCTTACTTTGTTTGTTAAGCTATCTTTGACACACAATCCTTGCAATTTATATGATAATATCGAATTCCGATTCGAAGATGGATGCAGGAGCATACAAGTGCCAAGAAATACAAGGGTAACCTTGTCAAATCAATCACATGTCCATCTGAGAGCAAATATCTCATGACCCGTAACATCTACAGTCTTGTTTCTTACGTCGTTTGTTAAGCAAACTTTTTCACACAGTCCATGCAATTTAAATGATGATATCCAATTCCGTTTCGAATATAGGTGCAGGAGCATACAAGGCCCAAGAAATACAAGGGTAACCTTGTCAAATCACTCACATGTCCATCTGAGAGCAAATATCTCATGACCCATAACATATACAATTTTGTTTCTTACGTTGTTTGTTAAGCTATCTTTGACACACAATCCATGCAATTTAGATGAGCATACCGAACTTTGGTTGAAAGATAGATGCTGAAGCATCCAAGTCTCAAGATATACGAGGGTAACCTTTGTCAAATCCATTTCATGTCCATATGAGAGCAAATATCACATGATCCATAATATCTGCAGTCTCGTTTCTTGCGTCATCTGTTAAGCTATCTTTGACACACAATTCATGCAATTTAGATGATGATATCGAATTCCGTTTGAAAGAAAGGTGCAGAAGGTGAAAGATAGACCTAGAAGCACCCAAGTCTCAAGAAATACAAGGGTAAGCTTTGTCAAACCTATTACATGTTCATATGAGAGCAAATATCTCATGACCCATAATATCTACAGTCTCGCTTCATACGTCGTTTGTTAAGCAATCTTTAACACACAATCCATGCAATTAATATGATGATGTCGAATTCCGTTTCGAAGATAGATGCAGGAGCATACAAGTCCCGAGAAATACAAGAGTAACCTTGTCAAATCACATGCCCATCTGAGATCAAATATCTCATGACCCATAACATCTACAGTCTTGTTTCTTACGTCGTTTGTTAAGCAAATTTTGATCTGAGAGCAAATATCTCATGACCCATAATATCTACAGTCTCGCTTCATACGTCGTTTGTTAAGCAATCTTTAACACACAATCCATGCAATTTATATGATGATGTCGAATTCCGTTTCGAAGATAGATGCAGGAGCATACAAGTCCCAGGAAATACAAGGGTAACCTTGTCACATCAATCACATGTCCATCTGAGAGCAAATATCTCATGACCCATAACATATACAATTTTGTTTCTTACGTTGTTTGTTAAGCTATCTTTGACACACAACCCATGCAATTTAGATGAGCATACCGAACTTTGTTTGAAAGATAGATGCTGAAGCATCCAAGTCTCAAGATATACAAGGGTAACCTTCGTCAAATCCATTTCATGTCCATATGAGAGCAAATATCACATGATCCATAATATCTGCAGTCTTGTTTCTTACGTTATTTGTTAAGCTATCTTTGACACACAATTCATGCAATTTAGATGATGATATCGAATTCCGTTTGAAAGAAAGGTGCAGAAGCAGCCAGGTCTCAAGAAATACAAGGGTAAGCTTTGTCAAATCCATTACATGTCCATATGAGAGCAAATATCTCATGACCCGTAACATCTACAGTCTTGTTTCTTACGTCGTTTGTTAAGCAAACTTTGATACACAATCCATGCAATTTATATGATGATATCGAATTCCGTTTCGAATATAGATGCAGGAGCATACAAGGCCCAAGAAATACAAGGGTAACCTTGTCAAATCAATCACATGTCCATCTGAGAGCAAATACCTCATGACCCATAACATCTACAGTCTTGTTTCTTACGCCGTTTGTTAAGCAAACTTTGACACACAATCCATGCAATTTATATGATGATATCGAATTCCGTTTCGAATATAGATGCAAGAGCATACAAGTGCCAAGAAATACAAGTGTAACCATGTCAAATCAATCACATGACCATCTGAGAGCAAATATCTCATGACCCATAACGTCTACAGTCTTGTTTCTTACGTTGTTTATTAAGCTATCTTTGACACACAATCCATGCAATTTATATGATAATATCGAATTCCGTTTCGAAGATAGATGCAGGAGCATACAAGTCCCGAGAAATACAAGGGTAACCTTGTCAAATCAATCACATGCCCATCTGAGATCAAATATCTCATGACCTATAACATCTACAGTCTTGTTTCTTACGTCGTTTGTTAAGCAAATTTTGCTCTGAGAGCAAATATCTCATGACCCATAACATCTACAATCTTGTTACTTACGTTGTTTGTTAAGCTATCTTTGACACACAATCCATGCAGTTTAGATGATGATACCGAATTCCGTTTGAAAGATAGATGCTGAATCATCCAAGACTCAAGAAATACAAGGGCAACCTTTGTAAATTCCATTATATGTCCATATGAGAGCAAATATCCCATGACCCATAATATCTACTGTCTCGTTTCTTACGTCGTTTGTTAAGCAAACTTTGACACACAATCCATGCAATTTATATGATGATATCGAATTCCATTTCGAAGATAGATGCAGAAGCATACAAGTCCCAAGAAATACATGGGTAACTTTGACAAATCAATCACATGTCCATCTGAGAGCAAATATCTCATGACCCATAACATCTACAATCTTGTTACTTACGTTGTTTGTTAAGCTATCTTTGACACACAATCCATTCAGTTTAGATGATGATACCGAATTCCGTTTGAAGCATCCAAGTCTCAAGAAATAGAAGGGAAACCTTTGTCAATTCCATTACATTCAATTCAATTTATTTTCATAAATGGGAATCTAGCCCATAGGGCCAAGAGCGGTTCCAAAAGCTACAAAACATACACTACTCCAAAAGCTTAAAACTTACAATACATTAAATTTAATAGTCTTAAAAATTCATTAACAGTTTGTAATTGAAGAAAATATAAAGATCTGTTTAGTAAATAGTCTAAGCAATATTAAAAATAAGGAACATAAACAATCATAGCAAAAATTTGTACTAGCCAAAAAAGTATTAATCTTCAAAATCACTCCGATTGAAATATTCAAATAACTTCCTTTTATAACAGATTAAGGAGCCACTGAATGTCTTAAGATGTTGTGGTAAACTATTGAACACACGGGCAACCCGCACGAAAAAGGATTTTTCCAACAAAGGGGTCAAAAGCGGTACAATAATTTGTTTATTCCTGTCAGATCTACTAAACACAAATAACTCTTAAACAGAGAAAGCGGCTTGGATTTTTATTACCTTAAAGAAAAACAACTTGCACCTGATATTCAGAAAAGTATCAAACGAACTACCAAGAAATTCTTCTACATACGAAGAAACATGATCCCGACATTTAAGCACAAAAACACAGCGCATAACCCTATTAAATAATAGCTTAAGCTTACGCAAAACATAGCCACAACTTCCACCAACAACCTCAATATAACAAAAAATGCGGCATTATCAATGCATGTACTACCTGTAACCTAATTTTTTTTAGGTAGGACAATATCCAAACAGTATAACTTTCCTAAAACAAAGTTTACCTTGGAAACCAAACAATTAACATGCAGATCAAACACCAAACCACTATCAAGCAACAAACCAAGACACTTCATCGAGCTTACAACATCTATAGCTCTCTATAGATGGAAACATTTATAGAAATCTCTTGGAAGTTGCCAAAAAACATAATCTTAGTCTTACTAGTATTTATTGGGAGCCCATTGTTGGACAATCACGTGACTAACATATTAATATTAAAATCAATAGAAGACTGCAAAACGTCCATAAGAACATATTCCCCTAAAACAAAACCTGTATATCATCAGCAAAGGCAAATGACATAAAATTTTTACTATTAATACAAACAAACAAATCATCAATATACATTACAAACAACAAAGGCCCAAGGACAGAACCTTGGGGAACACCACTACTCACTGGTAGCATACTCGAAACACAATTTTTACAACTTACATATTGCAACCTCCGGAACAAATACGAAAAGATAAGCTTACACGCTGAAGACGAAATATTGAAAAAACGCTGCAACTTCTTAATTAAAATGCAGTGATTCGTTTTGTCAATGGCCTTTTCAAGGTCCAAAGACACCAAAACACAACAACCACCCCCACCAACCGTCACATTGTCAGTCAATCCAACAAGGAGGGACGCTGTACTACGGTTACATATAAATCAATAATGGCTATCATGCAGCAGTGATAGCTCATTAATGTAAATCAGCATTTGATCTTTCAATATATGCTCAACCATCTTTGAAATTATCGGCATAATTGAAATAGGTTTATAATCCCGAGAATCATTACTTTTCCGTATAGGCACTACTTTAGAAAAACGTAGACACAGTCAACATCGCATTAACAATATGACGTCCAATTAAAGGGAACACAAGCCTCAGAACTTTAAGCTAAAAACCATCATAACCAACCGCTTTAGATTTAATATTATAAAACGCATTTACAATTTCAGCGAAATCAACAGCACGAAACGAAAAACCATCATAAACACTATTAGGAATACAAGAAATTTAAAATTCATTCACCGTTTGATTAGACACAAAATTATAATTCAAATGCTCAACATCTACGCAATCAACTTCACTATCCTCATCTCCCAAACCACTCTTATTCAAGATGGACCAAATATCTTTGGACGTTTTATGTGCAAACATGTCACCATGCGCTATAAATTTAAGTCTCCAGATAACTTCCTTAGACCGATTCCGACATCTACAGTAATTCTTCCAGTTAACAATATTCTTGTCACGAAGATATGTACTGTAGGCTATATCCCTAACAGACAGATGATAACGTATGACTGGAGATTTAAACCAATCATCATGATTGACTCTACAGAACTGATTTTTAACCGGAACAACACTATGCATATAACGTAAACCACGGTTAAGTACATCTGTTTAAGTTAGAAACTCTCTATTCGTGTTTTCACTACAAATCTCCAGGGAGCCTTTGTTCGCCTTGTTCGGAGAGGCCTCCCTTCCTTAAGTGTTTTCTACAAACCCTCTGAGAAACTATGTTCGCTTACTGCGGACCGTAGGGTGATATTTCCAATCATTGCCCTACAAATCTTCTCAGAGACTATGTTCGCTCAGCGCGGATCGTAGAGAGTACTCTCTTGTTAGTGGAATTTCTCTGCAATTTCTCCCTGGAACTGTATTCGCACAGTTCGGATCGTAGTGAGAACTTTCCAATAAGCAGTGATTGCCTCAGCCTTGATTCACATTCAGTTTTCATACACAAATCACTTATTAGTCATCTCTTCGCCGGTACGGAAGTACTTTTCGGTTTGCTCGCGAATTGTAACGCGTCTCACCCCACTCAAGGTAAAATTATCAGCACTTTTCGCCTTTATAAATCACCCTATACACCATTATTATTATACCAACTAAAAACAATTGTGTTTTATTTCTCCTCTCTTATTTATCGGTAACACTCTGGTATCTGTATCACCATCCTCAACTCCACAAACAACAACTATTCTCTGCGGCCTTTCTGAGCTATCACCTAAACATTTGGTCCAGTCGAGCCGGATAAGTTCCTTTGGATTTTGTTGTTGTCCACCCACGTTTCATCCAATCGAGACGGATGATTGGATAATTTACATGGTGTCGTTTGTGCTAATCGCAGTTTTTTGTTCTCTACTTCAGCGCACAAAAGTTTCCCCAAAAATATTTCGGTTACTGATCGAATTTAATTCACCCTATCGGTCGGTAATTACAAACAAATACGGTAAAAATATTCATAAGTCCACACACTAAATTTACATATAATAAAAATTCTGACCAAAATACGGTTGCATACCCTTTAAATATTAGCAAAATATCTTTTATTTCGTGAATTTAATAAATCTTATATACGGCATACTGTGCTTCTTAATTATTCACCAACAAGTGTAGTGATCGCCAATACGTGTTGTTGTTGTTTTATTTATTTCGGTTTATTTTTCTCACTATCCCTACGTCCATAATTATTCCAAAGGCAGAGCCCTTTACAAATCTCCCGCCTTTTTGCATTTCTTCTAGCGTCACTTATAAAATGAAAAAAAAAAAACCTACTAACAACAAGGCAATACGTTGTGGTCTCTCTACCTGCTTACCTACTAGTACTTACCAACATACATACGTCTACTGCGGCATCGACTACTTGTGTTTAATTTTGTTTTGTTATACCTCTTCGTTATTACTACGGTTACAGTGGGTCGCAGGTGGAAAAATTATTTATACCCTACACCACAATGTGGAAAGGGTATTATAAGTTTGTTTTGGTAAAAATTCATGTAACACCGCGAAATGTTCGTCGGAGATATGGTATACCAATCTTCATATCTCGACGAGATAAAGCGATTTTGAGATGTGTGTCCGTAAATCCGTCCGTCTGTCCATTATAAATTGTAAACAAGCTCCAGGCCGCAATTATGGACCGATCGTCACGAAATTTTGTATGGAGGTCGGGTTCAGGCCTATTGTTATTGGTGATGATCGTGAAATATTCAACGGGTGAAATGGACCAAATACATAATATTTATCCGATTTTTTAAGGTAAAAGTATATGACAAAGAAAAAGCTTGCTATTTGAGATAGTGATCACATAATATTTAGCGGGTTAAATGGACCACAACTTTTGTGTGAAAATTGTGAAAAAAGTTAATATACAGCTTATATATGTATTCCTGGAAGATACATTCCGCCCACGTAAATAAACTTTGGAAGGCCATTTCTTGACCTATCCATTGATGCAAATTATGTTGATTTACGTGCTCAGATAACAGAGTTACAGTCTTATATATCCAGTTATTTGCTTGTAGTGTAATCAGAAGCACGCTAAAGCTCTCAGTTATAGAGCAATGGTCACGAGATTTTGCAAGATGTAAGAGTTTAGGTCGAAGAACATACCTACAAATTTGGATGATGATATCATATTATGTAGTGGGTTAAATGGACCATTACTTTTGCATGAAAAACATACAAATTTAAAATTTTGTCCACATTTTACTTCCTGGAGGGCATATACCAGCAAAGTAGCCTACATATGGAAAATTAACTACTGACCTTCCCCCTGATGCAAATTGCAATAATGTGTGTCCTGGGTAACTAACGGGCCTACTGCCTAATACATAATAGGTTTTGTGTAAAATACAACATTTTCTTCCCACAAAAGCACAAAATCGCGTGCATTTCCAAACAATATGTATGGTACAATATTCAATAAACTCACAATGTCCCTTTGAAAATTTGTATATAGCATTTGCAGTGTTCAAAAAAATTGGAGCAATGTCCGTCTATCGAAAATTTTACGGCCAGGTACGGCAAATTGCATTGTAATTGGGTATATTTGCAGCGGCTTATATATTTATTTATATTAGGTATACTCCAAAAAGGAACCTGATATTCAAAGAAAATTTATAGATGTTTTACAAGAGGCTACCAATATCAATTTTCTAATTTTGAAACTTGTATTAGAAATGTATATACATAATTGTTCCACAAACATCCCAGTAGGGACAAGGGAGGCTTCTGTAATATGAATGAGTTCACCCCGATTCATACTAGCTCAGTGATTAGGGACCTACTGTTTATCGCCGAGTCCAAGCGACGCGTCCTAAGACACCGCCTGTAGAGAAGTTTTTCGTGGCTGAAGTACTCAGAAAATGTCACCATCATTACTGAGGGGTATTTTGACACCGTTGAAAATTTCATGTGGTCTGGCCTAGGAACTGAAACCGGGCATTCAGCGTGAATGCGGTTGTCCATACCATTGCACGACGGTTGCTCCCTATTAGGAGTGGAGATCTTACCGTGTGTAGACGTGTGTAAAGCTGCTCCAACATTTTTTCGTGCCACCAGCTGAAATCGGGCTTAATCCACACACAATCAACTGAAAGTATAAAGTTCCCGCGACTATACATAAGTAGCCACAGAAGTGTGCTCGTTTCACTGTTTTTTGTGCCGGAAAATTCGTTTTAAATATTCACAAAAATAAATTCTTTCACTGGAAAGTCTGTTATTTACAAACCACTCAAAAAGCTAAAAGAGCTGTGTCGATATAAAAAAATAAACAACAGCTGTGTTTATTCATTCTGACAAATAGTGGTTTTGTGCAGCGTTACCAGACTATTTATGTAGTTACCCACAAACAGTCATTTCAAAAACAAGAAGAAGAATTTAGGAGCCTAAAAGTATGCTAATCCACAAGTATCCACGACCTGTCCAGCTATAATACGTTCATATCATAGCATCTCATACCAGAAACCACAACAGCAACAGGTTTTAATAATTTATAACAAATATAAAAACTAACTCAAAAAATCAATATTGATAAAAACAAAATCTCTATACAAATAAACTCATAAATATTCCTCCTTAATCTACAAATTGCCCAAAAAATAAAACAAAAAAACATCACAAAAAATAATCTCATATTGCTTTATAAGCCCTAAAAGTATGTCAAACACGCCAGCTAGCTCGCCTTTTGCTTTACCCAGCACAGTGGGTGGCGTAGAACAAAAAGCTAAACGGAAACTGATGGAAACGTCACCTGAAAAGACATCCTTGGTAGGAAATATGTCCACTTTGGAGCTTATGAAGCTGATGCAAGAGTCACCGTTGAAAATTTCATGTGGTCTGGCCTAGGAACTGAAACCGGGCATTCAGCGTGAATGCGGTTGTCCATACCATTGCACGACGGTTGCTCCCTATTAGGAGTGGAGATCTTACCGTGTGTAGACGTGTGTAAAGCTGCTCCAACATTTTTTCGTGCCACCAGCTGAAATCGGGCTTAATCCACACACAATCAACTGAAAGTATAAAGTTCCCGCGACTATACATAAGTAGCCACAGAAGTGTGCTCGTTTCACTGTTTTTTGTGCCGGAAAATTCGTTTTAAATATTCACAAAAATAAATTCTTTCACTGGAAAGTCTGTTATTTACAAACCACTCAAAAAGCTAAAAGAGCTGTGTCGATATAAAAAAATAAACAACAGCTGTGTTTATTCATTCTGACAAATAGTGGTTTTGTGCAGCGTTACCAGACTATTTATGTAGTTACCCACAAACAGTCATTTCAAAAACAAGAAGAAGAATTTAGGAGCCTAAAAGTATGCTAATCCACAAGTATCCACGACCTGTCCAGCTATAATACGTTCATATCATAGCATCTCATACCAGAAACCACAACAGCAACAGGTTTTAATAATTTATAACAAATATAAAAACTAACTCAAAAAATCAATATTTATAAAAACAAAATCTCTATACAAATAAACTCATAAATATTCCTCCTTAATCTACAAATTGCCCAACAAATAAAACAAAAAAACATCACAAAAAATAATCTCATATTGCTTTATAAGCCCTAAAAGTATGTCAAACACGCCAGTTAGCTCGCCTTTTGCTTTACCCAGCACAGTGGGTGGCGTAGAACAAAAAGCTAAACGGAAACTGATGGAAACGTCACCTGAAAAGACATCCTTGGTAGGAAATATGTCCACTTTGGAGCTTATGAAGCTGATGCAAGAGTCCATGTCAAGTCTATTGGATGAAAAATTAGAAAACCTGCCAACAAAAGCAGATATATTGGATATCAAAGGCAATATAGAGATGGTTAAGGACGATATCAAACGGTTAAGCATTGAAACTGAGGAGTTACGGGCTGAAATAAAGATCTCTGAGGAAAAGGAGGAAACTAGCATGAGACTGCATAGGCTTGAAGAACAACTAAGCCGAAGCAAAATTATAATTAGAGGATTACCAAATCAAAAGTCCTTATATGGTGCCGTGAAAAAAATTCTAAACAGTAATCTGAAGTTGAATATTGAAAATGAGATTGAACATATAAAAAAAGTTCATGAAACAAACGATAAAATGTCGGTCCTTGTTGAATTCAAATCTTCAAGGACTGTTGCGGATGTTTTAAAATCTACAAGAATGTTAGCAGTCTCGCAAATTTTTATAGAACGCGATCTAAATGGAATAAGACTTCAAAGGAAAAAGGTGATGTTGGCATTAAAAAAAGAACTGCAGAAGGTCGATAAAGAAAAAAGAGTAGGAGTACGAGGTGATCAGCTTGTGGCGGGTGGCAGAACGTTCTATTGGAGTAATGAAAATAATTTGATGTGCGGCCAAGGCTGCGGTATAGATATTTTAGTTAATATTTTTGGTGATTCTATTAGAAGCCTAGATATAAACTATAATAATTTAGTTGAAAAAATGTCCTCGAAAAACTAATAAAAAACTTAAGTATAAAAAAGGCAGAGCAAAAGAAAACTACTATTGAATATTCCAATCTTTTAACCATAAACATTGTAGCTTATAATATAAACGGTTTGAGCAGCAAAAATCTTTACCATCGCTTCTTTCAATTCATAGAGACCTTTGATATATTCATACTCACTGAAACGCATGTCGAACCCAAAAACCAAGAACTCTACTCTAACAAATTTCAAAATTTTAACATTTATTGGAAATCTGCTAATAGGAACAATAGTAGAGGAAGAGGCATTGGTGGGCAGCTCTATGGCGTTCGAAAAATTTTAGAAAGAGATGGTTTCAAGCATAACTTTACACGCAGAGGCAACCAAGATGTTATCCGATGTGAACTCAATGCAATAAGGTTCGAGATCCTTCCGGTTTATTTAAGATGCGCTCATTGGAATTCAGATTTTGAAACACTGAAGAATGATGTTGGGATTTATGATGGAAGTAAAATTATTATTGGAGATCACAATATTAGAATCGGCGAGGAGCAGGAGATCCCAGAGGATATATCGAAAGTGTTCGCAAGCACAAGAAGGTCGAATGACAAGATAACTAACTCAAATGGAAAAAAAAAATACATCGAGGCATGCAATAATAATGGTCTGGTAATCTTAAATGGACGGAGCCCTGAAGATCTTGACGGAAAATTCACATTTACAAACAAAAATGGAAGCTCCGTGATTGACTTATGTGCAGTAACAATTGATATGCTTGGTTTCGTTAAGGCATTTAAGGTTGTTGATCAAATCTGGTCTGATCACTTCCCCATTAGCCTAAAAATAGATATACCTTGCTCAAATGAAGAGAAATCTGCAATATCGAACCTTAGACCAAAATTAACGTGGAGGGAAAGAAACAAAACTCTCTACCAAAATGATTTAAACATAAACTTGAGGAATTTGCCTAATAATCCAAGAATTTGCGATTTAACCAAAACAATTTATGAATCTTATCCGAGTAGTCCGAATACACAAAAAAGACGCCTAAAAAATAAATGGTTCGATACGGAATGTCTTAAGACCAGAAAGAAGACCTTAAAAAGTTTAAATAAGTTCAGAAAATCAGATAATATGAGAGATAAGATAAAGTATATAGAACAGAGGAAAATATATGAAAAGCTCTGTAAAATTAAAAAGCGAACTATTATACAAATATCGAAAATAAACTGGAAACTATTAACGATAGTAAACTGTGGTGGAAATTGGCGAACGAAATAAGGCAAGTTGATAACGTGACGACTTGCTGTGTACCTACTGACGTATTAAAAACTTATTTCGAAAGACTCCTTAACCCAAAGTATAATACGGAACCTATTTACTATTCAATAAATCAGAGTGTGGATGCAATCCTAGAGAGAGATTTCACTATAATGGAGATTAAGAATCAGCTCAGAAGTGTAAAAACAAACAAGGCGCCAGGTGAAGACCGTATACCGTACGAGTTCTTCGTGAATGCGACAGACGATTTCCTAAGAACTATGTGCAATGTCCACAATGAAATTTTCAATGGATACGACGACTACGAAACCTTTCGTTTAGGCATAATATTCCCAATACATAAAAAAGGAAATATAAATGATGTGAGTAATTATCGTGGCATAACCTTTATGAATTGTATTGGGAAAATAATGATTGGAATGATCAACAGTAGAATATCAGAGTGGGTGAGTAGACACAAAATATTAAATGAATACCAAGCGGGGTTCAGAAAATCATATTCTATAGTTGATAATGTATTTAATCTGATAGCAACAATAAAGCTAAAATGGAATGAAAATAAGAAAGTATACGCATGTTTTGTGGATTTTAAGGCGGCCTTCGATCGAGTACCCAGAGATCTTCTAATATACAAACTACAAAAAATTGGACTTTCGTTAAAAATCGTTGGCTTTGTGGAAAATATTTATAAACATACAAAATCGGCTGTTTGGTCTGGTACTGAGTTATCAGAATATTTCGAGACGTGCACGGGAGTGAAGCAAGGCTGCCTGCTATCTCCAATCCTTTTCGCTCTATATTTAAACGATTTACATGATTATCTGGGTGGAGGACTCTATGTTGATGATCTAAATATCCGCCTGCTTATGTATGCAGACGATATAGTGCTGTTAGCAGATAACCCCAAAACTCTACAAGTCATGATCAATAATTTGGAATCATATTGCTCTAGATGGGGCATGGAAGTGCACAAGTTGAAATCTGAAATATTGGTGTTCAGAAAAGGAGGAAAACTTTCGGCTGATAAAAAATGGTCTTTCAATGGTGAAGTAATTAGGACTGTAAATGAGTATAAGTACCTGGGGATACTGTTAACGCCAAAATTATCCTTTACCAAACACTTACCAAAAAAGGAAGAAACCACAAAAATGTCCATATTTGCTACATGGAAGAATCTGTTTTCAAAGCCAACAGTAAAGCTAAAATCTAAATGGAAGATGTTTTTATCCGTTTGTCGTTCCATCCACAGTTATCGTTCCCAATTATGGGGAAATGAATATTTTACAGAGGTTGAAAAACTTTACAGATACTTCATTAAGAAAATATTAAAACTTCCAGAATCTACACCGAACTATATTCTAGCGATAGAAACGGGCTATGAACCGGGATATGTCTATAAATATACCCTGCATTTATCGTACATATCAAAAATTTTATTTGACCTTGAAAGCCATAGATTGCCGCATATATTAGCCGTAAAACTGGCAAGCAAACATCTATATTGCTTTAAGGATTTTGAAGCTCAGCTCACAGAAAATAATATTGACCCTAATAATATTATGTCAAATAAGAGAAGGTGGATGGAACAGCAATTAAAATTAAGTCTTTGCTTTACCCAGCACAGTGGGTGGCGTAGAACAAAAAGCTAAACGGAAACTGATGGAAACGTCACCTGAAAAGACATCCTTGGTAGGAAATATGTCCACTTTGGAGCTTATGAAGCTGATGCAAGAGTCCATGTCAAGTCTATTGGATGAAAAATTAGAAAACCTGCCAACAAAAGCAGATATATTGGATATCAAAGGCAATATAGAGATGGTTAAGGACGATATCAAACGGTTAAGCATTGAAACTGAGGAGTTACGGGCTGAAATAAAGATCTCTGAGGAAAAGGAGGAAACTAGCATGAGACTGCATAGGCTTGAAGAACAACTAAGCCGAAGCAAAATTATAATTAGAGGATTACCAAATCAAAAGTCCTTATATGGTGCCGTGAAAAAAATTCCAAAAAGTAATCTGAAGCTGAATATTGAAAATGAGATTGAACATATAAAAAAAGTCCATGAAACAAACGATAAAATGTCGGTCCTTGTTGAATTCAAATCTTCAAGGACTGTTGCGGATGTTTTAAAATCTACAAGAATGTTAGCAGGCTCGCAAATTTTTATAGAACGCGATCTAAATGGAATAAGACTTCAAATGAAAAAGGTTATGTTGTTGAAGTCTTTTAATTTGCATACAGAAAAAGCTCAACAAAGTGTCCAGAGACTGTATAAATATCTGGATTTTAGCAGAGGACCTCTCTATTGCAACGATAACTTCAGCCAACAGCAAATAACACTTATAATGAGAGCAAGAGGTGAGCTGCTCTGGCTAAATGCAAACAAATACAGAACGCCGTATGATCAAAGGTGTTCCCTATGTAATCTCGAAGAACAAGAAACTATAATTCATTTTATCGGTCGGTGCCCAATACTAAGGAATATACGGATTAAATATTTCAATATAATTGCATTGTCGCGAAGCGAAGTACTTAATATACTTAACGGTGGTGAAGCTTTTTGCTGGCTCAATTTATATAAATACTTAAAGGAAGCATTAAGTTACCGAAAATCTTTAATTGAGGAATTTAATTACTAATAAATATTGATATTAACAAGTATTTATAAATTAAGCACTCAATTTTCCAGCTCACGGTTTGAAGACAAACCAAGCTGTATAAATCTTTATTATGCTTAGCAGAATACAAATGTAACACATTGTAAACTTTATAACGATATTTGAAAAATAAAGAACATTGAATTGATTTGAAAAGGTATGTCAAAACATTTGTTGATTTTCAAGAATAGACTTCGAAGACATTTGATATGCTCAAAGGAAAAAATCATTACGTATCTTCGTTTCTAATATTATTCCATAGGGTGGATCTATATTTCAACTTCACATCAGCCTTGTACACAGATTGTCGTCTGTTCGATTCCTCGGCGAGGTAGCATCAAACTTTCAACGGTGGCAAAATACACTTCAGTAATGTTGGCGAAATTTTCTGAGTAATTTAGCCATCTAAAACTTCTCTAAAAGTGGTGTCTTAGGACACGCCGTTCGGACTGAGCGATAAACTGTAGGTCCCATGCTTAATGTGATAAGGTGGCAGAATCCAAAAAAAGTATTTCTTACAATAAGCTTATTTATTCCCTAAAGGAATTTCGATTTGCTGAAAGCTAATTCCCAGGGCCAGTGGTGTAGGGTATCACATGGTCGGCCCCGTCCCACTATAACCTTTGCTTACTTGTTTTTATATAAATTATTTTTTAATATTTTTTCGGAAAAATAAATATTTGCACATTTTTTTTAAAAATAATCGGTTTTCGTTTTAAAAGTTTTTTGGACACCGTACACCCTACAATCCGCATTATATATTTATATTTTTAGTAAATATAACATATATTTATTCAAATATTCAATATAAATTTATATTTATATATTAAAATCACCTTTTTATTAACATATTTGAATTTTCGGTTGCGGTTTTTTGGTTGTTCTGAAGTAGTGCACCCTACATTTGGTCCCTTTGGAATTTAAAATTTTCATTTTTCACAAGGAAAATTCCCAAATTATTCGGTTTTCGATATTTTGGCCATTTGTGTTTTCCCATTTCACAAAAATTAATCGATTTTGGACATTCAGTTGATTCAATTGATTTTTTGTAGCAGATACGCGGGAATTTGTTTAATTTTTCGAATATCTGGTTTATTTGTGTTTCCTTTTCCGCAAAATAAATCAGTTTTGAAATTTTAGTTATTGGTTCACCTCGTGCAAAAATAATAAATTCTATTGAATTTTTGCAACTATCTGTGTATATCTGGTCTTTTTCTGAATTATTCCTACTAATTCGTGGAAATTTGTCTGACAAATTCTCTACAAAGAAATTCTGTACAATGCCGGTCACACCTTTAGATCTCTTTATCAGAGCATCGGATGCGAGAATGATCAGCTAGATCAGTACGACTTAGAGTTTCGTAGTACAGAATTGGACAAGCAGTGGTCAAAGGTCCAATTAACATTCGATCGTTGCCTCGATTATTTAATGTCGGCGGTCGATTCGAAAAAGGATGACATAGATTCGTTGGATAGTAAATACGAAGTGTGTCATCAGGCTTACATTACTTGTAGGCCAACTATGAATCGCAAATTGGGCAAAATTCTTCAATCCTCCAAATATTCACATCACACCTCAATAAATGCTTCGGACCACTCAGCAGAAGAATTTCACGGTGACCAAGCAAATAATATGAGTACGTCAGGTGTATCTTCCAGTCCCATCATTAGTTCAAAACAGTTTTCAAACTCGAGAATCCTTCTTTTCATCTTGTTTAAGTTAGAATTGATTATTACATTTAAATTGGTCCTATGAATTGCATAGACATATTCCTTGAAATCTCCTCATTCCCATTTATTACACCCCTGTAATAGTATGAGAGATTTCAACGAATATTCACATGACAACCGCCCTCTTGAAGCATCCATGCAGATGTCAACACAAAACATAAATAAAGAAACAAAAAGATCGATCGAACCTGATATTCAAAGAAAATTTATAGATGTTTTACAAGAGGCTACCAATATCAATTTTCTAATTTTGAAACTTGTATTAGAAATGTATATACATAATTGTTCCACAAACATCCCAGTAGGGACAAGGGAGGCTTCTGTAATATGAATGAGTTCACCCCGATTCATACTAGCTCAGTGATTAGGGACCTACTGTTTATCGCCGAGTCCAAGCGACGCGTCCTAAGACACCGCCTGTAGAGAAGTTTTTCGTGGCTGAAGTACTCAGAAAATGTCACCATCATTACTGAGGGGTATTTTGACACCGTTGAAAATTTCATGTGGTCTGGCCTAGGAACTGAAACCGGGCATTCAGCGTGAATGCGGTTGTCCATACCATTGCACGACGGTTGCTCCCTATTAGGAGTGGATATCTTACCGTGTGTAGACGTGTGTAAAGCTGCTCCAACATTTTTTCGAGCCACCAGCTGAAATCGGGCTTAATCCACACACAATCAACTGAAAGTATAAAGTTCCCGCGACTATACATAAGTAGCCACAGAAGTGTGCTCGTTTCACTGTTTTTTGTGCCGGAAAATTCGTTTTAAATATTCACAAAAATAAATTCTTTCACTGGAAAGTCTGTTATTTACAAACCACTCAAAAAGCTAAAAGAGCTGTGTCGATATAAAAAATAAACAACAGCTGTGTTTATTCATTCTGACAAATAGTGGTTTTGTGCAGCGTTACCAGACTATTTATGTAGTTACCCACAAACAGTCATTTCAAAAACAAGAAGAAGAATTTAGGAGCCTAAAAGTATGCTAATCCACAAGTATCCACGACCTGTCCAGCTATAATACGTTCATATCATAGCATCTCATACCAGAAACCACAACAGCAACAGGTTTTAATAATTTATAACAAATATAAAAACTAACTCAAAAAATCAATATTGATAAAAACAAAATCTCTATACAAATAAACTCATAAATATTCCTCCTTAATCTACAAATTGCCCAAAAAATAAACAAAAAAACATCACAAAAAATAATCTCATATTGCTTTATAAGCCCTAAAAGTATGTCAAACACGCCAGTTAGCTCGCCTTTTGCTTTACCCAGCACAGTGGGTGGCGTAGAACAAAAAGCTAAACGGAAACTGATGGAAACGTCACCTGAAAAGACATCCTTGGTAGGAAATATGTCCACTTTGGAGCTTATGAAGCTGATGCAAGAGTCCATGTCAAGTCTATTGGATGAAAAATTAGAAAACCTGCCAACAAAAGCAGATATATTGGATATCAAAGGCAATATAGAGATGGTTAAGGACGATATCAAACGGTTAAGCATTGAAACTGAGGAGTTACGGGCTGAAATAAAGATCTCTGAGGAAAAGGAGGAAACTAGCATGAGACTGCATAGGCTTGAAGAACAACTAAGCCGAAGCAAAATTATAATTAGAGGATTACCAAATCAAAAGTCCTTATATGGTGCCGTGAAAAAAATTCTAAACAGTAATCTGAAGTTGAATATTGAAAATGAGATTGAACATATAAAAAAAGTCCATGAAACAAACGATAAAATGTCGGTCCTTGTTGAATTCAAATCTTCAAGGACTGTTGCGGATGTTTTAAAATCTACAAGAATGTTAGCAGGCTCGCAAATTTTTATAGAACGCGATCTAAATGGAATAAGACTTCAAAGGAAAAAGGTGATGTTGGCATTAAAAAAAAGAACTGCAGAAGGTCGATAAAGAAAAAAGAGTAGGAGTACGAGGTGATCAGCTTGTGGCGGGTGGCAGAACGTTCTATTGGAGTAATGAAAATAATTTGATGTGCGGCCAAGGCTGCGGTATAGATATTTTAGTTAATATTTTTGGTGATTCTATTAGAAGCCTAGATATAAACTATAATAATTTAGTTGAAAAAATGTCCTCAAAAAACTAATAAAAAACTTAAGTATAAAAAAGGCAGAGCAAAAGAAAACTACTATTGAATATTCCAATCTTTTAACCTTAAACATTGTAGCTTATAATATAAACGGTTTGAGCAGCAAAAATCTTTACCATCGCACAGTGGTCGCTGCCATTGGCCAAAATTAAAAAATTAAAGTCTAACTTTTGGTACCAAATGTGTTCGTATCTACTACTAACATGTTAAATTTCTCTAAAATAAATTGTTATGGATTACTTCTTACTGTACTCTTTGAGAATGGCACCAAAAAAGAGAAAATTTAACAAGTTGGATTTCTAGGTGATTCAGTGCAAAAGTTAGGTGAAAGTAAAATATCAATATCAAACTAAATGAACTCTATATTGACCAAACTTAAATCGAATATTGAAAAACAATGTATTAACTTAATTTTTATGCAGTTTTGTGTTTGTTAGTTTTTGGGATTCATTATTGAATACGTGCGTTGACTAAAGGACTATTGTAATGTCATTTCTTCAATATAATTCAATTTCATGTAAAATTTTAATTATGTTCCCCCTCTTTCCCCCTAACGAATTTTTTTTTAGAAGATCAGTAGTAGTCTAAGGATTATATTTTTCAAACTTTCAGCTGCATCTTTCCGCATCTTTGGAACTGGTTCCCAAAATACTAAGGGTACATCTCAGGGTGTTTTTGTCATTTTTTTAAATGTGCATTTCAGCTTTTTAAATATAAAGAAGAGGCATTGTGAGGTTCAGTTATATGAAGGATACGTTAAAATGTGGTCCTCAATGTAAAATTTGAAAAAATTCAGCTATTTTGATTGATTATTACGGCTAGAACCCTAAAAATACCGAATGTTGGGCGGTACCTATTTATGGGGACAAAATCAAAGGGTGGACCTACATTAATCGACAATTTTCTGGGGGTGGCCTACATCCACGAAAGATTAAATGGCATTTCGGCCATTTCGATTTAATAACTTATATGAAACCCTCAAAATTCCGAAAATCGGTACAATTACATGAGGACCCCATCAAAACGTGGACCCAGTTCAAAAAAATTTTGCTAGAAGGTTTTCTAACGCTAGGGAATATCGATAGCCAAATGTTAGCCAATTTCACTGAAAGATGTGGTCAAGACCCCGAAAATGCCTGAAATCAGGGGGTACCGTTCTATGGGGGCTATACCTAAAATTGGACCTATATTGAATTTTTTTTTGCTTCTTTTTATTTGTGTTGCTGAACTAGCCTTTACTGAAATTTTCGTATTGTTATCTGCTCAGGAAGTATTTTTGGCCGCTCTTCCCATACAAGTTCGACCACAGTGCATCGCTTCTTTCAATTCATAGAGACCTTTGATATATTCATACTCACTGAAACGCATGTCGAACCCAAAAACCAAGAACTCTACTCTAACAAATTTCAAAATTTTAACTTTTATTGGAAATCGGCTAATAGGAACAATAGTAGAGGAAGAGGCATTGGTGGGCAGCTCTATGGCGTTCGAAAAATTTTAGAAAGAGATGGTTTCAAGCATAGCTTTACACGCAGAGGCAACCAAGATGTTATCCGATGTGAACTCAATGCAATAAGGTTCGAGATCCTGCCGGTTTATTTAAGATGCGCTCATTCGAATTCAGATTTTGAAACACTGAAGAATGATGTTGGGATTTATGATGGAAGTATAATTATTATTGGAGATCACAATATTAGAATCGGCGAGGAGCAGGAGATCCCAGAGGATATATCGAAAGTGTTCGCAAGCACAAGAAGGGTCGAATGACAAGATAACTAACTCAAATGGAAAAAAATACATCGAGGCATGCAATAATAATGGTCTGGTAATCTTAAATGGACGGAAGATCTTGACGGAAAATTCACATTTACAAACAAAAATGGAAGCTCCGTGATTGACTTATGTGCAGTAACAATTGATATGCTTGGTTTCGTTAAGGCATTTAAGGTTGTTGATCAAATCTGGTCTGATCACTTCCCCATTAGCCTAAAAATAGATATACCTTGCTCAAATGAAGAGAAATCTGCAATATCGAACCTTAGACCAAAATTAACGTGGAGGGAAAGAAACAAAACTCTCTACCAAAATGATTTAAACATAAACTTGAGGAATTTGCCTAATAATCCAAGAATTTGCGATTTAACCAAAACAATTTATGAATCTTATCCGAGTAGTCCGAATACACAAAAAAGACGCCTAAAAAATAAATGGTTCGATACGGAATGTCTTAAGACCAGAAAGAAGACCTTAAAAAGTTTAAATAAGTTCAGAAAATCAGATAATATGAGAGATAAGATAAAGTATATAGAACAGAGGAAAAAAAGCGAACTATTATACAAATATCGAAAATAAACTGGAAACTATTAACAAATTAAACTGTGGTGGAAATTGGCGAACGAAATAAGGCAAGTTGATAACGTGACGACTTGCTGTGTACCTACTGACGTATTAAAAACTTATTTCGAAAGACTCCTTAACCCAAAGTATAATACGGAACCTATTTACTATTCAATAAATCAGAGTGTGGATGCAATCCTAGAGAGAGATTTCACTATAATGGAGATTAAGAATCAGCTCAGAAGTGTAAAAACAAACAGGGCGCCAGGTGAAGACCGTATCACGTACGAGTTCTTCGTGAATGCGACAGACGATTTCCTAAGAACTATGTGCAATGTCCACAATGAAATTTTCAATGGATACGACGACTACGAAACTTTCGTTTAGGCATAACATTCCCAATACATAAAAAAGGAAATATAAATGATGTGAGTAATTATCGTGGCATAACCTTTATGAATTGTATTGGGAAAATAATGATTGGAATGATCAACAGTAGAATATCAGAGTGGGTGAATAGACACAAAATATTAAATGAATACCAAGCGGGGTTCAGAAAATCATATTCTATAGTTGATAATGTATTTAATCTGATAGCAACAATAAAGCTAAAATGGAATGAAAGTAAGAAAGTATACGCATGTTTTGTGGATTTTAAGGCGGCCTTCGATCGAGTACCCAGAGATCTTCTAATATACAAACCAGAGTACGGATTGAGATGATTCGTCTTTTTTATGTATTCATTCTTTCGTTGCTATTGACATGCATTCATTCACAAATATCAACTGATGTTGTTGCTTAACATGCATTCATTATTCTTGATGATTGCCTTCTTCAAACACTGTTTTTCTAGTGCCGTTACATGTCAAGCAACAAAAAGACAATAAAAATAACAAAGCATTCACTGCCTTGGTTGTGCTTTCGTTGCCTTTTTAGTGCAGTGCGAACAATGGAGATCGAAAAATTGAAAAATATGGGATATTTTTTCCTTAATACAAAAAGAAAATAACGAAATTTTAAACGGACTTGTATACTGTCATAAGTGCAGTAATTTGTGCAAATATAATGGAAAACAAACATCTAATTTGGTGCGACACAAGTGTTACCTTATTGACAAATCTAATATGGAACTGAAAAAAATCAGTAGTAGTAGACGACTTTATAAACGTATGTTCCCAGTGGATTGTAGAGGACTGTCGTCCATTTTCTGCCGAATAATAAAGTGGCGTCAATAACACCTGACTTGTGGACGGACGACTTTATAAATAGACAGTTTTTGTGCGTTAAATTTCATTTTATGAAGGAGTCACAGTTGAAAAATATAGTATTAGGGGTAAAGTCAATGGATTTTGAAAAAGCTTCCGGAGAAAATATATTGATCAAATTAAAAGATATTTTAAATGACTTTGAAGTTTACAACTTAGATAACATTAAACATGTTTTGACTACCTCCTTGAAAAACTACTGTGTAACTACTGGAAATGAATAGAACTGAAGGAATCAACTTTTCTATTTTGGTAGCTTTAGTAGAGCTTTTTGAAAATTTTTATAAAGTAAGCATTAAATTGCAGGGCTCTAATTATATCACCAGTAACTATATTTGTTTATCAATAAAAACACTAAAAATATATGTGAGGTTAAGCCAACTTATTCTACTCTAATAGAGAAATTAAAAAAAAATAATTTAAAAAATTAAGTTTCAGTGTTTTATTTAGAAATGCACTTAAAACTAAAAAATAATTTGTCCTAGCCAACGCAATCGTTGCATCTCGATACGTTTAACTATATTCATGTCTTTGTATAGCTGATAGAGCTCGTGGTTCATACGACGTCGATATTCACCGTCAACGCAAATCGGCCCGTAGATCTTTCGAAGAATTTTCCTCTCAAACACACCAAGCACTGCCTTATCTGCTTGCGCAAGTACCCATGCTTCGGAGCCATACATTAGCACGGGTAGTATCAGCGTTTTGTATAGTGTTATTTTTGTTTGACGAGATGTGGCGTTGTTTTTAAATTGCTTACTTAGACCATAGTAGCATCTGTTGGCCAATACAATTCTTCTTATTTCACAACTGATGTTGTTTGTTGTGTTTACGGCAGTGCCGAGGTAGACGAAGTCTTTAACTACCTCAAAATTGTAGGTGCCAACTTCTGCAGTTTGTCCGAGCTCTATGGACCCTTTGCGCGTCGACACCATCAATTTGGTCTTTTCGCCGTTTACCGCCAGACCCAACTTTCGCAGATTCATAGGCAATTAACATGTGGCTATTGGTGTAAATTGTGCCATTTCTTTTGACATTTGCATCTCGTATTACCTTTTCCAGCAAAATGTTGAATAGGTCACACGAAAGGCTGTCTCCTTGTCTGAAACCTCTTTTGGTACAAAATTCTTCGGAGAGGTTTTTCCAATTTTAACTGAGGACCTAGTATCAGTTAAAGTCATCGTACAATATAGCCCTATGCTATATCTCAGGAACAAAAATAATTCACCAATATGAGTTGTAACATGTAAAGAAGCATTAAGTTCGGCCGGGTCGATCTTTTCATACCCTCCACCATAAAATATTCATTCCTGTTCCCAACTTTAAGTGAGTACGTTAAAATGTCAGATAATGTACATAAAATGCTTCATTCGGGAGGCCCTTTTTTATGGTGCCTATATCTAACTGTTGACAATTTTTGGTGGGCTAGAAATTGGGAGGTACTGTTATATAGGGTTATAATAAAACATGGGCCTATGTTGACAGTTTTTGATGGGAGCCTTTAATGTCAAATATATCCTAATTCGGTTAAAAAATTTAGCTAGAATCCTCAAAATATCGAAAATCGGTACATAACGTGGGAACTTCAAATGTCATTAACAGCTAGTTCGGAGGTATCTGGGCTATACGAAAATATGAACTTAAATGAACAATTTTTGTTGCAGAATTTTTGTTGACTTTTAAATTTGAAATTACAGAAAGTTCGTCCAAAAAATAAATAAAAATCGGGAGGTTTGTTTTGGGGCTATACAAAAACATGGACCTACGTTCGGTTAAACATTTTAAGTAAAATCCTCAAAGTACCGAAAATCGGGAAGTATCGTTATATTGGGGCTATGTTGAAAATTGTTGATGCAGATGTGTGGTGACCACTACAACCTTCAAATGTCAAATTACAGTTAGTTCTGTTAAAATTTGTAGCTAAAATTGCCAAATTACTGAAAATTGGGAGGTACCGTTACATGGGAGCTATATCCGAACATGGACCTATGTTGACAATTTTTGATGGAGAGGTGTTGTGACCACTAAGAACTTCAAATGTCAAATTACTGCTAGTTCGGTTTAATATTGTAGCTAAAATCATCAAATTACTGAAAATCGGGAAGTACCGTTATATGGGGGCTTTCTTGACAATTTTTGGTGGAGAGGTGTGGTGACCACTAAGAATTTCAAATGTCAAATGTTAAAATTACAGATAATTCGGTTAAAACTTGTTGGTAAAATTCTCAAAATACCTGAAATCGGGCGGTAACGTTATATGGGGGCTATTCCAAAACATGGACCTATGTCTACTAGTTATATAAGTTTATTGACATTTAAGAACCCTAAATGTCAATTGATAGCTAAATCGGTCTGAAAATGTAGATTAAAACGTCAAAATGCCGTAAATCGGGGGTACCGTTATATGGGGGCTATACCAAAACGTGGACCTAGGTCCACAACTTTTGTTATATAAGTTTATTGATACTTAGGAACCTTAAATGTCAAATTATAGCTAAGTCGGTCTAAAAATGTAGCTAAAAACGTCAAAATACCGCAAATCGGGGGTACCGTTATATGGGGGCTATACCAAAACGTGGACCTGTGTCCACAAGTTTTAATATATATGGTTATTGACACTTAAGAACCCTAAATGTCAAATTATAGCCAAATCGGTCTGAAAATGTAGCTAAAAACGTCAAAATACCGTAAATTGGGGGGTACCGTTATATGGGGGCTATACCAAAACGTGGACCGATATAGCCCATCATCGAACTTGACCTGCCTGCAAACAAAAGACGCATTTTCCCAAAATTTCAGCGCCCTATCTCAATTTTTGTGGATGCTAGAGTGATTACCACAGACGGACGGACGGACGTGCTCAGATCGACTTAGAATTTTACCCTGATCAAGAATATATATACTTTATAGGGTCGCAAATGAGTATTTCAATGCGTTACAAACGGAAAAACAAACTTAATATACCCTCCATACTATGGTGGAGGGTATAAAAACAAAAAATATCAAAAAAAGCTAACTTTTTTTATTTTCTTACATTTTTTAATCTCTACCTTTTCATGTATTTTATTATCTTAAATGAATATTTTCTATCTAAGAAACTACTGTTTTAATTTTGAATTACATATATTAATATATTTTTTTTAAATAGACATGAATTACATATCATTTCCCATTACATTAAATAACAAGTAAAAAGTCGTTATGTTCGGCCGGGCCGAACTTTTTATACCCTCCACCATAAAAAAGTCTTAATTAAAATGGAATTATTAGGGTCCTTTTACAATTTAAGGTGTAACAACTTTTCGACAATGGTGAGTATATTAAAAACCCCAAAGGACAGATGCGCCGTGAGTCTAACTTCCGCGTTATGGCGTGATGAAGTTTTTGCAAGAGACCCTGTAAGCCATCATGAATTAGCATTATATCTTTGTTTGTTGTTTTTGTCGAGCACTTAAGCAACAGTGAACAAAGATATAACGCTAATTCCTGATGGCCCACAGGGTCTCTAACAAAAATTTCATCACGCCATAACGCGGAAGTTCGACTCACGGTGGATCTGTCCTTAGGGGTTCATAATATACTCACCAAGGCCTTTATTCCACAAGAGGAGTTTTCCGTGCCACAGACTTTCACCTCCATTTTGTTGCACAGTGTTATCTAATCTAATTTAAAAAATGTGTTCAGCTAGGTGAAAGGTACCACCTACGGGGCTATATCAAAGAGTCAACCTATCTTTAATTTTTTTGGCGGAAAAGTTTTATAGCTGCAGGGAACTTCAAGAGTCAAATTCAGGGTAGTTTCATCAAAACAATGTAGACCCTCAAAAATGGGCCCATGTTGACGATCTTTAGTGAAGAAATTTCGTGACCACTGAAAATTCTCGAAAATCGGGAGGTAAAGTTATATGGGAGGATATAGCAAAACATGGACCTATATTGACGATTAGTTTTAAATAGACAAATTTGTAGCTAAAATTCTCAAAATACCGATCATTACAGCTAGTTCGGTTAAAAATTGCAGCTAAAATTCTCAAAATACCGAAAATCGGGAGATACCGTTATATGGGGGCTATACCAAAACATGGACCTATGTTGACGATGTTTCGTTGGAGATGTTTTATGACCACTAAAAACCTCAAATGGCAAATTACAGCTAGTTCGGTTAAAAATTGTAGCTAAAATTCTCAAAATACCGAAAATCGGAGGTACGGTTATAAGGGGGCCATACCAAAACATGGACCTACGTTGACGATGTTTGGTGGAGATGTTTCATGACCACTGGGAACCTCAAATGTCAAATTGTAGATAGTTCGGTTACAAATTATGGCTAAAATTCTCAAAATACCGAATTCGGGAGGTACCGATATATGGGGGATATACCAAAACATGGACCTATGTTGACGATGTTTCGTGGTGATGTTTCATGACCACTGAGAACCCTAACTGTCAAATTACAGCTAGTTCGGTTAAAAATTTGAACTAAAATGCTCAAAATACCGAAAATCGGGAGGTACGGTTATAAGGGGGCCATACCAAAACATGGACCTATGTTGACGATGTTTGGTGGAGATATTTCATGACCACTGAGAACCTCAAATGTCAAATTGCAGATAGTTCGGTTACAAATTGTGGCTAAAATTCTCAAAATACCGAAAATCGGGAGGTACCGTTATATGGGGGCTATACCAAAACATGGACCTATGCCCATATCCTTATATAAGTTTGTTGATCACTAGGAACCCTAAGTGCCAAATTATAGCTAATTCGGTCTGCAAATGTGGCGAAGAACGTCAAAATACCTCAAATCCGGAGGTACCGTTATATGGGGGCTATACAAAAGAGTGGACCGATACAGCCCATCTTCGAACTTGGCCTGCCTATGGAAAAAAGACCCTCGGGTGCAAAATTTCAGCACTCTATCTCAATTATTGGGGACGCTAGAGTGATTACAACAGACGGACAGACGGACATGGCTACATCGTCTTAGAATTTTATCCTGATCAAGAATATATATGTATACTTTATAGGGTCGCAAATGATTAGTTCGATGTGTTACAAACGGAATGACAAACTTAATATACCCTATGGTGGAGGGTATAAAAAAACGTGTAATAAAATAATCGACAAGAAAGTCTCTTATGTTAAAATCAATCACCAATGTTGACCATTCACACCATTCGCTGCCTTTTAGGTACGTTTGGTGTGATTGAGAGAATGCAAGCAATGCAATGCAACGTTTTCGCTGTACTCTGTTGCGATGAATGGTGTTGTGTGGTGTTGTTTTAAGATGATGTGAGGTGACGACAATAGACAATGGTTTCTGTGAATGCATTCAAAGGCAATGAAATCGCCATTCAAACCGTACTCTGATACAAACTACAAAAAATTGGACTTTCGTTAAAAATCGTTGGCTTTGTGGAAAATATTTATAAACATACAAAATCGGCTGTTTGGTCTGGTACTGAGTTATCAGAATATTTCGAGACGTGCACGGGAGTGAAGCAAGGCTGCCTGCTATCTCCAATCCTTTTCGCTCTATATTTAAACGATTTACATGATTATCTGGGTGGAGGACTCTATGTTGATGATCTAAATATCCGCCTGCTTATGTATGCAGACGATATAGTGCTGTTAGCAGATAACCCCAAAACTCTACAAGTCATGATCAATAATTTGGAATCATATTGCTCTAGATGGGGCATGGAAGTGAACAAGTTGAAATCTGAAATATTGGTGTTCAGAAAAGGAGGAAAACTTTCGGCTGATAAAAAATGGTCTTTCAATGGTGAAGTAATTAGGACTGTAAATGAGTATAAGTACCTGGGGATACTGTTAACGCCAAAATTATCCTTTACCAAACACTTACAAAAAAAGGAAGAAGCCACAAAAATGTCCATATTTGCTACATGGAAGAATCTGTTTTCAAAGCCAACAGTAAAGCTAAAATCTAAATGGAAGATGTTTTTATCCGTTTGTCGTTCCATCCACAGTTATGGTGGCCAATTATGGGGAAATGAATATTTTACAGAGGTTGAAAAACTTTACAGATACTTCATTAAGAAAATATTAAAACTTCCAGAATCTACGCCGAACTATATTCTAGCGATAGAAACGGGCTATGAATCGGGATATGTCTATACATATTCCCTGCATTTATCGTACATATCAAAAATTTTATTTGACCTTGAAAGCCATAGATTGCCGCATATATTAGCCGTAAAACTGGCAAGCAAACATCTATATTGCTTTAAGGATTTTGAAGCTCAGCTCACAGAAAATAATATTGACCCTAATAATATTATGTCAAATAAGAGAAGGTGGATGGAAGCAGCCCAGAATTTAATAACAGCAATTAAAATTAAGTCTTTTAATTTGCATACAGAAAAAGCTCAACAAAGTGTCCAGAGACTGTATAAATATCTGGATTTTAGCAGAGGACCTCTCTATTGCAACGATAACTTCAGCCAACAGCAAATAACACTTATAATGAGAGCAAGAGGTGATCTGCTCTGGCTAAATGCAAACAAATACAGAACGCCGTATGATCAAAGGTGTTCCCTATGTAATCTCGAAGAACAAGAAACTATAATTCATTTTATCGGTCGGTGCCCAATACTAAGGAATATACGGATTAAATATTTCAATATAATTGCATTGTCGCGAAGCGAAGTACTTAATATACTTAACGGTGGTGAAGCTTTTTGCTGGCTCAATTTATATAAATACTTAAAGGAAGCATTAAGTTACCGAAAATCTTTAATTGAGGAATTTAATTACTAATAAATATTGATATTAACAAGTATTTATAAATTAAGCACTCAATTTTCCAGCTCACGGTTTGAAGACAAACCAAGCTGTATAAATCTTTATTATGCTTAGCAGAATACAAATGTAACACATTGTAAACTTTATAACGATATTTGAAAAATAAAGAACATTGAATTGAATTGAAAAGGTATGTCAAAACATTTGTTGATTTTCAAGAATAGACTTCGGAGACATTTGATATGCTCAAAGCAAAAAATCATTACGTATCTTCGTTTCTAATATTATTCCATAGGGTGGATCTATATTTCAACTTCACATCAGCCTTGTACACAGATTGTCGTCTGTTCGATTCCTCGGCGAGGTAGCATCAATCTTTCAACGGTGGCAAAATACACCTCAGTAATGTTGGCGAAATTTTCTAAGTAATTAGCCATCTAAAACTTCTCTAAAAGTGGTGTCTTAGGACACGCCGTTAGGACTGAGCGATAAACTGTAGGTCCCATGCTTAATGTGATAAGGTGGCAGAATCCAAAAAAAGTATTTCTTACAATAAGCTTATTTATTCCCTAAAGGAATTTCGATTTGCTGAAAGCTAATTCCCAGGGCCAGTGGTGTAGGGTATCACATGGTCGGCCCCGTCCCACTATAACCTTTGCTTACTTGTTTTTATATAAATTATTTTTTAATATTTTTTCGGAAAAATAAATATTTGCACATTTTTTTAAAAATAATCGGTTTTCGTTTTAAAAGTTTTTTGGACACCGTACACCCTACAATCCGCATTATATATTTATATTTTTAGTAAATATAACATATATTTATTCAAATATTCAATATAAATTTATATTTATATATTAAAATCACCTTTTTTATTAACATATTTGAATTTTCGGTTGCGGTTTTTTGGTTGTTCTGAAGTAGTGCACCCTACATTCGGTCCCTTTGGAATTTAAAATTTTCATTTTTCACAAGGAAAATTCCCAAATTATTCGGTTTTCGATATTTTGGCCATTTGTGTTTTCCCATTTCACAAAAATTAATCGATTTTGGACATTCAGTTGATTCAATTGATTTTTTGTAGCAGATACGCGGGAATTTGTTTAATTTTTCGAATATCTGGTTTATTTGTGTTTCCTTTTCCGCAAAATAAATCAGTTTTGAAATTTTAGTTATTGGTTCACCTCGTGCAAAAATAATAAATTCTATTGAATTTTTGCAACTATCTGTGTATATCTGGTCTTTTTCTGAATTATTCCTACTAATTCGTGGAAATTTGTCTGACAAATTCTCTACAAAGAAATTCTGTACAATGCCGGTCACACCTTTAGATCTCTTTATCAGAGCATCGGATGCGAGAATGATCAGCTAGATCAGTACGACTTAGAGTTTCGTAGTACAGAATTGGACAAGCAGTGGTCAAAGGTCCAATTAACATTCGATCGTTGCCTCGATTATTTAATGTCGGCGGTCGATTCGAAAAAGGATGACATAGATTCGTTGGATAGTAAATACGAAGTGTGTCATCAGGCTTACATTACTTGTAGGCCAACTATGAATCGCAAATTGGGCAAAATTCTTCAATCCTCCAAATATTCACATCACACCTCAATAAATGCTTCGGACCACTCAGCAGAAGAATTTCACGGTGACCAAGCAAATAATATGAGTACGTCAGGTGTATCATCCAGTCCCATCATTAGTTCAATACAGTTTTCAAACTCGAGAATCCTTCTTTTCATCTTGTTTAAGTTAGACTTGATTATTACATTTAAATTGGTCCTATGAATTGCATAGACATATTCCTTGAAATCTCCTCATTCCCATTTATTACACCCCTGTAATAGTATGAGAGATTTCAACGAATATTCACTTGACAACCGCCCTCTTGAAGCATCCATGCAGATGTCAACACAAAACATAAATAAAGAAACAAAAAAGATCGATTGACAGCTTGACTTGCAAGCAACACCCGCGCTTTATCGTAAGCCTTTGTACATATCGTTGTACATAATTATTCGAAAGGTAGTATTGTTTACCATTAAATAAACACCGGCAATTGAGCCAAACCTTTTATTAAAACTATCGTGTTTTATTTTCTATTTCTATTTGTTTTTATATCGACGGCCACTCGTACGCATTGGGCGTACTGGCTCCATTTGGTCGCATCGGGCTGAATAAACATTTGATCCAATCGAGCCGGATATTCCAGTTGGCATAATTTTGGAATTAAAATACAGTCCACAACATAATTGCAGCTTTCAACTACCATCGGTACGTATAGTGCAAAGTGAGCAATAAATAAAAACAAGTGTTCGTTTGTTTGTTTGGTCGTTTTACAACGTCATCGATTCCCTTTCGTGTCGATCGGTCAAAGTCCAAATCCTGGACAGACGCACGTACGTACATACAGACGGGAATAAGAAAATCAAACGAAAAATAATAATTTGTGTTCTAAAAAATTCCGCGTTATTTTTCGTTTATCTCCTCCTAATATTTCGGTGTAAATTTCATTTACTTATTCTTGCCATTTGTTGTTGTTAAATAACTTCAAAAAATATTCTCTAAAAATACCATAGATTTTCCTTACATATTGATTGATTAGCATTACATACATATTTACACTGCACGGCCTATTCGTGGTCCCTTCTGTGCTGGTACACACACGTTTGTATTGATACATACTCCAGCATCGTCGTTCTGTTGCTCTGTCCAGTCGGTCAGCCAGTCAGTTGCATGCGAATGTATACACAGACGCATGTACGCATACGTTTTTATTGCACAGTCTACCGCCGGTGTATTATTACACAGTACCCAGTCAGTAAATTAGTACTGTCACACATATTATTATATTTTATAGTAAATATAATAAATCGGTGTCAGGAAATTTTTTAATAATATTTTTGGACATTTTGGAATTGCGTGAACCCTACAATCGGTCGATTGGACCTTTTCTTGTGTAGGGAGTTATTTAAACATATTTATTGCGATTTGTATATTTTTGGAATTTCAATATAGTTTGAAATTTTTGTTGGATTATAGGACACAAATACGCTACATTCGGTAGTTATTTGTATGCATTTGATATTGCACGCATCCTACAGTTGCTCAATTGGATTTGTTATTTTGTAGGGAGTTTTTTACTCGAATTTTGTGATTTTTTTGAATTTTGATATTGTTTGAATTTCGTGTTGGTTTTTTGAACACAAATACACTACAATCGGTGGTTATTTGTAAATATTTGATATTGCATGCACCCAACAATCTGTTAATTGGACATTTTCTTGTGTATTGCGTTTTTAGACATACTTTTTGAGAAATTTTGTCGGAATTTTGATATAGTTTGAATTTCCAGTTGCATTTTTAGAAGCAAATGCGCTACATTCGGTAGTTATTGGTATAATTTCGGTGGATGTGGATATTTTTGTAAATTAGATGGTAATTTACAAAATTTGATATTTAACTATTGGTTTTAATATCTTATTGCAAATTTGTTGCTCATAGACAATTGCTACTTATAATTAATAATTTTTGGTTGCTTTTCGTGTGCAAAATTTAGTGCATTTTTTGGATACTGTTTTAAATTTCAGATTGCAATTTTTAATTAGCACGCTATAATTGGTAGCTTAAGAATTTCTCTTTTTGTTGAAAATAATATATTTTAGTGTACATTTTACCGATTTAAATATAGTTTAAAATTTTCTTTCTGAAAGTTTCGCTACAATAGGTAGCTTGAACATTTCTGGGTTTGTGAAAAATAATATATTTTATTTTCATTCTTCTTTGTGGCTTTATATTTTTTTGTACTTTGTGTCATTCGCCATTTTGTTGGATTGTTTTTCCTAGTTTTCACTAATATGGCTTTCACTCATCCACATTTATTAATTCGTGCTTCCAAGTCTATCGTGACATTCGCTGAACACTTCAGTACATTAAAGGAAGACGAACTTGACTTTTATGGCCTAGAAGTTTATTGTGAGGAAGTTGAGAAATTGTAGAAGAACTTTCAGGGAACTGTTCAAAAATGTCTCTCTCGTATAGAAAAACCGGAAAATCTTCATTCCATATATGAGGAGTCGCACGACAAATATATACGTTGTTTTTCAAAGATAAATATTTTGTTGTCAAGATTTAGTAGTTCTGCTAAAATGTCCCCGAACACATTGGGTAGTTCGGAAGATTACTTAACAAAACATCCAGGCGATATTTCTTCGAAAAAACAGTCCTGTGACGTAAATGTTAAAAACGTTACTTTGTCGTCCCATCATTCTCGTGATGTGGGCACAGGCATCTAGCTCTACAATATTTAGTATTGAGAGTCCTAGAGTAGGTCCAAACTTCGTTGCTAATCCCACAAATTTTGATAACATACATAATCTTGCGTTACATCCTTTGGATATTGAGGTTTTTGAAATTTTTTTCTTAATTGGCCCACTTTTAGAGACTTGTTTAGTGCGGTTTATATAAATACCTTCCAGGTGACAGATATTGAACGCTTGTGTCATTTGGTGAGTAAAACTAATGGTGAGGCTCGAGAAATTGTCTCGAAGTTTCCTTGAACTTATCGGAGTTTCGTTCTTGCGTGGAATGAATTAAATTCCACCTACGATAATCCACGATTTCTGGTACACAGCCAATTAAAATCATCATTTTCGCTTCCTGTTTTGGATAAGGAAACCAGTTCGGGACTAAAATCAATAAAGCGTGGAATAAATAGCTGTCTTTCGGCCATGGCAATTTATAAAATACCTACGGGTAGTTGGGATCCGATTGTGGTTGTCATTTGTTTGCAAAAGTTGCCTCAGATCACTCATGCTTTATGGGAGCAGAGTGTGAAAAATAAGTCTCGTCTTTCAACTTGGAAAGAATTAGATGCATTCTTGACAGAGAGAATTCGTAATCTTCTGTGTATGCATGAGATGAGAAGTGTTGGCACGTGCTATCAATCGAATTTTAGTGTGACTTCTAAATATAGTACTTCCTCTCCACGCTCTTCACCCAGTCCCAAACTACTCTAGACACCTCTTTCATCGTCGCCTAATTCTTGTTGCGTTCTTTGTACAGAGCAACAATGCAAATTAAATGTTTGCCAGCGGTTCGTAAATTGTACGCCGTTGGAAAGATATAAATTGGTCAAAAGGCATCGTTTGTGTGTGAATTGCCTTCAGAAGGGACACGAAGTCAAAAATTGTGCTAGTCGTTGTTGTCGAAAGTGCAACCAGAGACATCACACTCTGTTGCACAGAGATCGCTCTATGGTGAGCAGTCCGAGCCATATTGTGATTCCCAGAAGTTCGAAGTTGTCTGCTTCAGCTTCCACTTTTCGGCCTAGAACTCTAAATGGTAGTTGTACTTCTTCCTCAGCTTCTAGCATTCCTTCGACATCGGTAGATAATGTATTTCGACAATCCTTTCACGTCAGGCAGAAAAGAAAAGTTCTATTGGGAAGAGCACTGGTGAATATCGTTCACCAAGGTGTTTCTTTTCCTGCTAGGGCGTTGATCGACCCGGCTTCTGAGTCGTCTTTAATTTCGGAAAGACTTCAGAAAGATCTGAAACTCCAGGTTCAATCCATTCTACAATCATTGGAGTTAATAGTACTGTAGCAGCTACATGTCGTAAAAGCTGTTCATTAAAACTTCGTAGTCGTGGTGACAGGTCGTCCATTTTTCAAACTTCCGCGTTGGTTGTAGATTCCATATCAAGAAATCTTTCAACATTTTCGATCACTTCGGACCTTAAGGAAGACGTGACAAATATAGTTTTGGCAGATCCTCAATTCGGCGAATCGCGCCCCGTAGATATTTTGATAGGAGCAGATTTGTACCCGAAGATAATTTAAAATCATTCTCTTCGACTTTCGTCTGGTTCACTGTTCGCTCAAAATACATCGTTTGGGTGGATCATTATTACTGGCCCTGTCACATAATTTCTTGTTTTCGTAAATGGTACGGAAAATCGTTGTAAAGCGGCCCAACCAAACAAGGCGAACGTTAGCTCACGTTGCACTATCGTTCGCAGGTCGTTAGCCAGGTCTATAGTGATCTGCACAAGAGCTAGGTCCCTAATGGCCCAGTCGCTTGAATGGTCCCTTATGACCATATTTACCGCGGGGTCCCTTATGGCCCGGGTTCCCTCATGGCCCATCGTTTAGCATGTAAGAATTTTTTTGCTAAAAAAAAGAAAGAAAAATTTGTTTGAAAAAATTTAAAAGTTTATGCTCACGCCTGCACTATACTACAGTTTTATACTTGTATATATCATTAATATGGAATCTGTTAAAACATTTGGATGTTTCAATGGAGGCGGCAAATGTTTAAGTTAGAATTGATTATTACATTTATATTGGTCCTATGAATTGCATAGACATATTCCTTGAAATCTCCTCATTCCCATTTATTACACCCCAGTAATAGTATGAGAGATTTCAGCGAATATTCACTTGACAACCGCCCTCTTGAAGCATCCATGCAGATGTCAACACAAAACATAAATAAACAAACAAAAAAAGATCGATCGACAGCTTAACTTGCAAACAACACCCGCGCTTTATCGTAAGCCTTTGTACATATCGTTGTACATAATTATTCGAAATGTAATATTTTTAACATTAAATAAACACCGGCAATTGAGCCAAACCTTTTATTAAAACTATCGTGTTTTATTTTCTATTTCTATTTCTTTTTATATCGACGGCCACTCGTACGCATTGGGCGTACTGGCTCCATTGGGGAGTCTTTGCAACACATGTTCCCCCCAGTCCCTATAGTGCGGTCTATGTCACTCTATGGGAACAGAGTGTTAGAGACAAATCGGCTTTGTCTTCTTGGGAAGACTTGGATTCATTTATTTCTGAAAGAATTCAGACTCTTGACTGTTTGCGTGATATCAAAGACCCTGAACCCAAAAAAAGTCACCAACAATTCGGTTTATAAATAATTCAAATCACCAGCCACGATAACTTGTCTTCTATGTCCTACGGAAATTCATTCTTTGCGATCTTGTCCAAAGTTTTGACCAAAAATCTTCAACGGTGAAGAAACAATGCAGCTGTTGGAATTGTCTTTCACGGGGTAATACAATTTAAACGTGTACTAGCGCCCATATTTGCAATATGTGTCGTGGAAGACATCACGCCCTCCTCCACCGTTCTACTAATACACCTTATCAATTCCTTCATCAAATTCTACACCTTCTTCTTCCCGTCATTCTGTAGTTCACCACAATGAAAACATAGCTTCCACCTCCACTGGTGCCAATCCAACTATAGCAAATCAACAAGTTTTCCATACATCACAGAATCGTAGTGTTCTTCTGGGAACTGCTATAGTGAATATTCTTCATAATGATAAAGAATATACAGTTCGGGCTCTGATCGATCCAGCATCAGAGGGTTCTTTTATCTCAGACACCATAAGAAAACGGTTAAATTTGATTACTTGCTCTGCTCTAGCTCGTATTTCAGGAGTAATGGGAACGGTATCAGCTAATACTCAGGACAGTTGTTCTCCGAAAATCGGTAAAAGAATCAATTCTTCTTTGGTACTTCAAACAGAAGCATTTATTCTCCCTCGGATATCGGATGATCTTCCATCTTTCTCAATAGATCCCGATATAACACATCGTTTACCAAACATTCCGTTAGCTGATCCAAACTTTTTTGATAGTAGACCCGTAGAACTATTGATTAGAGGTGATTTATACCCAAAAATCCTTTTAGACGGAATTCACCCAAATATACTCGGTTCACTTCTTGCACAAAATACGGTATTCGGATGGATCCTGACTGGTCCAATGTCCTCTTCTCCCCAACATTCGAATTAATTACGTTCAAACGACTGCACCATCAGGCAACCAAAAACCGTGAATACTTTATTATTCTCACCAGGTTTCTCCTCGTTAACATAAGATTTATTTTCACCTTCGCCATTTTTGTTAGCTACGTAACGGCTATCGCTTTATAACAGTCCAGAATTAAAAAGAATGGAAAATTTGAAATCGGAAAAGCCACCTAACTGAATTTACATACTTAGATTCCTAATTGTAAGTTACACTAAGTTCACACATTTTTTGTTGAAACCCTCCTATGTGTTTCAAGGCTGGCGGCTAATGTTTAAGTTAGAAACTCTCTTTTCTTATTTTCGCTACAAATCTCCAGGGAGCCTTTGTTCGCCTTGTTCGGAGAGGCCTCCCTTCCTTAAGTGTTCTCTACAAACCCTCTGAGAAACTATGTTCGCTTACGGCGGACCGTACGGTGATATTTCCAATCATTGCCCTACAAATCTTCTCAGAGACAATGTTCGCTCAGCGCGGATCGCTGAGAGTACTCTCTTGTTTGTGGAATTTCTCCCTCGAACTGTATTCGCTCAGCTCGGATCGCAGTGAGAACTTTCCAATAAGCAGTGATTGCCTCAGCCTTGATTCACATTCAGTTTTCATACACAAATCACTTATTAGTCATCTCTTCGCCAGTACGGAAGTACTTTTCGGTTTACTCGCGAATTGTAACGCGTCTCACACCACTCAAGGTAAAATCATCAGCACTTTTCGCCTTAATAAATCACCCTACACACCATTATTATACCAAATAAAAACAATTGTGTTTTATTTCTCCTCGCTTATTTATCGGTAACACTCGGGTTTGTATCAACATTCTCAACTCCACAAACAACAACTATTCTCTGCGGCCTTTCTGAGCTATCACCTAAACAACATCAAATTTAATATCAACATCAGCCACATCATACACACCATCTAAACCACACAAAGCAAAAGCATCCGTGAGAGCCACCTAATCAACAGCGTCATAGTCCGCATATTCATAAAACTGCTTAACCAGGCGACAGGGCACACTAACCGACAGAAAAATAAACGAATGATCCGAAATACCAGGACATGCAAATTGATTTGAACAAGCAATAAAATTCGGACAAGACACAAAGAAACAATCCAATAACGAGGTAGAGCCATGCGAAACATCAATATGCGTGGGCATAGAATTGTGAACAACAGATAAATTCATTCTACTACAAATATTCCTTACAATGAAACTCCGTGACAAATCAAACATGTTATTGTTAAAATCACCCATAATAACAACATTTCAGAAATTTCTTCTTCCATCGACGCGATATGACCATGTGGTAGATCTACCACACCAAAGAGCACTACATTGTTGTTCACATTCACCTCACAAAATACATATTCAACTACACCATAAGAACTGCCCCTACACACCAACTTATGCCTCATACACTTAGACACGTACAAAACAACACCCCCTCCTCTACTATCAGGGCAATCTCTTCTGTAACACTCATAAACAGGTATGCGTATTGACTCCGTCGAAACAACAGGTTTTAACCACGACTCAGTGACCCCGAAAATGGCAAGATTATCTCCTTCTAAGATATTTCTTTACTCATGGATTTTAAACGAGTTCTTGCTTAAATTATAACTTCAAAGATTAATATGGTCAACATTTAAATTATTTTGAAAATTGCATAGCTGACTAACCAAAAAACTGTTATCACTTATTGTATAATTTCAAACTTGGTTTAATTAATTTGAACGATTTTATATTCTATATGGGTTTTCCACCCCTGCGTTAAATTTTGTCCCCTACCTTTGTATACAACTTTGTGTATCTCGTACACAAATACAAGGATAGTAACAAGATTTAACGAGTAACTTTTTTCTAAGCTCCGCTTTGTTACATCCTAGCTTTTCTAAAATCACTCGCTCTTTGGATTTCGTCCACAAAGCACTACAACCATTACACTCTGTAAAAGGTAAATAAGTGATTGTTCCACGAACAATCCATAATAAAACATAACTCAATATTGTTTGAGAAAAAATTCTAATCCTTTGTGTTTTTATTTATTTTTTTTTATTTCATTGCTACGCACACATTGGTCCAATCGAGCCGGATAGTTTGCAACGCAAACTACTAACGCTCTCCTTTTTCTCCTTTACATGGCATTTCGATTACGTCGAGAAAAACAACAACTTGCAGTGATCCACGATCATCCCCACGTATCATTTCATTTATTTTACCAAAATAATATAATATCAACAACACAGGTATGTACACTGCCTAATTTATTTTTACAAATAAAAGTGTCGTACAGTGAAGTCCGAGTTGTGATAAACAATTAAAAAAGCCGTCGGTCGTTTTACAAACGCGCATAAGTGTCCGTCCATTTGCCGTCGGTAAAATTCATTTAAAAATATCAAAAAAATTAAGTGTCAAATCGTCCACTACTTCCACATTCTGTTTTATCAGTGTTTTCGCACATTTCATTTACATTAAATATAAATCAATTGTTATTGTGGTGTTTTTTCTCTTATTGTTCTTCTTTGTGTTCGCCAAAACACCAAAATCATCACAACAATAACAATTCTAATATAAAAGAATAAATGTCATTCATTTGTCATTACTGCTGATTGTTTCCACCTTTAATTAATACGGGTGGCAGATTTGGCACTTATATATCATTTACACCTAATCAATTGTATTAGGGGTATCCAAGTGTAACTAATAATTACATTTCAATTTTATAAAAATATTTTTGTGCCGTTTTCGGATATTTTTTGAGTTGAATCTTTCGGATATCAACTAAAAATAAATTTTATTCGAGTTTTCGACACCCTATATTCGGTCATATTTCTAAAATTATTATTATTTTTATATATTATATTACATACACATTTATTTTAAATATTTTGGATTAAATTGATTATTTTGAATAATTTTTTGTTGTTCGCTAGCGATTACTAACGTGCATTTATACAGTCCGTGCACCCTACAATCGATATTAGCGAAATTTTTTTGCGAATTTTCGATTTTTATTTAATATTTTTGGAAATTTATTTTCGGCAAGTGCTATCTTCGGTACATTGCCATAGTTTACGTGTATTATACGATACACTGTAAACATTTTGTGAAAATTTGAATACACTGAGAGAAATTTAGAGTGAGTTTTGAGTTTTTTCTTAAAATTTAAAGAATTTTTGGTGGTTTAATCACGTTAAACATATATAAATATATTGCCGTATTCACGATACATTATTGAAATAGTCCACGACTACTTCTAAATTCAGAGCATTCTAACCAATAAAATAAAGTTATTCTGCTAATATTTTGGTGAAAATTTAACATTTTTATTGGATTTTCGCATAGGGTTTTTGACATCACGTGTCACTTTCTTCAAATTTCTTGTATCTCGTGCAAAATAATAAATTTTCAAAATACTTTGGTGCATTTCCGTGCAGTTTTACAGAGTTTTTTCTATTACAAGAATTGTTTTTCAAACAATTACCTTGGAAATTCCTGGTGCAAGTTCTACATTTTTAATTTTTAATATAAAAAACATCATTATAATAAAAAAACATCGTTTTCAACGAAACTTTACTTGATTTTCTAACTTAAATTTTTCTGAATTACCTTCAGTTTTTGATTTAAAATGTCTGTCACCCGACTAGATTTATTTATCAGAGCTACTGACGCTTTGGTTAAATTTGACGCCAGCTTCAGTGCCCAACGGGACGAGGAGCTCGATATTTACATATTAGAGCTGAGGTCAAGAGATTATGGGACAGGGTGAAAACTACGTTTGACGATTGTCTCAATTTCTTTAAAGAAGATGAAAGTTCTGGTAACGACGTTACTGCTGTTGATGGCAAATATGAGGTTGCATTTAGATCTTATCTAAATGCTCTCGCCTCTATTAATAGGAAGTTAGATCGACTTCGGGCTCCGCCCAAGTCATCAGTTGCAACATCTTCCCCTCACGCTAGTGTAGGCAATAGATCACATCGTTCCGACGGTGCAAATTCAATGTTGGATGTCACGCATTATTCTCACCATTCCTCCAATACATCATTCACATCCTGTGGTGATGAACATATTGGACATAGGTTAAATTTACCACCCTGCGACATTGAAGTATTTAACGGTGACTTCCTTTCTTGGCCGACATTTAGAGACCTATTTTCGGCTGTGTATGTTAATAATACTGGCATTAGTGACATTGAACGTCTATGCCATTTAAATAAAAAGACCAGTGGCGACGCCCATGAAATTGTGGCAAAGTTTTCACTAACCCACAAAAACATTGGTCCTGCGTGGAAAGCTCTTAAACAGACTCACGACAATCAACGTATTTTGGTGAACCACCAACTTAAACTTTTATTTGACCTACCTGTTTTAGATAGTGAGTCTAGTTCAGGGTTAAAGAAATTACAGCGGGGTATCAGTGGATGTATTTCTGCCATGTCCAATTATGACGTCTCAACTGAAGACTGGGACCCTATCCTAGTGTTCGTATGTCTTCAGAGACTTCCTAAAAATAGTGTCACGCTTTGGGAACAAAGTGTTAAAGACAAGTCTGTTTTGTCATCCTGGGACGATTTGGACTCGTTTCTTACAGAACGAATTCAAACTCTTACCTGCCTACGTGACATTAGGGGTATAGATACTGGCAAACCATCCACCAGTAAAAAAGTTCGTTCGCATTTCACGAATGCTGACACGAACCGATTCCCCACATTTTCACCTCGAAATTCCCCCCCTTCTTCTAGGTCCTCTCGTACATCTTCCAATAAAACATGTGTTCTTTGTCCACGACAAACGCATCACATCAGAGCATGCCAAAAATTTCTAAAACTTTCAGTTCCTGAAAGAATAAATACAATTAGGCGACATAACTCTTGCTTTAACTGTCTGTCCCCTAAACATGTAGTTAATCACTGCAGTAGTCCCTACACTTGCAGTAAATGCAATAAAAGAAATCACACTTTGTTACACAGGGACAATACAACTGCTGGAACGTCTTCGACAGCAACGTCCAACAATAGGAGTGTAGTTTCTTCTGATCAACCCTCTACCTCTACAGGTATTAGATCAGATTCTTCGCCTTCTGGTAATAGACAGGTATTCCATACAGCACAAAGCAGGAATGTACTATTAGGCACGGCAATGGTGAACATCGTTCATCATGGTACCACGTACCCTGCCAGGGCACTTATTGACCCAGCTTCAGAAGCATCTTTTATTACAGAGCGTTTACAACGCCTTATATGTATCACAGCTACTACAACGTTATCTTCCATTTCTGGGATTAATCAGACAGTTTCGACCACGTCGCGCAATTTATGTTCGGTCAGCATTACTTCTCCATTGGATGCATCGCGTTCAATAAATACTACGGTCCTAATTTTACCATCTATTTCGGGCAATCTGCCCTCTTTTACCGTCAATGCTGACATTGTTTCTCAATTGGCAGATACCAATTTATTCAAGTGTCGACCTGTCGATCTTTTGCTGGGAGCGGATCTTTATCCAAAGATTCTACAACAGTGTACTCACATCAATATCTTAGGGTCGCTAATATCATTACTGGTCCGATTCCTTCTCCAAATATTCCTGTATTTTCAACAAAGGTTAGCTTTTCAGAAGAGGAAAATCTTGACAAGACTCTTCTTCGCTTTTGGGAACTTGAGGAAATTCCCAAACGTAAAATTCTATCCCCCTCTGACCAATTATGCGAGGACTATTATAAGCGTACCACACGTCGGGATTCAAATGGTAGGTACGTTGTTAGCCTTCCCCTCAAGACTGAGATAGTTGGACAGGTGGAGTTAGGCTTCTCCCGAGCAAATTGTTTACGATAATTTCTTCGAAATGAGGCATCCCTCCTTCGAAAGCCACAAGTAAAGGTAGTCTATGATCAAGTTGTTAATGAGTACTTAGCATTGGATCATATGAGGCCTGTTGGTGCCGCTTCAACAAACTCTTCGGTTTGTCACTTGCTACATCATCCGGTGATAAATCCCGACAAACAGACTCCAAACTTCCAGTGGTTTTCAACGCCTGGAACAAAACATCCAACGGGAAAGTCTTAACGACATTTTACAGGTGGGACCTACTCTGCAATTGGATTTAGTTTTGCTTATTCTGAGGTGGAGTCTATTTAAATTCGTTTTTAATTGCGACATCACCCAGATGTATCGCCAAATACGTGTCTATCCGACACATACTCCACTTCAACGGATAGTTTTCCGGAATTCTCCACAAAAACCTGTTCAGGATTTTGAATTGCAGACGGTGACATTTAGCTATACGGACGTTTTTACAATTAGCGGACGATACTAACGATCGATATCCTCTCGCTGCACACATACTTCGTAGGTGCATGTACGTCGACGACGAACTAACAGGATATCATGACATACGTACAGCGCTAGATTCTAGAGACCAATTAATAGCAGCTCTTTCCTCTGCAAAATTTGAATTGGGGAAATGGACAGGAAATGACCGTGCTATTTTGCAAAATCTTCCCACGGAAGATTTAATCGATGCTAAGGTTCTCTCCTTTATTGAAGCTAGCAGTTCCAAACCTCTGGGAATACGTTGGAATGCTCAGATTGACTTATTTTATTTCAGTGTGAGTGCTTTACCCTCAAAAGATCACTACACGAAACGAGAAACATTGTCAACTATTGCTAAATTATTTGATCCTTTAGGTTGGTTAGGTCCAATTATAGTTACTGCCAAAATAGTTATGCAGAAGATTTGGACAGATAAAATCGGATGGGATGATGCACTTCTGTCTACGACAGAACGGGGCTGGCAAAATTTCGTGGACTGTTACCAGGATGTGAATTCCATTCACATTCCTCGGTGGGTTCATTATACGCCAGATTGTTCCGCCGAACTTCATGTCTTTTCTGACGCGGCAGAAAAGGCATACGCGGGGGTGATATATATTCGGATAGTAACTCCGAATAAAAACATTTATACTCACCTCCTGACCTGCAAAACTAAGGTAGCCCCCCTAAAGTCAGTTTCTTTACCACGGTTAGAGCTTTGCGGAGCCGTTCTGGCCTCCGACTTATTAAAAAATATTCAAAATGAAATTGACATTTCATTTCAAAAAAGATATTGCTGGACAAAACTCCATCTACATGGACTACGTTTGTTGCCAACCGTGTTAGTAAGATTTAGGAGATTACAGACAGAGGTAATTGGCATCACGTGCGCTCTGAAGATAATCCCGCTGATTTAGGCAGCCGGGGGGTCTTGCCCTCTGAGCTCGCCTCATCCCAACTATGGTGGCATGGACCACATTGGCTTCGCCAAGATAGTTCTCAGTGGGATATTTCTAATTTAGCCTCTCTTGACACCGATATTGAAATACGTGCTGTCAAGGCGCATGCTTCTTTTTTACTAACTCTGAGGACTTTTTAGCGAGATTTTCATCTTTAGATAGGGCTTTACGAGTCCTATCTTATATGTATAGGTTCTGTAAACAAGCTAAAAACTTCAAATTTACATTTGAGGAACTTTCTACGATTCTTTCCAGAATCGAAGCTTGTTTAAATTCACGTCCATTGTGTCCCATGAATGACAATCCTCAACATACGGTAGCACTCACACCCTGCCATTTCCTTATTGGATCTCCGATCCTAGCTCCTCCAGAGCCCTTAATAGATGAATCGCCTCCTCACCTTGCAAATCGCTTCCGGAAAATGAAAGCTCTTACAATTCTGAATTCGGTGGAAAGAAGAGTATTTAAAGAGCTTGCATAAAAGATATAAATGGAAGTTTCCGCAACGAGATTTACAATCGGGTGACTTGGTAGTAGTACGGCACGAAAATCTACCTCCCACTTCGCGGAAATTTGGTCGAATAATAGCGGTGCACCCGGGTACGGATTCTAGAGTTCGCGTCGCGGACATTTATACGGAAAGCGGCGCTATTAGACGGCCAATCGTTAAATTAATTGCGCTACCGTAATTATTATAGTCCATATCTCGTGTCGGCTTTCGCGTCCTCTATACTTTTTCGCGAAATGAAAAATTACTATTGATGGTAGCGAAGGAGTCTCGAATTTTCGGGCTATGGTAATTGCCAAACGACCTACGGTTTTTTACATTGGTCATTCTGGCCAAATAATAATAATGTGTTCCTCGTCATTTATTGTTGCATCCTCTCTATTTTTCACAGAAGATGGAAGATTTAGGCAAGATGGCTGCAACTCTCCCTGAGATTGAGGACAACGTCCCCATGTCTGATGAGGAACGGGAACTTGATGCCTCGGCAGTCCCCCTTGCGGATTCTGAGCTTCCTCAGGCCGCTCCTTCGATTAAGAAAACTAAAAATCCGTCTACGACGGTCCCTGAAGCTCCTTCAGGAGTACCTGTGGTTACGCCACGACTTTCGGCACCAGGCCGAAAGAACCAGGCTTCGAAAAAGGCTTGCGTAGTTTGCGAAGGCAATCACCTACTTCGTGATTGCAAAGAGTTTAAAGCAATGCGAGTTGAGAGAAGATTGCGTATGGTGGCACTTCACAAGTGTTGTGGCAATTGTTTGTCCGCCGTGCACCATATCTCCCGATGTACCAGTCGGTATCATTGCAAAATTTGTAACAAGGAGCATCATACGTTGCTTCACCAGCTTTCTCCCAACGACTGTGCCACTGCCAACCAAACCCAAATTACGCAAAGGTAGACCATCGAAACGTCCGTCTGCCAAACCGACCAACCTCCACTGCCAGGTCCCTCTGTTGCTCCCCGGCATAACACTCTGCCTTCGGCTACGTACCGGCCTGGTTCTGCCTTTCAGTCTGTAGCTACGCTCGGACCTACATTGGTGGTACAGGTCTTATTACCCGATCGTCGGATACCGGTCAGGGTTCTTCTGGATCCCTGTTCAGGACACAGCGTTATTTGCCGATCATTGGCTGACAGCCTTGGTCTGTGTCCTGTTCTGGTGGGTCCAGAGTGGTTCTGTCAGGTGCTCGTCGCATCCTGCTACGATCAATCGCAGCAAGTAAGAGGGTCGGCGCGGGTGACAGATTTGGGTCACCTCATGGCTCCTTCGGAGTCTGTGTCCGAGGATTATAAGGAGCATTTCGCTGGTCTGCAGTTAGCCGATCCTCGGTTTTACCAATCTGCTGCAGTCAGTCTTGTTCTGGGTCCTGAAGCCTACCATAAGGTAATGAAGCCTCAGTCATATTCGAGACCTGGTTTCACATGGGCCCAACTCACCATTTTCGGTTGGGTAATCTCGGGTCCATGTAGTATTTAAGTTAAACGTGAGGGGCAATCTTCAATTGCCTTGGCTCCACGAGTCCTTGTCACACGGCTCCACGAGTCGACTTGTTTTTATTTTTTATAAAAGGTTATAGGATTGTGGCTCCACGTCACAATGGTCCCGCTCCACGAGCAAATAACTTTTTATATATTTATAATGTTTTTTGAAAAAATGAAAAAAGAGAATTAAAAAAAAGAATATGGAAAAAAACTTGTAAATATATTTTTATTTTAAATTTATTATTAATTTTGCAACATAGCACGACGCCCAGTGGCGACGCCCATGAAATTGTGGCAAAGTTTTCACTAACCCACAAAAACTTTGGTCCTGCGTGGAAAGCTCTTAAACAGACTTACGACAATCAACGTATTTTGGTGAATCGCCAACTTAAACTTTTATTTGACCTACCTGTTTTAGATAGTGAGACTAGTTCAGGGTTAAAGAAATTACAGCGGGGTATCAATGGATGTATTTCTGCCATGTCCAATTATGACGTCTCAACTGAAGACTGGGACCCTATCCTAGTGTTTGGGAACAAAGTGTTAAAGACAAGTCTGCTTTGTCATCCTGGGACGATTTGAACTCGTTTCTTACAGAACGAATTCAAACTCTTACCTGTCTACGTGACATTAGGGGTATAGATACTGGCAAACCATCCACCAGTAAAAAAGTTCGTTCGCATTTCACGAATGCTGACACGAACCGATTCCCCATATTTTCACCTCGAAATTCCCCCCTTCTTCTAGGTCCTCTCGTACATCTTCCAATAAAACATGTGTTCTTTGTCCACGACAAACGCATCACATCAGAGCATGCCAAAAATTTCTAAAACTTTCAGTTCCTGAAAGAATAAATACAATTAGGTGACATGAATCTTGCTTTAACTGTATGTCCCCTAAACATGTATTTAATCACTGCAGTAGTCCCTACACTTGCAGTAAATGTAATAAAAGAAATCACACTTTGTTACACAGGGACAATACAACTGCTGGAACGTCTTCGACAGCAACGTCCAACAATAGGAGTGTAGTTTCTTCTGATCAACCCTCTACCTCTACAGGTATTAGATCAGATTCTTCGCCTTCTGGTAATAGACAGGTATTCCATACAGCACAAAGCAGGAATGTACTATTAGGCACGGCAATGGTGAACATCGTTCATCATGGTACCACGTACCCTGCCAGGGCACTTATTGACCCAGCTTCAGAAGCATCTTTTATTACAGAGAGTTTACAACGCCTTATATGTATCACAGCTACTACAACGTTATCTTCCATTTCTGGGATTAATCAGACAGTTTCGACCACGTCGCGCAATTTATGTTCGGTCAGCATTACTTCTCCATTGGATGCATCGCGTTCAATAAATACTACGGTCCTAATTTTACCATCTATTTCGGGCAATCTGCCCTCTTTTACCGTCAATGCTGACATTGTTTCTCAATTGGCAGATACCAATTTATTCAAGTGTCGACCTGTTGATCTTTTGCTGGGAGCAGATCTTTATCCAAAGATTCTACAACAGTGTACTCACATCAATATCTTAGGGTCGCTAATATCATTACTGGTCCGATTCCTTCTCCAAATATTCCTGTATTTTCAACAAAGGTTAGCTTTTCAGAAGAGGAAAATCTTGACAAGACTCTTCTTCGCTTTTGGGAACTTGAGGAAATTCCCAAACGTAAAATTCTATCCCCCTCTGACCAATTATGCGAGGACTATTATAAGCGTACCACACGTCGGGATTCAAATGGTAGGTACGTTGTTAGCCTTCCCCTCAAGACTGAGATAGTTGGACAGGTGGAGTTAGGCTTCTCCCGAGCAAATTGTTTACGATAATTTCTTCGAAATGAGGCATCCCTCCTTCGAAAGCCACAAGTAAAGGTAGTCTATGATCAAGTTGTTAATGAGTACTTAGCATTGGATCATATGAGGCCTGTTGGTGCCGCTTCAACAAACTCTTCGGTTTGTCACTTGCTACATCATCCGGTGATAAATCCCGACAAACAGACTCCAAACTTCCAGTGGTTTTCAACGCCTGGAACAAAACATCCAACGGGAAAGTCTTAACGACATTTTACAGGTGGGACCTACTCTGCAATTGGATTTAGTTTTGCTTATTCTGAGGTGGAGTCTATTTAAATTCGTTTTTAATTGCGACATCACCCAGATGTATCGCCAAATACGTGTCGATCCGGCACATACTCCACTTCAACGGATAGTTTTCCGGAATTCTCCACAAAAACCTGTTCAGGATTTTGAATTGCAGACGGTGACATTTGGTGTGAATTGCGCCCCCTACTTAGCTATACGGACGTTTTTACAATTAGCGGACGATACTAACGATCGATATCCTCTCGCTGCACACATACTTCGTAGGTGCATGTACGTCGACGACGTACTAACAGGATATCATGACATACGTACAGCCCTAGATTCTAGAGACAAATTAATAGCAGCTCTTTCCTCTGCATAATTTGAATTGAGGAAGTGGACAGCAAATTACCATGCTATTTTGCAAAATCTTCCCACGGAATATTTAATCGATGCTAAGGTTCTCTCCTTTATTGAAGCTAGCAGTTCCAAACCTCTGGGAATACGCTGTAATGCTCAGCTTGACTTATTTTATTTCAGTGTTAGTGCTTTACCCTCAAAAGATCACTACACGAAACGAGAAACATTGTCAACTATTGCTAAATTATTTGATCCTTTAGGTTGGTTAGGCCCAATTATAGTTACTGCCAAAATAGCTATGCAGAAGATCTGGACAGATAAAATCGGAAGGGATGATGCACTTCTGTCTACGACAGAACGGGACTGGCAAAATTTCGTGCACCGTAACCAGGATGTGAATTCCATTCACATTCCTCGGTGGGTTTATTATACGCCAGATTGTTCCGCCGAACTTCATGTCTTTTCTGACGCGTCAGAAAAGGCATACGCGGGGGTGATATATATTCGGATATTAACTCCGAATAAAAACATTTATACTCACCTCCTGACCTGCAAAACTAAGGTAGCCCCCCTAAAGTCAGTTTCTTTACCACGGTTGGAGCTTTGCGGAGCCGTTCTGGCCTCCGAATTATTAAAAAATATTCAAAATGAAATTGACATTTCTTTCCAAAAAATATATTGCTGGACCGATTCTACGATCGTCCTTTCATGGCTAAACAAAACTCCATCTACATGGACTACGTGTTAGTAAGATTCAGGAGATTACAGACAGAGGTAATTGGCATCACGTGCGCTCTGAAGATAATCCCGCTGATTTAAGCAGCCGGGGGTCTCGCCCTCTGAGCTCGCCTCATCCCAACTATGGTGGCATGGACCACATTGGCTTCGTCAAAATAGTTCTCAGTGGGATATTTCTAATTTAGCCTCTCTTGACACCGATATTGAAATACGTGCTGTCAAGGCGTATGCTTAATTTTTTACTAACTCTGAGGACTTTTTAGCAAGATTTTCATCTTTAGATAGGGCTTTACGAGTTCTATCTTATATGTATGGGTTTATCCATAACACTCACCGTATATATATAGGTCGTTACATTTACAATGATGACAACCTCTCAAGTTCGGAGCTTAAAGCATCTCTTACGTCTAGCTGTTCTAGCTCTAAAAACACACTTCGCGGATGAGTATCAGTCTTTGTTAGATAAGGTTCCTTTAAATCCAAAAAGCCCTCTTCTACCCCTAAATCCATTTCTGGATGATACAGGAGTTATGAGACTTAACGGACGATTATCACGTTCACCTACTTTTTATACCCTCCACCATAAGATGGGGGTAAATTAAGTTTGTCACTACGTTTGTAACTACTCGAAATAATCATTGTAGACCCCACAAACTGTATATATTTTTGATCAGCGTGCAATTCTACATCTATATAGCCATGTCGGTCCGTCTGTCTGTCTATCCGTCTGTCCGTCTGTGGAAATCACTCTATCGTCCGAACGGATTGACGAAGGTGGATGAAATTTTGGGAAAATCTATTATATGTACGTAGGACTTTTGGTATTGAAAGCGGGCTATGTAGGTCCACGCTTTCGTACAGCCACCATACAAAATGACGCGTCGTCGTTTTAAGGAATTTTTAAGATATTTGTCCCATTTTACCACCGAATTGGTTGTAATTTGGTACTTTGTGTCTCCAGAGGCCAAAAAACATTCCTACCAAAGTTGGTTTATATAGGTCCACGTTTTGGTATTACCCCCATATAAAGTACGCGTCATTTTAATATATTTGGAATGTATTAGTCCCATTTGACAACAGAATCAGTTGTCACTTTGTATCTTGCATTTCCAGAGGCTCAGAAACATTTCTACCATAAAATGTTTATATAGGTCCACGTTTTGATATAGCCTCCATAGGACGATATCTCCCGATTTTCGGTATTTTGAAGGTTTTGGCCTCCTTATCACACCGAGATGACTGAAATTTGGTATTTAGTCTTCGTTTTGGTATAAAACTTTCCCCCAGAAATTCGTAGGTATATGTCCACGCCATCATATAGCCCCCATAGAACAGTACCTTCCGATTTTAGGTATTTTGAAGGTTGTGGCCATATTAATCAACCGAAATGGCTGAAATTTGTGGTGGAGGGTATAAAAAGTTCGACCCGACCGAACTTAACGCTTTTCCTACTTGTTCTTATTCAGAAAGACATCCCATTCTTCTTCCTTACCACAGTCTTTTTGCACGTCTTCTGGTAAATTTTATTCATACCATTTCCATCCACGGTGGAAATCAATTGATGCTACGCATTCTCAGGATTGAGTACTGGATCCCAAGACTCACTTCATTAATTAGGACAGCGATTTATTTAAAAGTCATTTATGCCATTTATTTAAAAGTCGTACGTGTACCCAAATTATGGCTGCTCTTCCACCGGAAAGAGTAATTTGTTTAAGGCCTTTTACCACTACTGGTGTCCTTTTGACCTCAAATCCTTTACAGGCCGCTTAGGGGTACGTCTGTGTTTTTGTTTACTTTTCTACGAAAGCAATCCATTTGGAAGCTACTTCAGATTTGTCCACGGCAACATTTATAGCAGCCTTCCAACGCTTCATTTCAAGGCGAGGTTGTCCAAAAACTATATTTTCTGACAACGGCACCAACTTCGTTGAAGCTTCTAGGGAATTAGAGCAGGACTTCAAAGCCGTAGTCCGTGAAAGTCGAAATAGTCTGTGTTCCACGCTGCACTATCAAGAACTTTCGTAGGAGTTCATACCTGCAGGCGCTCCCCACATGGGTGGTCTTTGGGAAGCCGCAGTAAAAGGTTTTAAATTACATTTCTGTAAACTAGCTAAAAACTTCAAATTTACATTTGAGGAACTTTTTACGATTCTTTCCAGAATCGAAGCTTGTTTAAATTCACGTCCTTTGTGTCCCATGAATGACAATCCTCAACATACGGTAGCACTCACACCCTGCCATTTCCATATTGGATCTCCGATCCTAGCTCCTCTGGAGCCCTTAATAGATGAATCGCCTCTTCACCTTGTAAATCGCTTAAGGAAAATGAAAGCTCTTACTCAACAATTCTGCCTTCGGTGGAAAGAAGAGTATTTAAAGAGCTTGCATAAAAGATATAAATGGAAGTTTCCGCAACGCGATTTACAAACGGGTGACTTGGTAGTAGTACGGCACGAAAATCTACCTCCCACTTCGTGGAAATTTGGTCGAATAATAGCGGTGCACCCGGGTACGGATTCTAGAGTTCGCGTCGCGGACATTTATAGGGAAAGCGGCGCTATTAGACGGCCAATCGTTAAATTAATTGCGCTACCGTAATTATTATAGTCCATATCTCGTGTCGGCTTTCGCGTCCCCTATACTTTTTCTCGAAATGAAAAATGACTATTGATGGTAGCGAAGGAGTCGCGAATATTCGGGCTATGGTAATTGCAAAACGACCTACGGTTTTTTACATTGGTCATTCTGGTCAAATAATAATAATGTGTTCCTCGTCATTTATTGTTGCATCCTCTCTATTTTTCACAGAAGGTGGAAGATTTAGGTAAGATGGCTGCAACTCTCCCTGAGATTGAGGACAACGTCCCCATGTCTGATGAGGAACGGGAATTTGATGCCTCGGCAGTCCCCCTTGCGAATTCTGAGCTTCCTCAGGCCGCTCCTTCGATTAAGAAAACTAAAAATCCGTCTACGACGGTCCCTGAAGCTCCTTCTGGAGAACCTGTGGTCACGCCACGACTTTCGGCACCAGGCCGAAAGAACCAGGCTTCGAAAAAGGCTTGCGTAGTTTGAGAAGGCAATCACCTACTTCGTGATTGCAAAGAGTTTAAGGCAATGCGAGTTGAGAGAAGATTGCGTATGGTGGCACTTCACAAGTGTTGTGGCAATTGTTTGTCCGCCGTGCAGCATATCTCCCAATGTACCAGTCGGTATCATTGCAAAATTTTTAACAAGGAGCATCATACGTTGCTTCACCAGCCTTCTCCCAACGACTGTGCCCCTGCCAACCAAACTCAAACCAAACCCAAATTACGCAAAGGTAGATCATCGAAACGTCCGTCTGCAAAAACCGACCAAACTCCACTGCCAGGTCCCTCTGTTGCTCCCCGGCATAACACTCTGCCTTCGGCTACGTACCGGCCTGTCTCTGCCTTTCAGTCTGTAGCTACGCTCGGACCGACAGTTAGCCGATCCTCGGTTTTACCAATCTGCTGCAGTCAGTCTTGTTCTGGGTCCTGAAGTCTACCATAAGGTAATGAAGCCTCAGTCATATTCGAGACCTGGTTTCCCATGGGCCCAACTCACCATTTTTGGTTGGGTAATCTCGGGTCCATGTAGTATTTAAGTTAAACGTGAGGGGCAATCTTCAATTGCCTTGGCTCCACGAGTCCTGGTCACACGGCTCCACGAGTCGACTTGTTTTTATTTTTTTTATAAAAGGTTATACGATTGTGGCTCCACCAGTCACACAATGGTCCCGCTCCACGAGCAAATAACTTTTTATATATTTATAATGTTTTTTGAAAAAATGAAAAAAGAGAATTAAAAAAAAAGAATATGAAAAAAAAACTTGTAAATATATTTTTATTTTAAATTTATTATTAATTTTGCAACATAGCAGGATGTTGCAACGCGGGCGGCAATGTATAATTTAAACCTGGTTTAATTAATTTAAATGATTTTATATTCTACTAGAGAACCCGGCGAACTTCGTCTCGCAGTCTGTTAGGTATTGAACTTGATGACTTTTGTTCAGACATATAATACAGTTATCACGTTGAAGGGTATCCGAGACCAAGTGCAAATAATTTTTTGTTTTGAACAATTTAGGTTGATTTAGAATCTTTACACTGAGCAATTTTACTTGTGTGAATTGTCAGTCTGTCGGAGAGAAAGGGTATTAAGAGGTAAAGTGTTTCCGTTTTCCTCGACTCTCTCTTGTAAACTTACAATTACCTCTAGGGAAGGTGCCTGATGTAAATTAAGGTTAAGATGCTTTTTTTGAGTAAATAATGCATTTCCAGGTATAAATTAAAAATGTTGAAGCAAAGTTATATCATCACGGGCATGTTCGTTTCACAATCGATGGTTTTCAGAAAGGTTCGGAAGATGGGATCCTTTTTCGTTGAGATAAAATTGTGACAACTTTTAGCGTTTTCAATGCTATAATATAATAATTAACTGAATTTCAACGCGGTATGAGCGATTATTGAATATGAGCGATTATTAAATGCAGGTAATGCCGTGATTCAAGTGCTCAGTTTGGAACTTTTTCAGAAAAGTAAGTCCAATTTGAAGAGATAAGTCCGATCGTTTTGTGGTGACCACATTTATTATTCGTCTAAATTTCTTCCGGACTTTGTGGTGTACAAATTCCCTGTTATATGCGATCTGCCGAATTCTACATGCAATTGGTGATATAAAATCAAACATTATTAAGATTACTATCACGCTGGTTTGAAAGACGATTTAGAATCTTTGACGTTGGACTTGTATTTAATTTTTGCCCAATTATGCGATGTTATTATTCATCAGATTTTAATTAATGTACTTAATTGAGCCATATGAACTAAATAGTTTTTATTAAAAAAATGGTATCTAGCTAAGAGATGTGTATCACACATCAGTCTCTAAGAGACGATCGTTTTGGTAACTGGTTAGGTTTATCGCATCATAGATGTGGTTAGACAATTTTCTACATTCGGAAACTCATATTTATACGGACAGTCTTGCTATTTATTTGCATGTACGATTTAAATTTGTTAAAATTAGTTGCACAGTTGATGCAAATTAATATTCCCGTTCGATAGAGTTAATTTATCCGCTTAAAGCAAACTCAAGCAGTTGTTGCTAATATGGGTAGCTATTGGGTCCGGGATTTTTAATAAAAGGATGGGTCCCTTTTCGTTAAGATTAAATTATGAATATTTTTCGGAAACTTAATGAATCCATTTGCAATATCGAAATAAATAAACGCTGAGATTTTGTATGGTTTAATTTTATATCGCACATGTGTTTTAATTTTAATAACGCGTGAGTGAATTGGTAATATTCAAGATGGGTGGTCGCTATTTTAGATGAAGCAACTTCTACGGTCATTTCTATTTTGGACGTATGTCACCCAAGTGCCGTTTAGAATCAAAGATTTTGTATAATGGAACATGAGAATTTAAAGTCAAACTTATGCCTGTAGTGCGATTCTCTAACTCATTTTTTGAGTTAACGACAAATGTCGGTAAAATTAAAACGCAAAATTATGAATGAAAAGTTAAAGTAAAAGTTGACAACACTGTTGCTATCGATAGAACTTTACCACTACTTTCTCTTGGTCGCTAACTTACCGAAAAATATCGTTAATTACCGAATTTATAAGCATTTTAATTTTGACCATTTTTGTCGGTAGCTCAAAAAATGTGTTAGAGAATCGCACTACTGATGTCTATGATAGGGAATGTTATGACTCTTATTATTTATTGGTATAGGCAAATGTCATAATTAAATTGTCCACTGAAGCTGTATAATCCAGTAGTTGTCCCAATAAACTGGCAGAATTCAAACAGAATAGTGTGAGCAGTAAGTAGTCAGTTATGCAAACGTAATAAATCTCCATTCAAACCACCATTTGGAGCATTTCTTCTAGAGCTTTGGTGTAGATTTGAACGTTGAAGTTCTGACTCCCGGCATTGTGATTGCGACAGGAAAGTTAACGACATAAGTAAATTATAGTTAAATATTTATGTGAATAAAAATCTTCGTGGTTACTTATTTGTGGTACAAAAACTTTTCGCATAAGCTGCACTAAGAATAGAATTCCAACCCCTTCTGTTTCTTGATTTCATTCATTCCAATTTTAAATATTACGCTTTTCGATATCGTTGATAACTTAATCATTCCAATGGAGTACTGGCTTTCCCACTCTGCGTTCTGCCAAGACATTAATTTTACAAACACATGAGATCCTGCCTAATTTTCATTGCGTACGGTTAAAAACTATTTCACGGCAAAACAATAAGGAGTGAAATCTCTTTGCTTTTTGAAATCGATTAGATAATGTTTACACCGCTGAAACAACTAATATCCTTTTTGGACTAAAGTCACCTTTAATTTTCGCTGTTAACTTGCATAAAGAATAGTTTGGATAATTAATTTATTCAAAAAGATTGTAAATAAAAGTATATCCAGAACTTTCAAAAATTGACATAATAGAAACACAAAAATGTCATTCGCTGTTGGTGCATGTAAAATTTTCGCCAAAATCTGTCCAAAAATGTGTCACGGTATACTCCAAACGCAAAAGCTCGATAAAAATGTGTAGAAAATTTGACTTTTTTCAAAAAATATTTTTGCACATTTTTCGCAGATTTTCGCGGTTTTTTAGGTTTTATCTTTTTCTGCCATGAGTCGATTCCGAATTGGTACGAATTGTCAAAATCTGTTCAGCCGTTCTTGAGTTATAAGCGTAGTAACTAACATCATCCTTTTTTATATATATAGATATGGGTTTTCCGCCCCTGCGTTAAATTTTGACCCCTACCTTTGTATACAACTTTGTGTATCTCGTACACAAATACAAGGATAGTAACAAGATTTAACGAGTAACTTTTTTCTAAGCTCCGCTTTGTTACATCCTAGCTTTTCTAAAATCACTCGCTCTTTGGATTTCGTCCACAAAGCACTATAACCCTTACACTCTGTAAAAGGTAAATAAGTGATTGTCCCAAGAACAATCCATAATAAAACATAACTCAATATTGTTTGAGAAAAATTCTAATCCTTTGTGTTTTTATTTATTTTCTTTTAATTTCATTGCTACGCAAACACTTATTATATCACCCAAATTCGAAGAAAAACTTGTTGCGGGCAGGTCGATGCGAAACTCGTAGTCTCATACCAATATCATATTACATCATGCATAAGGGGTTACCGTATGGTGCACACGTAAAACTTATATTGACCGCTTGAGAGAATCAAATTTATATCGGGTTTTCTTGCTAAATTGGTTCCAATCCACAAATAAGGCCAGCAAACGATCCATTGGGATCTTCATGTCTATTAAATAAAACCACAAAAATATAAACTTCTTCGTTTTGTTTATGATTTGTTTACATACCCCAAATGAACCTATTGTGAATGGTCTTTGGCTGTCCACAAACAATGAGACACTCATGGGAATTTGTATGCATTTTTCTCTCGCTCACTGGCATCACCAAAATTTACATACAAAAATTTATTAGATGAATAGCCAGGCGCAGAGGGCTAGTTTTTTGATTAGATTTAGTGGCGGTTTTTCGTTTTCTTCTTATCAATTCAATAAATTTGCTTGCCCGAAATGCGTGTGACTTGTTTTGTTTTCTGTATTTCTGTTTTCAGCTGTCAGATTACAGCTGTCATATTTGTCGACAAAACTCACCACTCGTACTAATTGGGGACAGGGTACGTCTGAATGATCATAGTACCATCCCTGAATGATGGCGTATGGGAGAGCGGCAAATATGTCGTATGTTACAAAATGGCCGTAATACAAATATGAGTTTATTTAAAAGAGAAAAAAAAAACGTTAAATCGCACTAATACAAAATAAGAAATTGGAAGGCTTATGCTATGGGAATTAGCAACTATAAAAAGGTGATATGCCAAGGCAAATGAGCAGAAGTATAAGTGACCAAGTGTAGTGCACACGTGTGAAAGTATAAGCAAAAAAAGAAAAGAACTTTAAAGTTTTTGAAAACTGAGCTTACAAATAAAGACCTTTGGATTTTAAAATCCTTTGATTGGATACAAAGTCACATATCGATAAAATAGAAATACACAAACAGTGAAGTGAGTGTGCAAAAGTCAAATTGTGAGAATAACGAGTTCACTATGTGGTTTATTTTTGCATTTTTAAATTGCGAGAAACCTAAAATCTACCTAAAAGTGCGCGGCTAGCAGTCTAATAGCCAAAGCAGACAGTCCTACACAGACAAAAAAATGCGTTCTGGATGAATAGAATGAAGGACAAAAACACATATAATCAAAGGTAGGATTTTTGCCATAATAACAATAGAAAGTTGTCACGCGTAGGCCAAGTGTAAGCCCAATGCTACGCTACGCCGTGTTACGCTGACAAGAAAAAATTGATAGAGTTGCATAACACCCTGTGTGTAGAAAAACGTTGAACTAAAAATCAGATGCTGTGTGATTGCAGCCGGCACTAGAACCTAGCCGAGACATCTTGTGAATAACTGCAACTGCTAACATCTGTTCATTGGTTCATTGTCGGTCTGTGGATTTTATGTATGCCAGTCTGTTTTTATAACAGCAAGAAACTATTATATTCCCCAAAGCTCACATAAGTGAAGCGGACTTTCAGGCACTAACGAAAATTTGATGATTTCCTTATTTAAGTTCTTTTTATAGTATTAGTATAATTATTATATTATCGTATATACATATTTTGACATATTATCTAAATTAGTAATTTTTAATATATATATATATATATATATATATATATATATATATATATATATATATATATATATATAGGAGTATTCCCCTATTGGCTCAACTTCATTTATTACCCTCTATTACAGAGAGTAATGTTTTTCAAAACGAACTGATCGCTCCCAATATCATGATATCATCAATTGGCTTCTCAGTTTTTGAAATGATGCCTTTTTAGCGAAAAACCAAACTCTTTAAGTGTCTAGTATTCCCATATGAATGAGAATCACACTCACTTTTCGGCTTTTCCAAAGAAACAACAAAATCAAAATATTCTGCAACATGTCAGCACGTATCAACTAAGAATTCATCGAATTCTGTGAGTTGAAAGAACATCACCACAGTTGCCTGTGAGGTTGTTGTTGGAATTTTGTTTTTAACAAATTTCCCTTTGCGCGTGCCTCCGCTGTTTTTTGTTTGTTTTGGTTATTGTTGAAGATTCAATCTCATTTGATTGCTTGAGTGGAGTATTCCCCCATTGGCTCAACTTCATTTATTACCCTCTATTACAGAGAGTAATGTTTTTCAAAACGAACTGACAGTGTTGCAGTGTTGTTGATTTAATTTAATTTTTTTTTTTATATCATACATTTGACATTTTTCTTAATTTTTATATTATTAGTATTGTAAGGGATTAACGAGGAAAAAGGTGAAAGGGATAGTAAATACTTCATATTGAAACAGGTTAACATTCCCACATAACTATCTTATTGAGCTCGATCAGGTAGGATTTGTTAGGGATATTTCTTTGGATAAATTGGTCAGAACTTGGACCTAAAAACCCGATCGCTAACTCCCTTGATGACCCTGATAACGGAATCAAATAATAATATTAAAGACGATTTAATGTTCATAAATGATTCTTTTGTACTGAATGTTCGATTAATGTTGATGCTCGTATTTTTATGTTAGTGTTTATTTTAAAAGTCAATAAAAATTATAATGTTATAGTTCAATAAGACTCATAATGGAGTAGTTTAACTTTGATACAGGGGGTTAACGACTAAAAAGGTGGTATGGTGATATAAGGGAGTTTGTGGGGTCCAAGCGAGTATATATTAGGAACCTTTGGACCATGGCTGGGTGGGCGAGTAGGTGTCTGTACATCAAGGACCTCGAGTCCCAAAGGATGTTCCCCGTTGTTGTTCAGATTATAATCAGTGTAGTGATATCTTTGTATGTTCCTGTCTTGTTTTTAGTGTTAGACCCGAGGCTTGTTATGGGTGGGTTGAGAACCCCCTGAGTCCGAAGAGCTACCCGAAGACCCAAATAAGCGATTATACCTGGTCATAACAAACTCATCATTCAAAACTAAGTTTAAATTATTAAATTAAATAAATCCCCGGTAATCCTAAAAAATCAATAAACAATTATGCTACCCACATAACCCAATAACCTATACATGTTCATATGAGAGCAAATATCTTATGACCCATAATATCTACTGTCTCGTTTCTTACGTCGTTTGTTAAGAAAACTTTGACACACAATCCATGTAATTTATATGATGACTAGCAAAATGCCCGCTACTTCGTATGCGAAAAGGAATAATATAGAAATAAACAATATTTAATATGGTGAACACTGAAAAGTTTGATGCACTAATACATTTTTGAATTAATATTTAATTTTATTTAAGTACTGTTCGTACACCTTTTGTTCGAATTTCAAAAAAAGACCTCATCGCACCTCTACACTTCAACAGCTGCCTACATTTGAAATTTCAGTCAATGTTTTATAAGGACGGTATGGGTATTTTGAAAATGTTATCCACATTTTTTATCCCCATTTTCCAACCGAATTTTGTGAATTTGTGATATCAAAATTTAGAAAACCTTTATTCAAAATATGTTACCCTATATAACAAATTTTGTTGAAACGATACGTTTGACTGTTTGATTTCAGTACATTATTTAGAAACCGAATTCGTGTTAACATGAAAACAATAGTACACTATTCAGTACAATTTTTAAAATCCAGGACCTTACCATAAATTTTTCAGTTTTAGCTCTACTTGTTCACCCAATGCACAGTTGATGCAAATTAATGTTTCCGTTCGATAGAGTTAATTCATCCGCTTAAAGCAAACTCAAGCAGTTGTTGCTAATATGGGTAGCTATTGGGTCCGGGATTTTTAATTAAATGATGGGTCCCTTTTCGTTAAGATTAAATTATGAATATTTTTCGGAAACTTAATGAATCCATTTGCAATATCGAAATAAATAAACGCTGAGATTTTGTATGGTTTAATTTTATATCGCACATGTGTTTTAATTTTAATAACGCGTGAGTGAATTGGTAATATTCAAGATGGGTGGTCGCTATTTTAGCATCGTTTAGAATCAAAGATTTTGTATAATGGAACATGAGAATTTAAAGTCAAACTTATGCCTGTAGTGCGATTCTCTAACTCATTTTTTGAGTTAACGACAAATGTCGGTAAAATTAAAACGCAAAATTATGAATGAAAAGTTAAAATAAAAGTTGACAACACTGTTGCTATCGATAGAACTTTACCACTACTTTCTCTTGGTCGCTAACTTACCGAAAAATATCGTTAATTACCGAATTTATAAGCATTTTAATTTTGACGATTTTTGTCGGTAGCTCAAAAAATGTGTTAGAGAATCGCACTACTGATGTCTATGATAGGGAATGTTATGACTCTTATTTTTTATTGGTATAGGCAAATGTCATAATTAAATTGTCCACTGAAGCTGTATAATCCAGTAGTTGTCCCAATAAACTGGCAGAATTCAAACAGAAGAGTGTGAGCAGTAAGTAGTCAGTTATGCAAACGTAATAAATCTCCATTCAAACCGCCATTTGGAGCATTTCTTCCAGAGCATTGGTGTAGATTTGAACGTTGAAGTTCTGACTCCCGGCATTGTGATTGCGACAGGAAAGTTAACGACATAAGTAAATTATAGTTAAATATTTATGTGAATAAAAATCTTCGTGGTTACTTACTTGTGGTACAAAAACTTTTCGCATAAGCTGCACTAAGAATAGAATTCCAACCCCTTCTGTTTCTTGATTTCATTCATTCCAATTTTAAATATTACGCTTTTCGATATCGTTGATAACTTACTCATTCCAATGGAGTATTGGCTTTCCCGCTCTGCGTTCTGCCAAGACATTAATTTTACAAACACATGAGATCCTGCCTAATTTTCATTGCGTACGGTTAAAAACTATTTCACGACAAAACAATCAGGAGTGAAATCTTTTTGCTTTTTGAAATCGATTAGATAATGTTTACACCGCTGAAACAACTAATATCCTTTTTGGACTAAAGTCACCTTTAATTTTCGCTGTTAACTTGCATAAAGAATAGTTTGGATACAGCAGAAAGCAAATTGTTTTTTAATTAATTTATTCAAAAAGATTGTAAATAAAGGTATATCCAGAACTTTCAAAAATTGACATAATAGAAACACAAAAATGTCATTCGCTGTTGGTGCATGTAAAATTTTCGCCAAAATCTGTCCAAAAATGTGTCACGGTATACTCCAAACGCAAAAGCTCGATAAAAATGTGCAGAAAATTTGACTTTTTCAAAAAATATTTTTTTTAGGTTTTATCTTTTTCTGCCATGAGTCGATTCCGAATTGGTACGAATCGTCAAAATCTGTTCAGCCGTTCTTGAGCAATAAGCGTAGTAACGAACATCATCCTTTTTTATATATATAGATATGGGTTTTCCGTCCCTGCGTTAAATTTTGACCCCTACCTTTGTATACAACTTTGTGTATCTCGTACACAAATACAAGGATAGTAACAAGATTTAACGAGTAACTTTTTTCTAAGCTCCGCTTTGTTACATCCTAGCTTTTCTAAAATCACTCGCTCTTTGGATTTCGTCCACAAAGCACTATAACCCTTACACTCTGTAATAGGTAAATAAGTGATTGTCCCAAGAACAATCCATAATAAAACATAACTCAATATTGTTTGAGAAAAATTCTAATCCTTTGTGTTTTTATTTATTTTCTTTTAATTTCATTGCTACGCAAACACTTATTATATCACCCAAATTCGAAGAAAAACTTGTTGCGGGCAGGTCGATGCGAAACTCGTAGTCTCATACCAATATCATATTACATCATGCATAAGGGGTTACCGTATGGTGCACACGTAAAACTTATATTGACCGCTTGAGAGAATCAAATTTATATCGGGTTTTCTTGCTAAATTGGTTCCAATCCACAAATAAGGCCAGCAAACGATCCATTGGGATCTTCATGTCTATTAAATAAAACCACAAAAATATAAACTTCTTCGTTTTGTTTATGATTTGTTTACATACCCCAAATGAACCTATTGTGAATGGTCTTTGGCTGTCCACAAACAATGAGACACTCATGGGAATTTGTATGCATTTTTCTCTCGCTCACTGGCATCACCAAAATTTCCATACAAAAATTTATTCGATGAATAGCCAGGCGCAGAGGGCTAGTTTTTTGATTAGATTTAGTGGCGGTTTTTCGTTTTCTTCTTATCAATTCAATAAATTTGCTTGCCCGAAATGCGTGTGACTTGTTTTGTTTTCTGTATTTCTGTTTTCAGCTGTCAGATTACAGCTGTCATATTTGTCGACAAAACTCACCACTCGTACTAATTGGGGACAGGGTACGTCTGAATGATCATAGTACCATCCCTGAATGATGGCGTATGGGAGAGTGGCAAATATGTCGTATGGCCGTAATACAAATATGAGTTTATTCAAAAGAGAAAAAACGTTAAATCGCACTAATACAAAATAAGAAATTGGAAGGTTTATGCTATGGGAATTAGCAACTATAAAAAGGTGATATGCCAAGGCAAATGGGCAGAAGTATAGGTTAGGTTAGGTTAGGTTAGGTTGAAAAGAGGGGTGATGCGGGATCACCACATGTCCGTGTGGACATACACTTAAGCCATAAGGTAGGCCTGTTGTGCGCTCTAATTTCGGGTTCGGATTGAGGTTGTAAACTTGTGTTGAAATTAGTTATAATTCCTGATTATTGTTTTGACGTTAGTCTAGGATTTCTGTTCTGTTGACATAGTCTCTTAAAGTTTTGAGCTCGATTGTCCTGATGTAATCGAGTCCTTGTATAATGTCGCTCCCTAGTAGCTGTTTTCTCTGGTTCGTGAAAGCCTGGCAATGACAGAGGTAGTGTTCCAACGTTTCGTCGTCCTCTCTGCATGCTCGGCATTCACTGCTTCCAGCACAACCGATTTTGTGCAGGTGCGCTTGTAGACCCAGGTGTCCTGTAAGGATGCCCGTCAGTCTGCTAATGTCCTTTTTACTTAGTAAAAGTAATCCCTTTGTTTTATCCTCGTCTGGGTTACCCCATAGGATTTTTGTGATTTTTCCCTTGTCTTCTCTGTTCCAGAGGGATATATGTGCATCTTTTGCCCATGCCTTTAGCTCAAAGCGCGTCGCCTTCAAGGGCTTGGCGTTATCTAAGCTAACTGTAGGTTGCTCCCTTGCCTGTTTTTGCTAAAGAGTTTGCTATTTCATTACCCCTAATCCCAATGTGCCCCTGGTACCCATATAATGTTTTACCGTACCATGTTGGGAGTAGTTGTTGATAGACTGTATGCATTCTAAGACAGTTCTAGATTTTACCGTATTGGCCGTTATAGCCGTGATGGCTGCTTTGCTGTCCGTAAGGATGTTCGCAGTGGTAGGCTTTGTGTGAGTGTCAAACCAGCTCAGACATTCTGTTATCGCTCGGACTTCCGCCTGAAGAATCGTATTATGGTTCGGCAGTCGGAGGGAGACTTTCGTTTCCGGTTCCATTATATATAGACCCAGTCCGGTTCTCCCCTCTAGCACGGCCCCATCCGTAAACCCGCAGCTTCCAGCGGGAATCTGTGCTAGAGTTCCATCGATCCATATGTCTCTGTCTGGTATTGAAAACTTCACACAGAGCTACTGCATTTGTTTCAGGAATGCGGTCTGATACTATTTGGTTAATAGATTCACCCGTTGTGACCTTTAGTATATTTTTGGTGGTATGTTTGGTGGTCACTACTGATCCACTCGCTCATCGACTTTAGCCTTGTAGCTGCGATAGCTGCTTCATACCTTACCTGAATTTCTATTGGGTGTATAAACAAAATTGTTTCTAGAGCCCTAGTCGGTGTAGTCCTCATTGCTCCGCTAATGCTTAAGCAACATGTTCTTTGGACTTTTTGCAATATCTTCACGTTGCATTTTTTATCCATAGCTGTCCACCACCACACAACAGACGCGTATGTTAAGATTGGTCTAATTACGCCCCCTGTATAGCCCAGTGTAATCATCTTAGGATTGAAACCCCATTTTGAGCCTATTGCTCTTCTACATATTGACCAACATCTTTGTGCCTTGTTGGCCCTTTCTTGAATATGATCTTTCCAATTTAGTTTCCTATCCAGAATTACTCCTAGATATTTAACTGAGCGCGAAATATTTTATTGTTTCTATTTAGGAAAAACTGGTTCCTCGAGGTTTCCCCCACTTTCGTTTTTCCTCGTAAATAGGACATATTTCCGTTTTTTCCGGGTTAAAGTTTCAGACCTCTCGGTCTGGCCCAGTTGTATGCAATATTGAGTGCCGTTTCTGCTTTTCTGCAGAGAATATTCGGATTCTTTCCCCTTAGAAGTATTATAACGTCGTCTGCATAGCAGACTGCGTCAAATCCTTCTTCGGTTTAAGGTCCCTTAAGAGACTGTTTATGGTAGTAACCCACAGAAGAGGTGATAGTATCCCTCCCTGCGGGGTTCCTCGTCCGACTTTGTCTCTTAATTTAACGTCATGTAGCCCGCAGCTTATCCATCTGTTCCTTAGCATATGGTTGATCCAGTTCCTTAAGGCCCTGTCCACCTGAAACTCGTCTAAAGAGTGGATCAGCGTTTCGGTGCTGACGTTGTTAAAGGCGCCTTCGATGTCAATGCATACAGCAAGTGTATACATCTTCATTTCAAAGGTCCTCTCTATATGGTGTACTACCTCGTGCAAAAGCGGTTTCCCACTGACCTACCTTTAAACGTATGCGTGTTGTTTAAATTTGAGCATATCGTTCGGAATTCTACTCTTTATCATGGTGTCGATCGTCCGTTCCATTGTCTTGAGTAAGAATGAAGTTAAACTTATCGGGCGATAAGATTTTGGTATTGCGTAGCTTGCCTTGCCAGGTTTTAGGGATAAAAAAACTACCCTCGCCTCTTGCCAGGCTAGCGGGGTGTAAGCAAATTTTAAACAAGCGTTGAAGATCCCGACCAGTTTGGACGCAATAAGGTCCACTTCCCGCTGTAGTAGGGCTGGGAAGATCTGGTCTGGTCCCGCTGCTTTGTATGGTGAAAAGCTCGTGATGGCTTGTTTGATCATCGAGCTGTAAATTTTTTGGTGCATCTCCTGATGAGTAACCAGATTCGATCGATTCCTCGGTGTTGGCCGCGGTATTCGATGGAAAAGTGAGTTTTTCATCAGAAGGCCTAGGATTTCGTTAGTTGTATCTGTCCTTTCCCATTTTCATCGACCATTTGTTCGGTCTGTGTATGGGTTTTGGACATGAACTTCTTAATTTTGAAACGTCGTTAACGCTGTCCACCTGTTCGCAGAATAGCTTCCAGGAGTTACGTTTAGCGTTCCTTGTAATTTTTGTTGTATTCCTTCAATTTTGCCTGGTAGTTGTCCCAGAATACAGCTGCTTTCTTACGTTTTGCCCTATTATAAAGTCTGCGGGATCTCCTTGCCTTTATTACGGAATTTTCCCCTGTCCATCCAGGGTTTTTTTCGTAGGCGGATTTCCTCTCTCGAAGGGGACAACTTTCTTCGAAAGACTTTACTAGTGCCTCGGTTAACTTTAGGACATTTCTATCTATGTCCTCTTTACTTAGGCATTCCTCATCGGCTTGCCCTAGTCTTTCTTTTACTCGTTTACCGAAATTAGTCCAATTTGTTTTGGATTTGTTTGGGAAGGTTATAGGGTTTTGGCGGTGGCCTCGCTATTTTTAAAATCTAATATATCTATGGTCCGAGAAGGAGTATTCCTCCGAAAACCCTCCCACTCATGTACCTCGTTTATTAGATTTTCTGAACATATCGTTATATCTAATACTTTCCTCCCTAACTCTATTAACAAAAGGTTGGTATATTTCCTGTGTTAAGTGTAATCAGGTCGTTAGTATTTAAGTAGTCTATAAGGGCTTGACCCCTTTTGTTAGTGTTAGTACTACCCCACGAAATGTGGTGAGAGTTAGCATCGCTACCTACTAGTACTTCGTTACCTGTTTGCTTGATTTTCCTCACCAGTTGCTGCAATTCCGACGAAGGTGGTAATGTCGGGGAGTCGAACGGCAGGTATAGTGATGCCAGGTAATATGTTTTCCATTCCCCTGCTTCAATACTGTGACGTCCGACGTTGACAACTCTGGAGAAAAAAGAAAGCATAAGTTTTTTGTGGCATAT